>NW_026636241.1:0-600000 GCF_028554395.1 Pezoporus wallicus | reverse complement strand
GGAGCTTAGGTGATTAACTTGTAGATGGCTAAAGATAGCCCAGCTGAACCCCCCACCCAGTGACATTTCTGCAGGCTAATATTACTGCTGCTCTGCTTTGCTCAGGTTACACCGCAGCTGATGGGGCAGCGAGGCCTCGGCTGTTGACTCAGAAACATCACTGCTACTATGGCAGTGGAGCAGGGAGCAGGCGGCCCGGGCTCCTGGCGTCGCGGCCGAGTCACGCTGCAGGCATTCCTTCCGTCACCGGGAGCCTCTGCTTCAGTGCTGAAATGAGCTGTGCCTTCTTCCTTCTTGGGAAGGCTGCCGCGTGGGGACGTGAAGCCATTTGGGTTTGTGTCATTCCCTACAGGCGGGAGGTTTTCCTTTCTCCCTCTCATATTCCTCTCCCCGGTCCCCGTGAAGCATCGCTGCTGGCTCCTCGGAGTCTTCCCGTTTGGACCTGGATGTGTCCCTGATGTTCTTGGCGGGTGCTGTTTTAATCGCTGCCTTGGCATCTTCAGCACTGTTGGAGCCTTTTTAATAGGAACTGAGTTTTCCCAGCAGCCCTTCTGGGCAGGCGGACCGGCAGGTCCCAGGAAGGACCTGTCTTTCATTAGGGAACGTGTAAAGCCGGGCTCCTCAGCAGTGCATCAGAAGAGCTCATTTCTTCTGCTCCTTGTTGTTGGGAAAACAGAACCCCCAAAGCAGACTGCCCCCCAAACCCTTGGCCGGGCTTTGCCTGTGGCTGTCGCACGCTCTCCGCAGTGGTTTCAGCCTCCCTGGCGTTATTCCTGGCAGCAGCATCGCGCTCATTTCCTGGCATTTTTCGCAATTAGCAGTAGAAAGCTTTCACTTCGTTTTTTTGGGTCTCTATCTTCCTCTGTCATCTCCGAACACAGACTCCATTGTTTCTGCTGCTTCGGAGCCTCTCTTAAGGTTTTGCGTGTGCTCCCGCACAGCTGGATCTCTTCCAGTGCCACCTCTTCGGTGCACCTCTAGTAGTGGCTTTGCCCGTTAATCCCATCATCGCTCTTTGCGGGGGTTCCCTGCCCTCTCTTACCACATCTCCTCTGTTAGTGCTGGGGATGGAAAAGTCCACGTTTCTGAAATGGGTTTGTGCAAAAAAAAGGGACGTGGAGCTGTTGGAGGAGTGCAGAGGAGGCCATGGAGATGCTGCGAGGGCTGGAGCAGCTCTGCTCTGGAGCCAGGCTGAGAGAGCTGGGCTGGGGCAGCCTGGAGAAGAGAAGGCTCCTGAAGGGGAGACCTGAGAGCAGCTCCAGTGCCTGAAGGGGCTGCAGGAAAGCTGGAGAGGGGCTTGGGACAAGGGATGTAGGGACAGGCCAAGGGGAATGGCTTTAAGCTGCCAGAGGGGAGACTGAGATGAGCTCTTAGGCAGAAGCTCTTCCCTGTGAGGGTGCTGAGGCGCTGGCACAGGGTGCCCAGAGAAGCTGTGGCTGCCCCATCCCTGGCAGTGTTCAAGGCCAGGTTGGACACAGGGGCTTGGAGCAAGCTGCTCTAGTGGAAGGGGTCCCTGCCTGTGGCAGGGGTTGGAGCTGGGTGAGCTTTGAGGTCTCTTCCAACACAAATCATTCTACAAAGCCCTTCTGGGGTCCTCACACATCATCTCTCCACCGGCTGAGCTCACCTGATTTTAAGTTTTGGTGGCTATTAGAGAGGAAAAGAGAGGCGAAGGAGACAAAAAAGGCAGGGTGGCCTGTGTGATTTAACAAGGTACTCGTGTGCTCATGGCTTAGCTAAAGGTCACAGTAGGAGCTCCCATTCCCTTCCACAAGAGCATGTGGCTATTTTAACTTGAGAGCGAGATTCGCTACCTGCCCTGCAATCACCAGCAGCCAGTGTCTGGCATCCCTCTAAAACCCCGGAGCATGTTCAGGAAAACAGGTTTATCAACCAAGGACATGCCAAAACTTGATAGGAGAGAGAGGGCCTTGTGCAGGCTGTCAGCCATTTACCCTTTGCCTTCCCTAATGTATCTGTGGTTACTTACAGATCGTGTGGACATGTTTACATATTTATCCTTGACAATGCCGAGTGAATAACTGACACCAAAGGATTTATTTGTTTAATGCATCCTGTATTCATGACTACCCGTGAGCACAGAGCTATTTCCTTGAATTAAACCACTGTTCTAAGAGATCCAACAAATAGAGCTGTGAAAATGGTCTGGAGATGGGCTTGAAAATCCACAGGAAGGAAAATCAAAGGGGCAAAGGACAACTGCAGTGATTCATGTAAAACCTGCCATGGAAATGGCCAGGTCTGGTAGCACTATCTTACAAACTGCAAGCACTGAAAAAACCCTGTATCCTGGATGCCCAGGTTTCCTTTATAGATGCCCTCTATGTTTTTCAGTGTTCAGGAAGCAGATTTCCAGCTACTTTCCCAAGCAAAGAATCCAGACATGTACCTAAGAGAAGGTATCATCCAAAAGCAAGATGTACCCAGCAGAACTACTCAACACCACACATGCTGGCAACACTGCCAGAGTACTAACGTGTTCCCTCTTGTAGGTTTATGGACACTTGTGCACTCCCAGTCTGCTGGACTGCAGGGCTGGAATGACAGAGCAATCCAAAATCATGGGAACGACAGCAGGATTGATGCACTTCCCTCCTCCCCAGCAGTTCATTGTAGGCAATGAAACTAATTATATCTTTTGCAAAGATAAGTGCAGATGTGCTAAGAAAGGCACAGAGCCCCAGCACCTGTGGAACAGGAGGAGCCAGTATGTTCTTGAGCAATTCCCTGAGCAAATGGATGAGCCGGCCCTGCTTCCCCCTCCCCATCATGTATCTGGGGCTCCAGTTCAACCAGTAACTCTAGCTGCCCCCTCTCACATTTCTCACACCTGCAGCTATGCTGCAGCCTCCCTGCAGTGTGCAAAGGGAGGTGGGAGTAAGGGTGAAGGGTTCTTGGTTTGCTCCCCAGCATGATGCAGCTGCGATGGGCACTGGGAGAGCCATGAACCAGGGCTGGAGCTCAGCAGGGACACTGCAGATGGCACAGACACCGCATGCAAATGGGCAGAGAGCTGCCTGTTTCCAAGTAACACTTCCAGTATCACAGAATCCCAGCGTAGTTTGGGTTGGAAGGGAACCTAATGCTCATTGAGTTCCTACCCCTACCACGGGCAGGGACCCCTTCCACTAGAGCAGCTTGCTCCAAGCCCCTGTGTCCAACCTGGCCTTGAACACTGCCAGGGATGGGGCAGCCACAGCTTCTCTGGGCACCCTGTGCCAGCGCCTCAGCACCCTCACAGGGAAGAGCTTCTGCCTAAGAGCTCAGCTCAGTCTCCCCTCGGGCAGGTTAAAGCCATTCCCCTTGGCCTGTCCCTAACAAGCCCTTGTCCCAAGCCCCTCTCCAGCTTTCCCCTTCAGGCACTGGAGCTGCTCTCAGGTCTCCCCTTCAGGAGCCTTCTCTTCTCCAGGCTGCCCCAGCCCAGCTCTCTCAGCCTGGCTCCAGAGCAGAGCTGCTCCAGCCCTCGCAGCATCTCCATGGCCTCCTCTGGCCTCGCTCCACGTCCCCCTTGTGCTGCTGCCCCAGAGCTGGATCAGGGCTGCAGCGGAGGTCTCTGCCGGCCTGCTGAGATATGGGCTCTTAGTCATTAGTAGTCAAGGGCTGAGAAAGGTAAATGCAGCCTTCAGTAAACATCAATGATATCTACACTGCTCACAAAGTAATAATCTGTCATTCACATGATTAACCAGAGCATCTCTCCTCTCTTCTCTTCTTAATCTTTTCTGTCATCTATAATAATGACAACAATTATGATAATCTATCATAAATACAGTACATTATATCATTAAAATGGGTTGTCTGAAAGTCCTCTGCTGAATTCTGAGTGATAAACACTTATCATTTACATTGTTATGATTTTTAAGGTGGAGCCTTATCTGAACATGCTTTCCTTTCTTTTCTTTGGCTTTGTAAATGATTTGAATATATGAAAATAAGCGAAACATTGAAATGTGCCCAGAACCTCCGGGACAGGGGTTGTGTCCTATGGATTCACACTGGGAATTTTACCCATTTACAATTGCACCCTTACTGTTCTTTTCAAGTTAGGAGCCTGGGAATGTGCTTTCAGGCATTTCCTAAAGCCGGGATTCAGTGCCTGCGAGGGCTTTCCTGCACTGGGATAAACATCTGCGTGTTCCCTTACAAGGACACGAGGACTCCAGAGCCCCAGCGCACCTAAGAGCCATCATGGAGCTCAGTTCATCCACTGCGCCCATTACTGCCTCCTTCCTTGTCCCTGCTGGGAGTTAGGAAGCATTTTCTCCTGTAATACTTCTATTTTAATCTTGTGTTTCTTATGAGCTTTGTCTGCTTCAGGTTCTTTTGGGTTTTATCAGTTTCTTAAACATTCTGGGAACATTTCAGTGCCTGCCCCTTGCCACGTTGGTACGTACTGGAGTTGGGAACAGATCCAGTGTGTAAGCCTTTCCAAGGCAATTCTGCTTCTTAATTTCACTTTGAAATGGACAGATGTGATCCCAGGTCTGAATTGGTTCAGATAGTGAAGTGTTCTTTATTAAATTAACTGGGATCCCTGCAAAATGGGCACTTGGTGGCTCGGTGCCGTCCCTTAGGTCGGGGTTGAACTGCTGCTCTGAAGGCAGGGGCTGAGCTCAACGTGCTCCTGGGAAGGGCAGCCTCGAGTCGTGAAGAAGTTTCTAATTATAAAGAGCTGCAATTTCTTACAGCCAGGATGCAATTAAAGGTAAATAACCCAGTGGATGCCTTACTGGCACTGTAAACAAGTGGCTGTGCGTGTGGAGTAGGATACGCTGTGCTGAAGCTGGGAAGGCTGCTATCAGCTGGGATGCTTTGCTTTAAAACCTGCACTGCCAGAGGTTTTTTGGCAGCCCTTTTTAATAGAGACTATTAGAGGCTTCTTTGAGTCTTAAACTCTACATGCCTGAGGTTTATGAGTGAAGTTACGATCCATTAGAAGCAACTATTTATTTTCTATGCAGAATTAGGGATTAACTCCTTTAGCTGTACAGTCAGTCCATAATTTCATAGAATCACGGAATCCCAGCCTGGTTTGTGTTGGAAGGGAGCTTAAAGCTCATCCAGTTCGAACCCCTGCCACGGGCAGGGACACCTTCCACTGGAGCAGCTTGCTCCAAGCCCCTGTGTCCAACCTGGCCTTGAACACTGCCGGGGATGGGGCAGCCACAGCTTCTCTGGGCACCCTGTGCCAGCGCCTCAGCACCCTCACAGGGAAGAGCTTCTGCCTAAGAGCTCATCTCAGTCTCCCCTCTGGCAGCTTAAAGCCATTCCCCTTGGCCTGTCCCTACATCCCTTGTCCCAAGCCCCTCTCCAGCTTTCCTGCAGCCCCTTCAGGCACTGGAGCTGCTCTCAGGTCTCCCCTTCAGGAGCCTTCTCTTCTCCAGGCTGCCCCAGCCCAGCTCTCTCAGCCTGGCTCCAGAGCAGAGCTGCTCCAGCCCTCGCAGCATTTCCATGGCCTCCTCTGGCCTCTCTCCAACAGCTCCACGTCCCTGTTGTGCTGCTGCCCCAGAGTGCAGCCGAGGGGCAGGATCCCCTCCCTGGACCTGCTGCTCACGCTCTGGGGGTGCAGCCCAGCATCAATATCATAATGTAATCTTTAAGCCTTGAGGAGAGCTGAGTTTTTAAATACATCTGCATATATTTGTATTCATGTTTCTCACCTGCTGAATTGGACGATCTGTTCACCAGATAGAAACCCGTTAATGCTATTAACCTGCTGCATCATGGAAAACGTCGTTATTTGGCACCTGCAGTAGTCTATTGAACAAAGAGAACTGCAACTCCTCTGCAACTTGTTTGACTCACCTGATTTTGCCTGCTCTTGAAACTCTGTAGCCTTTACACTTTCTGCCAGAAGCAAGACGTGCTGTGTCTTGATGTATTTATTTAAAGGGGACGAGGGTGGCAAGTGAGAATCATGAGAGAATCAGGAGAGAAAAACTCCGTTTGTCTTTTGGTGTTTGGATCTAGTTTCAAAATGTTCCCTAGCTTGGTTCATCTCCTGTGTCAGTCAAGGGTAAAGCCACCGCTGTTGACTGCTGCAGTGTGGGGACAAGGGGCTCTGCCCCACCATCCCTCCTCGCTTGGGGCATTTGGGTAACAGGATGTGGACAGCAAGTTTGTGGGCTGAGAGAGGAAGCAACTGCAGCTGCAGATAACATTGCCTCGTGCTTGGAGATAGCCTGGGCAGCAGTGAGGGGCTGCAGCTCTATGCTGTAGGGAAGACAGACACAGACAGGGCTGGAGGGTAAGTGTCAGGCAAGAGCCTGTCTTTAAGCCCCCTCCTCATCTGCAACACTTCACAGAGCACACTCAGGATGTTCACGTTTGCTTTTACCCTGAACCGCTCCCAGACAGGAGGACGCTAAAACCTGTCACTTGCTGAGTGTTCAAGAAGAAAAAGAGACTGAGCTGAGCTCTTAGGCAGAAGCTCTTCCCTGTGAGGGTGCTGAGGCGCTGGCACAGGGTGCCCAGAGAAGCTGTGGCTGCCCCATCCCTGGCAGTGTTCAAGGCCAGGCTGGACACAGGGGCTTGGAGCAAGCTGCTCCAGTGGAAGGTGTCCCTGCCCGTGGCAGGGGTTGGAGCTGGATGGCTTTAAGGTCCCTTCCAACACAAACCAGGCTGGGATTCCATGGTTCTAAACATGGGCTGCTAAGTCTCTGCTCTAGTGAGAGTTCCTGTATGTTCCATGAGAGTTCCTGTATGTTCCATGGAAATTCCTGTATGTTCCATCATCTTACAGAGATTAAAAGGAATAGAGAGCAGAAAATGCCCAAAATGCAGTTACAGCAAGTACTGCCCCATCAGTGAATTATATTTCAGTACATTACAGCCTTCTAAGTGCCAATTGGAAACTGCTGAACCATGTGCTGCTTGGGAGAGCCCCACCAGCCTGTCCTCTGGTGGACTGGCAGCAAATCAGGTCTTGTGATGGAATGTCACCTCAGTGCCTGCTCCATTGCCACCGGGACCAAAAGTTGGGCACAAACACCCTGTAGTACTTGAACACTGAAGCAAACTCCTGTTGTCGATCAGTTCTTTGTTCAGTCTCTGAACTGGTTTCGTGTAGGGCTCTAGCAAAGGGCCAGAAGTGGTGGTTGTGGTTTTATGGATAAGGGCTGGGTTATGCAACACCCAAATATAAACTGAAACACGATACAGTTGAAGCTGTGTCAGATGGGATTCCAGGAGTCCTCATCCACAAACTCCGGGACTCTTTCCGTAAGTGACCGTGTGCATCAGCTGTACCAGGAAGGTTATCGAGGGCTGCGACAGGAGAAGGCCGAGGAGTGTTTCTGGCAGGGGTGTTGTGCTCCTGATGTCAGCGGGACGCTCACATTGGAGTCAAGGGAGGATCATGTCGCATCGCTCCTAAACTTGTGTTTACTGTTTATGTGAATCCCTGGAGATGGCACACAGCAAGGGGATCCTGATGTGCTCCGTCTTTCTCCTCTGCCTCTTCCTCTCTCCCTGTCCACCTCTTCTTTTTCTCCCCCTCTGCTTTTATAGGGTTCCTCTGCTTGCATTTTTAACCTTACCACTGCTTCCAGTCCCTCCCATGCCCCACACACCTGCCTCTACCAAAGCAGGTAGTCAAGGAATCATAGAATGGAATCATAGAATCAACTGTGGAAAAGACCTTTAAGATCATCAAGCCCAACCATTACCCTAGGGCTGCCAAGGCCACCCCTAACCCATGGCACTGAGTGCCTGTGGATCACAGGATGTCAAGAATGTATCTTGTGTATTGTGCTATACTGAACACAGCACTGGCTGTGCCATCTGTAGGGGAGATGCTGTGGGGCCACCGAGCAGGGTGGAAGGTGGCCTCAGGAAGAAAGGAGCTGCTCCTTCTGGTAGTGACTGTGTTGGGTTCTGCTCTGAAGTATGGTCGGCCTTATCAGTATCAAAATGTATGGTTAATGTTAACATAGTTGAGTGTGATTAATGTGGTATGTATCCATGAATATTAACTCTTAAGAAGGTTAGAAAATGCCCTTTGGACAAGGGCCTGTAGGGACAGGCCAAGGGGAACGGCTTGAACCTGCCAGAGGGGAGACTGAGATGAGCTCTTAGGCAGAAGCTCTTCCCTGTGAGGGTGCTGAGGCGCTGGCACAGGGTGCCCAGAGAAGCTGTGGCTGCCCCATCCCTGGCAGTGTTCAAGGCCAGGTTGGACACAGGGGCTTGGAGCAAGCTGCTCTAGTGGAAGGGGTCCCTGCCCATGGCAGGGGTTGGAGCTGAGGAGCTTTAAGGTCCCTTCCAACCCAAACCAGGCTGGGGTTCTATAAAAATCTATGTTATTCCCTTTGAGATGATTCCTGTAGAAAGTTATTACATCCTAGAAGAGCAGTTTCTAGTTGGTGTTACACCCCATGTTGGCTTTGAATAGTTTACAGCATTTCACTGGGTTCTTGGAGCATGTATTTTAATTTCACATGCTGGAAATAAATGCCTGGTGCAGTTTTATCCTGATCTGTGGAATTGTAGCCACTGCTTTCACAATGCATCTGTAAATGTGCACACCAGTTTAACACAATGGAGTTAACAGTTGTCCAAGCCCAAGGAGGGCTGCTTTGATAACAGTTGGGGTTTCCAGTTTGATTGGGCTCAGCCTGGATTACATAGAAAGTGGCTTGGGAGACAGTGAGTTTCTAGGAAGCGTTGAGCTCGGGGTGTCCTCCTTCTGTCAAGAAGGACAACAATTTCTAGTCTGCTTGACCGATTTCTTGGAACTCATAGGAATGTGGTATGTTTGATGGAGCTACTGGCCAAGGAAATGGAGCTAAACCCCTGCAGCAGGCTGAGGAATGAGGGGCTGAAGACCAAGGAGGGTGCAGGAGCTGAGATGCATGCACGCTGCTGGAAGGAGGCACACACATCATCAGGACCTCCCTTCTCAGGACTCCTTTGCTTAAGGGAATGATTGAACAAATCCTTAGATCAGGCAAACCCAGGAGACACTGAGGAATTTCAGAAGAGCCATTCCAGGGTGGGCTGATGCAGATTCCCAGGTCCCCAGAGCCAGGCGGGGCTGTGGGCAGGCCGGTGGGAATGGGCAGGGTGGGTAGTGTCAGACAAAGCAAGTTCTGAAGGAAAAGTGCTTTTAGATGGAAATACACTTGGAGGGTGGGCCCCAAACACCTCCCAACAGCAGCAGGACTCACCTTTTTTCTATCTTAAAATGGTACTTAGGCAGAACTGGTCACTATCACCCTACTCCATCTTTGCCACTGGAAGGACTGGAGATACACTAAGTGGTGGTCCTCAAAGCATCTGCAATTCAATCGTCCTTCTATTGGCCTCTAAATGATTTTGCTGAAAAGGCCTCCGTGAGTGATAATGCTTTTACATAGGCAAAGGAGGCTTCAGCCTGGAGGGACCCCCCCCCCACTGCTCAGGTGTTCTGAAGTGGAGCAGCAGAGCGGCTCACAGGGAGGGATGGGGCTGGATATGTACCCTCTTCCCTTGATTGTGCATTTTGTTTTGGTTTATTTTGTCTTCTTTTATTACCCAAAACTCAACAAACAAACCAAGGGAGTAGCCTGGACCCATCATCAGCTCTGGAGCTCACAGGGTGCCCAGAGAAGCTGTGGCTGCCCCATCCCTGGCAGTGTTCAAGGCCAGGTTGGACACAGGGGCTTGGAGCAAGCTGCTCTAGTGGAAGGGGTCCCTGCCTGTGGCAGGGGTTGGAGCTGGAGGAGCTTTAAGGTCCCTTCCAACACAAACCAGGCTGGGATTCTATGAATCTTGAGGTTTGATTTGTGTTCTGAGGGCTCTGTCAGAGATTTAAGTGAATGGAAGATTTAGGAGGAGCTGCTGGGACAGTGGGTCCCACAACCCTGACCCTGGCCAAGGCTGGAGAACCCCAAAGGGCTAAATTAGGGTCTGGTGTCACAGGCTCTCCCCTCTGTGAGCCCCTTGGAGCTGGAGGACACATGGGATGCAGCACAGTGCCTTAGTTAAACGTACGGGCAGCTCCTCTTCACTTGGGCAGAGGAGATTGTTTTCCCTGTTCCTAAAATCACGATTTAGCCCAGTTAGTTTTATCAATGCAAACGTTTTCTATTACAAGGAATTTGAGCCCTTCCAGGGCAACTCATTGACATGATAAAGTAGCTGATAGAGAATAGGTGTCTTAGAAAGGAAAATACACCCCAGTCCTGTGTGTTTTGGCCATTGCCACCTGCTTTTTGATGTATGTATCACACAAGTATGCAAGAACAAGATTACTTGCCATGTTTGGAGCTCTGTGAGCCCAGAAAAAACATTAACTTCCAGTGCCACAAGGGTTCAGATTTACTGAATCTTTAAAGTGTGCCTGTGCCAAGTGCTCCCTGTGAGTTCATTGCTGAATTACTCCTTGGCAGTGATTCTTTGTCTGCCACGTGAAGAGAAGGCTCCTGAAGGGGAGACCTTAGAGCAGCTCCAGTGCCTGAAGGGGCTGCAGGAAACCTGGAGAGGGGCTTGGGACTGTATGGACAGGCTGGGTTGGAAGTGGATGAGCTTTAAGGTCCCTTCAACCCAAAGCAGTCTGGGATTCTATGATGAACGCATGGTCTCTATACAGAACTTCTAATGCTGCGCAGTGCTTGATGAGGATGGGGAATGAGGAGAATCTCTCCTTGTGAAGGCAGGTGGATGGATGGCAGCTTGAGGTGCAGTTCCTCTCCCAAGGACCTGGGCGGCCTTGGAGGAGGAGCACACCCCATGCAGCCCCAACCAGCGTGTGACAGGGATGACAAGGGTGTACACACACGAGACATATGTGAATGCAGTGTGTGCACTGCACAGCAGATGCATTGCTGCTAGTCTGTGGCAGCAATCCTGACCTCTGATGTCACTGTTACCTGCTTGGCCAGTGCCATCAGAAATGCTGAATCCATTAACTTTGACAGATTTATGTGGTAAGCACATGTCACCGCTGTTACGAGAAGCAGTTACAAGCATGGGGAGATTGTATGATTCACTGTATCCGCTTATGTAAACCCGAACTTCTGTGCTGAGAGCTGCTCAGGAGCCCGCTGGCCTGCGGCAGGGTCAAGCAGCAGAACTTGGTGGGAGCAGGGAACAGGGCTGGCAGGGTTGGGGTGCAGGGCCTGGGGGGAGCACAGTAGAACAGCACTGCAGTGGTACCATCAGGTGTGGGGCTGGTGGGATGCATGGTCAAGGCTGGTTGGAGCAACAGCAGCAGAGCTGGAGAGCCAGGACTGACAGGAGCAGGGTTGATGGTTGGTGGGACTGGGGAGCAGGGATTGGCGGGGAGCAGGACCAGGCAGGATTAGGGAGAAGGGCTAGCAGGGTTGGGGAGCAGGACTGGTGGGGCTGGAAAGCCACGACCAAGCAGGGCTGGGGAGCAGGGCTGTTCAGGTTAGGGAGGAGGGCTGGAGGGGAGCGGGGCCAGGCACAGCTGGGGTACAGGGCTTCTGGGGTTAGGTTGCAGGACCAGGCAGGGTTGAGGTGCGGGGCTGGTGAGGAGCAGGACCAGGAGAGGTTGGGAGCGGGGCTGATGGGGAGAGCAGGACCAGGAGTGGTTGGGAGCGGGGCTGATGGGGAGAGCAGGACCAGGCAGGGTTGGGGTGCGGGGCTGATGGGGAGAGCAGGACCAGGAGTGGTTGGGAGCGGGGCTGATGGGGAGAGCAGGACCAGGAGTGGTTGGGAGCGGGGCTGATGGGGAGAGCAGGACCAGGAGTGGTTGGGAGCGGGGCTGATGGGGAGAGCAGGACCAGGAGTGGTTGGGAGCGGGGCTGATGGGGAGAGCAGGACCAGGAGTGGTTGGGAGCGGGGCTGATGGGGAGAGCAGGACCAGGAGTGGTTGGGAGCGGGGCTGATGGGGAGAGCAGGACCAGGAGTGGTTGGGAGCGGGGCTGATGGGGAGAGCAGGACCAGACAGGGTTGAGGTGCGGGGCTGATGGGGAGCAGGACCCGGTGAGGTTGGGGAGCGGGGCTGGCGCAGGACCCGCGTCGCGGGCGGGCGCAGCGCGCTTGTCCCGGGTCCCGCAGCAGCCGGGGTGGGGGCACCCTTCGCTCCCGCAGCCCGGCCTGGCCCTGCCCGGGGGCGCCCGGTTCCCCGTCCCGCGGGGGTAGGGCGGGGCCGGGGCGGGCCGGGGCGGGCGGCCGGGACCGGGGCCGTGCCGGGTGCCAGCGGCGGGCGGGGATTTGCTCGCCGGCGGCGAGGGGAGCGCAGCGGCGGCCGCATGATGAGGGAGCGGTGCGGCACCTCCGGCGGCGCTGGCGGTGGCCCCGGCATGGAGAGCCTGCAGCCGCGCCAGCCCGAGTACATGTCCGTGTGCCTCTTCGCAGAGGAGCCCTACCAGAAGCTGGCCATGGAGACGCTGGAGGAGCTCGACTGGTGCCTGGATCAGCTGGAGACCATCCAGACCTACCGCTCCGTCAGTGAGATGGCATCCAACAAGGTGAGCGGAGCGGCGGGGATGCGGTGCGCGGCAGCGAGGTGTGCGGGAGAGTAACTCCAGGTTACCCCCGGGAAAGAGATGCGGGTTTCCCCCGCAGATAAAACTGGCGGCGGGTGCGACCCGCACCTCTCTGACTCCCCCGTAACGAGCCAGGCTCGCTCCTGAGAAGTCAGAGAGCTTTCAGTGAGCGCCGGTCCCTTCGGAACCGATTTAACCAGGAACACTGTAAAAACCGCCGCTTTTAACAAATTATCACATCAGATTTCAATCGTCTTCATTGTTGCCTGGCCGTAATAACGGCAAACTCTAAACATCGTGGTGCGTTATTTTATTGCTGTTATGTCCTTTCGGTAAGCTTTTGATTTGGGGGTTAATGTGGTGGGCTGGCTCCGCACCGCTTGCCAGCACATGAGGAGGGTGCGAAGTCAAGGACTGTGGAGCGGGAATGAGCTGCTCCCCCGCCTCCCGCCACCTTATTTTCGTCTTTTAGGGGGGGTTTAATGAGCCGTGAGCGAAAAGGGAAATTGAGTTCGCTGCGAGGAGTGAGGTGCTAACATAAAGAGCAGTGCCTTGTGCTGCGAGTCAGGAGCAGGAGGGAGAGGAGAGTCCCAGGAGTACACTGAGGAGCAGCAGAGGGGAAGGAAAGCGAAGTGCGAGGTCTGAACGCCCTGGTGAAGTGCTGGAAGTTGGTGTTCCTCCTCCACACCCCCGCATCCCCCCCCCCCCCTTCCCCCCAGTGCTGGAGCCGGGCTCCCCAGCTCCGTCCCTCCGAGCCAGAGCATCAGCCAAGCTCCTTCTCTGCAGCATCTCCCCAGGGCAGACCGTAAGTCGCCCGGGTGATGCTGCTGGAAGGAGTCGCTCCCTCCCCTGGGGCAGCGCTTGGCGGCTCCCCCCATCTCTGCCTTGGTTTGGCGAGCCCTGGTTTGCACCCAGGCTTTAAGGCAGCGTTTACAGCCGTGCCTTGTCCCATGGAGAGGGTCAGAGCCCCAGGGTGGCTCCCCCGCCTTTGGGACAGGGGCTGTGCCTGCTGCAGCCATGCCTTTGACCAGTGGCCGTGGTCAAACCCAGTTCTGAGTTGTGCTGCAGGAACCCGATATTACTGGTTTTTTTTTCCATTAATTGGGAATTAATGAAATGCTGAATCACCAACTTGATTTTATGGAAAAAGTTGTGCTAAGGAATCCCGTGTTATTTCAGCTTCCTCCTCTGTTTGCGATTGCCGCGATGTGCAGGGGCAAAGGAAGCAATAAAAGTTTTATAGACCCAGCTTTCAAGAAAGGAATATAGTTTTTTTCCTGAGTTTGTGTTGAGGGAAGCCAGGGTGAAAGCTGGAACAGGTTCAGGCTGCAGAGGAGGCTGCACCTCCAGTGTGGACACTAAAGCCCTTCATTTGGAGTTGATTTTCTTCCTGCTGAGTGCCAAAGCTGGACTTGTGATGGTGAAAGACTCACTAAATTGCTTATCGTAGTGACTAAAAGTTGTGATTCCTCCGTGTGCAAATGATTTAGAGCAGAGCCGAGCAAAAGGTTCCCCAAACTGTTCTTTCACAACCAGTTTCTGACATGTCTGGGCTTTTTGGTCAACTTCCAGTATCATTTTCATCAGCAAATGAGAAGCCTAAAATGGCCTCACAGCTTGGTTCCTTTCCTCATCAGTGATGAACAGGGACACACATTCATTTGGGAGTTTGTGGTTTTGGTGGCAGATGCTATCTGCAGGGCGATCTTGCAGTGTGAGAAGCTGTTGGGTTTGAAATGTGCATCTTGAGGAGGAGGCTGCAGCGGTCCTTGTCTGTCCCGGAGCCAAGTGACCCATTCAAGTGCCAGCTCCGCTCAGAGGCATTTGAATTTGTCACCGGTAAACAGCAAACGAGTCCGATGTTTTGAAAACAGGATGCTTGGGCTCCACGTTATTAAAGAAAAACGGAAAGAGAAACAGTAGAGATAGGAAGAAAGCAAATGGGCTCGGCATGCTCCCAAGCGCAGAGCAGTATAAACAGTGACCTATCTCCCTGACCTCCGCTCCGCCGAGTTCCTGGCCCCACGCCACCCAAGCCAAACTACGTCATTTGCGACTGATAGTAGGCATGGCACAGCTGTTGCAAGTGTGACTCGAATTTCCTGTCTCCTTCCTGACAGACGTAGTTTAGAAAACCCAGAGTTGCAACAACAGCGAGGCAGAGGGGGAGGATGGCGGCATACGTGTTTGCAAGGGGATTCTCGGAAGTCCTGCTCCAGAAAGGAATTGCTGAAAGGGGGGGGGGGATGGATGGATGATGCCATGTGGGATGCATCCTGGCTCTAAGCTGATGGGGTTTGGAAAGCATGGGTTCAAACATGTGCGTGTGCTTTTTGGAAGGTGTGAGTTAATTACCGGAGGAGTGAGGAAATGAGGAGCTGATCTTGCTGTGAGCTAACAGCCTGGTTGCACTGACATCAGCGTGAGCCAGGGGAGCGGCGCTGCTTCCACAGTGGGACCTTGCAGGGCCAGAGCAGGGATCAGACATAAACTGGCAGAGGGGAGCTCTGTGCCCTGGGTGTGTTGGCAGCATCCATGAGTCCTGATGCATTTACCAGAGCAGAGTCCGTGCTCCAGCTGCCAGCCTCTGCTACAGAGCCGCTGCCCATGCACAATGCCTCAACTTCCCAACTAACTGCCTGGAAAACTCCCTGCTTGCAGGGAATGCCACCGACGTGAAGGGAATTGATTTCCTAACACTGTCTTTTGCTGTGAGCAGAGTATGGTACTGCAGTTTGCAGTGCAACAGAATGACCTGCAGAAAGCTCAGAGGCGCTCAGCGCTGCCTGTAGAAGCAGGCAGCACATCTTTACCTCATTATAACACATACAGGCTTTTTCCCCTGCATTTATCTCCCTCTCCAGCTTCCAGCTCAGGCAACTGCTGGGGCTCTGAAGGATTTGTGAGTCATGAGCCTGCTGATAAAAGACAGGGGATTTTCTCTCTTGGTGGCCACCCTGTAATGCTGCATTTGACATAGGCAGCTGTCCACAGCCCCACTTGTCCTGCAGGACCCCTCGGCTCTATTACCTAATTTGGGATCTGGGGAGGACAGGATCATCCATCCCCGGGGTCATAAAAAGGAGCAAGCATTTTTCCCAGCTGAAGCTGCTCTGGCCAGCTCCAAGTTTTTAGAACTTACTGTAGAAATGAAGGATGGAGAAAATGTGGTTTATCTCAACATCCGCCTGCTAGTCCGTGCAGAATAGAGCCCAGATCACAGGTAAAACAGATATATTGAACAGACCTAAGCAGCACCTTTCCACCCCCTTAAATTCAGTCTTATTCAGAGCTTTTCAGTCCATTGAGTAAGCAAATGGGCAGATAACGTAATTTGTGGTCTGTGGGGATGTTTTGATTCTGAGTAGGCAGAGGTGTTGTCGTCAGGGTGCCTGCCTTGTGCCCTCAGAACTTTCAACACCCAGCCTGTTCCCTGCCACCACTGCAGACTAAATCCTTAAGCTCTCTTCTCTCAGCTCTTAGAGACGTCTCCGTTACTCCCAAGTGCGGGATAACCCAACCCAAACCTTGCCACCCAAGGCCGTTTTGGGGCAGCGGCTGAGGGCACGCTGGGGCTCCACACTCCTATCTTGGTCGCTTGTGGGCCAGAAGCTGTTAAGATAAACACAACTGATGTCATTTTGCTTGTTTTTTCCAAGGGCATTTTGGTCAGAAAGAGGAGCGAGGCCGCACCTAGCGTTCAGGAGCCAGCGGCTAAATAAACATCTGGACACTAATGTAAACTCCGCGGTGGAGTGGTAGAGGTCGAGTGCGGTGCGGGGCCGAGTGCCAGCGGCGTATGTGCCGCGCTGCACAGCCTCCACGCTGCTCTCCCATCTCCTGCCCGGCCATCAGCCCCAAATCTTGCCCTCTTTGTACGTGATGTTTCCCTTAAGCGGTGCCGAGCTGTTTAGTCTTTCGCTGGAACTTCCTTTGTTTAACGTGCTTTAAAATAGCCGGAGCGCCGCACAAAGAGAGGCTTGTTCGCCTGTGCAGCAGCCAGCGAAACAAAGAGACTTCCACGTCTCCTGTTTTTACAAGCCGGGATGAATCACTGAGCTCCGGAGCCGGTATTCCCCTCGCCCGGGGACTCACGTTATGGAAACGGGGATCTGCGACGGTCGGAGCAGCCCCTGGCATTGCTCCACGTGGTCCCTGCAGAGCTGGTCCCTGCAGAGCCCTAACGCAGTTGCCCGTGTCGGTTTGACGTCGGCGGTGGTTTAACTGTTTCTGAGCCATACAGCTGCTGGCTGCAGAGCAGGACCTCGGCGATCGGGATGCTCCTTGAGAACTGCGGTAGGTGGGAGCTGCTTCTGTCTGAGGCTGGGAATATTCGCTCTAGCTTTTGTTTTATCTGGTTGCTTTTTCATCTGTCCTGAGGATGTCCTTGTTCTGGGGGGACACGGCGCTGTATTTCTTAAGGCAAAGCTATGCGGGATGTGAGAGCTGAGGTTTTTGACAGAGGCATTTGGCAGTGGTGAACATGAGGTTCCAGTGAAGTCCTGGGTGAGGAGGCAGCTCTGCACCGGGGCTCTGACTGAAACCCCTCGAGGCTTGGGGACCTGGCTTTGAGTCACCTCCTGTGCATCAATCAGTTCTTATCGCTATCATAAATGGACTTTTAGGGTAGCTGTCTCTGTATCCATCCTATTGCTCCTCCCTTGCTCTTTGGCCTCTAAATCATTCTGATTAGATCAAATATGTCTTGAGTGGGGTGGGATAGTGGAGCCATACGTGGGCTTATTTAGCAGTCTCATCTGTTGGTCTTGCGAGCCCTCTGGGCTGTCAGTTGCCAGGTATCTTGGATAACTGATTCAGATATTAAATATTGGATAGCTGCACCCTTATGAAAAGCGTCAGGACAGTGTCAGGAGCCAGCACCACCTTTCGAGATGCCCAGAGAAGCTGTGGCTGCCCCATCCCTGGCAGCGTTCAAGGCCAGGTTGGACACAGGGGCTTGGAGCAAGCTGCTCTAGTGGAAGGTGTCCCTGTCCATGGCAGGGGCTGGACCCAGATGAGGTCCCTTCAACACAAACCATTCCCAGATTCTATGATCCACAGGGACATGCCGGTGCCCAGGACCTTCTAGGGTGTCCTTTAAACATCTCTGCTTGTAGGATGCGCTGGGTTTGAAAGTTCTGCATTCTCAGACTTTGACGTTACAACACATTAGGGTGGGGCTTAAATAAATAGTAGCTCAAAGGCAGGTTCAAAATGAATCATGATTTGAGGGCAGGACTGGAGAGTGAGTAACTGTTCAGAGCAGTGACCTCTCCGCAAGTGAAGTGGGGATATTGGAGACGCACGAAACCTCAGAGGAGAAGCATCTCTTAGGATGAGGGTGAGTTGGGTTTCAGAGGCAGATTTAACCCTTGGAGTAGTCCTCATCCTGACGCTGATTTTGTGCACCAGGATCCTACAGCCTGGCTCCAAACTCCTCATTTTTCAGCCAGCTGCAAAGCAATTGCTTTCGGTGAGGCAGCTGGTGAGCAAAACGTTTGCGCTAAGTGAAACCTAATTGAAAGATGTGGTGTTATCAAAGCCAGGACATGTTGTGGAGATGTACTGGTTTCAAGGCTCATCCGTCAGAGCTCTTAGAGGGAGAGATTCCTCTGATTAAAGCCTTTGCTCCGTGTTTAAAGCAAACAAACAAGTAGTGCCTCACCTTGCTGCTGGTTTAGCCCAGCTGGGCAAACGCTGCGGAAAAGTTACTCTGCAAATCATTTGCCTATCTCTGTGCGAGGAGGAGTTTTCATTTAAATCTATTTACATGAATTAGTGCTTTCTGGAGGGTTTTGGTGCTTGCATTAGGCTCATTTTCATTTTGGCAGGACCAACTGCCACAGGTTTTGGAGGAGATACTGCTGTAGTGGAGCCATACTGATGTCTTGCTCTTTAGCCTGTGTTTTCTGAAGCAAACCAGACCTCCGTCAATTAGAAGCTACCAGAGTTTTTTCTCATCATGGGCACCTTGGAAAAGTCATCTGAGGGCACAAAGCTGTTTGAATTTTCCAAAGCCTGTTCTCCTACTCAGGTAAAACCCCATTGGATTTGCCTAAATGATGACTGCAGAGCCTGACTCAAATTTAAATGAATTTTAAATTGCTGCTTCATACGATTAACAAAATCCCCTCTTTAATTGCATTGCTCTCTTGTTAAATGACAAATGCTCTTCCCTCTCAGTTGTTTTTGTCCTGAAGGTTGAGAATATAATCCAGGTATATTTCATCCGAGGGTCCAGCATCGCCTATGGCAGGGGGAGCAGGGGTCCCTCTGCTGCTCCCCAGCAGGGCGAGAGGCTGAGGAGCTGCTTTCATTTGTGGGCTCTTGACGTAGTCCTTTGGCTTCCTTTAGCACTCGAGGCTTCAGCAGTGTGGTTTGCATGGGTGTGACTGACAGCAGATTTTGGTCTGAGATCTGTAGCCTCCTGGAGCACTCGCTGCTCTCCAGGCCACAGATGTTGTCAGCTGCATCAGGTCTTTCTTTAATCAACTTCAGACCAACAAACGAGCTGCTGTAGGTTTCCATTCTGCTGGTGCTTCCAAGCCTTCAGCCCAGGCTGGCACTCGGCATCTCTTCCTCCTGATTTTCCTCTTGCAGCTAACATGACAAACAGTTTTCCACCACTCTGTAAAAGTGATTTTGCAGCACAAACGTGGTTTATTTGCTTATTTCTGGCTTTACTTTCTCGCCTCTTGTTGGAGTGAAGAATCAAAGCAGGGCTGGGGTGAAAAACCTCTATGAGCGCTCATCGCGCTGTGCTCAGCCACGCGGGAAGAAGTGGTGCTAATGTGGGGGTTACCTCTTCCCTCTAACGTGCCATTTGTGGGCTCTTTCCTCCTTACAATTTGGTTTATGTTACAAAATGCACCTTCTAATGATGGAGAGAGAGTGTGGTTCCCAGGGGATCACTGCTGAGCTTGTGTCCGGTTGAGAGCTCCTGCTGTGTGCAGTTTGGTACTTACTGGTGAGGAAACCCATACCAAATCGAATAAGCTGATCTGTAGACTCCAGGTCTAGCTGTGTGTATTAATTGACTAGAAGAGACTTATTTAATTACAGGAAGAGCGTTTTGGATAAAGCAGAAACCAATCTGAGCTGCTTCCAAAGGAAGCCAAAGCTTCAGTTCAAGCTGCAGCCTGGGCCATACCCTGCTGCTACGGGTCTTCACAGAATGGTTTATATTGGAAGGGACCTTAAAGCTCATCCATTTCCAACCCCTGCCACGGGCAGGGACCCCTTCCACCAGAGCAGCTTGCTCTAAGCCCCTGTGTCCAACCTGGCCTTGAACACTGCCAGGGATGGGGCAGCCACAGCTTCTCTGGGCACCCTGTGCCTCACCGCCCTCACAGGGAAGAGCTTCTGAATGTCTAATCCAGCCGAGGATTAGTAATGTCTTTTCCACCCAAGAAGATACACACCATGTGCTTCGTCACACCGTGCAGCATGAAATCTTCAACTCTCTCAGCCCTGCTACCCCATATCAATCCCAACAAACATAAATCCAAACCGAGGGCTGTTGGGTACCAAACACGACGGTGCTGGATACACCAAGACTTGAATTCCTCGGCACCAGGCGCTGCAGGACTGCCCGCATCCAGGAGGTGCTGAGCAGATTTGTCCCTGCAGGGCATGGCAGGCGTTTTCTCCCTGTGCCAACCACAGCTCCAGCGGGCAGGGCACACCTTACAAACACATGACACATCCGCTTTCAGGAAAGCAAACAGGGTAGTTTCTCCATGACCTTACCCATTCCTCAGCAGCGGGTGGAGGGGGTTTTTCCTCTGCCCTACCTGTTCCCAGTAAGTGAGTAACATGCCCCGAACCTGCTTTTCAATAAGGAAATCCAGTATCATTTCTAGGCAGTGCTAATTCACAACACTCTCCTTGGGCAGGATCCTATGGGGAGTTGTTCCTTTCCAGCATTTGAATGCAATTTGCATGTTTCAAGTCTCATTTGTCTGGAAATGAGCTGGAACTGGTACCGGTGCTAAAGCTCCTGCTTCAGGTTCCACTCCATCACTTCTGAAGCCCTGTGTTGCATCAATCCGTCCCACCCCAGGGAGGTTCTGCTGCTTTCAGAAACGCTAAACTTCACTGGTAAAATCTGAATATTGCTCTGTCTACATCAGATAGAGCTCAGTGCTTTCATGAGCAGCCACATGCTGATTTATGGCAACGTGCTATTTATTTATCAACATTTACATTGTGGATTTTTAAATTATTCTAATAACATCAGGCCAACAAGTTGGTCATGATGTTACTCCTTTCAAGTCTGCCTTTGAACACATATATAAATCAACTCGCCTTTGATGTGAAATTGGAGATTTCATAACCCTCTGTTTACTTTTTGGTTTAAAAAATAAGCTGAAGGGAAAACAAGAAAACCCCAAAAAACAAATAGTACTTTGTATCTCATTAAAAATAGTTTCTAGCACATTAAAAACTATATTGTTTTAGGAAACAACAACTAAGAAAGAGCTGAAAAAGCATTTGATTTCTTTAATGACTGATAGTTGACTGCAACCATCCCGCTTTTCTGCAGGCACTGCAAGGTGCCTGAAAGTGTTCTCTTGTGTGAAACGGGCTCGTTATTTCTTTAAACTTTGAAATGCCCCATCCCACTGTCCTTCGTGGGAGTGCTTAAAAAGGAAAATCAATGGGAATTACGAAGGAACAAGGACAGCCGAGAATGCGTTTGACACAGTTTCTGTAAGTGAGGTAATGTCAGGAAAAGGCAGATTGTGATCCAGTTACTGTTCCTGTAAAGCAGAGATTTTTAACTCTTTTGACTTGCAAACCTTGGAAGAAACAACAAAAGAAATGCTCCAGCACTCCAGAATCCACAGGTTTTCGTAGGATGCCAGAGTGCTTTGGGTGGAAGGGACCTTAAAGCTCACCCAGTTCCAACCCCTGCCACGAGCAGCTTGCTCCAAGCCCCTGTGTCCAACCTGGCCTTGAACACTGCCAGGGATGGGGCAGCCACAGCTCCTCTGGGCACCGTGTGCCAGCACCACCCCATGTTTTCCAAATGTAGTTTGGGATAAACCCCAGAGGAATGAAGAACTGCCTTCTGCAAGTTACACGGTGTTGGTGTGCCAGAGATGTGCTTCCTGGACCTCTTAGGAGCACAATTACCAGGTCTGGTTCTGCCCAGGGGTACCCGGCATCGCACCCAGTTAGCATCACTCTGCCTGTGCCCACGCAAAGTCTTAGCTCCTGGAGTTTTGTCTGCCTAAGGGTTAGGTGCCTGTGTGCAATACAGGAATGAGGTATTCACGTTGGGAAGAGAGGGCTAGGGATTAACAAACCCATCTTCTAGCTCTCAAATACAGACAATGAGCTGAATCTCAGTTTCAAATCTCTAGTAGCACACGAGTGTCACATCCATTCCCCTTGAGTAACCAGGGCTCCAGACAAAAGCATTGCGCATTCACTCCTGGACCTGGTTGCTGTATCCACGGATGAGTAATTTCCCTCCTGTGTGTAAATGATTTCCGGCTGGACTCCCGTTCCTGCTCCGTCACACAGGCAGGTGAGTGTCAACTCTTCCCAGCTCCCAGGGCTGGCCATCCACTTACTCCCAGGAGAAAAGCTGTTAAAACAGATCCACCATAGTTTAATTGTGCCTCTGGACCTGTACTAATTTACCAGGGCAATTACTCCGAGGAGGCTTCAGCCCAGCTGCCTTTGGGTGGAAATCAAAGGCGAGAGGAGCCCTGGTACCACAAACCCCTTTGTTCTGAGGTCTCGAGGAGCGAGGGACGTGATGTTTGCGTCAGAAGGGTGGGTCGCCGGGAACACAGTTTATAAACATCTTTACACACTGGAGATCTGCACCGAGATTCCTCATCAAAGTGTGGGGTGGGACCCCACTCTCCTCAGGTTCTCCAGGCTGGAGCCCACAGCATCTCAGCAGCTCTTTTATCTTGAAATTGCCCTCAGCTCCTGCAGAGGACTACAGCTTTTTTAAGCAGCCTCTTTGCATAAGGACTCTTGGCCTCAGGGAACCCCAGCTGGTATAAATTGACTTCAAAGGCTTTACATCAGCAGCAGATCCATCCTCCTGTCTTTCTTTTCCCTGTAAAGCACCAGCAACACCTCTCATGCCCTACTCCAAGGGGGAATAGGAACAGGAGTAACAGCATGGGGCTGGAAAGGCCAAGAACTGTGTGTGCCTCTGTGTGGCTCTCCCTGACCTTCCTGGGAAAGGAGGAGATCTGTTTCTTCCATAAGGAGCCACGAAGGTGGGATTTTCCACACTGAAACACTGGGGCTGGATGCTGCCCTGGGCTCCACCCCATATCACACGTGGTAGCCCTGGAGCCAGTGCACTCCAGGCTTGCTTGGCCTCCTAAATCTGGTAAATCCTACCATAAACCAGGCCAAATCTTCTTCCTCAGCCCAAAAAGAGGGCAGGTGAGCTTCACCTGCAGAGCGTTTGGTTAGGATGGGCTGAAGGAGCTGCCATGCGCTCGGTGCCGATGCCACCACAGAGGTCCCCATGGTCGTGCCCTTGCCGAGCCTTGTGCTGGGGCCAGCGCTCAGCCCCAAGCCAGCATTGCAAGTGGCAGTGCAGGGAAGGCAGGAGCAGCAGCGTGGGCAGCCAGGAGGGGAACTGCGAGGGAACTTTCCCAACAGTAATCAAGGAAATTGCCACACACACACATGACTGGGATGCTGGAAAGAAACTGTGATTCCCTCTAGCAGAGCACGCACGAAAAAGGGTCACTGCTGGTAATCAAAGAGTGATTCAATTTCTGGGAGACTTAATTTGCTTCAGATGCCTTGTGCAGTTACTGCAGAGCATGCAAACCAGGAAGGCTCCACGCGATGCGATGGCGTTTTCTCGCACAAGCCTCCAGATGGTTTTAGACCTCTGTGACTTGCCGGGAAGGTCAGCTGGAGCACCACGGCTGGTTGGTTAATACAGACCTCGGCTGGGGCTTCGTCTTACGCATGTTATCGGCACTCTTTTCATCAGTTCATTGCACGGTCCCGTGGTCAAATTGGGGTACAGAGACGGGAGCACTAAGCCTGCCTCTTGGTTTTGCTTCTTTTTAAGGATGGATGCTGCAGAGGGACTCTGTCAGGCACTGGAGTGACAGGACAAGGGGTGATGGGTTCACACTTAAACAGGGAAAATTCAGGTTAGATCTCAGGCAGAAGCTCTTCCCTGTGAGGGTGCTGAGGCGCTGGCACAGGGTGCCCAGAGAAGCTGTGGCTGCCCCATCCCTGGCAGTGTTCAAGGCCAGAGCCTTGGGTTACATGATCTAGTGGAAGGTGTCCCTGCCCGTGGCAACAGGTTGGAAGTGGATGATCTTAAGGCCCTTTCCAACCCAAACCAGTCTGTGATTCAATGAAGACCCCCTTGGAGTGGGGTGGCCATCCCCTCCCATGTACATCCTATTGCAGCCACATGCATTTTTCAGTTCCCATCTGCACATGGAGTTAGCAGTGCTGATTTCCTTTGGAAAAGGCCCTGCGATTATTATTAATTATGAAAATAAGAGCACGTTTCCCTATGTTGCTGATGGGCACGATCCTAATTGCCAAGCTGAGGGCCACGCAGGAGCTCTCTGAAGCAGCAACACTTCTGTTTGCTCAGTGGCAGAGCAGTTGGTATTTTCTCATCGCTAGCTTGCAATCTGTTTGTTTTACCCTTTGCTGTCACATCAATTCAACGAAGGGATCGTTACAGAGCTTTGCACATGACATCAGGCATCGATCTGGACAGAGGCAGCGACCTGCTTTCTCTGCCTGCAGGGAAATGGCAATGCAGTTCAGAGCAAGCAGTGTCACTCCGAGCATCCTCACATCAAGGGAAGCTCAGGAATAGTCCCAGATACCCCCTGGGAGCAGTGAAGACATCATGGTTTCCATGTGCACCATGGCTGAACTGGGTTGGTTTTTAAAGGTACAGTGTTATGAAGTAAAGGGTATCCTGGCCTGAGGTACCAGCACCAGTGTGGCAGCAGAGCCAGGGCAGTGATTGTCCCCTGGTGAGGCTGCACCTCGGATCCTGTGTTCAGCTCTGGGCCCCTCGCTACAGGAGAGACATTGAGGTGCTGGAGCGGGGCCAGAGAAGGGCAGCGGAGCTGGAGCAGGGCCTGGAGCACAAGGGTGATGGGGAAGGGCTGAGGGAGCTGGGGGGTTCAGTGTGGAGAAGAGAAGGCTCAGGGGGGACCTGATGGCTCCCTACAAGTGCCTGAGAGGAGGATGGAGCCAGGAGGGGCTGGGCTCTGCTCCCAAGAACAAGGGATGGGACAAGAGGAACCGGCCTCAAGCTGCCCCAGGGCAGGTTTAGATGGAGCTGAGGAACAATTCCTGCCCCAGAGGGTGCTCAGGCATTGGAACAGGCTGCCCAGGGCAGGGCTGCAGGCACCGTCCCTGCGAGTGTTCACACAGCATGGAGGGGAGGCCTCAGTGCCATGGGGCAGTGGTGGCCGTGGCAGGGCTGGGAACGGTTGGACTGGGTGAGCTTGAAGGGCTTTTCCAGCCTTGTTGGTTCTATGATTCTATGCAACCCTCCTTAGGTGCCAGCATCACTCGGATGTTAAACCACAGCGAGCTTTGCAAAGCATGTGTGTTTTCTCACAGCACTGTGGGTGTCTCGGCTGGGTCTGGCCCCCGCAGTGCTTTTAGCAGCACTGGGATCCTGCTGTTCGCCTTCATAAGAGGCTGCTAATGAAAAGCCTGGAAAAGAGAGCAGGAGCGAGGCTGCTGGAGGAGATGAAGGGGACAGGTTTCTGCTTAAAGATCAGATAGGAGAACCCCAGAGTCTTGTATCTGGCCTCATCTCCGCTGCGGATGGCTTGGGTGACCTTGTGGAACCCAAGTAATGGCTCTGTGCCTGTGTGAGAAGGCAGCGGCCACCCTTTGTCCTGGAGGAAGGCAGTTGTGAGGTAAAGGCATTTTTTCAGCTGTTTGCCCACCCCTTGTGATTATTTGCCTGAAAGGGGTGATTGTATAGCAAACCTGCCTGGTTCAACATTGCCGAAAGCGTCTGTGTCATCATCTGATTGTGGTGTTTTCCTTGTGAAGATAAAGGCCTCGGTCCAGGGCAGCGTTTCAGCACATGCTTCACTGGGAGCCTATGGGAGCATCCACGTGTTGGTGGCCAGGGCTTGTGACCAGCCAAAGTACGTCAGCGTGAGGAATGACGGGGTCAGAGCTCTCCTCCTCCCACGGGCTTTCTTTGCTTGGTTCTTATCTTCCTGCCACTCACTCTCCATCACTAAGGTCTCTCTTAGGAGTTTCAAAAGGCTTTTGTCCCTCTTGGTTGACGTGAAGTTTACTGGGGACCTTGTGAGCTGAAGCCCATGACCCAGCACTGTGGGATGTCATCCTTCATATCCCACTCATGCCTGGATCCCATGAGATGGCATCTTTCACATCCCACTCCTGCCCATATCCCGTGAGATGGCATCTGTCATGTTTTACTCCCACCCATATCTCATAAGATGGCATCTTTCATGTTTTACTCCTGCCCATATCCCATCAGATGGCATCTTTCACTGCCCACTCCTGCCTGTATCCCATGAGATGGCATCCTTCTCATCCTGCGCTTGCCTGTATCCCATGAGGTGGCATCCATCACATCCTGCTCCTGCCTGTATCCCATGAGATGGCATCCTTCACATCCTGCTCTTGCCCAGATCCCATGAGACAGTATTTAAACTGGTTGAGTAACCTGGAAAGTGGGCATTCACACTGGCAGGGCAAGGCAGGTTGCTGTAAGAGAAGACAGCAGAGGTGGTGGAGGCAGAATCTGAGCAGATGGCACCCATCTTTGGTCTGCTCACATGGCAAAAGGGAGATGGCATCAGCTTTCCACCTCTGATAATCATGACTTTAAGGAGAGAAGACAGTGCCTTCACAGCTTCATTTTGCTCTATGTGATTCTTGTGGCCAAAAGGCTTGAGGGGGAGTCCCATCTGGATGGTGCTGAGCCGCAGGTGGAGCCATGCTTGGCCAGCAAGGGGTGATTTTCAGGGAGCTGCAGGCTCTGCATGGGCTGTCTGCAGGCTCCGCATCTCCCTGCTTGCATCAGCTGCTGCAGCAGGGACAAGGGGATGCGATGCAGCACCAGCTCCCCCATCCCTGCATGTCCTGCAGCACGTGAGGAAGCCCCGTGATGCCGTTCCAGGCGAGGCTGATAACGTTTAATGGAGAAAGGAAATGATTTAAACCACAGATTGCACTCTTATTTTAGGAATGCTGGCTGCTGTCATGCAGTGTATTGCAGCCAACAATCACCAAGGACGTCCTAAAGCAGCGAGTGCTGCGCATCAGCGGCGATTCCTCACTGTGATCTCTATCACATACGCAGTGCAATGGGCTTTGCTTTTGATCTGATGCTAAAAGGGACAGCTACAACTTCCTAATGAAGTCATTGCATGTCAGTCTCAAGTAAAAAACTCAGAAAGGATTGAACCTTGACATCGGGGTTGTGAATATATACTTGTAAGGAAGGATTTATGAAGCGTACAGTGGCATTACAGATTTAAAGTTGGTATTAGTTTATCACTGAAAAATAATTCTGTGTCATGAAGGTGCACTTTGTTACATTGCTGCATTTTGCCCTTCACCACGTAGGGGAGAAATCTCTGTCATCTCACTGAGAAAGTGAAAACGATGCTTTTCAAAACCCCTATGAGAATCCTTGCTTTGGAAATCCTCAGCCTCTGTAACGAAGAGGATTAAACCAAAGCAGAAACGGAGAAGAGCTACTGCCTACTTTTGACTTATTTAAATATGCACGGAGCTTCCTCCATTTTAATCTCCCTCATCCAAAGATGGCTGTGTGACTAGAGCTGGCAGCCCCTCGGAAACCAGCATCATTTTCGTGTCAGAGAGAGCAGCTGGGCAAGGCTGAGGTGGAGTGGGGACCCCCTTCAGCCAATTAAGCAACCAGGAGCATTCGTAATCCCTAAGTGCTTCCAGCTGAATGCGTTTGGATCGGTTCTCCTTCCTCCGTGCAGCTCCTGATTTCATTCTTCTCTCCTGCGAGCGAATACACCCACGTTCAGCCCTCTGCAAAGATGCTCTGCCGGGCTCGGCTGTGTCTGGGATTAGCAGCCGCCGGGTTCGGGGGGATCTCCGGCTCTGATGGATGCTGCCTTCTGTGATTGACCGGGGCAGGGGGTGTCCGTGTGTGCCCGAGGAGCATTCCCATCCGACCGGCGGCTTCTCCGTGAGGATTTGGGGACGGTGCTGAGGAGTTTTCCAAAATGCCTGAAGCCAACTATTTATTGTCTGTGTCTTGGGGTTATATTAAGGTGGGTTTAAATCCTCGAGGCTTGTAAGTGACTGGGGTTTGTGCTGTATTGCTTGGATGGAACCTCTATAAGGAAAACATGCTTTTAAATGGTTATTTGTGTGTACTGCAGGGCAGGAGATGTACGTACGTTTGTACTGTGCATGCAGCTGACATGTATGTAATTTTCCCCCCCTTTGGGAATTCAGTGGTGCAGGATAACATGATGCAGCAATGAAAAGATGTGATTGTAAAATTGGGAGGATCGCAGCATGTATCTCTGAGGGAATCAATGCTTGGATCCTGCATTTTACTGCAATGACCCAAGCAGATGTTCAGATTTATGGCATGTTTCCCCTCTGCTATGCTCTTCTATGCAGTTGTCTTTTACTTGCATAATACAAAATGGAGCAAACTTAGGAAACGGAGAACAAAAGAAGGTTATAGGATGTGGGATTTAAAACCAGTGCAAGAATCTGATCGTTCAGAGAGATTACCTGAAACGTTATCTGCTCATTTCTTGCAGTAAAAACTAGTATGTTTGTGTGGGGGAAATGAATTTTGCAGTTTAGTGTACTGAAAGGAAATCTCTCATCATGATGCTGCTGAGCAGTATCTAAATGAAACCATATGCAGCTATCTCCATTCCAAATACCTCCAGGATTTTGTTTTTAACATCTCATTTGTGAACTCGCTTCTGATAAAGCTGTGTTAATTGGGAAAAGCATCCAGAAAAAAACCATCTTTTGTCTGTGCTCTTTCCCTCCCAGTTCAAGAGGATGCTGAACCGGGAGCTGACACACCTTTCCGAGATGAGCCGCTCCGGTAACCAGGTGTCCGAGTACATTTCCAACACTTTCCTAGGTAAGGAATCACATCCCAAGCTTTCGGGTGACTCAAAGCTCATGATGAATGGAAGCCTCACAGCCACCAGTCAGCACTTGTGCCCAGTTTGCCTTCAGGGCAGAGCATTAGTTTTGCTTTTTCACTTTCAAAATGGATCAAGGGAGGGGAATAATACAGGGTTTGGATAAGTCTATCCACGGGGGAATGCCTTCTCCAAATGAAAAGAGGTTTCTGCTCAGATTGTATTAAGCTGCTGGTAGCTGCCTTGTGCAGGATTTGATTTTGTCTTGACCTTAAGTAAAGGACAAAGTCACACAAGCCCAACTGCATCCTCTCATCCTTGCAACTGCTGCCTCATGCAGCTGCATCTTCCCCCTTCAGAGACAGGGGTCAGAGAAGCAGGTTCAGCCCTGCCATTTTATCTTCTATGTTACTCTGTGTGTATTTGCTCATTTTGCACTGGAAGTCAGAATAAAGAGTAGGAACAGTATTTTGAATGTCATTAGATTTGTTGGATCTCGTAGGACTAACTGACAGGAGTGAATGCATTTGGTTTACAAAACAGATTTTTATAAACCCCTGAATCTTCTGTGTTCTCCAGCAGCTTTAGAATTTGTGACCATTTGTATATAAAATGAAGCTTTGCACTGCACCTAAAGGAGCTGCAGGAAACGTGGAGAGGGGCTTGGGCCAAGGGCCTATAGGGACAGGCCAAGGGGAATGGCTTTAACCTGCCAGAGGGGAGACTGAGATGAGCTCTTAGGCAGAAGCTCTTCCCTGTGAGGGTGCTGAGGCGCTGGCACAGGGTGCCCACAGAAGCTGTGGCTGCCCCATCCCTGGCAGTGTTCAAGGCCAGGTTGGACACAGGGGCTTGGAGCAAGCTGCTCTAGTGGAAGGTGTCCCTGCCCGTGGCAGGGGTTGGAGCTGGAGGAGCTTTAAGGTCCCTTCAACCCAAACCAGGCTGGGATTCTATACTGCTGAGTCCAACAGCTTCAAGTGCTGAGTGTATGGGATGCTGGAGCTCGTGGGGACTCGTGCCCTGCGGTTAAGATGTCTCAGAATGCATTCACTGTATGACACACAATTATTCCCATTAAGGGATTTTAAAGTGATTTCAGTAGCCAGTTGGAACTGGAACTACTGCGTGCATTTAGGACACATCACTAATAATCCATGTAAGTCTGGAGCTGCTTTGTGGGAATCCATTTGCCCAGTCTTTAGCTTCATTGTGACATCCAGAACATGACTTAATGGAGGGAGTAGAAGCAAGGCTGCCTTGCTGCTTCAGCTGAAGAGCCTGGGGCATACACAGCATGCTGGGGAGCGTGACCACCGTTGCATTTTGAGACAGCTCTTGCCAATAGGCATATATCTATGGGACAGAGAGATACCCAGTGTGGCTTGAGACTGTGGACTTAATATAAAACCCATAAACCACACCTCCAGTGAACTTAGAGGAGTCTCTATTGCACCAGGGACTAATTAGCTGAAGCCACTGTTGGTGCTAATGGGGCTCTCTTATTCCCTGCACTCGGGCTGGGTCAGGTAACTGCATTTCCCTTTGCAGGTCTTGACAATGGGTCTTATTCATCCCTATTCTGCTTCTTCTCACATAGTCTTGTAACGGTGACGTCCTCCCTGGTTTGTGACAGTTTGAGAGCCACTCAGCCTCTTTGGGCTGTGTTGCCAAGTGGCGCAGGCTCACCAGATTGGGGCAGATTGCAGCTTAATTGCGCATATTAAAGAGAAATGAGTAAAGCTTTTAAAAGGATCTTCAAGCTTTTTTTAGGAAGTCATGCTGTCACACCTTTATAAATAACTTTTTTCTGCCTTTTGATTGAAAATGTAATGCCCAAAATAACAGGAGTCTACGACTGGGGAAGCTGAGCAAGCAATCAGAAAGACACAAGTGAATAGGATTTATCTATTAATTTATCTTCAACCAGTACTTAGAGGGGTTAACATAGATATTAAACCCTCCACTTTCATTCAGTGTCTAGACTTCATTAAACGAGCTAAGAAAGGCACCAAGAGCCAAGGCACCAGAGGGGCCAGCCCTGCTGTCAGTTTGGTCAGTGAGAGCAAGGGCTCCAGCTTTAAATCCTTCCGAAGGACAAAGATGAACACTGGTGGTGTTCATAGAATAGAACCCTGGAATGGTTTGTGTTGGAAGGGAGCTTAAATCTCCTCCAGCTCCAACCCCTGCCACGGGCAGGGACCCCTTCCACTAGAGCAGCTTGCTCCAAGCCCCTGTGTCCAACCTGGCCTTGAGCACTGCCAGGGATGGGGCAGCCACAGCTTCTCTGGGCACCCTGTGCCAGCGCCTCAGCACCCTCACAGGGAAGAGCTTCTGCCTAAGAGCTCAGCTCAGTCTCCCCTCGGGCAGGTTAAAGCCATTCCCCTTGGCCTGGCCCTACAGGCCATTTTTCATTGGCCACACCACATGAATGAGGAAGATCACAATGGCCTTTCAGCACCTGCCCTTTCCTGAGGGGTAAAGGGTGTTGCTGCTGCCACCACCACCATGGGGACTTGGTTTAACAAACTGGACCTTTCTGTTCAAGAGTGTCCATTTTACACTGCCCTGGTGTTAGTCATTGCTAAAGAGATTATATAGAGGAAAGTCCTTCTGTTGTTCAGCAGAAAGACACAAGGGAAACACCCGCTGATGTCAGCTCACTGTGGCTGTGAATAATGGCTTCCCTCTTAATTGCAGTGTTGCAGACACACTGGTAGTTCTTACTTGAGAGGTTTTTAATTAAGCCAAGGCAAAGGTAACTAATGCCTCGATGTTTAGTCCTCCAGAGGTCCTCAGAGATGCAAAGGTGCGAACAGATTATAGCATCCTCTCCTAAGAGTTCATGGTTAGCCTGAAAGTAATGAGCCGCTCTATCTCCATTCTAATGCAGCAGATAAATCAGTGGGAAAGGCAGTCAGTAGCATATGTGGATAGATTTATCTGTTCAGCCCATCTCCACAGCCAAGTCTGTGCCCTACTAGATAGATGCCTACTTAATGTGCATTAATATTGTCATTGTCTCTGAGCCTGACAACAGAAATATGGCCTATACTTGTTATTGTTATACATGTTATACATATATATACATTTTATATATAATATATTCATCTATATATGTTATACATGTTATAGATACTCTATACATAAGTAAAGGGCAAGCCTTTAATAAATCAGTGACACCAATTTGTTACTGGGTTGGTGTTTTAAGAGCAGGGGATATGGAGATGAGTTTGGCCCTAATAAGTAACAACAGAATGGATATGAAAATACAATCTGATATCTATTCTTCATCCTAATCTGTTGAGGAAAAATGTGTTATTTTGAATATACATTTTATTTTCCTGAAAATAGGAAAGAAAAATTAATTGAGCTCTATCCATAAGCAGAGCCTGGTGCCCTTCAGACATGGAGAGCTGTGTCCTGGACACGTGCCGTGTCCCCAAGTGATGCAGCTTGACAATGGCTGTGCTGAAGGCAGCCCAGCAGGGCTCAGTGGGAAGGGTCAGGCTTGCCAAGGGCAAACAGAGGTTATGTGACTGTTTTGCTTTGCTTTTGGTTCAGTTCAGTCCCCAAAATAGAGAAGGCCCCAGCAGAAACATGTGGGCTTGAACTTAGTCAGCAGAGCTAAGGGTTCGTTTTGCGGGGTGTGATGGTGCTCACACTGCAAACAGCGTTGACTCATTCCACCTTTCTTGGTTACAGACAAGCAGAATGATGTGGAGATTCCTTCTCCCACCCAGAAAGACAGAGAGAAGAAGAAAAAACAGCAGCTCATGACACAGATCAGTGGAGTGAAAAAATTAATGCATAGTTCAAGCTTAAATAACACCAGCATCTCAAGATTTGGTGTGAAGACAGAAAAGGAAGACCATCTGGCCAAGGTATGACAGTTCTGTGGGAACTGGGAGTTATCTGGAAGCTGGGGATGGACTGGCTGGCTGGACCGTATCCCCTCGTAAAACTGGAATTGGCATCCCTGAAGTGATGTGGCCATTACAAATACTGTAATTAATGGCTCCAGGCCCTAACAACATATTCTGTGTTAGTAAATTCCTTGGAAATATCCCTAAAATAATAATAAAAATATGATGGAAGCTGAGGAGAGCAGTTATCAGACATAGGAAACTATAACAACACCATGTCCGCCATGTCCAGCAGTCTGGCTGTGGGGCCTTTGTCAGGGCATTTCTTCTTTCAGCCTGGAAATTCACATCACACATAATTCCCCTGCCACACAAATGGCATTTCTTTGCACAAGTGCTTTGGCATCAGCCCTTTCCAGTTCCTCTGTCTTGGTGTGCTTTAAGTCCATGTGTTCATCACTCACCTAATTCCCACAATGAGCATTGAATTTGCATCTCTTTAAACATTTGGAAAATGCTAAAGATGCAGAGCAAGTGCTAAAGGCAGGATTGCCTTGGAAAAGATTGTAACCATTCTCTTTTTGTCCTTTCCAAAGGAACTGGAGGATCTGAATAAGTGGGGTCTCAACATCTTCAATGTGGCCAGGTATTCCCACAACCGGCCGCTCACCTGCATTATGTACGCGATATTTCAGGTGGGTGGTTTTCTGATCAAATCTGCTGCTCTTTTACAACACTCTTTGAGCTCCTAATCGCTTCCTGTCTTGTTGCCTTCTACTGTATGAGACCCTCATCTGATACCTGCATCTATCCTTGTACCATTTATTACACAGGAGCGAGATCTACTGAAAACATTCAAGATCTCATCAGACACTTTCGTGACGTACATGATGACACTAGAAGACCACTACCACTCTGATGTGGCTTACCACAACAGCCTCCACGCTGCTGACGTTGCCCAGTCCACACACGTTCTGCTCTCTACCCCAGCACTGGATGTGAGTTTCCCAGTTTGAGCTCAGTGCTTTGTGTTGGGCAGCTGTTTGTAGGCTTTAAAGGTGGGATGGAGGCTTACAAGCACTGCATTGCCTATGTGAATAGAGAAGGGAAAACTCAAGCTGAGTCAGTGGCCAGTAGCACCGAGTCTTGCAAGAGGCTGTGTGCTCTCTGCTCTTCTGAGGGCTCAGTTTACTGCCAGGGAAATCACCAGTGAGAAATTTCAGCAGCAGCTTTACCTGTAATCTCTGTTTCACCTGAAAAGGGCACATGCTGCTTTGTCGACCTTTCTTCTGCCTAAATGTCTTGCCCTCAGAAAACTCATTTAAAAAGCACAAGTTCTTTCTCTACATCAGCCTCCCAAACTGCTGAGAGATAAAACATGAGGACTTCTCTGATAAATTCCTTTTCTCTTTCCTAGGCTGTCTTCACTGATTTGGAAATCCTCGCTGCAATCTTTGCAGCTGCAATTCATGATGTGGATCACCCCGGGGTCTCCAATCAATTTCTCATTAACACAAGTGAGTTTTGTTTCAGATACAGTCATAACTTCATCCTCAAACTTGGAATCTAATGGAACTGCATTTTCCCTAACAGTGGGGTCACCCATTACGACTTTCTCAAACTATTGTGCAGTAAACTACTCAGACATTATGAAATAAGCAGTAATTACAATGAAATTCCTAACAAAAGAAGCTATTGTAGAACAATTTGCAAAGTGCCCTTGAAGCTTATGAGTATTACTACTTGCTAATGCATAATAATTCTTCCAGGCCTGAGTGCAAATTTTATTGTTAATAAAAGAGAAATAACGCTATTGCTATTGACAACAATGAAGCAAAATATTGTGGTTCACATTGTGCTCTGCAACAGCCTAAGCATGTATCTTGATTCCAAGAGATGGGTATTGTTCTTTTATGGAAAGTGTGTTCGTAGGATTCATGCTCTCTGTTGTCAGTGATTCTGAAGCCTGTAACTAAGTCAACCAAGTATTATTTTGTTCATTAGAACTGAGCAAAGGGCTGTTTATGTTATATCCGTATGTGCTCAGATTGGAAAACCGCACGCTGTTGGCCCACATGAGGCCAAAGAAGAAAACTGTTCCCAATTTATCGCATAGAAATAACATTTCATTACTCAGGACAAGGGTTTGCTGTCTGAAATCACACCTTTCACGGGCAGGACTCACATATTTGTGTTGCTTTTGCTAGATTCTGAGCTCGCCCTGATGTACAACGATGAATCTGTCTTGGAAAACCACCATCTTGCCGTGGGTTTCAAACTGCTTCAAGAGGAGCACTGTGACATCTTCCAGAACCTGACCAAGAAGCAGCGTCAGACACTCAGGAAGATGGTCATTGACATGGTATGAGCTATGCACACATTGCTCCTCTTCTTAAACAAAAGAGTGGCTGCTTTCTATGGTTGCCTGTACTGAGATCCTGTTTTCACTTCTGCAAAGGTGTTGGCCACGGATATGTCCAAGCATATGAGTCTGTTAGCTGATCTGAAGACTATGGTGGAAACCAAGAAAGTGACCAGTTCAGGGGTCCTCCTCCTGGACAACTACACAGACAGAATACAGGTGGGTCAGCCGGGGTTCCTGGATTTTATGTGTTTTGTTGGATTAGATCTTAGGCAGAAGCTCTTCCCTGTGAGGATGCTGAGGCGCTGGCACAGGGTGCCCAGAGAAGCTGTGGCTGCCCCATCCCTGGCAGTGTTCAAGGCCAGGTTGGACACAGGGGCTTGGAGCAAGCTGCTCTAGTGGAAGGGGTCCCTGCCTGTGGCAGGGGTTGGAGCTGGAGGAGCTTTAAGGTCCTTTCCAATCCAAACCATTCCTTGATTCTATGAAACCATGCTCCGGTTTTTACTGGGGCTTTTAAATATAGAAGCTACTGACCTAATTTTTCTTCTGTTGTGCACCACAAAGAGGCACAAGATAGTCCCATGTTTTTTAGATAAATGGGGTTATGTTTGAGCGCTTACAGCATGGAGCTGCAAACATGCATGTTCTTCTGAAGCTGATCAGCCTTACAAGGCTGAGTTTTTGAGGGCTCCTGAATTTCCTTGCTGCTTATTCCCATTTGTTTCTCCTGTCAAAAAGATTGCCGTAGCATTGTGAATTTAATTTGTAACCCCTTATCTAAAGCAGCTCTCACAGTGAGCTGAAGTTAGTGTCCCTGTGTCATCTAATCCTTTATTTGCAGAAATAACGAAGCAGTTATTAAAACTGGAGCAGGGTTTCATAGTTAGTGGGACAAGATATACCCTGCTCTTCTCTCCGCTTTTGATGGACAACTTAAGAGCAGGGAAACCTCTCCTTGCATTTATTTAAGACTGCTGATGTTCAAACGGGTCACTCCGTTGCTGTCCAGGTCCTTGCAGCCACGGTTTTTGTGTGTGTGTGTGTGTGGAAGGGATATTACTCATTTAATGAAGCAGGAGCATTTAACCACCTGAGAGCATGGAAATAAAGTCGGAATGGTGGGAAGCACCTGCATTCAAAACCAAACCCATATGATGTAATTCACATGGCTACAACTACACCCTGTGTAAGATGCCTGAAAAACATAGGGCATATTTCACTCCTGAAGTGGGCCATAGCAGTCAGTCTCATATATGGAGCTGTTGGGATGTTAATACTTTTGGAGGCTGTTGCATAATCAAAGAGCCTTGTGGTTGAATGTTCTGAACTAAGCAAGCAGATACAGCTTGAAACCATCCTCTTTTTTCCATTTGATTTTATGACTTTTCTGATTAATGTAATTGCAGGTTCTCCGAAATATGGTACATTGTGCAGACTTGAGTAATCCCACAAAGTCTCTGGAGCTGTACCGGCAATGGACGGACAGGATCATGGAGGAGTTCTTCCAGCAGGGAGACAAAGAGCGAGAGAGAGGGATGGAAATCAGCCCAATGTGCGACAAACACACAGCGTCAGTGGAAAAATCCCAGGTAATTGGCTGGGAGCTGCCTGTCTGTACTGCCCAGGCTTGTGTTTCTAAAGCACAGACCAAATTCATCTGCTTTCTCTAGCACAATCAGGCAAAGAGCCAGCTGTTCAGAGGGTTGGTTCTGATTGACCCTGACATCCAGCTGTGCCTGAAGCCCATCTAGACCCACAAGGCTGTTCAGGCTCCTTTATCTACCCCCTTGGCATCAAATCATTTCCAGTGCCTCTTCATCTTGCGCTGTTTGTGTCCCAGTTTCCAGAGCGAGTTGGTTTCCTTTTGTTCCCCAGGCTGAAAAAAGTGCAGTTCTGATCTCCCCCTCCTTCTGCCTTCAAAGCCCCCAGCCTCCTTAATTAGCACCTCCTAAACCTACTGCCATTGCATCTCATGTTAGGCATTCATAGCAATGCCAGCTGCATTGAACCATAGGGTTAGGAGCTTCTCCCACCCCCAAGATCAGCTTGAGGACACTGAAAAGGTGTTTATTCAGCCTTGTGCAGAACAGTTGTGCACTGCACAATCTGTCCAGTTAAGTTCGAGGTTGATGGAGCTGCTGTGTGCTAGGTATATCAAAGAAATATATATCAAAGAAATACCTGTTTCTGTCAATATAAACCTCAAAAGGAGCTGGATACGTCTCTTTTTCTGAGATGAACCGGCTCATCCCTCGTTCTGATTCATAGATTAAATGGTTTCAAGGTCAGCTTTTGTCCTGACCCGTGTAGCACAGGCCATAAAATTTCACCCGGTTAGTCTGTAATGAAGCTGGTAATTTGATGTTTGCCTCAACATCTTCCAACCTTTACATAATGGTGTCTTGGTTGTTGTTTCTAAATGACTCCGGCAAGTCATCGTCCAGGGTTTTCAGCTTGAATAAGTAACAAAATTGATGATAATTGTTTCCAAATGTCCTCTTGGGCTAAGCCAAGTGGTTTCAAAATTATTCACTCAACCACATGGTGATTTTGTTGGAAAAATCTGTCTTATTTGTTAACCTAATGAGAAATGAATCCTTCAGCAAGGCTTGGCCGGAAAAGGCCCATGTGCTCCTCATGTGAGCCCCAGTTAATTTCTTGCTTCACATGTGCACTTCATAGAGGTTCAAAATGGCATTTTTGCCATGCAAGAGAGAACAGGAGTTGCACAAAATGGCTACTGTTGAAATCCCAGCTAGTGGCAGAGGGGAAAGGGAGGTGGCATGTCTGTTCTGGGGTGAAATAAGGAATTGGTTAGAATATAGTATGCAAGTATTGCAAAGCTCTAGATCAGAGAATCATAGAATGGGTTGGGTTGGAAAGGACCTTAAGATCATCCAGTTCCAACCCCCTGCCATGGGCAGGGACACCTCACACTAGAGCAGCTTGCTCCAAGCCCCTGTGTCCAACCTGGCCTTGAACACTGCCAGGGATGGGGCATTTACAACTTCTTTGGGTAGCCCATTCCAGCACCTCTCCACCCTCATAGTAAAGAACTTCTTACTTGGTCCTAACCTGAACTTCCTGTGTTTAACGCTGAACCCACCACCCCTTGTCCTATCACTACAGTCTTTTATGAAGAGTTCCTCTCCAGCATCCTTGTAGACCCCTTCAGACACTGGAAGCTGCCCTGAGGTCTCCACGCAGCTTCTCTTCTCTAGGCTGAACAGCCCCAACTTTCTCAACCTGCCTTCATATATTACCTCTTCACATCAAAATCTTTAAGATCAGTGCTCAGCCAGTTGGCCATCCATGATTAGGGATGTTTGTTTAAGGAAACAGTGGCCTGGTTCCAAAGGGACTGGTCTCTCACCATGGGTGCTGGGTAGCCCTGCAGCGTTTTGGGTGGTGGTGAAGCCATCAGCTAAGCATAGAGAAGGGTTTTCTTTCTTCACTTTAAAAGTGCTCTGGAACATGTGCTGCAGGAAATTTTCATCACCTTTTTGTTTAAGCTGCCTCCCCAGTACGTTACAATTGAATGTTAATGGTTCTATTGACATCCTGTTGTGTCTGAAGGAGGCATGTGCGATTTCCAAAGCAAACATCTGCACGTTGAGCCTGGCCCCTCTGAGAGCCATTTTCCTGCTGCACAGAAATGTTGTCCAGCAGAGCAAGAAGTGACACATTCTGCCAAGACGGAAGAATTTCAATCCTCTTTATGGCCATTGAGTTTTCTCCATCCTGGACGTACGTCCTCTTACTCAGACAATTGAAAAGTGATTTAGCTCAGAGCTTACGCTCTAGCCAGCGGAAGGGCTGACGGGCTCGGCCACAGCCCTCATCGTTTCCACCTCTGGATGTCATTCCATGGGACTCAGGCAGCAGTGCTCTGTGCTCCTTCATGCAGGAGGAGCACTTCTGACCTGCTTTCAGCACTCGTTCCAAACCGAAGTGAAGGGAAAGGAAACCTCTACCAGCTCCACAGAGAACCACGGTGGCTGCCTTGGCAAAGTAGAGTAGAAGTGTTGAAGTGTTTAAAGATGCAGGGCATGAAGCAGCTCAGAATAGGTACAAACCACACACTGTTGTAAAATGCACTGAAAGGTCAACCTTTAGTCCCTAAAAGCAGTGACATTCGGTGGCTCGCCTTGGGAGCACTGGTGTTTTCACAGCTGCCAGACACATCCATACACATCTGGGGTAATGGCAGCGTTGCCATAAATACACCAGCCTTGTCCACAGCCACCAGGGGATCCTGTTGGAGACATGGAAACTTTCTTGATGCTTAGGGTAGAGGCAATAACCATCTAAACTGCCCCTCTGCATTAACAGCTGGTGAGAGGCACCCCTCAGTGGCATGGTCTGTCTTCAAAGTGATGGCTTGCCCTGACTTTCCCAGAGCAGGGGTTGAGCCCCTGGTCAGGAGCAGACATCTCCAGGGATATTTAGAATCATGCAGGCAGCCAGGGATGGGATTGGCAGCTCCATCACTGAGTTTCCCAGTGGCTCCTGCCTTTAAACTTTCATCCAGGATTTGATTTTGGACAAGACATTGACCTGACCCAATGTTGTAGGTGCGGCTTTGGGTGTCAGAGGATAGAATCCCAGCCTGGTTCGGGTTGGAAGGGACCTTAAAGCTCCTCCAGCTCCAACCCCTGCCACAGGCAGGGACCCCTTCCACTAGAGCAGCTTGCTCCAAGCCCCTGTGTCCAACCTGGCCTTGAACACTGCCAGGGATGGGGCAGCCACAGCTTCTCTGGGCACCCTGTGCCAGCGCCTCAGCACCCTCACAGGGAAGAGCTTCTGCCTAAGAGCTCAGCTCGGTCTCCCCTCGGGCAGGTTAAAGCCATTCCCCTTGGCCTGTCCCTACATCCCTTGTCCCAAGCCCCTCTCCAGCTTTCCTGCAGCCCCTTCAGGCACTGGAGCTGCTCTCAGGTCTCCCCTTCAGGAGCCTTCTCTTCTCCAGGCTGCCCCAGCCCAGCTCTCTCAGCCTGGCTCCAGAGCAGAGCTGCTCCAGCCCTCGCAGCATCTTCATTATATCTGCAATTAGACTGTGCTGGTTTGGGGACTTGCTCTGGGTGGGGTGGGGTGTTTTGCTTGTAAAATTCATCTGTTAACATCATTTGAACCTTTTAGATCCATCTTGGCCATTCCCTTTCCTTAAGCATGCTTATTGCTGTGTTTCTTAGGTGGGATTCATTGACTACATCGTCCATCCGCTCTGGGAGACGTGGGCTGACCTGGTGCAGCCCGATGCCCAGGACATCCTGGACACGCTGGAGGACAACAGGAACTGGTACCAGAGCATGATACCTCAGAGCCCATCTCCTCCGCTGGAGGAGCGGGGCAGGGACTGCCAGGGCCTGATGGAGAAGTTCCAGTTTGAACTGACGCTGGAGGAGGAGGACTCGGATGGACCGGAGAAGGACGGCGAGAGCATCGGCTACTTCAGCAATACAAAGACACTCAGCGTGGCCGAGCCAGGGGAAGAGGATTCACAGAGGGAGGCCAACATAGAGATTGTGACAGAAGACACATCTCCTGTGGACACATAATGTCCTGCGCCCGTGTGAGTGGATTTCAAACACTTGAGGAGCATGCAGCAGTCTCACGGACTTGCCTGCAGCCTGGGTCTGAGGCCTGTGCCTAACACGGGCTGACAGATCTCCCCAGCTACTTGAGATTGGAGTCAGGGTTAAAGATCGTGTAGTGAATGATTGCTCAGGAAATTAACAGGTGATTGACGTTGTGGTTTGAATCCTTGTCAGCTCCCAGCATCCTGCTGTCCTGGAGCTGGCTCGGGTCGTGACTGAAGAGTAAATGACACACAACTGAGAGATTTTATACTGTTAGCTTTGGAATTTATACCAGTTAGACTGATAGAAACTACTGATTAATAACTCTCCATATAAAAGCTGTCCACCTGACCACCTGTCTGCAGACCTGTGTGCCTTCTTTGTAAACACTTTCATGTCTTTTCAAGAGTCTCTTAACGAAATACATGGAGTTTAGTATCAAAAGCGACACAGAAGTGTTTCAGAATTGACGGATTCCTTTTTGATTCTTCCTGTTACAAGAAGCAGTCTTCCTTTTTTCCATGGCAATACCTGTCACTTTATTGCAGTTCATCACTTTTACAGACTAAACGGAAGGGGAAACCCTCTCTGTTTTGCATTGCTGCACCTTTAATCGTCCTCTCGCTACCCCAGGCGACCCATTTACAGTCACTTCATGCACCACCTCCGTTCGCTTGCTAGGAATAGCAGTGGGTTTTCCTCCGCGGGGCGTTCTTCTCTGTCGGGAGCAGGATAGAGGGTAGGTTGTTGCCGTACCCCTGTAAGCAGTGATGAGGCAGCGCGGCGCGATGGGATGGCAGCGCCTGGGCTCCGTGGAATTTGCACGCTCGGATCTTTGTGTTTCCTCCCCTCCACGTCTCCTAGGTTTAGGTCCGCCGCCGTCCTCCTGCACTGCCTTGAGCTCTAACACCTCCATTACTGTTTATAACAGTGTATTTATTACGTAATGTACATACTGTAATGTTTTGTAAGTTATTAATTTATATATGAACCGGCATCGCCTCTCGGCGGCGATGTTCAAGGGGTAGAAAACTCGAACAAGAGTTGCCTTCCCCCCCCCCCTTCCTTCTAACCTTTTATATTGCATAAAATACACGAACCTGAACATAGCTGAAGAGACAGACGCAACCCAGGGAGGGCATTCGGGTGGCAGCTGCCTGCGGGGGGGTTCGTCTTCACAGACCCAGACCCCATGGCAATGAATGGAAACGCTGGAAAAAAACCTGGAGAAAGGAACCCTAGCAAAGAACCCCCCGCAACGGGGCTGGCTTTTAAACGTCCCCTTCCGCCTTCTGAACAACCCAATGTGAATTTCTATGCCACAAAACCCAATGTGAACTGATGTAATAATTGTGCTGTGAAACTTCTTCTGACAAAGCTTGTCCGGCAGTCGTGAGCCGTGTCAAATCTCAGTTTGTAAAATAATGTTTCAAGCTTTTGGTCCAACTTGTGACTAACTAGTTAATGAAAATAGCACAGTTGTGCATGATCAATGGGTTTGTATGTCTGTTGAACACTGCATTGTTCCAGGTGGTTATTTTATTGTCCCCCCCACCCCTCCAAGTTTCACACAATGTATGTTATAGTATTATATATTGTGTTCAGATGCATTCTTAAAAGAGATTTTTATATGAAGTGAATAAACGAAAGCATGACCCTGCCCTGTGGCTGCTGCTTTCTTTAACAGGTCGCTGTGGGCAAGCGACAGCGGCTGCAACCTGGCTGCTGGCACCGGTAACACCAAACCCTCCCATGGCCAAACCCCAGCAGAGACAAAGGGGAAGAGACGCAGGCAGAGGGCACGGCCACCCTCTCCATGTGGAGACCTTCTCCTTCCTGAGCAGGGCCGTGCCGGTGGCAGCGGCGACAGGAAGGCGGATGCAGACAGGAAGGCGATGGCCGCAGCGCAGCCTGCGCCCGGTGCAGGGCGGCTCCGGGGCTCAGGGATGCTTTCATGTCCCGGCCTGACCCAAAACAACGGGATTTCCAGTCAAAAACATCCTGCTGGTGGTGGGGGGGGGGGAAATGAGGGGATGGGGGTGGGACCAGGGACTGCCCCTCGGCTGCTCTTGCTGCGGGTGATGCTGGGGAGCTGGCGGTACCTGAAGGAGACCCAGCACTCCCTAGCTCCATAGAAGCTATGTGGAAGTGCAGATCCCCCATCCCGTACCCATCTTCTCACCCAGCACTTCTTGGGGGACACTTTCATGCCAACACCTCTCATCTGGCTGGAAGGGGGCTGCAGCCTCAAGCAGCCGATGGTAACCCTGGGAGTGGGGCTGCAGCCTCCCGGGTGCTTCTCCCAGCACCTTGGCATGGGTGTAAGGTGCAGACTTCATGATGATGCCGATCCCAAATTGTTCTCCATGAATTCCCCCCCTGAGCATCGTTTCCATTCGCCTTTGCTGCAGCCAGCGCTGCGCTCGTGGCTCCCGGGGATGTGCAGAGCTGGGGCACGGGGTTATTGGAGTGGAAGAGCATTGGCAGCTCCGGGTGGAGAAGGCAGCAGAGAGCTGGAGCTGCAGGTGAACAACCAGCCCCAGAGCAGCAGGGATGGCACTGGGACGTGGGGCCCCCCGGTGTGGGGCTGACAGCACAGGGTGCCCCGGTCCCACCCCCATCCCTCCACCAGCCTTCTCTTGCTTTCTTTCTTTCCCTTCCAGTGACCTCGTTCTGCCACACCGGTTCATCACAAGCGCATGCAAACACTGTGCTCTTGCTCTGGCACCGAAATAACAGCTCCTTTCACTTCTCCTTCTTGCAGCAGCAGAGAAACACCCTGGTGGCAGCAATGCTGCGAAGCTAACCCGAATCCCTCCTGTTTTCCTCCCATTTTGGGGGTGGGAAATCCCAGCTGGGGAGCAGGGCAGCTTACTGGTGCTTTTTGTCCTTTTCTCAGGGAACGAGGACGCCTCTTGGGTCTGCTTTATCATCCTCCCATCCGAAACTGACTGGCCCTGAGGGCCCCATGGGGTTTGCATGGTTTCCTTCATCATCAGAAGCGGCTCCACATAGAGGCAGCAATGCAGTGTGATGCGTCCTCCTTGCTTGATGCAGCGAGATGATGGGTCCTGCTCCCCTTTCCCAGTGCTCTCCCCGTTCCCAGCAGCTCTGGCTGCACCCAGACGGGTTGGAATGGCCTCGGCTCAGATCCTGGAGGGGAAAACAGGATGAAAAAGAAAACCTGCAGGAAAACAGGGTGCAGAAAGCACGTCCTTCCAGAGAAGGGGTGGCTCCCAGGTACCAGCGAGGTGTGCATCCAGCGGTGCAACCGCTGTGTGCATCCAGCTGGGCAACTGCAGCATGCCACTGGGGAGTGCACAGGGCTGTGCAGTGCAGGTGTGCAGCAGGGGCAGCGCTGTGTGCAGGGTGGATGGTGCAGGACCCAGCCTCGGGGACTCAGGATAAGGACCCACAAGCTCTCCCCTTCTCGCTGCCAGTGTTAATGATGGGTGCCCCCAACACCCCTACTGCAGCAGTGCTCTAAGCGGCCGGGTCCTCAAGGATTTAACTTCCCACTGGGGTTTCAGAGGGAGTTTCCACCAGCCATAACCCCCCATGGCATCAGGGCTGGGATGAGCCGCTGCTCGCTGTGCTGGAGCGGGGCCGGCCCTTCCCAGCTGCACGGGGGACAAGGGTCCCACAGAGCCCCCAGCGCTGCCAGGAAACTCCTGCCCCGGAGGTCGGTGTTGTTCATGGAAACCATGGTGCAAAGAAATGAAAGAACAAACCCTCTCTGCTGGCTTCCCATGGGGCTCTCCTGGCTGGGGGGATGCTTTGCCATGTGCTTTTTAACTCCTGGTCCATAGGAGTGAGGGAGGAGCTCAGGCATTGCAACCTGCCGTCTACTGCAGAGATGCATGCCAGCAGCTGCAAGCGGTGCTGGTCCCTGCCGCAGCTTCTGCTAGTGTTTTGGCCCCACCAAGGCTGGCGCTGTGTCCATCATGCTGGCATGGGGGTGCCCCATGTGCTTGAGCACACCATGATGCACAGTGCTGTTTCCCTCAGTATGCCAGCCAGCAGGATGGAGTGTTTTGTGTTTCCCAAGGTATAATCATAGAATCCCAGCCTGGTTTAGGTTGAAGGGACCTTAAAGCTCACCCAGTTCCAACCCCTGCCACGGGCAGGGACCCCTTCCACTAGAGCAGCTTGCTCCAAGCCCCTGTGTCCAACCTGGCCTTGAGCACTGCCAGGGATGGGGCAGCCACAGCTTCTCTGGGCACCCTGTGCCAGCGCCTCAGCACCCTCACAGGGAAGAGCTTCTGCCTAAGAGCTCATCTCAGTCTCCCCTTGGGCAGCTTAAAGCCATTCCCCTTGGCCTGTCCCTACATTCCTTGTCCCAAGCCCCTCTCCAGCTTTCCTGCAGCCCCTTCAGGCACTGGAGCTGCTCTCAGGTCTCCCCTTCAGGAGCCTTTTCTTCTCCAGGCTGCCCCAGCCCAGCTCTCTCAGCCTGGCTCCAGAGCAGAGCTGCTCCAGCCCTCGCAGCATCTCCATGGCCTCCTCTGGCCTCGCTCCAACAGCTCCACGTCCCTCTTGTGCTGCTGCCCCCGATCTGGATCAGGGCTGCAGGGGGGGTCTCCCCAGAGCACAGCAGAGGGGCAGGATCCCCTCCCTGAGCTGCTGCTCACGCTCTGGGGGTGCAGCCCAGCACACGGGGGGGTTCTGGGCTCAAGCTCACACTGAAGCCGGGTCATGGGGAGCTTCTCCTCACCCAACACCCCAAGTCCTTCTCCTCAGGGCTGCTCCATCCAGTCTCCCCCAGCCTTTAGCTGCGCTTGGCAGAGGCTGCATTGAGGTTGATAACGCAGCCCTAAGGATTTGCCAGCCAAGGAGGTGTAGGTGCCACTGGTTTAGAGTTCACTTCAAAGTCCTACAGATGAAAAGAGAGACATGAGAATCAGTCGCTGACAGCTTCGGAGTCAAAAACAGGAAGGAGCTGGGGGCTGGCGCCCGAAGCACTGATGTTATCGACGCTGCGGCGCTGGAACCCAGCCCGAGGGCTCACGGCTCCGGTGGCCTCGGTGAGAAGGGGAGGTGGGTCTGGCAGCAGGGAATCCGGCTGGATCCCGGGAGGGACAGGGAATGGGGTGCAGCTGATGCAGTTTAAGATGCCTTTAAGTGTTTTAGCTCTTCCAGATGTGACACGGGGTGCCTAAGGGCTCCCTGTCTCTGAGGACTCCCAGTCCCCAACAGGACCAACCTAGGGACATCCTCATCCCCACGGCAGGCTGCTCACCACAGAGAGATTGCTGCAATGAAATATATATATATATGCATATGAACATCTGTATACTGCAGAAGGTATTTTACCTGCAGGAGAGGGTCACTGCTGGCAGCGGGTCCTGCTGTGGGTCCCCCCCTTGTCCCTGTCCCCTGCTGTGCGCGGCTGCAGCACATCTGCACAGCTCCCATCCTGCTCGCTCACGGCTCCTGCACAGCTGCAGAGCTCCATCTGCCGAGGCCCTGCACCATTGCACATCACAGCGCGGGTCCGGCGCAGCTGGAGCCGGGCACAGCTGGAGCGGGTCACCTTAAACAGCTGGATACATGTCCAGATGCGGTCCGACAGCCAGGGCGGTGCACAGCTGGAGCCAGGTACTGATGGAGTGGCTCATGGCTGGGGTGCCTGTGTAGTTGGAGCAGTTCACAGCTGGACACTGAACACAGCTGGAGGCGGAGCACAGCTGGGTTCTCGCACATCTGGATTCCCACACATCTGGAGGCAGTAACTCCAGGCCTGCTTTGGGTTACCCCCACCCTTGGGGCTCTCTCTACCTTTCCTGCCCCATCACACAGCTATTTGCCAGCACAACTCCCTCTTCCTTCCCTCTCCTCCATCCTACTCCTGCATTTCTCCTTGCTGTCCCGCAGGAGCTCACAGCTCCACATCCCCTGTGCTGATGTGCAAATGCAGCTGGTGGGATCCAAACCCAGCTGCCTGACCCAGTGCCCAGCCAGGGCCACACATGTTTGCCTCTCACCTTCTGTCCCTCCCCTCTAAGAAACCCCTTCAGCTCTTAATATATAGGTCTTGCAGAAAACTCTTATTATAAGGGAGAGATAAATGTTTCCTCCCTGGCCATGTGGGCCACGCTGCTGGTGGCTGGAGGACGCAAACACATAAAGGTGTTTATGGGTGCTCAGCCAAACGTGACATTGCCACCACATCAAAGGTGGGGAGCCACAAGGCTTGAGGTCACGCACAGCAGCAGCAGTAACGCTGTGTTTGACGCGCATTAGCCTTGACCCAGGCTGGCCACCACCTCTGCACACAGCACTGCCACCACCCAGCCTGCAGCAGAGCTCTGGGAACACCCTCAGAAGGTGCAGGAGACAACAGGACCGTGCCGATTGCAGGGGTTGAAGAACATCTCCTTGGGGCTTTGGAAACTGGTGAGGGCAAAACTTCCCCCCCTGCCTGCGCAGGGCACCGCGGATATTTAACAGCACCCCCTGACCCAGGGATACCCGGGCACTGCAGACCCCACGATGGGCATCTCCCTGTGGAGCACCCACAGGAGCACCCTGACACCCGAGGAGCAGCTCCTCCACCAAACACAGGCTGGGTGGAGAAGACGGGCATGCATATGCTGCGAGGGCTGGAGCAGCTCTGCTCTGGAGCCAGGCTGAGAGAGCTGGGCTGGGGCAGCCTGGAGAAGAGAAGGCTCCTGAAGGGGAGACCTGAGAGCAGCTCCAGTGCCTGAAGGGGCTGCAGGAAAGCTGGAGAGGGGCTTGGGACAAGGGATGTAGGGACAGGCCAAGGGGAATGGCTTTAACCTGCCCGAGGGGAGACTGAGATGAGCTCTTAGGCAGAAGCTCTTCCCTGTGAGGGTGCTGAGGCGCTGGCACAGGGTGCCCAGAGAAGCTGTGGCTGCCCCATCCCTGGCAGTGTTCAAGGCCAGGTTGGACACAGGGGCTTGGAGCAAGCTGCTCTAGTGGAAGGGGTCCCTGCCCGTGGCAGGGGTTGGAGCTGGAGGAGCTTTCAGGTCCCTTCCAACCCAAACCATTCCTTAGTTCTCTGAGAATCCACGTAAACCCTTGCAGCATCCCCAGAGCGCGCTCTCAGGGCTGGGGGAGCAGAAGTTGGGGGGTTTTGCAGTAGAACGGTGGTAAGAACAGTTTCACCATTAAAACACCACAGTTTTTATTTTCCTTATTCTCAGCTGAGTTATTTGGGCTGAAACCTCCACCTCACCCCCAAAAACCTGCCTGAGGTGGGAGCTGCCTGGAGCAGGAGCACTCAGTGCATCTCAGGCTCACTTCAGTGTGGTTTGCTGTGGATCATTGGTAATCCCAGCCTCTTTCTTTGACATCTTTCCCCTTGCTCATTAATACCCTCCTTAATGCTTAAACTATGGGGAAGAGGGGAACAACACAGGAGCTTGGAGCTGTTTTAATGTCTCTCATGTCTAAGGAGGGAGCGGTGTCCAAAACAGAAGGAGCTTCTTTGCAATGCCCACAGCTGGCACTGGTTTGCACACTTCATCTTCCATTTGAAAGCTGATGCTGCTCCCCGCCTCCCCATGGGCTGCTGAGCTCCTTCCCACCCTCAGGGTGCAGCGGTTCAAATCAAATCGATGTCTCTTTGGGTGGAACTGGATGAAATGGCACTTCTGGGGCTTCCCCGTGAATGCCCAAAGGCTGGAGCTGGGGTCCCCCTTCCCTGTGCCTGATGGGGATGCTGGATGCCGTGTGGGGCTGCTGGGGGCCGGGGCACAGAGCTGACCCCTGACCCGTGCAAGGGGGCACATGGACAGGGCTGTTCCCGTTCTGAAATGCTGATGCCCTCAGTGATCACATCCAAAATGGGCTTAGCAATGCTGAGATGTGGGGTGTGAAGTGGGGCTGCAGGCTGCAAACCCCCAACTGGGGGGTGCATGAGGTCTTCTTCAGTGTTCCCAAATGCCTTCTTCACAGAATCCCAGCCTGGTTTGGGTTGGAAGGGACCTCAAAGCTCCTCCAGCTCCAACGCCTGCCACGGGCAGGGACACCTTCCACTAGAGCAGCTTGCTCCAAGCCCCTGTGCCCAACCTGGCCTTGAACACTGCCAGGGATGGGGCAGCCACAGCTTCTCTGGGCACCCTGTGCCAGCGCCTCAGCACCCTCACAGGGAAGAGCTTCTGCCTAAGAGCTCAGCTCAGTCTCCTCAACCTCTGGCAGGTTAAAGTCATTCCCCTTGGCCTGTCCCTACAGGCCCTTGGCCAAAGCCCCTCTCCCCAGGAAAAAAAAACAAACCAAAACAGTGTTCCCTCTTCCATCTCTTTACTGGACATGTGGGTGGTTGTCCCCTTTGATACCCAGCAGCAGTGACCACCTGGGTGTAGGGGGGGGGGCTGCAGAGGTGCTGGGTTTGGAGCTCAGAGCATCCCTGGGCCCCATCCAGCTGCTCCTCATCCCATTGGGAGTGAGCTGAGGCGCTGGGGCAGGTGCTCGCCCTGATTACCCGGCTGTGGGTGGGAGCCAGGAGGAGCTCCTGGTGCTGGGAGGAGGCTGCTCGGAGGAGGAAGAGGAGGGCAGAGCAGAGGAAGGTCCATTGTGGCGCGGTGCTGCCCCATGGTGACCCTCCCGGCGCGGCGGAGGTGGGTTTTGGTTGCCCCTGTGCGGAGGCACGGAGCAGGATTCCCGGCGGGAGCAGGGTGTGCGTGGGGCTCCCACCGTGCTTTTACGCCCCAGGGTGTAGCCTCATTACCTCCGCTTACCTGGTAGTGATTAAACACGGCAGCGCTAAACCACCCCGTGAGTGCGCGCGTCGCGGCTCTGCTCCGCCAGCACCTCCCTGCCACGGCGGAGGGGCCCTGCTCGCCAAAATGTGAGTGTTGGGGGGTCACTGAGTGAGCTCCCTGGTGCTGGTCCATGGGTGCTTGGGCCCCTCCGTGCCCCACATCCAGCTCAGGCCTGGGGATGGAGGTGGTCGGTCCCGTGAGGGGGTTTCACACTGCCTGTTTCCAGCCCGGTTGTGACTTGGGCTGGGATTACAGGGGCTGCTCCCACCAAGGACGGTTTGGGGTCCTGTGGGATGCTGCCGGGCTGGTTCGGGGTCCTGTGGGATGCTGCCGGGCTGGTTCTGGGTGCTTTGGGGGGTGTTTGACAGGGTGCAAAGCGCTTGGCAGGGGCGTGTTGGGGCTAGCGGGGTTGTGTCTCCCTGGGGCTGTTTCCTTATGTGCCAGTGAGTGAAGGCAAGAGGCAGCTGAAGGGCAGGAAGGGGCTTAGGGTGCGGCGTGTGCCTGTGCTCTGCTCCTGGTGCTTCCCCAGGGAGCTGCTTCCATGCTGAGGTTGTGCCCTCCCCTCCATCCAGAGGACAGCCCAGTGCACTGAGTCTCCCTTTAAATGCGGGATAAGCACGTTTTCCCTGGCGCTGTTGGGAAAGCAGGCACCCATCCAGCTCTCCGCCCTCTCCAAGCCCATGTCCCATGGGAGAGGGCTCTCTCCCAGGGACCTGGCTCGTCCCGCATCCCTTGTGTCAGTCCTCGGAGCAGCTCAGTGAGATGGAAAGGGCTCGGTGGCTCTTTGTGCGTGGGAAAACCGGGGATGAATAGAGCAGGAAACTAATAGAGCAGAAGGTAACGGGCTGTATTGTGGAGCGAGGAGCAGCTGCAGCCTGAAAGGGGCCCTGTGCCCGGGATGCGCTGGGATGCGGGTGGGAGATGCTCCTCTGCTTTAGTCCCTGCTGCTCCCACCCTGAAGGGTGGTGATGGGCTCCTGTGCTCAGGGTCAAGGGATGAGCTGGGGGTCGTTCCTGTGATGGCCGGGGGCTGGTCCAGCCCTGCTCCTGCCATGGGACTCAGTGCACGTATGATGGCTGTGCAAAGCATGGTGTGGAGTGATCTTAAGGTTCTTTCCAACCCTAAATGTTCTATGATTCTATGGTCCAGCCCGATAGCATCCCAAGGTGCGGCATGTTGAGGTTCAGCTCCACAGTCTGCAGCATTCCTGAGAAGGTTGTGTGAGGGTATTTGGTGCTGAGGATGTGGCTGATGGGCTGCTCTGGCTCCATGCAGGAGACCTGGGTGAGATGCTCCTGGTTGAGCCCTGCATCCCGCATCCCCCTTCCCTGGTCGGGAGAAGCCTTTTGAGCAAGGTATCTTGTAAATACATCACTTTATCAGAGCCCAGATGGCAGCGTGTGCAAGGCTTTGGGTTTGTCCCCAGCTGTCCTATGGCAGAACACCACCATCAATGTTCACAGTGAGTCCTGCATCCCAGGATTTAAATCCTCCAGTGTCCTGCATGGAAAAACCTGATTTTCTAGAGGCAAATAGCTGAACTCTGTTGGAAAGTCTAGTTTGCAGTGATGGGGAGGAAACGCCAGTGCTGCGTGGTGACGGGAGCGATCAGTAATGGGGATGCTGAGGGTCTGGCCTCCTCCACCGCGTTCCCACCAGCACCAGATGAAGGATGAGCTTATTTTACTGAAGGTTTAACTATGGTTTAGCAAAGGGGCTGTGAAGCCTCAGACGTGGATGTAAACAAGACACCGGCTGCCCGTTACTGCTGCTAATGCTGGGGGATTTGCCAGGGCCGGATCCTGCGTGGGGACAAGGATTGGAGCTTTATATAGCAAATCCCTGTCCGTGCTGCATCCCGGGGGCACCCTGTCCTGGCCGGGGCCGAGCCGGGCTCCTCCCGGCGCCTGTCACATGCACCTCAAGCATGACTCTGCTGGGATGTGAGTAATGTGCTCAGTGACTCACTTTCTGCCTTTCATTTTGTTAATGCCATTGACTCGTCTGTTGGTGTTTGCCGCAGCCCCGGAGCGCGTATCCTTCAGGAGCTGCCTGAGATTGCCCGTGCTTTAGCTGGGAAATGGCCTTGTGTCAGCTGCTGCGGTTGGGAATCGTATAGAAATCCACAAGTAGCAATTTTTGCCTTGGAATGAATGGGCTCGTTGGCACGCTGCCCTGCTGGGGTACCAGTAACAAGGCTTTCCCTGTGCCTCCCGGGTATGGGAAGAGCCAGTGCAGGGAGCAGGTTCATGGTGTCACAGAATCCCAGCCTGGTTTGGGTTGGAAAGGACCTGAAAGCTCCTCCAGCTCCAACCCCTGCCACGGGCAGGGACGCCTTCCACTAGAGCAGCTTGCTCCAAGCCCCTGTGTCCAACCTGGCCTCGAACACTGCCAAGGATGTGTTTAACTCCTACAGGCCCTTGTCCCAAGCCCCTCTCCAGCTTTCCTGCAGCCCCTTCAGGCACTGGAGCTGCTCTCAGGTCTCCCCTTCAGGAGCCTTCTCTTCTCCAGGCTGCCCCAGCCCAGCTCTCTCAGCCTGGCTCCAGAGCAGAGCTGCTCCAGCCCTCGCAGCATCTCCATGGCCTCCTCTACACTCGCTCCAACAGCTCCACGTCCCTCTGGTGCTGCTGTCCCAGGTTAGCTCAGGGTTAATTTTACCCTCGGGAAGCTGAGTTTCGCTCTTGCCCCATGGCAGGAATTATTTCATAAGGTCGAGACATCCCACAGAGCTGAGCAAGCCGGAGCCGTGCTGGGATTAGCAGTAATGCAGGGGTCCCCACCTGTGCTACCGTGGGTTATGGGGGCAGAGTGTGGGGGATGCTGTGAAATGGAGGAGCTTGGTGACAACAACTTATTTACCCGTTGCCAGCTTGGGAAGGTGTTTGCAGGGAAGTTACAGCTCTTCCTGCTTGGTTAAGAAGGATAAACCTGGCTGAGGAGTGTCATGGGAAGCAGCATCACTGGGATGCGGGATGGCTACAGCAGCGCCGTGATAAAGATAGGTGTTATTTTGGTGTGTCCAGAGGGATCTGGACATGGTGTGTGCATGCCCATCACCCAGACATCCTGTCACTGTGCCAGCCTCTCTCCTTGGGGTGTTCTGGGGGGGGGACACAATGGAGCCACATTCATCTCATTGTGCTCACCCTGGGATTACAAAGGGATTTTCCACAGGCACCATCCCCATCCCACTTCCCTGTGCCCGTGCAGAAGGTGCTGGGAGTTGGGACAGGTCACAGGGGCTCCTGCAGGGATTAACCCACCATCTGTTAAATAATCCCAGCCCTTGGGGGCATCTCGGTGCTGTGATGGGTGAGGGCTGCGGCTGGGGACGCTTTGGCTTGGGATACTCAAGGCTGGAGGCTCCGATGTGGGGTTGAGTCTTGTTTTGCCAGTGGTGCATCCAGACCCTCAGAGGTGCTCGGCTTTGGGAGGGTTTTAATGGGGGAAATGAGAATTATTTGTTTAATGGGGGGAAATGAGTAGATTTGTTTATTTTGCCTTTTTTTTTTAATAGAAGAAAGTTAGGAATTTTTAATGGGGAAAGATTTTTTTTTTAATGGGAAAAATGGTAGACTTTTAAATGGGGGGGGGGGGAAAGGTTTATTTATTTTTTTTAATAGGAAAACAATGTGGGTTTTGCTTTCCCTGCATGTGCGCAGAGTGAGGTCCTGAGAAACATGTGTGGCTGCCTTCAGTGGTCCTAAAGACGGTGATGCAGGGTGAGAGGTGGAGGTTGAGGTTCCATCAGACACAAGGTCACACAGAAAAGCTGCATTGGCAAATGCTGAAACAGGCTGGTTTTAGCTCCTCCAGCTCCAACCCCTGCCACGGACAGGGACCCCTTCCACTGGAGCAGCTTGCTCCAAGCCCCTGTGTCCAACCTGGCCTTGAACACTGCCAGGGATGGGGCAGCCACAGCTTCTCTGGGCACCCTGTGCCAGCGCCTCAGCACCCTCACAGGGAAGAGCTTCTGCCTAAGAGCTCATCTCAGTCTCCCCTCTGGCAGCTTAAAGCCATTCCCCTTGGCCTGTCCCTACATCCCTTGTCCCAAGCCCCTCTCCAGCTTTCCTGCAGCCCCTTCAGGCACTGGAGCTGCTCTCAGGTCTCCCTTCAGGAGCCTTCTCTTCTCCAGGGGTGTCTGAACTTTCTGAGCTGTTTAGACCCCATTTTGCAGGACCGGATTTGTGCCTCATGTATTTACTGGGGTAATCCCGGTGGTGTCCCGCATAACCCCTGTGTTGGAACTCCCCGTCACCCCCAGCCCTTGTAAGCAGCTCTGAGAGGTGCTTCCCAAGCCAGGGGGGGTCCCACAGTGCATTCGGGGCCGGCTGAGGCTCAGCGCTGTGCTGAGGGGAGCTGGAAGCCGGGGCTGACAGAGAAACGGGATGTGTCAGTTGGCCGGGGCAGGCTCTGATGGCATCTCCTGGAGGGTGGCTCCGGCTGGTGATGGGAAACGGGGGGTCCCCAGGCAGAGCCGGGGCTCGGCTCTTGCACCCTCCCTCCCTCCCCAGCCTCTTTTGTTCCCCGCTCCGGGGGTGCCGGCGCCGCTCTTCCCATGGAGCCGCTTCCCAGGCGCTGTCGGCAGGCAATCCCGGCAGAAATTTCTCCCGCATCATCCTTTCGGGGCTAATTGCAGGCGGTGTGACGTCAGCCCGATGCGTTTCCCTCTTGAATGGCTGCGGGAGCCGGGCCCGGAGCGAGCTCCGCTGCCTCATCCAGCCTGGGTTCATCTCTTCCCCCCCTCCCTCGTCGCCAGCCCGTCTCCCTAATCTGACAGCGGCCGGGCATTAATCCGGCTCCCCCAGCCGCTGCAATAGGATTAGAGGGAGGGGAAGTGCGTCACGAGGTACGGAGAGGGGTTATGCTTTTGGTGAAAGTGGAAAGGAAAGGGGGAAAAGATGGGAAATAGGTTGGTGTGTTCCCGGGGCGGGGGGGGGGGGTGTCGGGAGCGAGCGCGCATGTGAGGAGGTGCGGGGCGGGAGGGACTGGCTGCGCCGGAGCCCGGCTCGTCCTCCCTTTCTCTCAGCATCCTCCGGTGCTCCTGGAGGTGATACAGGCACAGCAGCATCCATGGCCTGCCCTTAGCCTCAGCGCACGGGTTTTACCCCTCCTCGTTATTCCGGCAGCTGAGCGGGGTCGGAGGCGTTTGGTGGAGGGGCTCCCGTTCAGCATCTGGTAACTGGGATCGTATTCTCCTGTATTTTTATTTTTTTTTTTTTCAGGCTCCTTGGAAATTGAGGAATGCAATTCTGCCACCATGATGGAAGGTAGGTGATGATCTGAGCATGTCTTTTGGGATCGCTGGAGTTTTCAAAGCCGTGGGGGAAGGAGGATGCTCTGAACCTGCGCGTGTGAATCCTTTTCCTATTAAAGACCCCCCAAAATAATGATGATAATAATAATAATGATAATAAAATTAAATCCTCCCCTCCCCCTAATCCCGGTCGAACCGAAGCTCCCTGCCCACTGCCGGCAAGCTGGCGGATGGTGATATAATATCAAGCCCATCAGATTATTTGCAGTTCCCTCCCCAGCCCTGTGTAGGCAGCTCGGGGTAGGCAAACACCCGGCTGTCCATCGGAGCTGCCAGTTCCAGGCAGCAGCCTGGGCAGAGAGATGAACCCCAACCCGGGTGGGTTGGTTGGAATTAGGATCCTTTAGGCATTATTTTATCCTCTGCTTGGAAACCCACTTTTTTCCACTTGCTGTGATGCACAGAGGGTGAATTTAAGCGTTAGCTGCGTGCACAGACCGGGGCTGTGAAGCCTGGCGATGCTGGATGGGATTCAGTGGGTTTACACTGCATGGAGGAGCATCTTTCCAGCAGGAAACAAGGATATTTAAACTTAGGGTCATTTTTTGCCATGTTGTGTCACTGGTTTGAAGGCGCAGGCTCTGGTGGGGGGGTGTTGGATTGTGGCTTACCGGAATAAATGAGAAGGAAATATGGGCTCCGAGCAGGAGAGTGTTGTGAGACTGTGTCTGATGCTGTGTGGGAAAAGCCTTTGGGCATTAAAGAGATTTTAACCTATGTCATTTGTCTCGACTGTATGTAAAGCTCTTTTTAATTCTATTTAATTTTTTAATGCCTGCTGAAGTCAGAAGCAGGGAAAGGAAGACATTAATTTGTATTCTGAGCAGAATGGGTACTGGAGGGAATATATTTCTCCTTTATTTCTGCTAAGTAAAAATGATCTATTGGAGAGACCTGAGGATGTCAAAATATTCCCTTGGATTTGTATTTCCTGGCCCATTGGCCGAGGCAGCAGGGCCCAGCCTGGGGAGGGCTGCATGGAGCCGCATCCAGCACTGTGCTCGCGGCGCTGCCTTCATGCTAACCGGCATTCCCGGCCTTCCCGAGATGACAGGCAGAAATTGGGCTTCCTCTTGGTGTGTCCCTGCAAATCGTGCTCTGCCACCCGCTCCACATTAACCTAGGGAGGCATCAAGATCTGTGCAATCGAGACTTCTCCTATTGACTTGAATTATTTGCCTAACCTTGGGAATTCGGGTGCTGTAATGGCCATGTGTAAGCACACGGGAATTGCTTCCTGCTATTTTTTCTGTGTCTTGGCATTAAGAAAATGAGTGGTGGTGCTCTTTGATGGCAGGAAATGCCTCATGTCAACGTCTCCTTTAATACCGACGATAGTCACCATCAAAAGAGACTTTCATTTTAAGCCATGACATCGAGCCCATTACACCGTGCTGACATACATGACTGGGAACCAGCACCCAGGCCGTGCAGGAACAGGTCATTTTAGAGAAGATATCATTCAGAACGTGGTTTCTCTCAAAAGTGCCTACGTCTGTGGAGGAATGAATGTGGCTAAATTGAAGTTGGCCTCCTGCAGTTTGTGTTATTTAAGTAGTTTAGAGGCTGGATGGGGGGAAGATGGGTGGGTGCTTGGGGGGGTTGTGTGTTTTGGAGGTTTTTTGGTGTGGATTGTTTTTCCTGGAGGATTTTTGCCTTGCTTGGGACATGCCCAAGGGTTGCCTCTGTGTAGGAGCCGTGGCCACCGTGGCCAAGGCGCTGGGGATGTTGGCCAGGTCTGGGGCAGCGGGTTCATTGGTCTATGGTGAACGTGGAATCACCTTTTGTGATCCAGGCATTAAGAAAGAAAAATCTTATGGGTAGCTTTTACTTATTATTTCCAAAATTTCCCCATTATCTGCAACTTCTGAAGCTGCGTTAACACGTTGTTCCCCAGCTAGCCAATGGTGCAGGAACCTAGAATGATAGCAAGAAAATGAGAAGAAATAATTACTGCTTTTGGTGAGTTTTTAACCGGTTGGAAACTGGTTCTATTTGTGGGAGAGTGAGACTTTTGTGAGCAACGTCCAACTGGAACACTGGCAACTTGATGAGGTGTTCATTTATATGTCTTTGTTTTAAGATAAGCACGCTTTTGAATGCGCTTAGGTTTCATCTGAAACTTGCAAACCTGCACAGTATATCTGTGATTCCCTGCAGTAAACATAGAATCCCAGCCTGGTTTGTGCTGGAAGGGACCTTAAAGCTCCTCCAGCTCCAACCCCTGCCACGGGCAGGGACCCCTTCCACTGGAGCAGCTTGCTCCAAGCCCCTGTGTCCAACCTGGCCTTGAACACTGCCAGGGATGGGGCATATAACCTGAAGCAGAACTGTATTGCGTGTCAGCACTAGATCTAGGACCCAAGCCTCTGTGGGAAAGGTCCCACAACATGCTGGAAAGCTCTCTGCATGTGTGTCTGTTGATATGAGGTAATTAGATGTTCTCTTGGATTGTAAAATTACTCTGCAGTACTCAGAAAAACATTGGATGCGTTGTTAAGGTAAACATCCGTGCACAGGAACAAGTTTATCTCCTTTTTTAATCCATCTGTTGCATCTCCAATGTACTGAAGGTATTTTATGCAGCCTAATTAAGTTTTGAAATCACTGCTGCAATGTATCACTCCAGCCAGAAGCTCTGTGATGTTCAGAAAGATAAGACAGCACTGTGGCTAATGGGAGCGGCCATGGGAGAAGGTCATTTCTTCTTCTGTAGGAAACAGTACCTGTGTGAGCCCAAATCTCATGTTTGCTGGAGGGAAGCTCTCTCAGAGTGGAAATATCTGGCTTTTTGCACATGTTTCTGGAAGCGGGGTCCTCTGGGAACTTGCATGGATAACTGGGCACATCCAAAATGGCCAAGACTTTCTTGAGTCATCTTTTGGCAATGGTTGTCTCCAGGTCTTACGTTTTCATTGTGCTGAACAGGCAGTGCTGGGAGCAGAGTATTTAAGAGCACATTAAAAAGTCTTTTTCTTGATTAGGGCAAAAACGTGGCTTTATTCTGTTTTGGTGGTATGGTTTCAGTGAATGGTGTGTTTAAACGTGCTCAGTGTGGGATTCAGCAAGGAAATGGCCTACTAGAAAAGTTTGGGGTTTATTTGAGAAAGCTAATAGCAGGTTTGATACAATTAACCTAAATCTAGGCATGGATGGCAAAAGAGATCCATTAGGACCATAACACTAAACCAGGACCTGTGTTTTCCAATGCATTGTTTGAGCAGTAGACCATGACCAAGCTTGGGCTTGCAAAGAGGCTTTGTCTTGCAGGAGCATCTCCATCTGTGTCCTCTGGGATGCAAGGGGGATTTTCACAGACCTGCTGGACCCTGCTGCATAACTGACAGGCCTTGGCATTGGTGTGGAAACTGTTCTTCCATGAGTGCAAGAGGAGATGGTTTGATTGTTCAACACAAGGATGCTGAGGCGCTGGCACAGGGTGCCCAGGGGAGCTGTGGCTGCCCCATCCCTGGCAGTGCTCAAGGCCAGGTTGGACACAGGGGCTTGGAGCAAGCTGCTCCAGTGGAAGGGGTCCCTGCCCGTGGAAGGGGTCCCTGCCCGTGGCAGGGGTTGGAGTTGGAGGAGCTTTAAGCTCCCTTCCAACCCAAACCATTCTATGATTGATTCTGATTTGCCCTTGGTCACTCTGGTGGAGGCAAATGCTATGGTGAGAACATGTAGGAAGAAAAGTTATACTAAAGTCTATGTTACAGTTATACTAAATGTCTCCATGAGCTGAGCAGGTTGCAGTAGCACCTTCTAGTTTATGGAAGGGCAAAAAATGGGAACATCCCTTTTTGCAGGCATTCAAACCGTCCCCGCTGGGCTGGGTTTTTCCAGCTGTAGTCCACTGGCAGCATGTCTCTCCCTGCAAAGGGAGGGAAGGGATAAGAAGACTCTAGCTGAAAACTACCAGTTATGAAGCAAAATGTCCCCCCCAACCCTTGTGAGTCTGGGGAATGCTTTGGATTGGGGCTGGTGGTACCTGCCACTTAAAACCCGTGTGGTGCCACCATGATGATGTGGAAGATTTAAACCAAAGTACGTGTGAGGCAGCAAAGCTCGATGTTTGCCTTGCAACTAAAATAACCAGTGAGACGTGGAAGCTGAAGCAAACCCAAAGAGGGTTTAATTTGGGGGGTATAAAAGATAGAAAATGGGGCAAAACGTGATGGGTCTGCAAAATGCCTCCTTGGATTGAACCTCGGTTTAAAGCGTGCCCTTGGGCGTCTCGAGCTGGTGCCCAAGCGCAGCAATTTGGGCTCCTTTGCCAAGGCAGAGACTTTCTGCATGATTCATGGGTCTTATTCAAATTTTAAAGAGACTTTAGAAAACAAAATTACAGGTTAAACCAGGTGTCTGTTCCTCTTGCACCTCCATCACAGGGTCTGAAGCAGAGGTGGAAAACAGCCTTCCAGTGCCTAGAGGGGACTTGCAAGAAGGCTGGAGAGGGGCTTTGGGCAAGGGCCTGTAGGGACAGGCCAAGGGGAATGGCTTTAAGCTGCCAGAGGGGAGACTGAGATGAGCTCTTAGGCAGAAGCTCTTCCCTGTGAGGGTGCTGAGGCGCTGGCACAGGGTGCCCAGAGAAGCTGTGGCTGCCCCATCCCTGGCAGTGTTCAAGGCCAGGTTGGACGCAGGGGCTTGGAGCAAGCTGCTCTAGTGGAAGGGGTCCCTGCCCGTGGCAGGGGTTGGAGCTGGAGGAGCTTTGAGCTCCCTCCCAACCCAAACCAGGCTGGGGTTCTGTGCAAAACACGGTTCTGAGTGGAAGCACCTTCCCTAAATGCTCGTGTTGGGGCTGTGAAGCTGTAGGTGGTATAAAATGTGATTTGCCCAGCACTTGCTCCAGGGATCATGACCCATGGCTGGGGTCTGAAAGGGAGCATTTCAGAGGGAAAATTGGAAGGGGGCCAAGGGCAGAGCTCCTTCCTAAAGCAACAACCTTAAACTATTTGGATGCCCAAACCCTGCTGTATTTGGAGACCATCACTAAAAACCTATCTGCCTTTGAGAAGCCGATGGCGTGTGATGCTGGCTGTCTCACATGTGGTGGCCTTCCCCTTTCCTTTGCTGGCCCAATATAGTCTCTGTTCTTAAGACACTATGCTTGAGTTCCTACAGGTTCGGTAGGAAAAAGGCAAACACCTGGCTGCCACACAGTGTGTTTGTCAGCAGTGCGGGATGCTCACATGCAGTGCAGTAGTACAAGAGTAGCCCTGTTTGCCTTGCCAGCTATTGACTACCCTCGGCTCTTTGTTTTTAATAGAAGTTCAGTTGCAAGCTGATGTTTTGGGGGGCTTTTGAAGGTTTTTTGCTTTATCTGTGTGACTGAAAGCGGGGTTTTTGCACTTACAGCCTCACAGAACTCTTCACTTCAGTCTTCGAGTTAGTTTTAAGTGTGGTTTGATTTCATACAGTGTCCAACAAACCCCATCTCCTCCCCTCCACACCAGTGGGCTTCACTGCAGAGGTGGAAAGGGGAAGTTCCCTACCATGTCCCCATTTACACTGGATTAGTGCTGACAATGGTTATATTATTTGAAAGCAGTAAGGTATCAGGACTGGGAAAGTTGTACTTTGCAGCCTGTATTACCTGGGAGTTGATCCTTACCCATCCCAGCCTTGGAAAAGCACCCCTGACTTTGGCACATCTTCCTTTGCATTTAAATTCATTTAAATTATGACCCTTTTTTGAGGGAGTTATTGAGGAATAAAAATCTCCAAGTCTCCACCTACGTGTTTCAGGGAATTTAAAACATCAACTTGAGATTAGTGTCATCATGTGTGGGATGTGTGGGATCTCGCGGAGGGCTTGGGATGGGTTGGTTGAGGAGGATAGGAGCTGTGGTGGTGCTGGGGGCAGGTTTCACAGCCTGCCCTCATCCCTTAGTGACAGGCCAAGGGGAATGGCTTGAACCTGCCCGAGGGAAGACTGAGATGAGCTCTTAGGCAGAAGCTCTTCCCTGTGAGGGTGCTGAGGCGCTGGCACAGGGTGCCCAGAGAAGCTGTGGCTGCCCCATCCCTGGCAGTGTTCAAGGCCAGGTTGGACACAGGGGCTTGGAGCAAGCTGCTCTAGTGGAAGGGGTCCCTGCCCGTGGCAGGGGTTGGAGCTGGAGGAGCTTTAAGGTCCCTTCCAACCCAAACCAGGCTGGGATTCTATAATCAGCACCATTGCAGCCCCCAGTTTGGATGCCTGCAGAATTTCATACAGCCACACAAATATGTTGGCTTTCTAAAGCTGGGCCTATAGAAATCACTAAAGGTGGACCCTCTTGTTAGAGCTAATAATTAATAATAAATGGGTGTCAGGCTCTTAGATCCATGTGTGCATTTCAGTGGGCGTTTGGTTGTTTTGTGCTTCTCTTAAAACATCACCCAGCATCATGCTTATCACCCAGTGGGTGCGGGTCAGACAGGCTGGATCCTGTGCCCTGCTCTGGTTACAGGCAGCATCAGCTTTAAGAGCATCTCGTGTCTCAAACATCAGCCTAGATGGGGCAGCCACAGCTTCTCTGGGCACCCCGTGCCAGCGCCTCAGCACCCTCACAGGGAAGAGCTTCTGCCTAATCCATGCCCTGAACTTCCTCTGTTTAAGTTTAAACCCATTTCCCCTTGTTCAGGTTTTTGCAGGGGTTTGGCATGGTTCTGATGTTAGTACAGAAGATGCAAAAGAAGCCTGTAAGAGTTATTAATAATAAGACCATTTATATTGTCCAAGTTATTTATTATAAGGTCGTTTATGCCTCATGGTTACCTGGTTCCTTTCCCATAGGGGTCTTGAGCTCGTTCCCCTTGCACAGCTCCTTTGCAAGGAGACAGATGGGTGGGAGAAGCTCCATCAGTTTAGTCAAACACTGCCTGGAAATGAAGCTTTTCTTCGGGTCAGGTCTCCTGCTCTTATTTTTAGTTACACTATTGCCACAGTTAATCACTGCTTTAAAATCAGGATAATGGTTTGACAGCAGACTGTGGGAGGAACAGGATGGGGAGAGGAACTGGGAAGAAGTGTCTCGTCAGGCTTTATTTTGGGTTTAAATCCTCATCGTATGCAAATGCGAATATTGCCAATTATTTTTTATGGGATGACCAAACTGAGAGCAAATGATGCTTTTCCCTGGCAAGTCGCCTGGATTTGTCCCTTATCCCCAAGGAAGCATCTTCCTGCTAACCTGGGTGTTCTCTTCACCCGGGAAATCGGGAATGGGAGCTCGTGGATGTTGGCTGCAGTGGGGTTGCCTTAGTCCATAAGTCATGGGTGGATGGAAGGCTGTTTCTTAGTGGGAAGGGTTTTGGTGGGGTTTAGTAAGTCCTTATGTTCTGTGTGAACAGCAGAGCAGGAAAACCGGTGTGTTCTTCATGGAAAATTGTCAAAGGAGTTGCTGGGAACCTGTGGTGTGCATGGAGCAATGGGTTTTAAGGAGATGCCTTTGACAACAGGGCTGTGAGATGGGAGCTGCTGCTGGCTGAGGAGCAGAGGTGATGGCAAAGCCTTGCAAAGAGGAGGAGAGGTTTGCAGTGGGCTTTGCTGTGGGGGAGTGAGAAGGAAATACCAGCATGGGTGATGTTTCCTGGGTGGGTTTCCCCTGAACAAGCCCAATGGCCTCCTTGCAGCTTGGAGCCAAGGGAGGCATCTGGGAGCACCGTTGTCTTCCCTTCCTGATACACCAAAAACCTGAAACCTCCTCAAAATAGAAGCCTGAGCATCATGTGGGAGGGAGAGCCTGTCCTGGACAACTTCTTACACAGCGCAGCAACCTTTAGAAATGCATCTGGTGTTCTTGTGTGTGTGCCAGGCGGGAATGAAAGCCACAACTGTACCCACATTGAATTCACTGACGGGATCGGTGGAGACGCCTGTGTGCCACGTCCCTGCCTGTCACACACCTGGGGGCTCTGAAAGGTGGTGTTAACAATGCCTGCGGTCAGCAGGCAGCAAGGTGTTCCTGCAGCTTCTTTACTGAGGTTGGTGAATAACCTGTGAGCAACGATCCGGTGTTCAGCAGTCCTTGCATGCTCAGCCCTTTGAATTCCTGACTCTGCTGCAAGGAGTATTTGGGTGGTTTGCAGAGGGAGAAAGGTGCAGACCTAAGGGAATGGGAAAGATGTAAAGGCGCTAGGAGCCCAAACTCCTCCTGATACATGGGGATGGATGCTCGGAGCTGAGCCAGTATGGGGGCTGCTGCTGCGGGACAGGCAGGACACGTGGTGGTGGCCACAGGACTTCATCCGAGCTCTTTGCATTTAGTGGCTGGAATGAGATTTGTAATTTTAGGGAGGTGTTGAGTTCAAAACCTCCTCAGGCAGTTCACCACAACCTGTTCAGAGACTCAGTTACCCTCATGGCTGAAAATGTGACTGTATTTCTGAATCAGCCACAGGGTCTTTTATCACCTCTGCCCACTGCAATGGGTGTCCCTCCATCATCCCGTTTCCATTCCCGAGGTTAAGTTTGGATCCCGATGCAGCTGCTCCTGACAAGGTTTTGGTGCTGTGCCGAATAGCTGAAGCTCTTACAGCTGCCCACCACCATCTCCTCCAGACTTTTGGCTGCCCTCATCACTCCCCCGTGAGCTGAGGCTCTGCTCTGGGGTCACTCAAAATGAAGAACTTTTTAGTCCTTCAGTGTCTTCCATCTGAAATGGAGCAAACTTCTCAGCATTAATTTATGTGTCCTTTCAAAAGAAGCCCACAGCTGTTGTTCACTTTTCTTTTCAAGTATTTCCTTTCCTGAAAGCCACAGGCAAGACCCCAACCATGTTCTGCTCTGGCAGAGAGTGAGAGATGCAGTGGTGAAGTCACCATTCCATTTCCCGATAGGTAGGGACTGCAGTAAGCAAGTGGAAGATTGTGATACACATGTGTGGGACTTCGCTATCTAGCTTATATTGTTTTCAGTGCCCTGGAAGCCAAACAGGGTGAAGAAAGGCCCTTTAACACCTGGCAAGCTCATTACCACAGACAGCTTTGTTAGCCCACCGTGGCAAAGCTAAATGTAGTATTTTAGTGCCAGTTTGCACTGGAAACTATCGGTGTACCGGGATGGAATGTTAAGTCAGTGATAAATACAAGTGCTGCTGGTTAAAAAGTGATTTTTTTCCTAAGACTGCAGTAGTTGAGATGCACCATTTTGTACTGGGAAGGAAACCCAGGAACAGCGGCAGTAAATAACATCAGCATGTTATTTATTGCCTGTGTTGACTCTTACTGGTGATGGGTTTGTGGCTGGAGCCTGGTGCCTACCATGACACCACAGCAGCAGACGACCTTGTCTCCTGAAGGCTTCATCCATGCTCTGCGGGACCAGGCTGCTGCAGGACGAGCCCCTTTGGGCTGCCAACAGAAGTGATGCCATTGCTGCCCCACTGCTGCTCGCTGATGGTCCATCCTCTCCTCTGTGGAGCAATTAGACTTGTAAATGAAGGGGGTTAAAATATTAATGGCTGTACCAAGGCAGTGTGCGGAGGGCTCGGCTCCTCACTGCGTTATTAAGCCTGCTGAGAGGCTGGTAATGAGCTGGAATGCAAAGACTGGGTTAGGTAAAAAGCATTTAAAATGTTCTCGTGATGTATACTAATTTAATTGTAGATAATAGAATTAAATCGATCATATACAGTGGGGAAAGGACAAAATAGCGTGGACTGAAGCAGTGTGGCCACTGAGGCTTGACTCTTCTGCTGCTGAGGGTGAAGGAGTTGAGAATCCCTGGGTTTGCAATGGCCCAAACCTGCTCATTTTCATGTAAAAGGTTGGTGCAGCAGCTGGGCCCAAGGCGCTGTGTCAAAGCAGGGGAAGCTTCTGGGCTGACTTGCAGAGAGCATTCGAGACACTGTTCTTTGGGTTATTTATTTGGGGCTTTAATTCACCCTTTGACTTTTTCCTCTGGATATGACTCAGGTTTTCAGGAGTTCTATCTTGCCTTTGCTTTGTCTTACTGAGCAAAGGGAGGATTATTATTTCTTTAGTAAAGCAAGCCAAACCCAAATACAAAGAGCTTTTGGCTATGAAACGGCAGCAGGTTTCCAGGTCTTTGGACTCAGTATATTCAGTAAGACACAGGTTTGTGTGTGGTGGGGAAGCAGGATGCTCAAATCCAGCTCCAAGTTGCGTGCAAAACAATTCCACACACCAAAACAAAGAAAACACAAAGCTAAGAGTGATTAGTTCTTATTGCCTCCCCTATTTCTCCCCCTTCTTCCTTATTCTCTCCCCTCCCTGCTGCTACTTTGGTCTTGAGCCTCTGGCATGGCAATAGATAACGTTTATCTTCATGCACAGACTAAGTAGAACTAATTTCAATCATTTCTTTTTCCTTTAGTCATCACAAAAGAGCATTTAAGGCAAAGATATTCTCCCTGATGTCTCTCCTGTTGGAGAGGTGTGTTGCTTTCATGAGGCCCATCCTGCTGAGTGAATAGCTCTTCCTTTAGGGACCCCCTTCAGTATTTGGAGGTCCAGAAGCAGCAGCAGCTGCTTCAGCTGCCTGGGAATGGAGGGCAAGAGGCTGAATTTGGGATACTGGGGTTATTTCTATAGGTGTAAAGTCTTTGATGTAGGAAAAAAAAGGTGCTGGTTGTTCTTGAGAGTAAGATACAGAGAGCTTCATAGTGATTCCTATTTCTCAGATGCCACTTATCAGGTATACCAGGAAAAGAAAGAGTAATAGTAAATAAAAGATGAATAATGCTCCCAAATTTGGAGAGCCATTGGTGTTTGAAATGAGATCCCTGGCACACAGTGATGAGTTCAGCTTTGGCTTGTGGCTACTCTGAGGCTTTGAGGGAGAGCACGTGAAGCCGTTCGGCTCGATGAGGACCAATTGCAGCGTGTGAAGCTGTTGTACCTTGGAAGGGGCAGCCACTTTGCCCATGTTTTGCTCAGTCATCTCCCATTTAAAGCAGATGGTGGGCCTGTTGTGTAACTGAGCAGACGGCTTTGTTACAAGACTAAGCCAAATCGGGTGCTGCCTCACGTAAGACTGAACAAGAACTCATTTCTGGGGGTTTCGGCCCTCCCTGTTCTACTTTGAGTTTGGAGGATGAAGTTATTCCAGGGGGTGAGATGAATGGAAACCTTCCTTGGTTATTAATAACTCGCTTGAGTCTTGAAGAAACACAAGGAATGCTGAGCAGCACTATGTAGTAAAAACAGAGTCCATGTAAGGTTGCAGGATGAGCCCACGGGTTCGGCACATGAAGGCATATTGATCCCATAGGATGGGCTGTGTGGGATCCCATAGGATGGGCTGTGTGGGATCCCATAAGGGATTCCTTTGCCCCGACCATGTAATGCCTTGGGGAGAGAAAGGAAGTGCACTGCATGTGCTTTTTCAGGAGCAGCCTCTTAGTTTCCCGTTTCACAGGGGATAGTGTCCAACGCAAAGCTCCATGAGCAGCACCAAGAGGACATCTCCTTGTCCTGCCCTGGCTTGTTTGGTCCTAATGTTGGCCCACAGACCACCCAGCCATGGGCTACTGAAAGCATGGAGCATCCCACTGTGTTATGGTGATATTTAAACCCAGTGTTTAATGATGTGCTGCAGTAAGCTCATGTTTGTAGTGCTTGTTGCTTGTGCCAGTGCCCAGAAGAGTAGGATGTTCCTGGGAAAACGAGAAATAATTTCAATTCAATGGCAGGTTCAAAGCAGGAGCCAGACCAAAGAAACCCAGTGTCCGCCAGCAGCATCATAAGAGGAAGCAGGGACAGGCCAAGGGGAATGGCTTGAACCTGCCCGAGGGGAGACTGAGATGAGCTCTTAGGCAGAAGCTCTTCCCTGGGAGGGTGCTGAGGCGCTGGCACAGGGTGCCCAGAGAAGCTGTGGCTGCCCCATCCCTGGCAGTGTTCAAGGCCAGGTTGGACACAGGGGCTTGGAGCAAGCTGCTCTAGTGGAAGGGGTCCCTGCCTGTGGCAGGGGTTGGAGCTGGATGAGCTTTAAGGTCCCTTCCAACACAAACCAGGCTGGGATTCTATAAATGAGCTATGCCAGGGGACACAGCTCCTAGGATAAGTGCTCCCATGTTCCTGGGGTATCCAGAGCCTGTTTCAGGGGAGCTACAGGAGATTTGGCTCTTTCAATACGTTGCTTGAGGTTGAGGTTTTCTCATCGAAACCTAGTTAGTGTTTTATAACAAAGCAGGTTTTAGCACTGGTACAGCTGTGTGCTTCTGGTGTAACAGAGCACAGCGGTGTACTGGTTGTTAGCTATGCCTCAGTCCTGGCAACCCCTGTTGGTGCCACTGACCCTTGCCTTCACCTTCGAAAGCTGTTGCATATCACACTGGGGAGAGGAAGGCATGCAGGGCTGTGCAGGCATGTGTGCATCCAACAGGACTCCCAATGGCAGCGTGTTCATCTTCCCTGCAGACTCACCCTGTAGCTGTTTCCTTGCTGTGTGCAGGCACCCATGGCTGAGTCCCTGCAGAGCTGGTTGGGTACCCAGCGAGGAGGCAGCAGGACGGGGTGCGTGCTGCCAACCCCGCTCCTCCTGCCTTCCATCCCTGTGGGCTCTGGTTAGCCATGGTCCCTCTTTGCCTTGTGATGCTTGACTGTGCTTTCCAGGAGGTTTCAGGGAAGGGACCTGCTGTGGTCCCTGCACCTTTGCTCTGGCCATTTGACACAGGCCAGCTCATTGGATCAGTGCGAGCACTGCATTTACCTCCCGACAGCACTGCTGCACCCTTGCAGCAGCGTCTGACCCACGTCGCAGCACATTTGGGTGGCTTCCAGACCAAGGCACAACTCCCAGGAGCTGTGAAAGGGAAAGAGGCCAGAAATAGCTGTTCTAGTCTCAAGAACTGTGGTTTATATTGGCTCCTGTGGCTACCAGAATCCCTAAATTAAGCTGTGACCTACATTAATTGCTGTCATGCTCCTGGCAGAGATTCATGACGAGCGTGTCCAGCAGTGTCCAGCACAAGAGCAGCTTCCAGCCACAGCTGAAACATCATCTGTGTGAAAAGCAGCCAAGTGAAATGTGCTAAAAATGCTCCCAATCCTTTCCTTGGAGTCCTTGCTGCAAGCAGCCATTCAAATCCTTCTCCTGGGTAGCTCTGAGGATGCAAAAGAGAGAGAAAATCTCAGAAACCCTCTCTCCTCCATTCATTCTTTAAGTAGTGTGGTGATGGCCGTGATGGGCTCCAAACTGGTTCCAGCATCATTGGCACCAGGCATCATTTTAAGCACTATGCAGATCAAGAATCAGTGCAGGACAACCAGCCTCATGGTTTCAGCTGTGTGGGTTTTGCACCAAAAAGAGGTTTCCCCACTGTGCATCAGTCCCCATAAGACAGTAAGCTTAGAAATATTAGCTGTGAAATACGTAGTCACACATGCTGAGAGCAGGTTAATGAGAGTTAAGTGGGCAAATACGAGGCACAAGCAACTGTAGAAACCACCTGCAAAGTGCTGCGGGTGGTTCTTGGGTTTGGGCCTTTCTATTTTAACCTTCCTTATAAATAACAAAGGAATAAGGAGCCTTCTGGAGGATTTCTGTCAAGGCTGATGGCAATGTTGCATTCTTGTTTATACCCCTTCTATCCACAGGATTGAAAAAACGTACAAGGAAGGCCTTTGGTATACGGAAGAAAGAGAAGGATACCGATTCCACGTAAGTCAGTGAGCTATAAACCACTTTAATGCACGCTGATACCGGGGAGAAGCTGATGCCGGGGTGCCAGGCCAGGAAGGAAGTCGGAGCACCACAGGCATTCATCAGCCTCGGATCAAGTCTTGGAAGAACAAATACATTGAAGCTGTTTCCCCTTGGACACGCAGTGCACAGCAAATCAAGGTGTTTCCTCTGCTCCACGCAGCCGGCTCTCCACGTGTTCGCAATTGATGGTGACAGTTAGCGCTGATCAGGAGGAAATTGCTCCTCTGGGAGTTTCAGCAGATTAATCCCTGCCCAAGCTCCTCATCTGCCGTCTGCCGAGGTCTTTTTAGATGCAAATTCCATTTAAGCAGATGCCTGCACAGGGTGGTGAAGAGCCAGAGCCGTGGTTGGGGCAGGCTCGGGATGATGAGGGTGCGTGGGGCGCCTTTGGCTTTGATGTGGAAGGTGCTTTTGCTCCCTGGAAGAACATCTGGCAGGGGTCTCCTCACAGCTGGGTGCAGAGCCGCTGGTGGGGCACTGGGCCCAGCTCTTGGCTGCCACTGAGGTATTTTGGGGTATATATCAGAAAGCAGTCTGGCAAAGGAGAGGGGGAAAGGCAGTGAGGAGCCCCGCTCCCTCTCCCTCACCATCATACAGGTATTTAATGCCTTGCACAACAAAATCCCTGTGGGGTTTTGGTTTGGTTTTGTTCAGATTTGCTTTCCTCAGCTATTTTCTATGTCACTGGTGGTTGCTGAGGTTTCCTCTGCAAAGGGGCAGCCACCACAGCCCTAGCCATGCTCCTGGGACCACGGTGAGCCTTGGTTGCACCTGCAGGGCTCTGCCCACTGCAAAACGGGGCCTGAAAATATGGGGTACAGCTTGACGACCTTAAAGGTCTTTTCCAACCTCGTTGATTCAGCTCTATGGAGAACATCCCCAAAGAGGGCTGTGCAGCACCAGGCCGTTGTCCTGCTGGCTTGTCACCAGGAAGGGTGGCTGTCCATCCCCAAGCAGGCTGTGGGACAGCCGGGAGCTCCATGAATGGCTTCATTTATAATGTATCAGGATGCTGGGCAGGAGTCAGGCTGCTCTGCATCCTCATCTGCCCAGGGAAAATCAATGGAGCCAGGGCTAGGTCCTGCCTTTAACCAGTCGCTCGCAGCAGCCGGCTCTTCCTAGAGGCTGGGGAAGGTGGCAGCCTATGGAGATGGCAAACGAATCCTGGGGCTTTCGTGATGGCAACGAGATTGCAGAAAGGCCGCTGCGGAGGAGACACTTGCAATCAGCAGGCAGCAGTGATTAGCAGAGCACAGGGTCACCTCGCCATCATCACCCCAAGGGGCTTCGAGTGCTCTCCAAATCCCACATCAGTGGCCGGTGTGGGGCTGGGAGGTGCACTGAGAGGCTGGGACAGCCCCTCTGGTCCCCCCCTGCCATGGACCTGGGGGTGGGCACCGTGGTGTGGGATGTGCAGAGCTGCTGTCTGGGGTCTGGAATGGGCTGGGTTTGCTGTGTGAGGGGAAAGGACTTTCCACCCCTTCCCTCCAGCGGTCAAGGGTCTCCGTAGCCATTCTAGCTGGGATCTGACTGGGGAGCACGGGAGAGGTGGAGCAGCCGCCTGGTTTTCATGAGCATATCTGTGTTTTCACTAACCAACTTAGCATCCTTGGGCAGTGTCTGAATGTGGCTGCTGAGCCAGACACGCTGCTGGCCGTGATCAGGGTCTAAATCCCGTGAGTGGTTGGGGATTAGGATCCCTGAGGATCTCCTCAGTTTGCAAATCCATTCAAGAGAAGTGACTGTGCTGCTGCCGGAATAAAACCTCCGACTCACTCACTCTGTCAGTTTTAGTGCCTTCTGCAATAGGATGTGCACCCAGCATCGGGCTATGGCCATGGTAGGGGTGCAAGGAGGAGCCAGCCCAGCTCCTCAGCACTAGAATGGGATCATCAGCAGGAGCACTTTAGGGATAAATATAGCATTTGTCACCTGATAACATGAGATCAGCAGCACTGAGACCTCTGTGTGGGTTTCAGAGAGAGCACGTGGCAGGTAATTCAGATTTGCTGATAGCTTCATAATTAAAACCATCTCCAAGCTAGTAATCTCACACATCGCCACGGTATGGATTGGGCACTAGTGCAGTTTGGGAGTAACACTCTGCTTCTTTCTGTTCTTTACAGAGGGTCACCAGACAGGGATGGCATTGTAAGTATTGCATGGACCTTATCCTGCTTTCCCCTCCTCATATGGCTCCTTAAGTGTTAATTCCCCCATCAGCACTTTGCGAACCGTCTCTTCATTTCTGTTTCATATAGGAAATACATCTGGGTAAGGAGCTGTTTAATGGCACATCCCAGGATTCCTGCAGGTTTAACAGAGAGAAAATAACACCAAACACCGGAGAGAGCCTCGGGCAGAGGGACCACGTGTCCGGCTAAACCCCCCTGGCTCCATATCCCCATTTCCACTCCTGCTAATTGGCTTGGGTCAGATTTGCTGTGGGATGGGTTAAGGGGATGTTGCCAGAACAGCTGTTTCCAGTGCCTGCTTTTATTTTCTACATTGAAAACAAGGAGAGACTTGGGTTTGTTATTTTGATTATTGCTGCTTTGATTTATGGTGTTAGAAATGGCCCTGCTAGACCTGGGTAGTGGAAGGACCACATCTCCTTTTGCCATTCAATATCAGTTTAAGTGTTGGGTTCACACTGTGACTGCGTTGGTTGTTGTTTCTTGAGCAAATTTAGATGTTAGAGACTCACCTTAAAATAATGAGACCCTCGGGAGGCTCAGCAAGGAGAGCGATGCTGGGGTGACAAAGCCAAACAAAAACTGGGGTATCACTTCTCTGGTTTGGGTTTTCTTCCACATCTGACCCCAAATCCATGGCTTTGGGCTTGCCCTGTGTCCATGAGAGCTGGTTAAGAAATAGGGATAAAAAGGAGCCTGCAGCTCAGGCAGGGCTGGAACCAAGGCTCTGTTCACAGTAACACGCAAATAACATTCAAGGGGCAGCCCTGAGCTGTCTCCTCCACCAGCAGAAGTGCTGTGGGCAGCCTGTCCTAGCAGGATTGGGTGCAGGGACCTAGGGTGAGCTCAGGTGCCCTCTCAGTCAGGCTCATGTTCTTGTTGTTCCATGAGGTTTGCTGTCTGAGCTCAGGGCAGGGAAAGTCTCCAGTGTTTCAGCAAGCTGAAAGATGGAGAAATGCAATTTTGGGGGGTATAAGGAAGCCACTGAATGTATTTGGGGCAGGGGAATTGGAGGACAGAGATGCTTAATGTAACTTCTCTTCCTACAGCATGTAATATCTGCAGCCACTGGAGTGGCCAAGAGCAATTCATAGAATCAGTCATAGAACCCCAGCCTGGTTTGTGTTGGAAGGGACCTTAAAGCTCCTCCAGCTCCAACCCCTGCCACGGGCAGGGACCCCTTCCACTAGAGCAGCTTGCTCCAAGCCCCTGTGTCCAACCTGGCCTTGAACACTGCCAGGGATGGGGCAGCCACAGCTTCTCTAGGATGGAGAAGCAGGGGTTGGACCTGGATGAGCTTTAAGCTCCATTCCAATCAAACCCAGTCTGGGATTCCATGATCACAGCTGGGTTAGCCCCGACACCGCTCACTGCTGCAGCCCAGCTCATGCCATGGGTGGCTGGGCTGCTGAATAACACAAACTGGATTCTGCTTTCAGTGTGTCCCGGGGAAGGTGATTATCTCCCTATAAACGGTGGTGCTATCTGTGCTTGATGGGCAAGGGGAAAGCCCCTGCTGCCAGCTCTCCCCATGGGTTGAACATCCCATCACATATAGAAATGGTCATTTCACCTCTTGCTTAAGTTCTCCCCTCTTAAATTCACTTAATGAATATTCAACAAAAGCCTTTTTACCCCTCTGGTGTGGAAGGCATTCCAGAAGTGGGAAGTGCTGTTGTGTATGGCTGACGTGCACGTGCAGAGCAGCTCGCTGTAGTGCCTGCAGGGGCAGCTGCTGCAGTACCCACTGCCATCCCAGCTGTGTCAATGCACACCTATAAGAGATGCTCTGCTCTTGCTTCCTTAACTTAGAACATGGACATTTTCCTTTTCAATGTCTTGCAGAAGAAAGCGAATGGAGCCCCGAATGGATTCTATGCAGAGATTGACTGGGACAGATACGTAAGTGCCCCAGGGAACCTGCCCTCCACCCAGCACCCATGCAGCTCCCAATGGGACCTGGGCTGTACCCACATGCTGCCTCGTGGCTCTTGGGTGGGGTTAGGCTGCGGAGAGCTGTGATGGGCATCTCTTCCTGCAGGAGGAAGGAGCTGCTCCAGCTTTCCAGGGATGGAATTAGCGTTCCCAATTCTTTCTTTTGGTTTTGTTTTTGTGCCCTATTCAGAACTCACCTGAGCTTGATGAGGAAGGATACAGCATCCGACCGGAGGAACCAGGCTATATCCTTTATGGCTGGCTTTGCCTCTTGGGTTACCAACTGTAAGATGAGCTGGGATTCACAGGCAGGCCACTGACATAGTTGTTATTATTATTGTTGTTATTATTATTATCATGCCTAAAGAAGAGAAGGCTCTGGGAGACCTTAGAGCAGTGCCTAATGGGGCCAAGAAGAAAGCAGCCAATCTGTGATTCTATGCTTATTTCTTTCCCCCTTTTTACTTCCCTTTTGAGCTGTCACTCCACAGCTCTAACTGGCTCCCACAGGGAATTACCTGAGGCAGTAGAGCAGAGGGTGATTTTAATTGCCTTTGATCCACTGCCATGAAATGAGGAGGTGTGATGAGCGGTGCCAGGAGCATCCCAGCAGGGTGTCCCATGGGGAAGGTGATGTCCTATCCCATCTGTGCTGGGTGCACATGCGATGTTCAAGGCCAGAGCCCGTGCATGGTCCAGGTATGCAGGCACTGATGCGCATCACCGCCGGGCTAAACCAGGGTTGGCTTTATCCCTGTGAGCATCAGTGCCTGCATATGGATAAAGCACTGAAACATCACAGCAGTGGCAGGCACTGCAGGAGGATTTGCCCCTGCACACAAATCCCATCCACGGGAGTTTGGGATAAGCATTTTGGGAACCCCTCATTCCCACTCTTCAGGGATGCTGGAGCCTTTGAATGCCAAGGCTCTGCCTTCACAGCAGGACGAAACCTTCTTTAACTGTGCTCTACCTACCAAAGGAAAGCACTTCTACTCCTCGAGTGAATCTGAAGAGGAAGAGGAGGCGCACAAGAAGTTCAACATCAAGATCAAGCCTTTGCAGGCTAAAGACATCCTGAAGAGCGCGGCCACGGTGGACGAGCTGAAGGCATCAATAGGCAACATTGCACTTTCTCCATCCCCCGTGGTGAGTCCCCGTGTTTCTGTCTCTTCCCTGGGTTACAAAAGCAGTTGTGCTCCTCAGGGCTCATCCCAAGTGATCAGGAAGCTCTCCCTTAGGATGGATGGGTTTCTCTTTATGTCCTTATTTATAAGGTCTAGTCTATACGGAACTAATAATGTGACTGCAGGTAGAGCTCAGATGTATCGCAGTGATGTTTCCAGTTCAAATGTCTTAAAAATCCCTTTTCCCGCTCATAAAACAGAGCAACCGAGATTGGAATACACTATTCCCTTATTTTTCCCCTTATCTTTCAATGCGACCATCATCCAGGACACAAATTGGATCGGCCTTGCCCTCATTCCCAAGGCTTTCCACACCACCGCTATGGGTGTTAGAGGGAAATTTCTCACCCCAGGGGTGAATGTGGGGCTCCTGGAAGGAGAGGTCACCTCTCCTTGTATATACATGGTATAAACACCATCACCTTCTGGTTTCCCTAAGACTTGTCAAGATTTCTGTCATCTCGTCCCAATCTGTTCAGCTGTGAAAAGACTTGATTTTTCCCTTTCAGTGGGCTTCAGTGTGGGCTTTAGTGTCTTTTCAGATGAAGCTTTCTGTGCTTTATAAATAGCCTGGATCTGAAGTGTGAATGAATCTCAAACCCGAAGCAAAGATGAAATCGAATGGATGTGTTTTATTTCTCCTTTCCAAACCAATGTGACGTGGCCGAGTTCCATGAGAGCTTCTGAGTGCCCCTGGCACATCTCTGCTTCCCCTCATGTTTGTCCCTTTTAGCAGTGTGCACTTCTGGATGCTTTTGGTGCTGCGACCAGGGAGGTTTAGGGGTTAGAAACTGCAGTTGGCTGCTTTGGGAAGCACAAAAAGGAAAAAGGAGTTAAAAACCCAAGCTCAAAATGCAGCAGAAAGGATGGGGGGAGTTTTGGAGGCTGCAGTTATGTGCCTAAAAGGTGGATAATTTCGATTGAGAGGGGAAAAACCCCACAGAATTTCTTATTGTGAAACCGAGCTGATTTTGGTTTTGCAAAGTGATGGCCCCAGCAGCCTGGTACACACATGTATGTGTAGATAATGTATGAAACGGTGTGATTTTGTGAGGAGAGAGGAAATAGCGCAACACGTCAGAAATGGGATAGGGAAAGTACTGTGCAAAACTTTCCAAAGGGCTCAACTCTTGGTGCATTCTCCTCCCCTCGTTGCTGCTATTTCAGGCCCCTGGCTGTGGGGTTTGGTGCTCCAGTCACCACAGGGCACTCGCTGGCCCCCGGGGGTAGCTGGTGGCTCTGTCGCAGCCGCTGCAGAGGTGGGAGTAGCTGCTCCTTGATGCTGGGCTGCAGCCCTGGGTGTAGGGGTTCTGGAGAACCCAGCCAAAAATATGGATGTGGAGCATTGGAGCGAGGCCAGAGGAGGCCATGGAGATGCTGCGAGGGCTGGAGCAGCTCTGCTCTGGAGCCAGGCTGAGAGAGCTGGGCTGGGGCAGCCTGGAGAAGAGAAGGCTCCTGAAGGGGAGACCTGAGAGCAGCTCCAGTGCCTGAAGGGGCTGCAGGAAAGCTGGAGAGGGGCTTGGGACAAGAGATGTAGGGACAGGCCAAGGGGAATGGCTTGAACCTGCCCGAGGGGAGACTGAGATGAGCTCTTAGGCAGAAGCTCTTCCCTGTGAGGGTGCTGAGGCGCTGGCACAGGGTGCCCAGAGAAGCTGTGGCTGCCCCATCCCTGGCAGTGCTCAAGGCCAGGTTGGACACAGGGGCTTGGAGCAAGCTGCTCTAGTGGAAGGGGTCCCTGCCCGTGGCAGGGGTTGGAGCTGGAGGAACTTTAAGGTCCCTTCCAACCCAAACCAATCTGTGCATATAAAGTGATGCTGTCTCTAGCAGTAAACACAGCCTGGGGCTGGAGCCGGTGCCTCCCTGTAAAACAGTGCAGACTCTGCTCAGCCTGAAGGGCTCAGGGAAAAGCCCTGTGCCAGGCTGGACAGAAGGAACAGAAGCTGCTTCCCTGCGTTGGGATCCAAGTTCCATCGCACAGAGCCAAAGGGCGCAGATGGAGACGTGAGCGGTGCTGCTCCCCAGTACATCGGATCCCGGCAAGCGGCACTGGCCCCGCTGCCCTGGGAAAGCACCTGTGCCCTGGGCAGGAGCTGGCTGAAGGACTTTTGCATCCAAGGGAGTTCCTTGCTTTCCTGTCTGAGTCCATGCCCTTGCTCCTCTCCAAAACCAGCTGCAAAGCCATGCTCCAGCACCATATCCCTCCTGTGCATCGGCCTCTCCTGGACGAGAGCAGTGGGATGCTGTGTCCATGGGCACTGTCCTCCCCATCCCTTTGGGGTGTAAGCTATGGTGCCTCAACTTGAAGACAAGCAGGAAACCGGAGATGCTCTTGCAAACTGGTCTCGGATGCATTTTCCATCTGAAGCCCAGTAGCTTGGGTCTCACTCCTTGCACGTGCAAGTGATGGGACAACCTGCACCTTGCCATGTACCATACCAGCAACGTCCCAGCATCTTCAGGCCTCTTTCCTGCTCCTTTTGTCTTTGCTCGTACATGGCCCTTCCAGTCTATAGCTAATGGGGCCTGTTAATGACAAGGAATGTGAATCCTTCAAATACCCTTCATAATACAAATCTTTTACTTCTCTGTTATCCCTTTACAGAAAATCTCTTATATTCTCATTTTTCATTTGTTTTCTTCCTTTTCTGCATTCTTTTAGAGGAGAAGTCCGGTAAGAAATACAGTTTTTTGTCTCTCATAGCTTCTTAACACGATCTTCTCTGGTTTGCACGCTCCCTGTTTTGCATGTCTCTAGAATGAACTGTGAAATGCAAATAACAAATCCTACTGGTTTGGAAGGCGTGATGTTTGTTTTCCTTCTCCCTTGATTTAACTTGGAGCACTTTACTATGGAGCTAGGCTGGCTTTGGTTGTGCACAGTCTGGGGGTGTACAGAACCAGGGAATCAACCAGGTTGGAAAAGACCTTTAAGATCACCAAGTCCAACTGTTCCCCAGCACTGCCAAGGCCATCACTAAACCATGTCAAAGTGCCAACCCACACGTCAAACCCCGTGTGGTTTCACCCTGTAGTGGGTGAGGCACATGTTGGGCAAGGTGCCTGAGGGCACAGCTTTACCTGGGCATGTTTTACGTGCATCCTTGAACATCAAAAGATACGAGAAGGCAGAAAGCCCCATCAGTGGTCCATGACCTCTGCAGTGCTGCTGTACGCGGTGGTGATGGCTTCCCTGAGAGGATTGGGCTTCCCGTGATTCTAAGCCCAGAACGGGGAGGTTCATTTGTTTCATAGGGTTTGGGTTCCTCATGGGTCTCTCTGGATGCTGCTCTCCCCCTGCCTTATGCCCATGGCTACAGTGGCCCCCCCGGGCAAGGGGTTTGCTCCCACTGGTGGGTGCTGGGGGCTGCGTGGAGGAGGAACCCCCCTGCACTGTGCTCTGTGAAGCCGTGATGAGGGTGTGATGGGTGCTGGGGACTCGGGGTGCTGACCTGTTGCTCTCTGACCAGGTGTCTCTTCTCTCTTCCTTCTCGCTGACCGCAGCGGCGCAGCCCGGTAAGCGCCCGTGCTCGCTTCTCCTGCCCCTGCTGCTCCAGCATGGGGGTGCTGGGGGGGCTGAGCCTGTGCTGGGGTTACGTGGTGAGCGCAGGGGAAGGGGAGCGGGTGCTGGTCCCGTTAGACGCTGTCGTGTGACCCAGGTGATGGAAGGACCTTGTCACTGCAAAGTGGTCCCCAGTGATGGGCATCCTCTGTGGCTTGACCTGCATCCTTGCAACCCTCCTGGGGATGCTGCTTGTGGTCCTGGGGTAGCCTCACTGCCCATCCTGCTCCCCCCCTCTGCCATGAAGCCCCAGCTTCCATGGTCCAGGTGGGGGTGGTTTTTGCTGTGCACAAGCCCGTGTGTGTTGTATGGAAAAAGGGAGGATTTAGATTGCTAAAAAATGCATTATTTAGATCCTTCTGCAGCCATGAAACATAGGATTCGGGGTTTATGCCATCAGCATGGGGTGATGCTGTAAGTGACCCCTGTAAACCCCTGGCAGTCGGGATGGCTGTGAATGCAGCGCTGCCAGGTGATGGATTTTCATGGCTAAAAATCCTTTTCAAAGGGTTTTTTCTGCTCCCTGTGTGCTGGAAGCAGATGGGATTTCACAACACACATGTGCAGCCGGGCATATCTCAGCCATGTACAGTAAATATCACCCAAGACAGGCAATTCCTGCTGCATCTGCTGGGCTGCTTTGCTCCAGCTGTGTCCCTCCTTGGGTGACAGCTGCCATGCACCCGTGTCCCTGTGCATCCCTCTTACCTCGTGTGTTTCTAATTCCAGGGGACGATTAAAAGGAATTTATCCAGTAAGTATGCTCTGCAGCCTTCAGAAACAGTTGTTATACGTGTGGTGGTGGTATTGTGGGGAGGGGGAATATAAGGGAGTGGGTTAGGGCTGCTTTACAGTGGTTCTGGCAGAAATGATGGCACTCAAATGCCTTCCTTGAAGAAGGCCATAGGGGACATCCTATAGAAGCAGCTACCTGGTCTAGTTTTCTACAGAAACAAAATCCAACTTAAAAACCAGACCTTTTCCTGCCAGGATCCCCATAGCAGGCATGGGATGGGACACGTGCTGTGCATGGTGTGAGCCTCACACCAACATGGGGTCCGGGTGGGCTGGGGGTGATGTCTGGGGCCAGGTGGTGGAATGGCTCTAACCCTGCACTGTCCATCCTGTGCTGCAGATGAGGAGATCACGCGGCCCCGGCGCTCCACACCGACGCCAGACCCTGCCAGGTCAGTGCAGAGTCCATTGGGATCATCATCCAGCACAGGCACATCACCCTGATGTGGTCTTTAAACACTTCAGTGGGCAGCTGCGTGTTTGCACCATTGCTCAGTGGGAAGAATAGCCCAAATCCAGAATCCCAGCCTGCTTTGGGTTGGAAGGGAACTTAAAGCTCCTCCAGCTCCAGCCCCTGCCACAGGCAGGGACCCCTTCCACCAGAGCAGCTTGCTCCAAGCCCCTGTGTCCAACCTGGCCTTGAACACTGCCAGGGATGGGGCAGCCACAGCTTCTCTGGGCACCCTGTGCCAGCGCTTCAGCACCCTCTGGGTGCTAAATTCACTGGGTATTTACTGCTGTGCAAACACTGCCCACCCATCGGCCAGCTGAGCTGCCCCAGTTTGCCTCATCAAGGACACCACAGCAGAAACATCACTTTGGTGACTTCTTAGGCTCATGAGACAGCCACATGTCCGTGTTTAGTTGTTAAATAAGCTCCGGGTTGCAGGATGCGAGAGGCACAGGAGCTTTGGGTCCGTGGGCTCTCTGCTTGGATGCTGTGTAAATGAGGACTGAAGGGGGGTGGATGCCCCAGAACACAGCCAAATAAATCCATGCAGAATTGAGGCGCTGATGGCCGTGGCATCCTCGTACCAGAGGCACAGCTCTGGCTCTCCACAGGACCAGCAAGGACATCCTTTGTTAGAACCCACCTTGAGCCTGCTCCTGGGGAGAGCTGCCATGTGTGTGCTGTGGGTATAGATTGATTTAGAAGCCAAATCTCAGGAGGAGAGTGCCCTATGCAGCCCCAGAGCTTGACTCAAGCTGTGCTGGAGCTAAGCACGGTCCAGACCTTGACTTGTTTTCTCCCTTTTCCATGTGGTCTGGAGTAGCTGTGAGCAACCCTCAGTGCCCAGTGCCTCAGTGGCTGCTGGGGCATTACTGGGTCCGCACTGCAGTGCTGCAGCCGATGTTACCACTCTGAACTCCTTTCTCTCTGCCCAAACCCCTGGGTTTTGCCTGGTGCCTCTGAGTCTGGAGCATAAATACTCCCTGAAAGCCTCCAGGTCTGCAGTCAAGCACCAGGTCTGAGTGCAAGCCTGAACCTCAAGGTTCCTAAACCCGAACCTCAGGGTTCCTGTACCTGAACCTCAGGGTTCCCGTACCTGAACCTCAAGGTTCCTATTCCTGAACCTCAGGGTTCCTGTACCTGAACCTCAAGGTTCCTATTCCTGAACCTCAAGGTTCCTGTACCTGAACCTCAAGGTTCCTATTCCTGAACCTCAAGGTTCCTGTACCTGAACCTCAAGGTTCCTATTCCTGAACCTCAGGGTTCCTGTACCTGAACCTCAAGGTTCCTATTCCTGAACCTCAAGGTTCCTGTACCTGAACCTCAAGGTTCCTATTCCTGAACCTCAAGGTTCCTGTACCTGAACCTCAGGGTTCCTGTACCTGAACCTCAAGGTTCCTAAACCCAAACCTCAAGGTACCCATACCTGAATCTCAAGGTTCCTCTGCCCTTGTCTCCTCATCCCACAGCAAGAAACCCGTGGAGGACCCGGCTGCGCTGGCACCGCTCTTCGGGCCCCCGCTGGAGTCGGCGTTTGAGGAGCAGAAGCTGGACGGTGGGTCAGGGACACGGGGGGCATCTCCTGGCAGTGCCCCATGGCTCTGCCGTGCCCTGGGGCTGGCTCACAGCACCCTGCTCTGCCAGCCAGCGGGCAGCCCTGGTCAGTAACCCCCTGGAGCTCCCCTTAAAAGAGGAGAAAGGCAAAACTAAAGCAGAACACAAAGGGTGGATGACTGTGTTACAGGCAGTGCGGGGTTGGGTTTATCATCTACTCCTATAATGGTTTGTGTTGGGAGGGACCTTAAAGCCCATCCAGTTCCAACCCCTGCCACGGGCAGAGACACCTTCCACTAGGGCAGGTTGCTCCAAGCTCCGTCCAGCACTTCCAGGGATGGAGCATATACAGGGTATATAGAAACAGAGTATTTAAATCAATTCTTTAATTGTGTGGTCTTGGGACACATCCTGGATGAGAGCAGCTGACAGATATCAAAACACTGATTTTCAAATGAAGCTCTGACTATGCCTGTTCTCCAGGCTCTGCTGATGTACATCAAAGCTGTTCTGCACACCACAGCATCGCACTGATTTAATTGAAGCAGGATAAGAATGGAGCTCTCTGCATTGCAGCTCCCCATGCCCATGAAGATGCTATCTCAGTAGTGCCATTTCCCTCCAGAAACAGCATTCCCCTGCACCGGAGCAGGATGACACCTTGCTCCCTTCCCTGCCTTTCTTTTCCCACTGCTTTCCCAAGGCACAGGGAGCTGCAGGGCTTGTTCTCCCCAAAGAAAAAACCCATTCACCCACTGGAGTGCTTTGTCCCCGGAGGGTTCTCCTCCTCCTGGCTCTGCTCAGCTGTCATGAAGTGGCCACTGCCCCTTCTCTGTCTTGTCATCAGTGATTCCAGTTCATTCTCTGAATCAAACTGTGCTTGTGCGCGCTTCTCTCCACGTAGCTCCCCTCTCAGCAGTTTAAATGAGATATAAACCAAGGGTTTTCCTCCTACAATCCCTGTGAATACAACTGGATCTTTTCCTTTTGAGACCCGGAGTGTTTTTCAGCATATCCTAGAATTCCTCATGAGTTTTGCAATTAATGCAGTGTCTCACTTAATGCAATAAGCCTCCAAACACATAAATGGCACCGTTTTGTTTGTCAAGCAGCGTGAGTGTCAAACTAATTGCACGTTTAACAATCAGGCAAGCCTGTAATTATCTAACATTACAGAACCCTCTCTGTCTTTATCTAATGAGGAGCTGCTGTCACTGTTTGGCTTCCTCTCGTCACGTGAGTGTGTCTCGTCTCTGTCTGTTGGTATTTGTTGGACTGTTGGGTTTATCATCACCTTTACATGTGTATCTGTTTGTTTTCCAGCCACTATAGATCAGCCTGAGATATGGGGTTCGGTCCAGCCCATCAACACAAGCATAGAGTCCCCAAAGCTACCGAGACCTTTTCCAACTGGAAGTAAGTGACCGTGCAAGTATCAACCAGAAATTACTCAATATATACAGAAATCGAATCAAAGCTTTAACTTCCCCTCATCCAAACTCCTGGAATTGTGCAGGTTTTAATCATGTAGCAGGTTAGAGGGTTTCACTTCCCCTGGCTTCAGTGATGATGGTGGAGGAAGGACACGGGTTGGATAAGGACGGGATGGATGGTACCCAAGGCAGGGGGGATGATGCACAGCCTCCCTGGGGAAATGTGCTAGGTGGAACATCTCCAGCCAAGGCAAGTGGCCTGCATGGAGCCAGGGATTAAACCCACCCTGCCCTCAGAGCAAGGAGCACCTGATCCTTCATGCTGATGATCTGGTTATTTAGGTTGGAAGCACCGGTTTCTCCAGGCAAACAGCCCTAAATCCCTGGTTTTCATTGGAACTTTTCCCACTGCCTGGTGCAGCCAGGGGAATCCTCCTCCCTAGCTGCAAAGTTATTCCTTCCTTGCTCCCCTGCTCCTTTCCCCCCTTACTAGCAATTAACACAACCCATTTCATGCCAAACCCATCCCCAGCCCCGGTGCTGATGTGGCAAGGTCAAGGCAATGCCTGCTCACACCATGAGCTTGCCAGGGGAAGGTGATGCTCGTGATTGGAATGGTTGCTTCATCATGGAATGGTTTGGGCTGGAAGGGACCTTAAGGATAATCTTGTTCCAAGCCAGACAGGGACCCCATGGTTAATGGTGCTGACCTGCATCTAGAGGAGGAAACCAAGCCTCCAGGTGTTTAGGACTTGGATGCTGTTTACATAGCATCCTTAGACTTTATGATCTTAAAGGTCCTTTCCAACCTATTTGAATCTGCATCTGCTTTGCCAAAGTACCCCTGTAAAGCAGCACTGGGTTAATTAGCCATGATGTTCCTCCTCCCACATGAGCATCCCGGATTCATGCGGGATGAGCACGTGAGGAACGCGGAGGCAGGTATGTGCCTCAGAGGCTACGGGTTTTAATTAAAATGGTAATTCAGGGTTTTAAATCATCAGTCCAATCAAAGGCTTAAAAATGAAAACCACCAACAATGAAAACCCAACAGAAAAGCCACCAGTGATTGTTTGTTGCTCCGTGCTGCCAGATCCTCCTTTCCCAGCAAACCTGCTGACAGGAAAGCTGGAGAGGGGCTTGGGACAAGGGCCTGTAGGGACAGGCCAAGGGGAATGGCTTTAACCTGCCCGAGGGGAGACTGAGCTGAGCTCTTAGGCAGAAGCTCTTCCCTGTGAGGGTGCTGAGGCGCTGGCACAGGGTGCCCAGAGAAGCTGTGGCTGCCCCATCCCTGGCAGTGTTCAAGGCCAGGTTGGACACAGGGGCTTGGAGCAAGCTGCTCTAGTGGAAGGGGTCCCTGCCTGTGGCAGGGGTTGGAGCTGGAGGAGCTTTAAGGTCCCTTCCAGCCCAGTCCAATATAGGATTCCATGATTCCTAATGCACCCCCACTGAATCTTTCCCTCTCTCTGTTCTTTTTGCAGCACCTCCACCACTCCCACCGAAAAACATCCCGGCCACGCCGCCACGCACCGGCTCCCCTCTGACAGTGGGAATAGGTAAAAGCCCAGCACCACACTCTGTGCCATTCCACAGCCCTGGAAGCCTGATCCAAGGGTTGCTCTGGGGGGGGGGGGGGGGGGGTGTAGCGTCCCTGTGGCTGAGTTTTGGATGCAGATTTAGTCCTGGTGCATCCTCCTTCCTCTGCATCCGTGGTGCTTCAGCGGATGCTGCAGTCGGGGTGATGCTTTAGGATCGTTGCAGAGATGCCTTTAACACCCAATTTGGTGTCATACTGGTAAAATTAATGTTCTCTTTTCCCCAGTGCCTTTGGAATGGGTCCCATTTCTAGATCAATTTCCTTTCTAGAAATGAAATGCAACATTAGCCTTAAAGTCCTGCTCAAAATTGGGAATAAACAGAGCACTGTTACTGCTTGGAGCAGCACTGCACAGTCCGCTTATGAAATAACAGGGTCTGCGGTGCCTGCCTGTGCTGGGGGATAGCTGGTCCTGCCTTCCCAAACTCCTAGTGCTCTCAAGGACAGCGGGAAAAGCTCCCTGGGGCTGGGAGAAAGAATGAAATGGTACCTGGAACCAAGGACAGCCTGAAAGAAGGGTTTGAAAGATGATGTTGAATGCTGCAATAGGACATAAAGTGCTTATAAGCATATAATTCATGTTGCTGGCAGGGTGCTGTGTGCTGGGGGGGCTGGTTTGGGGAAGGAAAGTGTGTTCTCAATCTTTGTGTAGGGCACTGTATGGGTACAGACCATCTCATTGCACCCACATTGTACTGAGCACCTTGGGGGGTCATCACCATGAAGAAATCCCCTGGCCTGAGCTGACTGCTCTTTCTGTCAGGATTTCATTCATGCTCCATAGCTTGATTCGTCCATGTGAGCAGCCAGGCTGGCAGAGCGTTCTCCTACAGACATCAACCAGAGCAAACGTGATGCCCAGCCATGTGCTGTGGTTTATTTGCTGGGGTCCGGCGTGCTGCACACATCAGCCTGTGCATCAAGCAGAGCAAGCAGCAGAAGTCTCTTTCCCCTTGTCTTAGCAAGACTGTATTTTATCCCTTAAACGCAGAACAGCAGATGGCTCCCCACAAATGCAGGAACAGGGGTGGGATGCCAACACAAGGAGCCCAGAGGGCATGTTAGTGTTATCCATATGCACATGGCTGTAGCAGGGCCATGGTCCGCACTCCATCCTTCCATTTAATCTGTGCAACACAAAGCAGTGGGCAGCTTTCCTGGTGTTAGAGAGCTGCCAGCTCTTCCCCAAAGAAGATGAATGCAAGAAAACAGGGCACCAAAGAAAGGAAGGAGGATCTCCCTCCTCTGGATGTGTAACACTTTGCTGATGAGCCTTGTCTCTGTGTTGGTTAGGAAGTTGGATAGGAACAACGTGTGGTAGCTCAGTGAGCAGAGCCCTAAAATACCTTTATCTGCTGCTGCTTGCAACTGAAATACATACACCTTGTCTGCTTCCCTGCACTGCATGCCCAGTCCTAGTTCTTGAGAGTGTCAAGCCAGCATGTTTAAACAGATATATTTAGATGTATGTGTTTATAAATAGGTATATTTAGTGGACTGTGCAAGAGCTGAGTGCATAAGTTTAATATCTGCTGATAATTCAGAGTGATGATAATGATGTAGCAATACCATTTGGATGGCAGACAGCAAAGGCCGAGAGCCAGCTCCAGGCTTTGGGAGGATATGGGACTGCTGTGTGGGAAGCGATGACGCTGAGGAAGTCTTGGCTCGGGGTGCATGCTCTCTCATACAGTGTATGTATTTCAGTCCAGTGTGGTCCATTCTGCATGGCACATGATGTGATGCAGAAACTTTCTTGCACATGAATTATATTCCGTGGCAGCTTATAAGAAAAGGTGGGTTTAAAGCATCTCCTGTAGGAAGTAGCTGATGTAGAGCCCCGTAGAGAATAGCGTGACCACGGTGCTCTGGGTTCATGCTAAGTTGTCAAATCAACTACTTTGACCACAGGAGGGGACCAGACAGCAGCAGAGCTCAAAGGTGACAAACTCCCGTCCATCAATGACTTGGACAGCATCTTTGGCCCCGTGCTCTCCCCCAGGTCTGCTGCTGTTAACGCAGGAGACAAGTGGGTCAATTTTTCCGATCAATCCCCGGAAAGCGCGACTCCGGAGCGGACGCCCCGGGACAAAGCGGGGTCCCCGGCAGCAGCGGGCAGCCCGGCCGGTGCCCCGGCAGCCGAGCCCTCGCGCCCGCTGCCCTCACCGCTCCACCTGGAAGAGGTTCCCAAGAAGGTCTCGGAGCACCTTAAGGAGGATAACTTGGAGCCGGTCGCCTCTCCCAAAGATTTTGGTCTGGGACAAAGAGCGACCCCGCCTCCCCCTCCGCCTCCCACCTACCGCACGGTGGTCTCCTCACCCGGACCGGGCGGCAGCAGCGGCACGGGCAGCACCAGCGGTACGTCCCGCGGCCTTGGCTGTGCTTCGGGGTGGCCGTGACCGCATCCGTCCTCCCCTTCCCGCCTGGTTGTGCCTGTGCCCGGCGCCGTGCTCCCACCCAGCCGTCTCGTGCTTCCGCGTCCAGCGTCTGCACTCTGCCTCCCGTGTCCTCCTCTCCCCTGCTCCTTGCTGCGTGTCTGATGGTCGGATGGCTCTGACAGCCTTTTCCCAAAGCTTCCCCGAGCTGTCCTTCCCACTTCTGCTACACCACATAACCCCCACCATGCAAAATTCGGCCGTTGCCGCAGCTCCATCCTCAGCAGGCTTCAGAGTGAACATAGGTGGAAACATGTCAGGTGAATGATCTGAGCAAGCCTCAGACCAAGGGGGGTATAAATCTGTTGCAGATGGACAGATCACTGCATATCATCACCCCAGGGTGGCAGATACCAAATGACTCAGAGGTGGCACAGGTCTGAATGGTGCTTAGTCACTCAACCATGAGAGCTTGGGTGCCCAGCCAGCTCTGGAGGGACAGCTTCCAGGGTGAACCTCTCACCAGGGCAGAACCCGAGCGGTTCATGCAGCATGGTGCTGGCTGCCTGGCTTCGCCTGCTGAATTATGAATGTCTGTGTCCCATCAGGGCGAAGGAGCTCACAGGGGTCAGCTTACACAGTGCCCACGGTGCTTGAGGAGGTGCAACCTGATCATGCCACTTTAGAGGCTGACCCCAGGGCACTTTCTGTGCCAGTGAAGTGTGATGCGCAAATCCCATCCGCACCAGCAATCCCGCATCCATGAAAAGTTGTTTTCTGGAGGGTTACCCCTGCAGGTCCACGCAGGCAGTGGTGGGAGATGATGGGTGTGTTGGGTGTCCAACCGCTGTCACCAGCCTCATGTGAGCGTGAAGGCCATGCTGTTGCTTTGGGGGCTTGCCACCTCCACAGGTGTATGTAGGGTGCTGGGGCCATCCCCCTGAGCGTGGCTGTTGCTGCAAGTGTGGCTTTGCTTCAGTGGTGATGTCTTTTCTGTGCTGGGTTGGTGGGGTGGGTGAGCGGGACAGGGACTGTCTGCTGGGGCACTGGTTGGAGCTGAGACTTCTCCAGGAGACTGGCAGCAGGAAAGAGCAAGCTTCTTCCCACACTGCTCCCCACCTCCATGCCAAGTGAGCCAGTGCCATGTGTGAGCAGAGATCTGCAGGATGCAGATGTGCCGGTGGCTCCGGATGGATGGAGAAAACCCACTTGGTGAGGCAGCACTGCCTGCCTGGGAGGATCCATGTGTCCTCCCCAGGAATCATCTCCTGTCTGGTGTGCTTTGCAGCCCACTCACACCTCAGCCTTACCCAGGACAGCGGGCTCTAAAAATGCAGTATTGAAATCCCCTATCAAAATCATGGAAATCTTTGGAAAGCTGCATCCTGTGGCAGCCGGTCTGGATGCACGGTGTGGATCCAGCACCATCCTGCTCCTGCCCTCTGCACCTTTCCATGACCACTGTTGCTGCACCCTTCCCTGGGCTTTCACATGCCATGGAGCAGAACCATCCTAGGGCACCTTCCTGCCTTCATGTCCCGTGGTTGCCTGGGTTCCTGGGTGTCACCAAGGGCTGGGACTAGCATGGAATCATCATAAAATGCTTTGGGTTAGAAGGCAGCTTAGAGCTCATCCAGTTCCAACCCCCTGCCACGGGCAGGGTCACTTTCCACTAGAGCAGCTTGCTCCAAGCCCAGCATCTAAGAAGGCTTCTGATTCATGCTGGTTTACAACCTGGTGCCACGGTTTCTTGTAGAGACTGTCTAGAGGTAGGTACATGGGTCTCCCAGGGACCTTCAGTACTTGAAGTCTAAACCTCCTTGCATGAAAGCTGAGGTCTAGCAGGGCTTTGGCTGGCTGGTGTCTGCTTCTGAGCTGGAGCAAAGGGCACCTTTAAAGCCTCCACCTTCTGACACTCGTACGGTGCTGGTAGCTGCTTTCACTGAATAATTCCTGTTTTGTCAGACTTTCACTGGGATAAGGAAGGAAAAATCAACACTCTGGTTTCCAGGTTAGGATTCTAAATAAATAAGGTTTGAATTTTGGACTTGTGCAAGTGAACAGCCAGGATTTACTGTCTGAGCTTACCTGGGGGGAACTGCTGTACCTGGAGCAAAACAATCTGCTGAGCATCCTCTTCAGCATCGGATAGCGCTTCTATTTGACTGCAGGAAGTTCCCCTTTGCAGCAAGGCAGCGGCTGCTGGGAAGCACAGGAATCCCAACAGCAGAAACACTTCCAGAGGGCTGGAAAACACATTAAGCTTCCAGAAAATCTGGTAACCTTGCTCTTCCACTCTTCTTTGTTCAGGCAAAGCTTTAGCCCTCTGACCAGGACCCCTCATTGCCATGGTGGGGGACTGACCCTGCTCACTGGCTCTGCCACCCCAGGAGCTGGGGCATCAGCATCAGTTGCTGCAGGGGTGAGGCATCGTTTTCCTCCTGCCCATGAGTGGTTTTCAGGAAAGCCATAAGATTCCTCCAGCACAGGGACCCTGGCTGAGGGAGTCGAGTACCCAGCACAGATAGGCATTCACTGTGAGAAATCCACTCGCATCGGCGATGCCAAAAAGCAATCCTCCGTGCTGCTGGTGCGGAGCAATGATCCATGGAAGCGTGTGCAGCGCATGTGTGAGCACCCACACCAGCTCCTGGGGGAGAGGTTCATGCACCCAGACGGGCACGGGGTGGGCAGCTCTGGGTCCAGCCTGCAGTGCACTCACAGCTCTCCTCTGTTGCAGGTTCCTCATCCCCGGCTCGCCCCGGCACGCCGCTGGCTACCTGCAGCACCCCGCCACCACCACCACCCCGGCCCCCCTCCCGGCCCAAGCTGCCCCCCGGCAAGCCTGCTGTGGCCGATGTGGTATGTTCATGGTCAGGAGTGTGCTGAGCACCGGGAGGGGTGGTGGGTCTCCATTCCCAGCCTGGTTAATGGAGCAGAGCAGGCCAGCTCTGGCTGTGCTGGGAAGGGTGCCTGGCTAGGGGAGGGGGTGACCATCACCATAATGTGCTGGCTGGGCTGTTGGGTTCTGTCCAAGCTGCTTCAGGTAAGTTATAGAGAGTGTTTATAGATATAAAGTTATTGCAGAAACCCAGAATGGTTTGGGTTGGAAGGGACCTTAAAGCTCCTCCAGCTCCAACCCCTGCCATGGGCAGGGACACCTTCCACTGGAGCAGCTTGCTCCAAGCCCCTGTGTCCAACTGGCCTGGAACCCAAAAAGGATCCTTAAGGACCCAAAGAGCTGACCCCTGGTGAGCTGGCACGTGATGGGCACTGCTCCCTTCTCAACGCTAAGTGCGTTCAATCCGTCTAATGGCCATGGAATTGCCATCCTTGGTGGGGATGGGGACTTCAAACACCCAGACCCTCAAGACGCTGGGAATCATCCGGCAGTTTTCAAGGTCCAGACTAAAATGCCGTTGGCACTAAAAGAACTAAAGTTGTTCAGGCTTGCAGTAACCCAGCGGGGCTGCCCTGGGATGCCAGTGGCACCAGTGGGCCTGGAGGTACGCAGAGGGTTATGGCTTGATGCGAAGGCTTCTGTTTGTTTGATGCAAATGTTGCTGTGCATATTTCCTTTAACCTGCTGTTATTTTATGTTTCTCTACAGTCCAGGCCTTTCAGCCCTCCTATTCACTCCTCCAGCCCTCCTCCGATAGCACCTTTAGCCCGGGCTGAAAGTACTTCTTCCATATCTTCCACCAATTCCCTGAGTGCAGCCACCACTCCCACCGTTGGTAAACACATACAGCACTGCTGTTCTCTCCCCTTTCCTACCTCTGAGCGTCCTTCAGTATGGTTCTTTGGGTTGACATTCATTAGCTTCCATCGGGCTTTTAAACGCAAAGAGGGATTTGGGGGGGGGGGGTGCGATGTGTCACGAGTGTGATGCTGCTAGGGAAGCTTGCTCTGTGGCAGCCCCAGATGTTGGGAAAGATGACTGTTTGGTGAAGGTAGAGGTTGTCACCAAGTGAATATAATATACATGGTGATTATGGTCTGTACCTTTGGTCAAAATAAGCTTTTTATGGCGGGAGATGCTTGTGCCTGGAGGGGAGCGGGGCTGGAAGCCAGACCTTGGGATCCAGGAGACACCTAATACTGTATCTCTTTGAATGACCTAAATTCAAACCTCCCCTTAAAGCGGCAGTGGGAAATGGGTCCTGGAAGAGGCCCTTCCTAACCCTTACCTGGACACAGACACAAGTGCTGTAGTTTTCTTTTGGAGTAATGTCCTGAAAAACATGGCTTTTGCCAAACCCCTTTAGGCCCCTCGCTGGGGCATGAAACAAGAAGTGTGAATGAAGTCTGGCTGGCAGCTCCCAGGCTCCATATGCCAGGCTCCGCCCTGTGCTTCCCCTCCATCCTTTCCAATCCTTCTATCCCTTCCATCCCCTCTGTCCTGGCTGCTGGCGCTCCCTCCTCCTCCTCCATCCCTGCCATCCCACCCGGCTGCCAGCCCTGCTGCCCCTTGCTTCCCGCAGTTCCATCTTCCAGGAACACCTTCCTCCTTTTCCTTTCCTTTCCATGTCTTCTGTGATGAGTGCTCCTGGTTCGCGTGGTGGGGAAGGAGCTCTGCAGTCCATCACTGGTGAGGGCTGGCTGATGGGCTCCAAATGGGGAGCTGGAACCCCAACCCTCTGAGAAGCCGAACCAGGCTGGTGGCTGTGTGTGCTCGGCCATGGTCCTGGCTGCAGCATGTCCTGTTACTGTCACCTTATGAGCCACGGGGAGCGGTGGCATCACCACCCAGCTCCATGTGCCGTGCACTGGGTACCATCCCCACGGTGTCCATCCAAACCCTCCCTGTAGGTTTACTGGAGTGTCCGACCTGCGTCTCCGTCCTGTTGTTTGCTTTGCTCTCGAGGTGTTGTAGATGCTTGTACCTGTTTGCTGGCTGTTGGTCACCGTCACAGCGTGCTGTGGGGAAAAGGAAGCATCTCAAGCAAGGGGCTGGCCAGCCCCGAGCATCCCTGGTGTGTTGGTCTTGTCTGTGCCCATTGTCCTGCAGCTTTGGCTGCTGTTGGTGGGGCTGTTGGTGGCCTTGGCATGGTGGTGAACATGATTTTGGTGGAGAGGAGCAGCCAGGCTGAGGACAGGGATCACTGTGGGGTCTTCAAGAGGCAATGGGGGTTGTGTGCTGGTTCTGTAGGCTGAGCAGGCAACAGGTCCTGCTCTTGGATTAAAAGTTATTGCTTTTATCTCCAACACACATATCTTTGTGAACAAAAATTACTGCTTGATGTTTTTAATGATGTACCCACCCTGAGCAGTGGGGGCTGATGCATTCAGAGCGGGTAAGAAGCTGTGTCCACTGGCCTCATAGAATCACAGAATAGTTTGGGTTGGAAAGGACCTTAAGATCATCCAGTTCCAACCTCCCTGCCATAGGCAAGGACACCTCACACTAAACCAGGTCACCCAAGGCTCTGTCCAACCTGGCCTTGAACACTGCCAGGGATGGAGCATTCACAACCTCCCTGGGCAACCCATTCCAGTGCCTCACCGCCCTAACAGGAACGAATTTCCTCCTTATATCCAGTCTAAACATCCCTTGTTTAAGTTTTAACCCATTGTCCCTTGTCCTGTCACTACAGTCCCCAATGAAGAGTCCCTTCCCAGCATCCCTATGGCTCCCCTTCAGATACTGGAAGGCTGCTAGGAGGTCTCCATGCAGCTTCTCCAGGCTGAACAGCCCCAACTTTCTCAGCCTATCTTCCTACGGGAGGTGTTCCAGTCCCCTGGCTCCTATGACTTTCACTGGGGCTTTCCTTGGCAGAGAGATGAAATCAGGGCTCCGGGGTCACCCCATGGCAGAGGGACACTGAACATGGCAGCCAGGAGCAGCATCTCCGTGTTTTGCCTTTCCGGCTCCATGCAGACAAAGTGGTGGGTGCCTTACTGCCAGGATTTGGCCTGGGATAAGCTGGATGGGGGGCAGACAAGGGCAGATGGGGTTTGGGAGCCACTCTGGGAAAGACCAAGCACCTCCCCATTCTCCCCACCAAGGTGGCCAGGGTGAGGGTGGGCAGTGGTGCTGGGTGAGCATCAATTCAGCACTCACCTCTCTGTGCTGGCTGTGAACCCATCATGGGTTTATCACTTAGAATACTGAGAAGATAAGGTAAAAGATGTACAGGGCAGGGAGCAGGGATGTATGGGCACAACAGCGGGTCAGGGATCTCTGGAGATCCCATGAGAGCACTTGCTGCTGGGTCCATCTCCACTACGCTCTGCATCTCTCGTTTTCCATGGCAAAGTCTGATGAAATTAGTCCAGAGAGCATGTGGAAGAGTTATTTCACAGAATCATAGAATAATGGAATGGGTTGGGTTGGAAGAGACCTTACAGCCCATCCAGCTCCAACCCCCTGCTATGGGCAGGGACACCTTCCACTAGAGCTTGCTCCAAGCCACTGTGTCCAACCTGAAGACTGCCAGGGATGGGGCATTCACAACTTCCTTGGGCGTTCTGTTCCAGTGCCTTTTCCTTTACTTGTCCTCTGTGCTGGTCTGGTTTGCTTTCATTGTGGTTGCATGTGCGGTCTGAATAATTCATTGCAGGGAAAGAAGCTGTTCTTCCTGTGTCAGCGCCTGTTCCTTTTCTCGTTCAGATCCTGCTCTGTCTCTTCCCGTTGTTAAACGCGCTGCTCGGTTTCATTTGGGATTCGCTTTTTCATTCTTGTTTTGTTTCCTTTCTTTTACGTTTCTTCTGCTTGTGTTATCAGAAGATGATGCTTTTATTGACAAACTGCCCACGTTTGAAAGGCGCTGTGAGACGCCTGCAGGTACTGTATTAGCAGGGCACCCTCAAGACATCTTGGCTTTGGAGTGGGGAGGCTGCGGGCACCCTGCGCCCCAGCACCCATCGCTCACAGCACCTTGCATGACAGTTTCTGAGTGACAAAAAGGACTTTGAGGTGAAACACCATCACCTCCTGAGTTCAAAAAGGTTAATTTAACAGCTCAAAACGTCGTTTCCCCCCCCTGCCCTTAGTTATTTTGACAGGACTTGTTATCCAATGTGGCTCTTGAAGCAGTTTGAGTGCAGGGAGCTGGTGGCTGTGATAGGAAAGGGAAACTTCCAGCTAGGCATCTCCTGCTCTGTGTGAGTGTGTCTGTTTATCTGCGAGTTTTATGTCCTGAAATGCAACACAAAGCACCTATGTTTCACTGTCACCTATTCTGCACACCGGTGTGGCATGCGGCTCAGCATCCCACCGGGAAAACGCTGTTGTCTGAGACATCGCTGGAAGTGAAGAGGATAAGGGCATGGTTCCTACAATCAGTGCAGTTAGAATATGCTATTGGAGTGCATGAGCCAAGAAGCTGCTTCTACTCTAGACAAAGAAAGAGAAACCCCTCTGAAATCCTTACCAAGCAGGCAAAAACACTCTTCCATCTGGGCTTCCATAGCTTTGCTTTCTGCTTTTTGCTAAGCCAAAACCAGAGTTTCAAGCCCCTCCTTTCCTTGCACGTGAACGGCTTGCAGCGCCTCGTCCCCTCCCCGTAGCAAGATAAATGACCTGCTCTGTGACTCACACTGTGTCCTTCTCTCTCCCTCTCCTTGACCTTTCCCATCCCGCTTCAACTCCTGGCCATACAGAGAATGAACAGCCTTCCCTCGTTTGGTTTGACAGAGGAAAGTTTTATTTGACTTTCGAAGGTAAGTAGTGCATAGCATACCCGGTAACCACTTGCTCCCCTTGCTCTTGCTCTCTGACTCCCGGGGTTTCCTTCCAAGGCTCCAGTCCGGCTTTCCATGCAAAATGCTACTTAGATGACATCGCAAGTTCGATCCGGAATCATTCTGATTTGTGCTATTTGTCCCGATGATCTGTTTCCCTGTTTATTCATTCAAAACCAACCCAAACAAACCAAAACCCAAAAGACTCTTCTCATTCCGAGACTGCGGTGGAAACCAGAGAGCCAAACCGCTTGCACTGCCGAGGAACTTGACTCTGTCAACCAGGGCTTCTTTCTACTCTCCCTTGCGAGCTGCTCGTCACCCTGAGCAGGCTGTGGCACAGTGTGGTTAATTACACACCAAAGGGTGATGGGTTCTTTGTCGAGCCACGGCCCTCTTCCCATTGGATTTTTCCATGGTGAGGGGTCGGAGGCGTGCCGCATTGCCAGCAAGCATCACTGAAATGCCAATAGGTTATGCTGCCGGCGTGGCTGGTCAGAGGTGGTGTGAGTTTTGGGGTCCCTAGTCGATGAGAAGCCTCTCTGGGGAGGATGCAGGGGGAGAAGAGCTTGTTTTGGGGTGGATGGCAGCTTCTCTGAGCAGCATCACATCTTGGACAGGGCAGAGGCACCAGTGCTGGGCAGCCAGCCCCACCTCAGAGCCCTGAGGCTTTGGAAGAAGCCTCATCCCACATACAACATGCCAACATGTTTCCTTATAAAACAGCAGAGCAGGGAGGTTTGCTAGCAGCAGGAATTGGTGCTTTAAAACCAGCTTTGGAGCTGCTGTAGTGCTTGCAGGTAGAGCTGTGCTGGGGCTAACTGGAGATGCTGATGGCATGCGATATACCGGAGGACGGATCCCATCTGTGATCCATAAGTGTGTTCCTTCCAGTAAGCAGCCAAATGGCTGGGATTCGGGATTGCACTGCCTAGCTGTTGAGCATGGGCTTGTATTTATAGAGCAAACCCCATTCTGGTGAGTGTGAAACTGTAGGAGCAGCAGAAGGCAGGGATGGAGGTGGTGGTAACCAGGAGAGCGGTTTCTTTTTTCCTTCCTTCTTGCCTTTTCATCAGCCACAGTGGCTGGGTCCCAAGGTCCCCACTTGATGTTCCCCATTCCAATGTCAGCCCCTGGAATAGACTTGGGAGGGGGCCATGGAGGAACAGCTGATGCTGGGTCACAGCAGCCACATTTGTATCCCTCAGTATTTATATCCTGGCACTGTGTTTCCTCTGTGTTTTCTTCTCCTCCTCACTCTGCTTAGCACCAGCACTGTGAGAACATTTAGTATTTGGGGGATTTCCTGTGGTTTTGTATATTGATGTTTTGAAATGGTGTATTGGAAATCTTATACTTTGTACTGGCAGTGTGGATGGTCTGGAGCAGGAGGTGAGCTTGTCCAGGGAATGCTGGCTGCTTGTGAAACAGCTTGCTCCAAGCCCATGTCCAACCTGGCCTTGGACACTGCCAGGGATGGGGCAGCCACAGCTTCTCTGGGCACCCTGTGCCAGAGCCTCAGCACCCTCACAGGGAAGAGCTTCTGCCTAAGAGCTCATCTCAGTCTCCCCTCTGGCAGGTTAAAGCCATTCCCCTTGGCCTGTCCCTACAGCCCTTGTCCCAAGCCCCTCTCCAGCTTTCCTGCAGCCCCTTCAGGCACTGGAGCTGCTCTCAGGTCTCCCCTTCAGGAGCCTTCTCTTCTCCAGGCTGCCCCAGCCCAGCTCTCTCAGCCTGGCTCCAGAGCAGAGCCAGTATCTCCATGGCCTCCTCTGGACTCCAGCAGGTCTTTTGGATATCTTACGTTTCTGGGCTTGGGTTTTTCTGTGCTAGGATCTGTGCATTTGCAGAACGCGGGGCAGTGTGCTCATGGGTGATGAGACACAGTGAAGTTTGGTGATGCTCTCCTGTATACACGGGCAGAGCTGGCTACTAGGATCACTGGTACTCAGCTGTCCTTACTCCATGTCTGTTTTTTCCACCTTTGTGTAGGGAAAATAAGGCAAATGAGCCTGGTGAGCTGCATTTGGCTGTGTCCAAAGCTTCATCAAGTGTTGGGGTTTTTTCCCCTCCAGGATTATGAGGTCATTTTGCCAAAAGGAGAAGTTTCTATAAATGACTTCTGAAGCAGTCATTGAAAAGCCGGATTTTTGGTGGAGGCGTTCCAGAGGAACCAGACTTGTCTCTCGGGTTTCTGGAAGAGAATTCTTGGGTTTAAAATAGAGTATACTTTTCACATTAAAGTTTTAATTGAAAGAGTTGTTTAGTGTCTGAAGCCATTAAGAGAAGAATATGAGGTTCATGAGGGAAGTGTGGAGGGAACTGAGAGCCAGGAATGCCAGTTATATCCTCATGATCTTTATGCAAAGCCAGATTGGAAATGTGGAGGATGTTTGGTTGCTGTTCATATGGACTCAGATTTCCAAAGGCCACCTGAGCCTGAGGATAGAGCCATGTGAGATGAGCTGGTTTATTCTTGCACATAGGATTTTCTTTCTGGAGAATGAAGAAATCTCATGTACATGCAGAGAAATGAGTGGAAGAAATGAGACTGAAAATCGGGGGTAAGGCACATTGGTATAAGAGATGCCAGCCCCTCATTCGATGTCCCAGTGCAGGGGGTAGGCTAAACCCGGCTGGTGCCAGCGCACGTATATTCAGGAGGTGGCTTTTTTCCTCTCCCAAATAACAATGATTGCATTGCCAAGGATCACAGAGTTTGCTGCTGCTGGATGGCTAAAGACCTTCCCCTCACCTTCCCTGCTGAGATTAACCCGGTGTTCCCCTGCTGAGTGACGCCTCCAGTTTTCTCCCCTCTATAGCCAGTCTGTATTGATGACTTTGAACCCTGTCTGTATTTCTGGGTGGCCGTGATGAGAATATCCCACTGTGTTCAGCTGGATTCTGCGTGCTGTGGGGTGGCTGCCGTGTGTGTGGAGCGAGGCTGTGCTCTCTGATAACCCGTTAGTTGTGTTGTGGAAAGGGTTTATACAAAACATGTTGCCTTTGCGTGGCTGGCGCTGATGGGAAGTGTCAGCTCTTCAACGGGATGCTGGCCACGTTCCTGATGGATGCATAGCTCGGGGCTGGGGCCTCAGAAGCAGAAGGCTTGGGGAGCCCAGGCTGCCTCCCTGGGGTCATTAGGATAATTAATGTGTGTGTGGTGATGGGTCTGTCCTCTGTGCGTGACGTGCTCGGCCTGCCCATCCTGGGTGCTGGGACAGCCGGATGCGCTGCTCTTACTGAGCATCACTATTCCAGGCCATGGCTGAAATCACTCCCCCAGCTCTTTTAAAATGTATGTCCAAGAGGAGATGTGTGGCTACATTAATTTTTTACACCCTTTTAGGTTCCATTAGACATTGGAAGGGAAAATCCCAGCACTGGAGAAGCTCACGTGTGCCTCTGTGAGGGAGTGGCTGTGGTTTTATGCATTAACTCACTGCCTGCATGGATGGGTTTGTAAGGCAGGAAGAATCCTACGAATGCCACGTTCTGTCACAATTAATATATCACAACTCAAAGTGTAATTTAGGTGACAGAAGCACTTTCCTCAGGAAACATTACGAACCCTGATTCCCTGCAGCCAAACCCTATTATCTGCTCGCACAAAACATGCAGCGGTGAGCCAGGACCTCACTGTACATCACACAAAACCCCTGGTGGATTGCTTAGATGCAAAGAAAAAAGCAACAGACAGCAGGGCAGCGGTGGGAAGCAGCAGATAAAGAAGGGAGGGGGGTATTTTTGAGGACAGGCTGAGCAGGAGCTCACCAGAAACACGCTGCATTTCACTCGGTTGCTTTGCTTCACTGCCCGGGGTGGTGCTGCCCTTCCCCGGGCCAGCATTTAATGTTGTATGGCTTGGGCTGAAGCTGGCCCACGCTTGCATGCTCTAAACAAAACCCTGGGCTCACTTAATAGCCCCTTCCACCTGCCTGATTCAGGCACTGTAAATGAAGGTAACAGTAAAGGGGGTGTCAGGGTCCCTGGGGAAGTTGCCCCTCCAGAGACCTTCGCCATTCCTTTTTAGCTGGTTTTGGGCAAAACAATCCTTGTGCTTAACCTGATACACAGACTGTGATACTAGAAAGGGTTCCAAAATGGTACATTGCAGAAAAATACGAACTGGTGATGCTAGCACAGGGCTGGTGACCTTCTGAGGGCTTTTTTGGGTGCCCAGGGGATCAGCACCTTGTACATTGGGTGGGTGAGTGACCAAAAATCAACCCCAAGCTGATATTCCAGCAGTTTCCTTGGGCGAAAGAGGAAAGCTTTGCTGTGCCAGCAGTCCACATTGCTCTCCTCTTGGTGGTGGGCACAGGGAGCAGGACATTGCTCCCCACGCAGGGTCCCCACCATGCCCAGAGCTTCTGGCATCCTCTTGCAGTGATGTTTTCATCTTCAGTTGTTGTTCAGTGACCGCCATTCCTGGCCAGCAAAGGTAAACCTGTGTGTGATTTTGCAGGGATGAATTATTTAGAGCCTGGCTAGCATCCATGGATATGCAGCATGACCAAAGCAAACTTTTCCCCTTCTATTGTTATTGTGGATTGACAGCTCTGGCTTTCGCACCCAGAGTCCCATGTTCTCCTTTGCAATTCCAGATTTAGGATGATTTGCAGATGTGCTGTAGCGTGCCATGGGCTTGGTGGGGTGAGCAGGGGGTTTGCCAGGCAGGAAAGGGGAGCATGCCAGGGATTGCAGGGTCTCCCTATGGTTGGGGTTCCTGTAGGCAGGATGAGGGCAGGAAACCTGCCCACATCCCACTTTCCCACAGGCAACCTGAGCTCTCCAGCCAAGGGATAAGGAACCTCCACAATCCCTCCTGTTGGAACCCAGAAACCTACTGCAAAAACTGTCATGCAAAGCCTGTTGTGTGGCAGCCCCTCGGAGCCGTGCTGGGGGTTTGCTGCCCTGCATGCTGCTCCTGCCTGGGCGCCTCTATTATTTCTTTGCTTGCTTGAGCGGGTTGGGAGGGCGAAAAATCATTTCAGAGTGTTTTTAAAGCCTCATCCAAAGCCTGGGGGACTTGTTGCTATTATTTGCCCACAAAGCTAGGCTGGGGCTCATGGGGAGCACCCCGTTGCCCTGGTGCTGGGGGAGAGCAGTGTGGGTTCTCTTTGCAGGTAAGAAGTGGAGGTTTCTGCTCTGTTGCAGGCTCATCGCGGGGCCCCAGCCCCCTGACCATGGGGGCACAGGACACCCTGCCCGTCGCTGCTGCCTTCACGGAAACGGTCAACGCGTACTTCAAAGGGGCTGACCCGAGCAAGTAGGTGCCAACCGATGGGGTCTGGGTGTTGGTATGGGTGGTCCTGCGGTCAGGATAGGCTTAGGGTGCTATTGAGGCTTTGGTGAGTGTGGAGAGGGAGGGAGGGAAGGAGGTGCTTTGGTCTTCTGGTATCAGTTCACCAAGCAGAGGTCCAGGCTCAGGATGCTCATGGGACATCCCCATGAGCATCAGTCCCCATCCCCAGCAAGTGGCCAGACTTCGCTTGCTCTGGTTCAGGACCACAGGAGGTTGTTCCCCCAGTGTGGTGGGAGGGAAGCAGGGGGCTGTCACTGCACTGTCCCCTCCTGCTGCATTTTGAGCCCCTCATTTCCTCCCCCCTTGGTGTCTGTTCGGCGCTGCAGGTGTATTGTGAAGATCACGGGGGAGATGGTGCTGTCGTTTCCCGCAGGCATCACCCGACACTTTGCCAACAACCCCGCTCCAGCGGTGCTCACCTTCCGCGTGCTGAACTACAACAGGCTGGAGCACGTCCTGCCAAACCCCCAGCTCCTCTGCTGGTGAGCACCCACCCCACCGGCATCCCGAAGGAATGCGGGGATCCAGGAAAGTAGGGTGCTGTGCAAAACCACATGGCCTGGAGTATCTTCCCTGGAGGCCTGCCCTGAGTTGGGGAAGCAGCAGAAGGACAGGATTCCCCTCCCTGAGCTGCTGCTCACACTCTGGGAGTGCAGCCCAGCATACGGGGGGTTCGAGTGCACATTGAAGCTGGCTCATGGGAGGCTTCTCTTCACCCAACACCCCAAGTCCTTCTCCTCAGGGATGCTCCATCCAGTATCCCCCAGCCTCTGTTTGTGCTGGCGATTGCCCTGACCCAGGGGCAGGCCCTTGCACTTGGCCCAGTTGAACTTCATGAGCTTCTTATTTGCTGAATACCCCTTTTGAGATCAGCCCCTTTGCCAGGCAGAAGAGCATCAGCAGAGAGGAGCAAGTGCTTTGACAGGGTTTGCTTCTTTTGTGCCTCACTCTGCTCATTAGACCTCCTGTTTGCAAACCGAGATGACCTACAGGTTGCATCTGCTGTTCCTCCCTGGATGTGATGGAGGACAAGCCAGAGATGTGTGTGAGGAAGGGATTATTTCCCTTAATGTGGGGTTATTGTGGTCCCAGCTGGTGGCTGGCGCTGCTGCCCTGCATGCTTGGTAGAAAAGCTTTCTTCTGCTGAGGTGGCTTATGCAGTGTTAACTCTCCCTCTGTGCAGTGACAATATCCAGAGTGACACCAACACGAAGGAGTTCTGGGTCAACATGCCAAATCTGATGACTCACCTAAAGAAGGTATCGGAACAGAAACCACAAGCCACCTATTACAATGTGGATATGCTCAAATACCAGGTAGGAGCTTTATTGCGAGATAAAACTATGCCAAAAAAATGTGTGCTTAACTTATAGATGAAAAAGATGGTATTTCCCTAGTGCAGAGAGGAGGTAACATGAGGTGGGGGCATGTAACCCTTCTGTATGTCACTAGATTGCCTGGTTTTGAGCCCAGTTCAAACTTTCCCATGGGAACACAGGGTGTTGTCTCCTCTGAAACCAAATGCAATTACTGCGTCTGTAAAATGGGCTTTCTCCCTTCACCCCTATGGAAACTAAATGTTTTTTCTGTCATTTTGGAAGGTATCTGCCCAGGGTATTCAGTCTACTCCATTAAACCTTGCAGTGAGCTGGCGGTGTGACCCTGCAAGCACTGACCTCCGCATCGACTACAAATACAATACAGAGGCAATGACCACACCGGTAGCTCTAAACAACGTCCAGTTCCTCGTCCCCGTCGATGGAGGAGTAACCAAACTTCAAGCTGTGCTTCCTCCTGCTGTGTGGTAAGGACTGCTCCCCTGGGGAAGAGCTTGCTTGCTGTTTCTGCCATGCCCCTGCCTAACCCAGCTGTCCTGGCTGCAGGATTGGGATCACCCTGGGGAAGTGGCTGTGGGTGGGGGAACGCTGGGGACCCAAACCTGTCCTCCTCTTGCGCAGGAAGCATGCAACCCCACTCTGGTGGTTTTATCTTGCCATTCCCACAAGCAAAGGGTCAGGGCTGAACACGTGGAGAAGCTGTGGCTGCCCCATCCCTGGCAAGAACTCCAGACTCGTTTGTGTTGGAAGGGAGCTTAAAGCTCACCCAGTTCCAACACCTTCCAGTAGAGCAGCTTGCTCCAAGCCCCTGTGTCCAACCTGGCCTTGAGCACTGCCAGGGATGGGGCAGCCACAGCTCCTCTGGGCACCCTGTGCCAGCGCCTCAGCACCCTCACAGGGAAGAGCTTCTGCCTAAGAGCTCATCTCAGTCTCCCCTCTGGCAGCTTAAAGCCATTCCCCTTGGCCTGTCCCTATGGGCCCTTGTCCAAAGCCCCTCTCCAGGTTTCTTGTTGGCCCCTTTATATATTGGAAGACTGTTAAAAGGTCTCCCCAGAGCCTTCTCTTCTCCAGGCTGAATCAATTCTCCTCTTCATATGTTTTTAGGAATGCTGAACAGCAAAGGATATTGTGGAAGATCCCTGATATCTCTCAGAAGTCAGAAAATGGAGGTAATCCTATAAATGTGCATGTTATTAACTTTGATTAATTAGATCAGACAGTAACCTGTTTATCACGCCTGCACACAAATACAGACACACAGATGCCTGCTGGCACTTGCCAGGGCTGAAGCTGTTCAAAGCTAGGAGCAAAGCAGTGGTATGTACTGCTTGTACTGTTTTGCCAACAGCTTTGGCATCACAGATGGGTATTAACGCACCTGGTTTAGAAATGGTTGTTTGCCATGTCTTATGCTTCTTTGACCGTCTGCATTGAAGTCTGATGCCCCATGTTGCATCCTGGTTGAGGGACCACAGTGCTTCTCCGCATGTAACTGATGCAGCTCCCCTGCATCATGTCACTGCAGTGTCTGAAAAGATAAGATCTGCTGGGAGGATGAGGGGGTTTGCTCTGCCCCATCCAGGGGATACTGAGGAGCTGGGTACCACCACAGCAGTGTGCTTCACTTGCAGCGCTTTGGGCATCTCATCGCCTGGGCTGGCAAACGCGGCTCCGGGATGCACAGAATTCCCCTCCGGCCTTCTAATGATCTCATGGGATTTTAAATTGCAGGCGTGGGGTCTCTGCTGGCCCGATTCCAGCTCTCGGAGGGGCCCAGCACCCCGGCCCCCCTGGCTGTGCAGTTCACCAGCGAGGGGAGCACGCTGTCCAGCTGCGACATCGAGCTCGTCGGCGCCGGCTACCGCTTCTCCCTCATCAAGAAGAGGTTTGCGGCAGGTAGGTGCCTCATCGGTGGCTCCTCTTGGGATCCGTGTCCATGATGGTCCCCTCCGCTCTGCTGGCATGCCTGGGACTGCCCTTGCGGTGTTTGTGTTCAGCATTCAAGCCCAGAGGTCCTGCTACATCAGGGCATGACAGGGGCTGCTCAGTGGCAGAAGGGCAAAAGCTCCTTTGTATGAAATAAATCCTGCTGCTGCCTATGAGAGCCTTGAATTTCATGGGCTCTTTTCCACTCATGGGTCCTGCATGGAAAGCAAGGGCTGGGGATCTCCAGGAAGAGCTTTTGCCCCATTGTTGCGTAGAAATACAAGTACTTTTCCATGTGCTGCTCATGCGTTGCCCTGGGCGCAGGGTCTGGCGGAGGTGGGTGACCATCCCCCAGGACTCAGGGCTGCTCTGTCGCCACAGCTGATTTCTGATCCCATTTCTAGGTAAATACTTGGCCGATAACTGAAGGAAGCTTATGCAAGTCTATGGAAAATAATATGGAAAAATACCCAAGGACTGCTGTGCGTGGAACGGGTTTTAATTACAGTTTAAGGAAAATGAACTAAATCCTGCACTCGGGACATTTCTGTTGGAAGTGTCGACAACTTTCAGCATTTTTTTTTCCTTGGAAAACACCGTCTTGACCAGTCCTACAGTATTTACTTCTAGATGTAACATTGTTAATGGTTTTAAAATGTAATTATTGTATTTGTAAATTGTACTCATTCCAGTAAGGCTGTATTTTGGCAGTTAGACACTTGAGTTTTAGCATTTTACCATTCATGAAATGGATGTAATTTAAACTGTGGTATATAAATTTAATAGTAGTACTGTTGAATGGCACAATGCTTACAGAGGTAGATTACATTTTGTCAATATATACGATTTAAATACAATACTGATAGCTGTTATGAAGGGGGTGCCTCATCAAAAGAGAGTTAAGTACAACTGACATGCTGATTTCTTTTTACTTCAGTCCTTGGTACGTCTCACGGTGATGAATAAAAAGCTCTACGTTCAGGTTTAGCTGGTTTAACTCCAGATGGGTATTGATGTAAATGTGAGGTTCCTAATTCAGTCTCCCAGAAAAACGCAAGGGAAAAAGTCACTTCAAAGAGCATTTCCTTCACATTTCCATTACAAAAAACCTCCTTCAAGCGTTCTCCTGCAGCCACAGATTAACCCTCAGGAGTGCCAGCAGGGAATGCATGGGTGATAAGCACCTCTCTCTGCTTGGTGTCCTTCCCTTTTGCAGGGATGCAGATAAGGAAATGAGCAGGCTAAGAGGCTGGGTAGTAAATCTGAGCTTACAGCACTGCCTGGAAATGCAATTGCTGTTTTTACGGATGTGTTTCCTGAGCAGCTCCCAGTTCTTTGGTTGCATTTCTATGTTCCTTTGCTTGCTTTTCCTGGTTTGGTTATTTTTTCCCCCATTTTTGAAAGCCCCATGGGTTTAGATAACCCTAAACTGGAGGTTGTGGGGTGGAAATTGCCCCTCTGCGTTTTCCCTGAGCCGATGTGGGCTCCTGCACCTTGCGCTGCTCATCCCTGTGCATGCCCTGGGAGAATGTGGTGATATGGGGGGGGGGAAGTAGTGATCCTTCCAGAATGAAATGCACTTGCTGTTCAGGTGCACAGAGAAACATGGGAGCGTCTGCTGAACAGGATGCTGGGACTTCAGAAATGCATACATGACAAATAGTGCTAATTTTACAGGCACAAATGTTGCCAGGATTAGGCTTGTGCATTTGCGTTGGAAAACTTCAGACTGTGCATGTTGAGAAGTGCTTGCTCACAGAGCAGTTTGGAGGGGTGTAAGAAAACAGAAATCAATGCTGTCTGAAAAGAAAATAAGAAAATCTGAGATATTTCAGTTCTAAGGTGACTCCTATGTACGTTAGGGTGGTTGAGTTGTGTGCTTGCTCCCAAAAGGATCAACACAGAATCATAGATCCCAGACTGGTTTGGGTTGGAAGGAGCCTTAAAGCTTATCTCTTCCCATCTCCCTGCCACAGGCACGGACCCCTTCCACTAGAGCAGCTTGTTCCAAGACCCTGTGTCCAACCTGGCCTTGAACACTGCCAGGGATGGGGCAGCCACAGCTTCTCTGGGCACCCTGTGCCAGCGCCTCAGCACCCTCACAGGGAAGAGCTTCTGCCTAAGAGCTCATCTCAGTCTCTCCGTCAGGTTAAAGAGAAGATTAAGCACAATTCAGTTATGCAGCTTCATTTCCCTTTGCAGTTTTTGAAAGTACCCTTGCTGGTACTCCTGGATGGGGTGTTAATTTCTGCTAATAGTTTTGCCCCTGAAATAGGAATCCATATAAACTGTGTAACCTCCCCCTTTGCGACACAGGGATATAGGGCAAACTATAAGAATCAGGTTTTGCATAGTCAGTAGATGCTGTGTACAATTGTTATAAACTCATGCTTCCAAAAGAGATCTGTCTTAATCCAGAAAATCAGGATTTTGTAATGTAAATATTACCAGAACATAGCTATTTTACTTTATATTTCATTTGAAAGACAAAGTGTTTACATTAGCATTGGGGTTTTAAATGCTTTTTAAATGAAAAAGCCCATAACCCAAAGCTTCCCAGCCTGTCCATTTGTGCTGTCCCACAAAACAGAGGTAGCTTCTACGGGTGTGTGGCGGTGCTGGGATGCAGCTTGGGTAGAGAGATGAGAACGTCCCGTACTCATTCTATAGGGTCCCCTTCCAGCCACCAGCAGGAAACACCAAACAGCTATTCCTAGCCCATTACACTGGGATCAAAGCCAGCAGTTTGGGACAGTTTGGGATGTTTTTGTGTACTGCTTTTGCAAGGTTTTTGCATGGTGGTGTAGTTCAGTAGGCGTTTGCTCAGGACCTTTGGATCATGTGTCTCCCCTTTCCCTCCCAGCATGACCTTCGTGAGGAGATGCTGCTCCATGTTGATGGTTTGGTTTTGCTGCCTTGCTGGTGTCTGAGCAGAGTGGCAAAGTGCCCCAGGGATGGTTGTTTTGTCAGCTGCTTCATACAGCCCCAGCCTGGTTTGTGTTGGAAGGGACCTTAAAGCTCCTCCAGCCCCAACCCCTGCCACGGGCAGGGACCCCTTCCACTAGAGCAGCTTGCTCCAAGCCCCTGTGTCCAACCTGGCCTTGAACACTGCCAGGGATGGGGCAGCCACAGCTTCTCTGGGCACCCTGTGCCAGCGCCTCAGCACCCTCACAGGGAAGAGCTTTTGCCTAAGAGCTCATCTCAGTCTCCCCCCTGTTTCAGACCAACGTCCTTTAACAGTATTTCTTAGTAACTATGAAATTGCTCAGTACTATGAAATACTACCAAATAAGAAGCTTTTAATTTGATTTTTGTTTCACTCCCCTGTTATAAAGCTTCTTCTATTATTTTGCTGCGAGGCCACTGTCCATTAAACTCCTATTCCTGCCCAGCAGATATGAGTTCTTAATGCATACGTGTGTGGATTCACTGCCAAAAGCTTTGTCACGTGGGCACGATCTCATACTGAGTAAGTTACACAACTCTGGATGCAGGTTGGACTCGGTGATGTTAGTGCTGTTATTTGGTATTTCAGTTAATTTTGTCTTCAGCGTGCCCTTTCAGGATTTATCTATAGGAGGATTTTAAAACATAGATGGCAAAGAGAAGTTTTATGTTAAAATGCCATCCAGTTTTGGCAGGCAGGGAGGGATAGGGAAGGAAAGCAGTTTTGTTTTGCCAGGCACGTGGCACAGTGCATCACGGAGGAATTCTGCTCCACTTCATCTTATTACTTTGGAAATACAGCCCATGGGTCTGTTACCCAAGAACCCAATATCTACTTGAGAAAACCACTTCAATACACTGAATATGGAGTGATTTTCCCCTACCCTTTTCTTGGTTTTACTTGAAAATATCTTGGTTAAAATACTTAATTTTGGGAGCTTAGTGTGACCAAATCTGTACCATCACTATATAATAACTTTCTCCGTAAAAAATGATAGTCTCAAGGATTTAATTTCATAACCAGAATTTTTTCTTTTCTCACAATTTCCCAAGGAAAATCATTCTTGCAGAGTTAGGAAGATCTTATGATTATCAGTATTTCAATTCATATTTCATTGCAAGAAATACCACCCCCCCCCTCCACCCTGCATAACCCTATCCCTTTAGGAGGGACTGCAGATAATGCTGCTGCCAGTTGCTCTTAAAATCACAAGCATTCAAAGGTTTGCCCTTGAGCAGGACTTCAGGCCAAGCAGTATGTGGTAAAACATACCAGAATATCTTATTCTTTGTTAGAAATCCCCCTTTCTGGACATGGGGTGAATGGTTGCAGACATGCAGCCCGGCTGTTGGGATTGTAATTCACATAGGAGGGGTTTTCCACTCCAGAGTGCTCCCAGGTTGATGAAATCACCTGGTTGCTTGGATGGCATAAAACATCCGGAGATGTTAGTTGTGGTCTGAGAGAGGGATTGGGGCGGGCTCTGGTTTGCAGCTCTGGGTTGGTGGGTGAAGGGCACAGGGCGCAGGAGAACCTCACTGTGACACCTCTGAACCCAGAGGATGCCCCGGAATCGAATCGGATTTCCCTAGGTATCGCCCTGTATCATTTTATGAACTCCCTCGTGTATAAAATGTTTATAAATATTTGTGGATTAAGATACACAGGTCTATTTTTAAGATTTAAGTTAAATAAGTTAATTAATGGCTGGCCTTTTTTGCCTAAACGTGCAATGAGATATATTATACCTTTAGTGGACGATGGCCTAGGTACTGCTTAGTCTGTGATGAAAACTTTGCTGCTTACCTACTGTTCTCAGAGAAAAAAAGAAACAACACTGTAAAAGCCGTCTGGGTTTGTTGCACACGGACTCTCGCAGCAAAGCTTTGTATTTGACCACTGGTAATATGAATGTGTTGTATTGACTCGTTGAAGATAATCATGAACCAACATATTTTAAATGTTTACTTGCCTTATAGGGTAGAAGACGACGACGTGGATATCATTTTTTTTGTAAATAATGTTTTTTATAAATGTCTCCCCTCCATTCCCCCCCGTCACCCATTTCACAAAATCTTGAATATGCAATTATTTACCATGCATAACGTTGCAACCGACGGACCCCCGCGTCAGAACAAAGTTTATGAATTCTGTACATCAGAACCACGTTAAATCCCCAACTGAGCTGCAATTTAAATGTGATTATTATTTTTTTTCCTTGAAAATAAACAAAAATCTGTAAAACACGACCTTTTCTGAGTGAGCTTTGCTTGCAGGTGCGGGAGTACCCGGAGGAGCGGAGCAGAGGTATCAGGGGCTACCATGTCCCTGGCCCAAATCATCACCGCTGCTGGAGCTATGTGTAGCATCCTGGCTTGGGGACACATCGCGGTTGGTGTGGGGGCAAATGTGGGGAGATGGGAGCCACATAGGCTGAGAACATTGGGACTGTTCAGCCTGGAGAAGAGACCTCAGAGCAGCTTCCAGTGTCTGAAGGGGGCTCTCAGGATGCTGGAGAGGGACTCTTCATCAGGGACTGCAGTGATAGGACAAGGGGTAACGGGTTCAAACCGAAACAAGGGAGGGTCAGGTTAGATACTGGAAGAAGCTCTTCCCTGTGAGGGTGCTGAGGCGCTGGCACAGGGTGCCCAGAGAAGCTGTGGCTGCCCCATCCCTGGCAGTGTTCAAGGCCAGGTTGGACACAGGGGCTTGGAGCAAGCTGCTCTAGTGGAAGGGGTCCCTGCCCGTGGCAGGGGTTGGAACTGGAGGAGCTTTAAGGTCCCTTCCAACACAAACCAGGCTGGGATTATATTGTTCTGTGATTCCCAGAGAACATGGGGATGAGTGGAGCCTGACAGGATACATGGAGGTTGTAGGGACACGAAGCATCATGGCTCTGAGGGCTTGTGAGGATTGAGGGGACTGTGGATGGCATGGGGACAAGTCAGGGCTGTAGGGACACACTGGGGCTGTAGGCACATGTGAGGACATGAGAGACCATGGATGCCCATGGGGGCTGTAAGTGTATGTGGGGGTCCTGTGGAGGCCGTGGGTACCCTTGGGGGCTGTAGGTACACATGGAGACCTGTGGGGGGCATGGGGGTCCTGAGGTCCCACAGGGGCCATAGGGACATGGGGGCTGTGTTAACCCCTGGGGGCCATGAGGACACCCAAGGCCCACAGAGGCTGCGGGGCCCTGCACCGGCTGCAGACACAGAAGGTCCGTGGAGGCGGCGAGCACACGGAGCCTGCGGGGAGGGAGCCAACATGGCTGCGGCCGGGCTGTGCGGGCTCGCTGCCGGCAGCGCCGCCCCGCGGCCGCAGGGAGCCGGGAGCCGTGCTCCGCCACCGGCCGCCCCCCTCCCGCCATTCCGCCTGCCCTCAGCAGCGGAGCGGGATGCAGGGCGGAGCGGCCGGCAGCGAGCCCCCGTCCTTCGGTAGGTCCCGGGGCCGGGTGCTTCGGGGCGGGACGCGGCTGCCTCTGGCTTCAGCGCGGTGTTTTCCCTCAGGAAACCCAGCTTAACCTCCCCGCCTGCCCCCAGGTCCTTCCAAGCGCTTCCCGGTGGCGGCGGTGGATGCTATCCTGAGGGATGTGCTGGGGAGCTGCCTGAGGGAGCAGCCCTACGAGCCCGTGCGGTGCAGGGAGATGGTGAAGGACATCGCTGAGGTACCGCTGCGGCCATTTTGTCCGCACGCCTCGACGGGGTGTCAGGGAGGAGGCCCTCGGGGCGGGGAGGTCCGGAATGCAGATATGAAGTGTAAAAGTAGTGCTGGGGGGAAGTCGGGGTGCACCAGAGGTTGCTCTGAGGCGGGTGTGGGTTTACACGAGTTGATTGTGAGGTTTATTTGAGCAGCAGTGGCTCTGGCGAAGCACACGGTGTAGTAAAAACTCCACGCTGTGGTTGCTCTGCCCAGGAATATCGTAACTAAATCCAGGTACGTGTCAGACCTCTTAAAAACAGGATAGTTATCGTAGTGACTGAATTCTGAGCAGTGCTAGGTGTGCAGACTCCTCCTCAGTTAAACCCAGGCTTCTTGTTGGGGGGAGACTGTCCTGCCCCTTCAGTCTCAGCTGATTTGGCTCAGAATCGGCATTAAAAAAGGGGTACTGTTTGCTCTTCCTTTCCCCCGTAATCAGGTAACTGTGTATCTGTACAGAGGAGAACATGCTATTCATTGGGGTCTAAACTTGGTTTTCTCTTGCAGCTTATTAAAGCGCGGGTAAAAGACCTGATGATACCCAGGTACAAGATCGTTGTGGTGACACACATTGGGCAGCTGAAGGAGCCGAGCATCCAGATCGGAAGCAGGTGCCTGTGGGATCCTGTGAGCGATACGTTTTCATCGTACGTGTTCAAGAACGCGTCACTGTTTGCTCTTGCAAATGTCTACGCTGTTTATTTGGAATAAGGTAGAGTTTAACCGCAGGAGAAATGAATATCCAGCCTAACTCTCCCTGTTTCTGTTGCGGAAAAGGGTTGTGAAGGACCAAGGCAACTTTCACCTGTTTGAAATGTGGTTACCATGAGCCTTCCGGTGGTGAATGTAATAACTGTACTTCCCAGAGTTTCCTCTGGGCCGTGATTTGCTGTGACATATGATTTGCACCTGATTCTAGCTGCTTTCAGAACTGGGTGTCCCTGAAATACTTTCTTTTGCCCTGAATTTGTTCTTACTGAGTAACCCCAAGTAGAAAACACAGAGGGATTTGGGGAAAGTAAACCAAAAGCATTTTAAAACCGTCCCTGTTAAATGGCAACTGCAGGCAGGGAAACACATGCTGGGCCTGTGGCCCTGGCTCCATGCACATACTGTGTTGCAGGTGCTGTGTCCCATCAAGCTGTGATAACTCAGTGCTGCGAGTTACCCTGCCCTGCCTGGGGGACAGGGGGGTACCTTCAAACCTTCCTGCTGAAGAGAGGAAAGGAGAATGAGTCATTCTGGCCTGCCTCCCCTTGCACCCTGAGTACAGAAAAGGTGGCCAGGAAAAGGTGTCTGGTTCTGCTTTGAGGAGACTAGCTCAGTCCCATAGGGTTTGAAATCAAGTGAAAAACATCTTCAAATTATGTTTAAAGTATATAGATCTAACATATCTGGGCCCTTCTGTTGAAGGTGCTTGAATCCAGCAAAGAAAAATTGAATTGGGGTTCTCATCTGATAGATACCTATAGCTAAGAGAGGAAGTACAGCCCTGTGAGCTCAGAAGTGTGTTTCCAGTCTCTCTGGATGCACATTAACTGTTCACTTGGTAGGGCCTTGTATAGTCATTACTGGAAGCAGCTGGAATAGGAAATAAATCCTAGCTATTGCCTGCCCAGTTTGGGGCTGGTAATGGCTGGTGGCAGCTCCTGCCTGCTGCAGCCCTTTCCTGCTGCAGTAGTGGGGTCTGGCTGACTTGCTGCACTGTGTGGTACTCCACCAGAGCTGTCTGCATGGCCTGGGTTTGGTTCTGGTTCTGAAAAAGGACTTCTTGCTACCCATATTTCACAGCTGAAACCTGCTGCTGGGCTTTCATAAGAGAATGAGCATATAATAAATTGTGTGGTTTGTTGGATTTTATGTGGAACTAGAACAGTAGTTAGATGGAAACAGATATTTGTACTGATGTCTAGAAGTTTAATTCTAAACCACTGTGAAGACTTTGTGGCATCCAGGCATTCCAGCCTGAACTGTCCTTGCAGCATTTACTAGCTTGCACTACATTGAACATTCAGCCTTTACTCCCTAGTGTGCTCCAGAAAATAAAGCTACAGTTCAGGAATACAACTGAAATAATAGTGGTTTATGTCATGATTATTTATTACGTGAAAGCCGTTACATCAAACCTCATCAGCATCTGCTGTCTTTCAGCACAGGGTGCTGATATCCCTCTCACTGCAGCCGATGCTGCAGCAGGATGTGGTGAGCAGCTTAGCTGCCTCACGCTTTTGCAGGATAAATGTTTTCCTGGAGTGCTGCAAGTCCTGCTCTGCCTCATGCTTGACATTGTGGATTTCTTCGCTGTCGGTCTCCAGACTCTGGTCTGCGTACGTTGAGGGGTCAGCATAGCCGTTGTTCTCTTGTGAGAGAGGCAGGGGATTTTCACTCTCTGGCACATAAAAATTAGAAGTCACGGAATCATGAGTAATTTGTAATAGTTATCTTTACTAGAAAGACAGACCAGCCTATGGCCAAGGAGCTGAAGGTATTACCTATCCTCTGTGTTTCCACTGTGAAAAACCAAGATGGGCCAGAGCACTGACTTTTTACCAGGGCAGTATTAAAATAGACATCTGAATACCCATTCTGTGATTAGCATGTAAAAAAAAACAGTAATTCATGGATTTATATTAAAGAGTGTTCTTTGTAGGAACAGTTTCCTTATCAGTCTCACACTGATATATTTGTTTTGAAGGGTAAAACTGTGATTTGATGTGTCAGTGGCACCTGACCAGCCTGTTAGCCTGGAGCTGGGTGTGGGTTTCCTGAAAAGCAGGTGTTAAGGCATCAAATACCCCACAGTTCCAAAGTTCTGGATGTTCCTACTGAAGTTACACTTGCAATTTGGGTTCATTTTAAATACCATGGTACAAGTGGGCACTGCCTTGTGGAGTTTGTAAAGGTGTAGTAGTTCTCTGGCTTAGTTTAGCAGCAGGGGTTTCTTCTGTAACAGACTCAGGTAGGGTGTTGCAGGTAGCATCACTTTTTATGTTTGTTTAAAGCTGCTGCTATGATAGAGTTTTCATAAAAGTCTGAAGTTACTTGAATAGAAGGTGTAGAAAGTCTCAGCTTCTCTCATCTGCCTCATTTAGTTTCCTTTTTCTAGTTATTTTAATCTATCAGAGTTAGAAATTACTAGCAGTAATGGACAAATTTTCTGACTCTATCTAAAACTGTGCTAATAAATACAAGTATATACACCACCACATGAAGGTACTTAAATTGCAGAGTATGTATTTAACATACTTTAATTATAATATTATTAGGTTGTAATATAGTTTCTAGCGGGGAAAGCAGTGTGTCCTACTGAAGATAACAGTAAAGAACTTGCATGGACTGTGCAAAGCTGTCCCTGACATTTAAAATGTCAGGGCTATAGAGATTCCTAGTGGTAGCCTTGGCCTTAACTTGCGGTTTCTCAGGTTGATTTGGAAAGTCTCATTCTAAATGCGTTTTATTTAAGCTATGCCAAGCAAGCTGCAAGGAAACTTGCTGTCTCCAGGCAGAGCCTGTGCTGTTGGCATCTGAGATGTGCCTGTTCAGGGGAGCAGCAAGAGCCGAGGGCACAGCTCTGCCCTTGGGCACAGCTCTGCCCTTGGGCACAGTCTGCAGGTGACATGGTTCTTCTGAATCCCCTTGGAGCTGGGCACACCTTCCAGGGGGCAATAAGAATGTAATGTGTTAATGAGTACTTACCAAACAGGTACTGATAATCAGTCAAGTGCCTTTTCCACCGAGAGCCGCCGCAGGTGAAGACTATGGCTCTGACAAAGTCTCTCCCACAGAGCCTCATGCTGTTCCCTTCACCTTTGCCTTCCTGTGCTGTGATCAGGAGTGCAAGTGAGGCCAGTGCCAGCACTGTGCTCCTCATGCTGCAGATGGAGTGCTTGTTGGTGGGGCAGGAGGGACCTGTGAGGCCAAGGTGGGGAGTTCTGCTGCCACCCTTACCTTTATACCAAGGGCCTGTCCGCTCCACTGAGTACCGGCTCATTCTGAGGATGACTTAATGTTTGCTAAAAAAAAGCTGATGACTTGTTTCCTTCCAGTGATGTGGTGTTTTATGTGTGTCAGGATTTGTGCTGGGATTTTGTTCAGGTATTAAAGTCTCCTTAAGGAGTTCCTTATGGAACTGCTTTGCTATATGAACATATATGGTATATACAACATGCTTCGAGGGTGCAGGCTCAGTTTGATACCATTGATGTGTATGTTCTGCAGAAGCGAGAGGGTGTTTGTTACATGGTTTGTAGATAACGAGTGTCATCCCTGTGTATTTCCCACACAGCATGCAGCCTCTTCCCAGTCATGCCTGTTACTACAGTTTGAGTGGCATCAGTCTTTTTCTGTTGGTGATCACAAACCAAGAGGGATTTAACTCTTGGGATGTCCACAGTTGTGTGCTTTTGCATTACCTCTGCCTTGTTCTTTGTCAGGCTGGTAACTGTGGATGCTTTGAAGTATCCTGTCAGTGCTGGGCAGTCACTCACAACAAAAATGGGGTACCGAGGGACCAGAGCCTGCATGTGCCCTGCTCTGATTCCTGGTGTGCCGAGTGGTAGGATGCGATCCTGCAGCACATGGAGCTGGCTGTGAACTGGCTGTGACAAACTGTACAGAGTGATGGAGTTGGTTGTGAGTTTGCATCCATAGGTATTTGCCTGGAAGTAGCAACAGTGCAGCTGCAGGGCTCAAATGTCTCTGCAGGGAGGCCTGTGGATATGGCCCATCTCCAAAAAGGCAAGGAAAAGAGAAGATGGCTCTAAACAGAGCAGGAACAGCTACAGATCAGAATGTCTTTTTGGTGGTAGCTGAAAGACACAAGTGGGTTCACTGGCGCAGGGTGGAGCAGTGTTACTGTGCTCCAGGACCAGAGGTTAGTAGATTATGAGAGTGGTCCCTTCCTGGTGCTTTGGATGTCATTGGCTGTAGTTGCCATCAGCTTCTATAAAAACATATTGCAATAAAATGCCTTAAGGAGAAAACTTGGCAATTACGAGGTCAGAAATTCTGTGATAAGAACAAAATGCAGGAGGATCTTAGGAGATCTCCAGCACTTCCTAGCACCAGTGTTTTCCAGCACCATAATGTTCCAGATGACGAGTTTACACTGTGTACAGGGAGAATTACAATGTGTTACAGCCTTGACAGAAAGCTCGTTTTTTTACCAGTAGCATCAGTAAGTAAACAGTTAGAACCACCAATGGAAAATATGTGGTGTATTTTGTTCAGATCTGTAATAATGATTAACACATGATTCACTTTAATGGGTGTCCTTCTTTGAAATGCACAAAGATTAATTTTATGTCCAGGGTGAGCTTGCACAGTCCTTGTAAAATGTGCAGAATGCAGGAGGAAGTAAACGTTAATGCTTTACAAATGGTCTTTAACTTCAGTGATGTGTTTAAATGTTGGATGTTTATTGTCAGGCTAATGAGAGGGTCTGAATGTTTTTTATCTATGAAATACATGTCTCAAGATGTAATGCTTGAGGGAGCAGGCAGCTATGGTCCCCGTCAGCAGGTGGGCAGGGAGCTTTACAGCCAAGCTTTGTGTCACCCCGCTCCTGTGACAGAGATCCTTGATCTTAGTGGCTCATCTGTAGAAATGCTCTGTATTTTCTGTGAGCAGTCAAGGCTCTGGAAGTCCTCTAAGACACCATGGTCCAGCAGCCTGGACACTTATGTCATGTAAAGAGCTTTCTGAAAGTGTCAGTGTGGAACACGGTGAGTTTAAATGGCAATTTGATATTACTCTAATTCGTCAGAGGGTGAACAAGGTTGGTCTTTCCTTGTGCTTAGTGTGGGCTGGTCTGCAGCTCCCAGACCACCCAGTGCCTCTCAGAGCTCAGCTTCCATCTCAGTGGTGGTTTATGGGATGAAAGACAAGATGCTTGTTCTGCCTGGAGATAAGAAAGCACCAGGGAGACCTTAGAGCAGCTCCACTGGCTAAAGGGGCTATAAGAAACCTGGAGAGGGGCTTTGGACATGGGCCTGTACGGACAGGCCAAGGGGAATGGCTTTAAGCTGCCAGAGGTTGAGGAGACTGAGATGAGCTCTTAGGCAGAAGCTGTTCCCTGTGAGGGTGCTGAGGCACTGGCACAGGATGCCCAGAGAAGCTGTGGCTGCCCCATCCCTGGCAGTGTTCAAGGCCAGGTTGGACACAGGGGCTTGGAGCAAGCTGCTCTAGTGGAAGGGGTCCCTGCCCGTGGCAGGGGGTTGGAACTGGATGAGTTTTAAGGTCCTTTCGAGCACAAACCAGGCTGGGATTCTGTGATTCTGTGATCTCATGGGAATTCCATTCATTTACTGTATGATCTCACAGGGCAGATGCAGGATAGTCTGGTAGGGGTTTAGGCTGTGTTTTGGAGTGACCTATGCAGGAGGTGATTTTGGCTTTTTTTGTTTTTGAGTAGCCCAAGGAGAAAACACCTTGGTGGAAAAATGAAGGAGAAAACTCCAAGGAGAAAAGATCCGGGAGACCTTTCTGTTCCCCCTGTGTATTAATGCTGTTTGTCTAATGCGGGGGGGGGGGAGACGGGGAGGGACTTCCAGGGGAAAATGTAGAGCATTTGAAGGCAGTTTCTAGCCAATATAGTTTCATGGAGAAGTTTATTCTTTTTCAGTCATTAAAATGGTTTCTGTTAATACTATAATAGGTCTTTCTCACTCTCTACCAGCCGAGAAGGGGTATTGTTTAACTATTGTTAAACACCTACAGCAGGACCCATTATATCCTATATATGGTAAAGCCTTAAACCTGTAAAATAAGAGATAAAAAAAGAGCAGTGTAAGACGTGCAGTGATTCACAATTCCTGTTTACAAACTGAGAGCAGAGCTGCTTGTGTGGCGAGCATCCAGCAAACAGGCTGAGGTAGTTTGTGTTGTGTCAGCTGATTCTTCTTTGGAACTCTGGTAATACACTGCTTACTTCTAACAATGCTCCTTGAAAACAGCACTTTTTGGCAGGCCTGCTTGGATTGTGTTTGTAGTGTCAGCAACAAACATACATCTTGTTTAGAAAGCAAATTAATTTTCAAGATGATACATGTATGGTATGAAGACAGGCTGAGGGATGTGGGTTGTTTGGCCTGGACAAGAGAAGGGTCCACGGAGACCCTAAAGGGGCTACAAGAAAACTGGAGAAGGGCTTTGGACAAGGGCTGGTAGGGAAAGGCTGAGGGGAAATGGCTTTAACCTGCCAGAGGGGAGACTGAGATGACAATGGCCTCGCTCTTATTTTTTAAGGCAACTATCTTTTTGCTCTGTGTTTCACAGCACTTGGCAAATGAAGCTGGTAATTACCAGAATTTATAAATGCAAAGCTGACATTTGTAAATTATTAATCTGTATTACCCTAAGAATGAAGCTTAGATGGATATCAGCTGGATGGATCAGAGGAGAGATCCATCTGGTGCTGGAGCACCCAGGGTGGCTTCTGGAAGAGTGAGGGCAATGCAGAGCCAAAGGGCTGATGGGTTTGCTGCCGCCAGCACAGTGAGACTGTCTTGGGGGTGGCCAGGAGAGCGCAGGTCCTGCATTGTCAGCAGGTAGAGGCATTCTGCCAAGTACAGTCACCTGCGGACTGCATTTAGAGGAGCTCCACCTTCCTGTCCTTGACCCAGATGTCCCTCCCAAATCCAGCTGTAGCCAACCTCTGGATTTGTGATCAAGTGAAACCTAAAGTTAAATGTTGACTTCATTGTTCCTGAGGTCTCTAGTGATGTGGTATGCAGAAGAGCAGGAACCGTCTCGGGGTTTAATCTGCTCATGGGATTGTATCTGATTCCACCTGTTTCAATATTTATTAGCTAGTGTTTAGCAGAAACCTCCTTGCAGATGAATGACATGCTAGACAAGCACACAGGCCTCCACGAGCTACCACCATTCCCATGTAGATCATACCTTACTGTTGCTGAGAGCAGCCAGGTTGTGCAGCAAAAACACACCAACTTCTCCTTGACTGTCTCCTACAAGAAGGCAGTCGGTGTTCTTAGCAAAGAGGACAGATGTGAATTTGACTGTTGGGTTGGCAAAGCGAGACAGCACGGGCTCTAAGCTGCAGTGAAGGCCAGAATTAACAGGTCACATTGTGTTGACTGAGCCTGATAGGTGTTGCATGGTTTACTTTCTACGTTCTAGATGCACTCAAAAACTTAAGAAGTGAAACAGTGTTTTGTTTAGGCCTCTACCATAACAAAAATCCCAGCTGCTATTAACTAAGATATCCTGGCTACCTAAAATCTGTTCTATTGCCTGATATGGGCTGGGGGGTGATATCTTTATTATATAGAGAATTTGCTTTTTGCTACCACCAGATATGACAGGCTCCTTCTCCATGTGGGCTTCATGCTGTGGTTAATACTGAATGGAACAGCCCAGCAGTGCAAGGCCACAGGTTAATTGAGGTGAGATGTGCACCTGCTTTACAGTAGAGGGGAAATGTGAGAGCTGCCTCAACTTCTGACCATCCTGTCTTTATGAAAGATCAAAGTGTTTCAGTTCTTTTTCCTTTTAACTGTGGCAGAAATCTATTATTTCTGCAGGAGCAAAGCTCAGTTTGCCCGTTATCAGTTCCATAAAACATCCAGCTCCTTCTCTTGTAATCACAGTTCTCTGGTAACTACCATGTGCTGTTACAAAATGAGTATTTTAAAATGCAATACTTTCAATAGCTGAGCAAGCAAATGCTCACTGATGAGTAACAACAGTGATGAGGCAATAGTGTGCAGCCTTTGTGCCATTAAGTTTCAGAAACTTCCTTGAGAAAAGTGTTTACTTACATGCTGACCCTAAGATCCCAAATTTCTACTCTGCTTTCATTCACTGCTGCGAACATGAAGGCTGATTTTGAAGACCACATAATGTCATGAACAAAAGCGCTGGCAGAACTGAAGGTTAAAACGGGTGTCTGTGAATCACGGTGCCACAGGATAATGCTCCAGTCTGCAGAGCAGCTGAGGAACATGTCAGTGCTGAGAGGGTTCCAGGTGACTTTGTACACAGGACCCTTGGTGTTTGGGAAGAAACAAAGAACTTTGTGTTATTCTAGAGCTACAACTTCCCAGGATGGTTTTTAATAGGGAGCTTTCATGGATACTCTGGCTATCCTTTGAGCCTAAGAGCAAAACCAGCATCATGTGTCACCCATTGGAAATTAGGATGGAGCTGATGTGATAAGGCAGGAGGGATCTTGGGAATAAAAACCATTCAGCTGATTCTGCCCCTTCACCAGTTGTTAGACTGATAGTGAGAGGGCAGCTTCTTGGATGAGGCAGAGACTTAACTGCAAAAGAGGTGCTGTTAATGTTCTGCCACCTTTTCCTCAGAGGTGAGACTGTTTAACTGTGGTTTGCAGGCCAGTCACATTACTGGTTGTTTTCTTTATGTAAAGCCAGAACTAGAGTTTTAAACCAGTTTATAATACAAGATTTAATAGCTTACTTAAAAATCCTAATAGTGATCTGATAAGACTGTGATGCTTTATGCTATGGAAATGTGTTCCTGATAGAAGTAGTTTAGGTTTCTTTTGTTGCAGATGTTTTCTTTAGTAAAAATAAGCAAAGGAACTAATACATTTGTGAACTTAATTGAGCAGTTTCTGCTGGCATTGCTTTTTCTACTATCACTTACCTTGTGGCCTCTGTATGTCTTTAGAAACTGCCCGTTGCTTGAACAGGAGCACTGGTAGATACAACCCTCTTCTGTTCCAGCCAGATAAAAGTTTGTATCCTGAAAGAAAGGTAAAAGTAGCCTAAATTGGATTAACCTATTTCTCACTCATCTGAAAGTCTGTGAAAGGACTACATGAGTTTGGCAGTGACAAAACTGAGGAAGAAGGATGGAGCTGCCAGGCTGTTGTGCACTGAGTTGTTAAGGTGTATGTGCAGTAGATGCAGTGGTGCCAGAATGTGTGGGATTTGTGATGTGTGTTCTCTGTGCAGAACATACACTGTGAGTTCTGACTCCTGAAAATCACAGACTTTATGCAGTCCACATGGCAAACACATGAATTCCTCACGCACTCTGTGGACAATATTTAGCTGGCTAAAGAGCCATGTAGGGCCTGGGCTCGGGAGCTGCTGAACAGTCAAGTTCTCACTGATGTGACCAACACACAGAGATCTGCCCTAGGATCTGGCCCAAGGTGAATGTGAGTAACATGGCTGAAATGATGGCGTTGTTCTCATACAGGGGTTATGTTTGTTTAACATTTCATCCATCTTGGGTAAAATTGTTACTAGCTAAGAAGCAGTTTGTTTTAGAACTAAGTATGCTTCAAGTACCAGTGCCAAGTCCCAGCCTAGTGCATATTGAAGTAGCTCCAGCTAAGGATCTTGCCCCTCCTGTGTGGTTTTCCCAGGTTCTGCTTTAGCCAGGATGGACATTCTGAGCCTACCTTTGGGTGGAAGTCAAAGCACATCCCAGCTGCCTGTCGAGATGTCAGTGCTTCGCTTTTCCTCTCTTTCTTACCTGGTAATCTTTTCTTCTCACTTCCTTTTCGCTTTATTTTCATCAGATCTGTGCAAATAGCAAGAGTTTTTGTCAAACAAGAATGTGACAGTGCTATGAGTAACTCGTGCTTCTTTGGAATGCTCTTAGATGCTTTATGTATGATAACTGGTATAAATGTCACCTGAAATGAAATGGAGCAATTCGGGTGTTATGCCTCTGCAGGAACGCTGGAGAGGATGGTGCTTACCAGTGCAGTCAAGTCTTTTCTGTATATACCACTCGGTTATTCGGCCGTCTGCTGAGATACAGAACAGTCTCTCTCTTTTGCCACCTCCTGCCTCACCTCTGTCCTGTTCCACCCACCTCAGTTGCCACACAGGACCTCTATGTTTGTTTGGGGATTCACTGGGACAAAAGAGGCACGTGATAAATCATAGATGAACAAAACCAAGAAATAATTAACCTTCCACTTTGTAATGAACGTTAAGTCTTATGACAAAGATATTGTTAGCTTTTCGTAAAAACAAAACGAAAGAAATCTGAACATTGGTTCTTTTCTCCAGGAAACTTTTTCTTTTGTCATGCATGTTTGGTATTAACAGTGCCCCAGGTTCAGGGCACTGTTAATGTGCTGACACACCTTTCATTGACACCTGAATCATGAAATCAGCCTGTAGGAGACTTGTAGAAGAGTGCCCTTAAAGATGCATGTCTCCCTAATTCCCCCCCTCTCTCATTTTCTTCTTAACTCCTGCTTATCCCTCCCCTGTTCAGATGTTCTTTCCTTGTTTGACAAGTGGAATCAGTGAGAAAACACCAACATCTGCAACTGGTTTCCCATAAGGGTTTATTATGTGGGTCAGGGTTGTCTTAGTAAGTACATGGAGTATGAAATGGTATGTGGTGGTAACTTGTAACATTTTCTTACAGTGTGGTGCTCATTTGTTTCACCTCTCCAACATGGGGAACTCGCTTTGTATGCACAGTAACAGGCAGAGAGAGTGTCATACCTCAGATAAGGACCAGTGATGTTAAAGCAATATAAGCATTTATCACCCTGAGTAAGAGTAGAGAACGATGGCAGTACAGAAGGAGAATGCTGGTGGCTGAGGATTAAGCTGTTACTATTCCCTCAGCTCCTCAGTTGTGGCTATTCCTTTACTTTTTAAGAGGTGATGAAGGTGAGAGGAGATGTGCAGTCATTGCCTTACCTGCTGTCCAAGAGCACAGTGTCATTACAGCTCTGTACATCATAGATTGTGACAGATCCATCGTACATTCCAACTGCCAAGAGATTTGGGCTTGCCATGGAAAAATCCAGAGCAGTAACACCATACTCACACTGGAAAATGCGCTCTGGCCACTGACCAGGAGAAAAACACAAGGATGTTTTAAATTAGTTTCTTAATTTACTTCTGTCTTCTCAACATTGGATACTGAATTGCCAGGCTCTGCTGGAGAATTCAAGCGCTGATGACCATAGTGACTATAGAAACACAGACAGAAATCAGCTACTATATTCTAAAGGGTTTGGTTTATTTCAGCCTAGAAAAGAGAGGCTCTGTGGAGACCTCATAGAGGTCTTCCAATACCTAAAGGGGCTACAAGAAGTCTGGAGAGGGGCTTTGGACAAGAGCCTGTAGGGACAGGCCAAGGGGAGTGGCTTTAACCTGCCAGAGGGGAGACTGAGATGAGCTCTTAGGCAGAAGCTCTTCTCTGTGAGGATGCTGAAGCGCTGGCACAGGGTGCCCAGAGAAGCTGTGGCTGCCCCATTCCTGGCAGTGTTCAAGGCCAGGTTGGACACAGGGGTTTGGAGCAAGCTGCTCTAGTGGAAGGTGTCCCTGCCTGTGGCAGGGGTTGGAGCTGGATGAGCTTTGAGGGCCCTTCCAACACAAACCAGGCTGGGATTCTCTGATTTCTTGCTGCAGCTGATGTAATTAGGGGAAAATAAAGACTATGCAAAATATTACACTGTAAAATAAGTTAGATGGGTCTACTCCAAACCAACCACCTAAAAATCAAGTTCCCTAAGATTGAGCTGTGTGAGTGCAGTGTGAATCTTGTTTGTTTGATTTGGTTTCTTTTCTTGGATTGGAAAGGATAATCCTTGAATTTAAAATTCGCTTTTTCTCTGTGATGAGCGTTTGGAATTACTGAACAAACGGCCTATGAATTTTGAAAAAACGAAAGATAAGTGGATTTATTTTCACATTTGCTGTGCTCAGGACTTTCTTCCAGTCTAAATAATGATTTCTACATACCTGGGCCTACCCACAATAGTAACAAAACAGGTTTACAGTCTTGGGTAGGTGGCTCTAGGGATTGGAAATGGGGCACGGAGACCTGCATTGCTATGTTGCCTGGCATAGACTGGTACTACCTGTGAGTAGTGACCATCTGCTAGTCGCTTGGTGGCCTGTAATGAGTTTAGTTCCTGTGAACAGATGTCCATGTTACCAAACCACCAATACAGTCATCACCTCTTGCTGGAAATGTCAGTTGAGAGGACACACAGACATAGAACTGAACTGTTTCCTACAGGGGCTTTCCTGGGGTCAAGATTTAAGCACATTGCTAGGTACTGTCATCAGTCAGTTTTCCAGAGACGTGTGATTTGTGATAGCAAATTCGACCTCATTGCTAGGTCTTGCTTTTAGAAACAGTAAGAGGGAAATATATAAAGCAGAAATAGTATAGCAGTAAAATGCATTGAGGAAAAAGAAAGAAAGCAAAGTGGTTGCTCATTACCATGGGGTTCTTCAGTGACCAGCAGCAAGCCAAGCCTTTCTTCTGGCCTTTAAAATCAAATGCTCCATAACCAACAGCTAAAAGATCCTGAAAGCACAGATGAACATAAACAACCTCAATTTAATTGGAAGTTCAGTTCTGTATTTCTAAAAGGCAACATTCTGTTAACAGTGCAAAGTCTGGAAAAATAAGGCTCATGTGCAAGTGGAATAACACACAAGAACAACAGAATTTCTAGAGTACTGGAAGCTCTTTCAACTAAAAGTGTATTTATAGTCACTGTCAGTTGTGTTTGCAATCCCCGCTCCTGCCAGCATAAAAATATGTTCCTTTCCAGAGAAACTAACACTTTAAAAGGTATTTGTTTGCCCTCTAATTCTAAGTTTTAAGTCTATAAACGTGTCCAACTTAATCATATCTGGGCATCTGGTGTGCTAACAGTGTGAAATGGTCTTTATGTTCTTCCATTTTCCCTTGGGGCAATCTTCCTGGTTTTATGTTTCTCATCCTCACCTGCTTTTTACTTTCCTTCCATTCATTATTTTTGTTGTGGCCATAAGAGAGCTCTGTTGGAAAAACTGAGCCTTAGGTTGCAGTGAAAGAGGAGATGACTGAGTCATTCTCACCTCCACTGAAACCAAACTGAATAAACCTGGTCCAGGTGCTCAGAAATCTGTGCCTGTTGTGTTGCGTCTTGTCCTTAAAGTTAGATGAATGCTGCTTTCCTGGGAGATTGTAGTTAGAAACAAAGATGTGGTATCCTGAGAAGGCGCAGGAGAGACCTTATAAAAGCCTTCCAGTACCTGAAGGGGCTACAAGAAGCCTGGACAGGGGCTTTGCACAAGGGGCTGTAGGAACAGGACAAGGGGAATGGCTTTAACGTGCCAGAGGGGAGATTGAGCTGAGCTCTTAGGCAGAAGCTCTTCCCTGTGAGGGTGCTGAGGCGCTGGCACAGGGTGCCCAGAGAAGCTGTGGCTGCCCCATCCCTGGCAGTGTTCAAGGCCAGGTTGGACACAGGGGCTTGGAGCAAGCTGCTCTAGTGGAAGGTGTCCCTGCCCATGGCAGGGGGTTGGAACTGGATGAGCTTTATGGTCACTTCCAACACAAACCAGGCTGGGATTATATTGTTCTGTGATAAACTGTGATGAAAAAAGTTTAGCAGTAGGTTGTTAAACTCAGTCTTCCAATTCTATAACAGCCCAAGTCTATTATCTTAATGTTGTTGTTGTTCAGGTGACTGCCCCTGGTAAACTGGACCAATTAACTTCAATTCTGAACCAGTTAAAGCTGTTGTGACAGATTTTGTAGGAAAAGTCTATTGCAGTGGTCCAACCTGTAGGATAATGTAGCAGTATTGTTATATGAAAGGACAAAATGCAGAGGGTGAGATGCAAAGACAGCCCACCTGACTATAAAGACGAATCCATTTCTCTGATATCCCCACCCAACAAAGTACATCAAAATCAGGGTGTTATTTTTATACCAACAATGGCTTAGACCATTTTGAAACAGCTTAGAAGATGATTTGTGAACTCACGGGGTTTACTTTGCTCCAGGCCATACTGCTCACGCTGTGACCATTAGTTAAACCACATGCATAAGACCACAGCCATTCCAATGTGGGAACTGGTGCAGTTTCTTCTTTTAGAGCTGACAGAACTGATGGATCAGTGAATGCTGCCTCTTGCTCATCCTTTTGCCTGTCAACCTTTTCCTGTTTAGCTTCTTTTTTGTCTTCCTCTGTACCATTACTGTCTGATGTAACTCCAGGATCTATAACATACCAATATGGTAGAGTCTGGGTAGTAACATTTCACTCATCCGACTCCAGTAATTCATATCAGAAGATATTTACGCTTTCAGCAAATATTGAGTAGCAAAATACCCAAAATGAAGTAAAGATTTGAAGAATTAGCACATCCTAGCTAAGTTACGTGATGCTGTAGTAAGTTGCTCATTACTTGGGAAAATCAAGTGTAGGGCATGTTTTTAGACTATGTTTGCCAAGTATTTTTGTTTAGTCACCCCTTTATATAATGTATAAATCATAAATTGATCTCAGATCACTGTTAACAGAGTAAGAACATGGTAAACTGCCATAGTCTTCCTCGCCTTTGTTGTGCTCTCACTGTAGTTAGTTCCTGAAGAGCAACAGGATATAACACTTTCATTGCTTGAGAAACTGTAACTCTAGGACATGGAGGTACCATACAATATCAGCAGTGTAGCTCTGCCTTTGATTTTTGTTTTAATCCCTATGTTAACTTGGAATTCCTGTACAAGGTAAAATATTACTTAGAACATTGGCCCAGAGTATACCTCTTACAGTCTGCAATGAATGTATATTGTTAGACACTGAGCATCCATCGGGCTAAAACTTCTGTTTACCGTCAGTGTCCTCATAAAATAAATCCCCCAAAATCCCCACAAAACAAACTGTAAAAGACATTCCAATGAAAACAGGTAGCTGGAGAAGTAGCAGAATTAATCTGTATCTTAACTGTCAGGAAACAAGTTTGACTGATATTTTGAGTAAGTCAGTTTGTGGTGATGAGAGGAGGACTCATGTATTCAGTTTTTGTACCAAGTATGGTAGGGATGCATGTTAAAGTGAGTTTCAAACTACAAAGTACATGTTGCCGTCTCCTAAAGTCTCCTTTCCTTTGTCTACTTCTTAAATGACTTGTCTGTAGAGATATTGGATGAGGGACAGGACTCTGACTCAATAGCGTGCAAAACCTTGTGCTGAAAACAGGGTAGTCAATAATAATCAAACCTATAAGGATGGGAAACTGCCGATAAGCTGCAAGTTTGGGTTGGAAAATATTCTCCATTAGAATCCTCTCCATGAAAAATAAACCCTTCTGAAGGTTTTCTGGTATTGGAAGAGCTTCTGACTGGTACTCCTCCTGCTCCTTCTCCTCTTCCTCTTGGTTCTTGGCAACAGCAGCACTTCCCGAAGTCATAGAAGTTGTGCTGCCTGACAACAGATAACACAGGAAAAGCCAGTTTGAACATGAAAATACTCAGCACATAAAAATCAAGGGGATAAGAAATCTCCTCTTCCTCCACCTGCAAAAAAGCATAGAAGAATCTGTCATCATCAAAAAATACTTCCACTCTTAATTTTTTCTGGCTTTAATTTTGTTAATTATTTTCATGCTCAAGTACTATGATGAGACACTAGTGGAGTTATTCACAATTGGTGTTTTGCTTCTACTGTCCTAAGTAAAGACCAGCAAACTTTGTCACTGGCTATTTATCTGTATTTAAGATAAATAGATTTAAGATATGATGGCAGTTCACAGACGGTCTCGGTGCAGACCTATCCAAGACTCTTTGGCAAACTCTCTTCCAAGTGCCAGGCAGGCAGCTCAAGCACTTTCTTCACACACCGTAGGAATGTGCATGGTTTAGAACGATGAAAACATGGCAGGAACGTCAAACTGGAAGAAGCTTACCTTTGGTAGACGAGACAGGGGTAGTCTGATCCTGCTTTTTAGTGGTGTGAGGTTTGCTGCTTGTTTCGGTTGCGGTCTCTGTCTTGCTATCTGTGCTGCCTTCTGTTTTGAATATTGGTTCTATTTCCAATGCATTAAATGTATCATAAAAGTCCCAGGAAGTGACCATCTCCCCTAGGAATGAATTACACTGTGTTATGCAAGTCTCTTGTTTCAGTATGTTACTGTAAAGGTAGATTTAGATGAGATCTTAGGCAGAAGTTCTTCCCTGTGAGGGTGATGGAACACTGAAATGGATCGAATGCAGAAGCTGTGGCTGCCCCATCCCTGGCAGTGTTCAAGGCCAGGTTGGACATAGGGGCTTGGAGCAAGCTGCTCTAGTGGAAGGTGTCCCTGCCCGTGGCAGGGGGTTAGAACTGGGTGAGCTTTAAGGTCTCTTCCAGCCCAAACCACTCTGTGATTCCTTATGGTAAAGACTATGTACAGCTTCAGATTACAGATTTACTTCCCATACTGTGCTCCCAACTGTTTGGCTGAGGAGATTTAAACCCAACTGTGGGTCAGACAAGGCTGTAGCAGCAGCTGCTGTGTGACTGCAACAACTCCAGTGGGGTCTGCTGGGTATGTGGCTTCCCTTCAGCAGGGTCAAACAATGCTCTATAGCCTTCCCTTTGCGTGTTCAGCTTTTCAGGTATGGGTTGGAATGAGCTCTGTTGATGCTCAAGGCACGCAGAAAGGGGGAAGATATGTTATTCAAATCAGATCAATATCTGTTTTACTTCTTCCCCCCCCCCCCCCATTTTACATACATTTAATGAAAACAAAGGAAAAAAGTTTGCAATGACAATTCCCATGGTTTTCTTTGGCCTCCTACACCAAAAAAAATGCCCTTAGTGAAGCAAAGCTCAGCACATGCATCTAAAACTTTGATATTCCGGTATAACCTTTTTTTAGAGCATTGAGGCTGAACATTGTGTAAAATCGCATCTATCTTGTGGGACTGCCAAGATTTTCTGCTTTCCCCAAGAAATTCAATCTCATACCAGAGGTTCTCTTTGCATTACGACAAATAGAAATAGAAATCAGCATCACTGAGAAGCAAAGGGGAAAAAAGGGAACTGTCCTTTCATATTTCAGGAGCATAGTTGAGTAGTAGGGGCAAGTTCTGCCTCCTGAGCACCAAACTCTGCTTGCAGGGTGCTGAGGCAGGAAGGACACAGCAGCTCTCTGCTAATGTAATGCCTGTTTTATTGCAACAGACACAGTGCACCAAAACCAGTGCTTGAGTTTTGGGAAGGACAGAAAAGGCCACCCCAAATCAAAGTGGCTCTTGAAGTTGAGGAGACGTCTTCTGCTTAGGGATGGAAGATGAAAAGAAAACCCTTTCCTCAGTATCCAAACTGTGCACAGAGAGTCTGCTGAGGTCCCACAGTACAGCTGTAAGGCTGGAGTTTGCCCAAATAAATGTTCAGTAAGTAAACTGAATGCTGGAGGGGGATTCTCCATCAGGGACTGTAATGATAGGACAAGGGGTAATGGGTTAAAACTTACGCAGGGGAAGTTCAGGTTAGATACAAGGAAGATCTTCCCTGTGGGGGTGGTAAAGAGCAGGTTACCCAAAGAAGTGGTAAATGTGCCATCCCTGGCAGTGTTCAAGGCCAGGCTGGAGAGAGCCTTGGGTGACATAATCTAGTGTGAGGCATCCCTGCCTGTGGCAAGGGGTTGGAACTGGATGATCTTCAGGTCCTTTCCAACCCAAACCATTCTGTGATTGTATGATTCTAATAATAAACTGCCGAGGGTACAATCAGTGAGAGCCTGTTCTTATTAAATACCCTTTCTATATGGGCCTTGGGAACTTTACCTTTGTCTTCCATGATGATTCTGTCACATTGCACCTCCTTGTTCTTGGTGGCTCCGTTGAGGGTTTGCATTGTTTTTTCCACAAAGCGGTCGTTGTCAGCCTTGCTCTTGCATATGTCAGTGTAAACCTTGTTCCGCTCCCTCAGAAAGAAGGGAAAAAAGTGTACATTGACAGTCTGAAAACCATTTGCATCCAACTTCACACGTTGGACAGGAAAGGATACTCCATGGCATAAATTTACTGCTTGGTTTTTTTTCTGATTGCTGGATTTTATTTCAGTCTATGTACTGGCTTTCAGCAGCTATTTGTGACCTTGTGATGCTGTTCTAAACCAGAAATGGCCTGCAAAGGTAGACATCAGCTACTTTTGGTGGGTTTCAGAGGGTTCAGAAGTGTGTAGTTCTCATCGCTTGGGAGTGAAGGGCAGTGCATCTGGGAGACAGAAATGAAACTAGAGTATTTCTGTTTCATCCAGCCCTCAGGTTCTTCAGAATGGTCAGTAGGGATTGTGAAGCTTTTTCTACTGTTCTGGTTTAAATATTCTAACAGCAGATAGAGGTGATACCCCACCTTAGATCACAAACAGGCTGCTGTGCTCAGGAGCAGTCACTGCCTGTTCCTATACTTGGCACTGTGTGCTGCGTACACTGGCTAAGTCTGATTCATAGGGTGCTCTTCCTCTTCCCTTTTCCCCCAAATCACACCAGTTCGATTCACAGGCAGTGGGGGTTGGAGTCCTACCATGAACATTTTGTGTGTGTGTGTGTGTGTGTGTGTGTGTATATATATGGATATATATATATATAAATAAAAAAGCATTTTAGGCAAAAGTTCTTCCCTGTGAGGGTGCTGAGGCGCTGGCACAGGGTGCCCAGAGAAGCTGTGGCTGCCCCATCCCTGGCAGTGTTCAAAGCCAGGTTGGACACAGGGGCTTGGAGCAAGCTGCTCTAGTGGAAGGGGTCCCTGCCCGAGGCAGGGGTTGGAACTGGGTGACCTTTAAGCTCCATTCCAACACAAACCAGTCTGGGGTTCTGTACTAGCAGAAAAGCCTCCCGTAGGTCAGTTGTTTGACTTGCCAGCTGCAGACCAGTGCATCCCAGGCTTTAGGGCTGCCATTTACAAAAGCCATGTGACAAGTCTAGCAGTCTGACATCCATCATGGAGAGAACTTTGCTGCACTCTGTCCCAGCCAGCTCCTGGGAGTAAGCCAAACCCCTGTGTGCTCTGTGTTTACTCCCTACCAAAGGTCATGGCAGTCCAGGGAGGAGACTGGAGTAGAAATGCACCAGATGCAACTAAGGACGGGATACAGTATTTTAACAGGCGAGGTCACTCATGGTGGGGTGAGGTTTCTTCTAGGTAGGAGCACTGGAAGAGCTTCAGAGGAAGCCTGAAGAGTTTGTATTTTTGTTACTAATTCATGTATAGCTGTAAAGCTACACACAAGAATCAGTGCAAATGTTTACAATTTCATACTGTTTTCACCAAAATTAAATCCTGTAATTCCCGTATTCCACACTTCTCCATCTCCTCTTTCCCCTATCACCTGTGTGTTCTCTGGTTACCATCCCCTGCCTTTGCTAATCTGCCTTCTTTTACCAGTGAAAGAGAGAATTAATTTATTCAATAAGATGGAGCTGTAAGAATTTTAAGCTGTTGTGTCAAAAGAGAGACTCGAGCCCAATATGGCTTTAAACAAAAGTGGAATGACTGGTTGTGGTAGTCAGAGTACTGAACCTGTGTGTAGGCAGCCTGTTCAAGACTTTGCCACCAGCAGAAATTGAGTGTGCCCGAGCATATGTGTGTGTACACAACTACGGAGATACATACAGAACTCTTTCAGCATCTTCTGACTCTGTAGACATCACAACAGCTGGCAGATCCAGTATCCAGATAGTTTCTGTCTCTGTGAGGTAAATATCCACTCTCCTATCTAAGTCTGCTTCTGTCAGTTCTTCTTTTATCTCCTCTTGTCTCACCTGCACATCTGAAAAATTAGATGAGATCCATAAGTGAGACCTTTTCTGCTCTAAATGTCGAAGAAGACAGATTAATTCTGATAGTATTGAATGATCAGTTGTGAGGCACTGAGTGAAGTGCCAGGCATCTCACACCCACAGACTGCAGAGTCTCACAAATCACAGTGCCCCAAAGAAAAATGAATTCTTTAATTATACAGCACATGTTCTTTACCAGGTAACTAGTGCTCCAAAGAAGAATTAAGCCTTTAATTATATAGCTTATGTTCTTTACCAGGGCAACTAATGGTTGTGTCCCCTCGAGAGCCAGGCTCTGCCGTTTCATCCAGTACGGACTCAGCCATTGAGGCATTTGATATAGAAGTGGTGCTGCTTCCATATGTCCTTCAGTAACAAAGAAATAAGCAGAAATAGTATGTGAGGGTCCAGATGTCATTTAGCAAAATGCCACAAAAATAGCAGTGTTGTTACCAGGATAAACTACGAAGACTGTAAGCACATACGGTGATGGTTGTGTTGTGAAAGGAGTTCCAGAAGGCTTAGGAAAGAAAATAAATGGTTTGAAGAAGACTTAAAAAGGAAGAATTCCTCTGGCAGCAAGTCCTGAGGAATTAAAGAGCTGCTGGAAAAGAAGCTACTGAGCTCTTGGATTCAGCCCTATCATATACGAACGTGAAGTGTTGGCTGCCCACTGTGTGATAAGGCTCACCCATAGACAGCACCTATCTCCACCAGGATTCACATCCTTTGGTGCTTTGCGTGCACTGAAGAGTCTTTGAAATGCACCAGAAACTCTTTTGAAGGAACCAGCTTGTTAAAAACCATTGGTGATGTTCACAGAAGGGATAGGTGTGAGAATGAGAGGTAAAACTCAAAACTTGGTACAGTTGGGAGGTTTGTCAGCAGATTTTCTCTGCCTCAACAGCTGAGCAAAAGCAGTTGAAAAAGACAGTTTTTAAGGTTTGTATTTAAAACTAAAGTGAAATAATTTCATTTTGTCTGTTAAATAAAGCCCTCTTGTCTCCAAAAATGATGTGTTTAGTTTTCAGGAGACACTTTTTATTCTTCAGTCGGTTTTTTTTGTGTCTGTTTGCTCCTGTTTAATATCCCTTCCTCTGGGATTATCCTTTCTAACAGCCAGCCTAGAAAACATGACAAGGAGAGAGTTCCCAAATTGCAATCCCTCTTTCTCAGACATCACCATGGCATTAACTTTGCCAAAGAAAACAGTAAATAAAGCTTTTCTTTGTGTTTTATCCCTAGGGCTGACTTCACCAGTCTTTTAGTCCCTTTGGACTAAATACATAACATCTTCTCTTGTGCAGTCTGAGTGAGCACACACCGTTTGATACAGTGATGTGCTTCATTATGTTTCATTTGAAACACAAATAGTCCTTTACCTTCATTTGCATTACTTAATTGAATCTCTCACCCCAAGAGAAAATGGCTCAAGTCCATTGACTTCATTTATTCCCTCTGTACTGAAGGTTTGTAAATAAAGCTCCTAAGTAGTGAAACATGTAATTCAGCAGCTCTAACTCAAATGTTTTTGTGTAAGAGCATCTTTTGAAATGGATGCACATAATCACAGAGTGTTAAATTGCTTAAATTGGTTACAAATAGAGGATTCTTACTGTGTTAACAGTGTGTAGGTATTTGAACTGAGACATTCAAGGACTTTCTCTACTTAAGAAGTGACATTGAAACAGACAAAATACAATAAATTTGTAGCTCTTCAGTGAAACCAGGCCTCATGTTTCCCATCCCATAGATGGGAGGGTGTTGATATATTCCAGTTTTGAAAAGAAAAACAACCCAAGATTAGGAAAGGCAGAAAGGATCTGTAGTAGCTAAAGGAAGTGTTATTAACAAGCTACAAGTGCCCCACCTCCACTGCACAGCCTTGTTCGGGCAGCCAGAACACAACCAGAGCACTGCCTCCTCAATGTCTAAACAGTGTTTTGTGGTGTGCCTGTGTAGGTTCTGTTGTAACTTTGTGTGCAGCCCTCACCAGTACAAAGGCTGCTGCTCATGTGCTGTCGGTTTGAACCATGAGGTGCTCATTGTGATCTCTAAAACTGGTCCATTCTGGTATGTTACCTAAACATATGTGGTTTAGGAATCAAAGAATCCCAGACTGGTTTAGTGTTGGAAGGGACCTTAAAGCTCATCCAGTTCCAATCCCCTGCCACGGGCAGGGACCCCTTCCACTAGAGCAGCTTGCTCCAAGCCCCTGTGTCCAACCTGGCCTTGAACACTGCCAGGGATGGGGCAGCCACAGCTCCTCTGGGCACCCTGTGCCAGCGCCTCAGCACCCTCCCAGGGAAGAGCTTCTGCCTAAGAGCTCATCTCAGTCTCCCCTCGGGCAGCTTAAAGCCATTCCCCTTGGCCTGTCCCTACAGGCCCTTGTCCCAAGCCCCTCTCCAGCTTTCCTGCAGCCCCTTCAGGCACTGGAGCTGCTCTCAGGTCTCCCCTTCAGGAGCCTTCTCTTCTCCAGGCTGCCCCAGCCCAGCTCTCTCAGCCTGGCTCCAGAGCAGAGCTGCTCCAGCCCTCACAGCATCTCCGTGGCCTCCTCTGGACTTGCTCCAACAGCTCCACGTCCCTCTTGTGCTGTTGCCCCAGAGCTGGATCGGGACTGGGGGGAGGGTGTCTCAGCAGTAGAGGGGGAGAATCAAAGTAAGAAGAATCTGAGTGAAATTAGAGATATCACAGGAGTGTGTGCCCCAGTCCACCTTCGTGAGTGTTTCAGCAGGAATTCCAACATAGCCATGAATACAGACAGATTCCGTTCATTGTACTTGTGCTAGTCCCCAAATTTTAAGTGAAGACTGACAAGCGTGTTTCTGTACTTGGACAGCCCTGCACAGTAACTCCAGCTCCAAAGCTCTCTGAAGAGCAGGAGTGTGGCTGCTTTAGGTTTGAGGTCAGATTTAAGAACCAGTGCATTGACTTACCATGGGAGGGAGGCTAAACTAGTTCTTGATAGCTGCTGCGTGGGAAAAAGAGCAAGCAAAATGGATCCTGTGGCTCTAGAGAGCTTGTCTTGCCTGAGTGCAGCAGTACTTGGGTCTGGTTGGAAGAGTGGATGGGGTGTCACGTCCTTTCCTTCATCAAAAACCTGGAGAAATACTTAAATAGTTACAATAGTTCCACTGTTTCCCCACAACAAGTGACAGTGATGACACTTGCAACATTTTATCTCATCTGGAACAGGAAGATGACCTGGATCCAGGCAGGAAGCTGGCAGAAAGGATGGGAAAGCCCCCTGGAACTCTCCCGATAGAAATGGCTGCAAATGACTGGAAAAAATATATCTGTCTGGATGTCAGACCCACTTCCTCTCCTTGGTCAGTCCTAGTGTCTCTTTCAAATGATGATGATGATGATGACGATGAAATGACTATTATTCTATAATCACTATAGTATGAGTCTGTAATGACTGCCAACAGTGGTTTATGGGCCGTGTCTCCTCAACTCAAATTAACAGTGCAGCAAAAGCAACAAAGGAACAGTTGTGCATCATTTTTATTGTACTGCTCAGATTATTTACTTGTAAGGAAGTATTCAGGAAGGTCTTTAAACAGCAGATCACAGTTTTAGGTGAAGACGCAGAAGCGGTACAGGCAATGTCTCACATGGATTTGAAAGCCAGTAGTTGTCAGATTAGGAGGAGAGCTGTTATTCTTAAATTTTTACTATTGGAGATTGGGTTTGGAGACTCATCATTGCCATTTCAGAACAGATTAAGCTCTGTGATCGTTTTCTTCCTCCACAGCTCAGGTTCAGACAAGCCTTTCCTTTCCTCTTCCCTCTCCCACTTCCTGACAGCTTTTAACACCCACCATAACTAAATATTCCAAACTGTTGGCAGCAGCGTAACTGTCTCCTCACCCGTATGATGTACTTGTCTGCAGTTCTCTCGGACGTGGTGGACTGGCTTCTGCAGCTCCCCGCCCTGTACCTGTAGATGCTGCTTGCGATGCTCCCCTGTCTGTAACTGTAAAAACTTGTTCTCGAGGGTTGCCTGAGCCTGGAATTGGCCACAGAAGTTTTGTTTCGATCAGTAAAATGCGAACAGGGAAATACAAGCACTGAACTACTTATCCCTGAACTTTCAGGAATGGTTTAAAGGACGTGAATCTTGAAATTAGGCCAGGTTGGTCGGAGCTCGGAGCAACCTGCTCTAGTGGAAGGTGTCCCTGCCCCTGGAACACAAGAGGTTCCACTTAAACTTGAGAAGAAACTTCTTCTCAGTGAGGGTGACGGAACACTGGAACAGGCTGCCCAGGGAGGTTGTGGAGTCTCCTTCCCTGGAGACATTCAAAACCCGCCTGGACGCATTCCTGTGTAACATTATCTAGGTGTTCCTGCTCCGGCAGGGGGATTGGACTAGATGATCTTTCGAGGTCACTTCCAATCTCTAACATACTGTGATACTGTGATACTGTGGATGAGCTTATTGACGGGCACTGATGTGGCAATGAAGGGGCGAGGGGTGCAGCGAGTGGGGCTGCTGTGGCGGGGTGCCCCGGTCCCTCCTTCCCCCCCCCACCTCCCGGCACGCCTGGAGCCGCTGCCCCCGCACTCACGTAGGACCCCGCCGGCCGCCTCCGGGGCCCTGCATGGCGGCAGCCAGGGCCGCGCCACCGCGTCGCGCGGTAACCACGGCAACGCGCCCCCAAGACGCGGCGCGGGGATTGGCTGCCAAGGACGGCTCCGCCGATAGGCCGTGCGGCAGCGCGGGCTGCGCTGTGCTCCCTCCTACCCACCCCGCGGCCGCCCCCCCGCCCGCCCGCCCGCCTGAGGAGGGACCCCGCGGGGCCGCGGCCTGCCCGTGCCTGGGCCCCTCTCCGCGCCCGCCTCGGCCTCGGCTCAGGTCTCCGCCGCCCCCCGCCCAGCCCGGGGCTCCTCCCCTGCGCCCCCTTTGTCACTGAAGCACAAAGGTCCTCGTCGGCCCGGGGGAGACTGGAGCTCCCTCCGTAAAGCTCTGCCCCGGTGGCGGGGATCGGAGCAGGTCTGGGCTTTCGGAGGGGGGAGGATTGGGGGGGGATGAGGTGGCCCAGTTGATGTGCCGCGGGCGCGTTTTGAGGGTGTGAAACGCGTTTGGTTGGGAAAACTGCCGGGAGAGCCGCGGTCGTCAGTGACCTGTGCGCGGGCAGAGCGGGATGGAGCCGCCGCAGGCCCGGCAGGGCTCCCCGAGGCGCTCCTCGCCGTTACCGGCGCTGCGATGCCGGACTTCTGCATCAGGAGCTCTCTTCCCCTTTGCCCGCAGGACCGTGCCTGTCCTTGCGCCAGCGCTGGGACAGAACCGAGCCTGGGCGGGTGAGGCAGCCGGGGGAGGATTTAGGGAGAAAAGCAGCAGAATTAGGTCTGGGCGCTTGTTTTGGGGTTTGTTTTTAGTGTTTTCCTTCACATAGGACCAACATAACGCTGCCGGGGTCACCCCGCCGGGAGCCCCCCACCACGCTCCCTGAGGACCTCGCAGCGCGCCGGGACAGCTTCCCCCACCTCACCGCGTGAGTACGGCTGCCGGGGGACAGCAGCCAGGCGGGAGGCAGCGGCACCGGGTGCGGGAGAACCCCGCTTGTGGAACCGAGCCCTCCGTGGGTCCCGCCCGGCGCCGCCGCCTCGGCGCTGACAGCCCGGGGGCGGGGCCTTGCGCCTTGAGTGACAGCCGCTGGCGGCGCGCGCCCGTGCGCGGTGACGTCGTGCGTGGCGTGCCCCCTCCTTCCCCGCCCTCCCTCCCGCCGCTCCGTTCCGCCGCCGCGCAGACCGTGACCCGCCGGCGCCGCTACCTCCGCCGCGGCGGCGATGTGACCCCTCCCCGGGCCTGCCCCCCCCCCGCGCCGCCGCCGCCCGCCGGCCCGCGCAGCCAACATGGCGGAGGTGAGAGCGCGGCGGGGCGGGGGCCCGCCCGGGAACTTGTTGCGCGGGGCCGCGGCCGGGCGGAGCGTCCCATAAGTTAGTTGTGGGGCCGGGGAGGCCGCGCCGGGCACCGGGCCGCCCGCCCCCCTCCTCTCCGGGGCCTGCTGCCCCGGGACGGGGAGACGAGCCCCGGGGGGGATCCGGGCCCGCCTCGGCGGCGGGGCGCGGGCGGGACCTGAGAGCGGCCCGGGCGGGCGGGCCGGGGGCCTGGAGGCGGTGGCTCCGGGCTGGGGTCTGCGCCTCGTCCGCGAGCCGGGCTCTATCGGCGGCAGCGGCCGAGGGGCGATGCTGGAGAGGGTCCCCCGCCCGGGAGGAGGGGAGCGGGGCCTGTGCCCCCCGCGGGACGGGGCTGAGCTTTGCTGGGGTGGGAAGTGGGGCAGCTTTACGTGCTGTGGCGGGGGGAGTGCGAGCCCTTCGGGGTGGAGAGGGATGCGCCGCTTGCCAGCTCTGGCCGTCTGTCCCAGCGCGAAAGAATCGCTTCTCCCGGGCTTTGATGAGAGCACCGTTGCTTGAGGTTAAAATGTATATTTAAATACCTTCTTGTAGTCGTTAGAACAAAGGGGGATTGCCTTTACAGGTAGAACGGTGTCTCCTGGGAGGGAGACCTTTCTCCTGAAGAAGGCAGAAGGGCTATTCAGAGGGGTTGCAGGAAGTGGGAAAAGGCTTGTTGACCTCTTTTCTTATGTGGGAGGCAGAGCGAGATACGTGTTTGATTATTGAGGTGTGGATTTGTCCATCCCGATAGGATCTGGGTGAACAGCTCTCCTGCTTCTTAGGAGGCAAGTTAGGACAGATGAATAAATGTTTCATTAAGTTTTCTTCAAATGATCCCAAGATTCCAATCTGAAGGTAATTTGCTGCTTGAGCAGTGTTGACAAATGAATTGGAAATGCTTGTTTGAAAGGTATGCTGTTAAAGCAGCAACAACCAGCACCTTGCTTGTGTGGGACAGCAGTTTCTTCCAGCCAGGCTGGGGGGGTGTTCAAGGTACTGGGATCAGAATATTTTACAGATGAGGTTTCTTCCTTCTTCCTTTGAAATTCCTGAATACGTGTGGCTTTTTACGGAGATTTATTTTATCTTTCCCCCCGAAATGAAAACCATAATGAAGCATTCTTCCTGTTATTGGTACGGCATGTACTAATCTAATCTTAGAAGTTTAAAGGATCTGCCTGGGCTTTTTTTTACTGTATCTCAAGGGGCAGAGAATCATAGGTCTGATCTCTGAGCTATTCCTTGGCCAAAAACCCATGGCTATTAAATCCCTGTGCTCTGTGAAGTGGCAGAGGCGCGCTGGGGCCCGTGCTGGTGTAGGCATCGCAGTATTCAGGGCTTGTGTCTCAAGTTTCACCAATTGCTTGTAAGTTTAGTTAATTAAACGCAGCGTTATTGTGAAATCCTCCTGCTTAGCTCTTTTCTGGGGGGAGCTCAAGTCACCATGTTGCTGAAGAGGCATGGGCAGGACGCTGCAGTACTTCCTATTCTCTGTTGTCACGTACTTGCACTGACGTTGCAGCAGTGATAGCATTGAGAGTTGGAGGGGACTCGTGCTGCAGAGAGCAGCGAAAGGTCCGTGGGTTACGGAGGTCAGGCAGGTTCTGGGTTTCACCTTGTGGATGGTGTTCCAACAGGTCAGGCTTCTATTATGTGTTGGTCTTGATATTTTACTAAGAAACTAAGAGTTTTGTGGTTTTCTCCCCTCCCCCTCAGCATTTGGTTTTTGTGAAGAAAAGCAAAGGCAAATTCTTTGTCCTATTTTGGCTTCTTGATTTGAGGTTAAGAGGCAGGAGCAGCATCAAGGGGCTGTGAGAGCTTTGATCCACCTGTGGGATGAGTTCAGTAGCACAGGGGTGGCAGCAGCAGCTCAGCTGATGTTCCTTCACAGCCGCCGAGTCCTTCACACAACTGTTTGCATGGCTGCTCTGCCTTCTGCATTGGGAATAGGCAGAATTTGAAAGATAATAAGACTTTCTGTCAGTGATTTAAGCTTGGAGCAACGTCCTCAGTATGGTTCCTAGCACAATTTAGGAAATATCAGGGATAGGATGGGAAGTCTCACTGAATGGTGTCAGCCATCTGCCTGGAGGAACTGAAGGCAACTGCTGCTATGTGGTGGTGTGCTGAAGGAGGGGGTGTTGGGATAATGCTATGTTGATTGGGAATGAGGGAAAACTGATTCTTCAGGCAGCCCTGGGACTTGGCTGTCACAGCACACAAGGGGCCTGGGATCAGCCTGGGTTGAAAATGTGGGTGGAAAAATAATGCTGCTGTTGTGTCTCCTGCCCTCTTCCCATCGCTCCCCAGTGGAAAGTATCACTCCAGCTCTTCTGAAGGGATGCACAGGAACTCACCGCTTAGGAAAATGATTTTAGGTGTAAAGAATCAGCCAGGATTTAATGCTGGAGATAGAAACCTCAACAATTAAATGATATCAATATGAACCTTTTTGCCTTTGACAGGAAGGCTCTTCAGACAGGAGCTCTGAATGGGTAATGAGTAAATGAGGCCAGAAACTGAAACTAAATTAACAAAAACTGCATTTCACTTTCACAGAAGCACCAGTTTGAGTAAAGGACAGACCAAACCCAAAAGATTTTGATTATATATTAAACTGGTTTTAGCTTTGGGGTTAATTGCCTGTGCTAGAGCTTCATTTTCCTTCAAAGCATGCTCACATGACTGGTTTGAGTCCTGGTATTCCACCACGTTAGAAGATTGTTCGAGTTTTAAATCAGAAAGAAAGCATGTTGAACTTAAGACCAGCTCAGGCTTTGTGAATATCACTGTATCATGCATTCAGCTGCTTATTTAGTCTTTTGTGGAGGAGTGAATGCTGATACATATTTTTCCCAAGCACGAGTGTTTTAATGCCTATTGAGAAGAAAAGATTTTTGGACTGAAAAGCTTGGTAGGTGAAAGCGAATGGGTTTTTTTGTTTGTTCAGCCATTATAATGTCTGAATAAATTGTCAGAATGAGATCTTCTGATTCAAAGAACTTGCAGAGCCCGGGTCAGACTTTTGTGTTGAAGGGATGGGCAGCTAAATAATGCCTGTAATTTCCAGACGTGCTGAATTCCTGCTGTTACTTTATTTTGTGCCATGGTAAGATGCGTCGGTCAGGTTGCTACAGGCACTTGCCAGGATACTGAAGAGGCAAAAGTCATGGGAAAATGGTGAGGGTTTGTGTTGGCTGGTTTTTACTAACTCTGAAGAGTACCAGGGCTGCTGCATGGGAAGGAGGGTGGTTTTGTTTGGTCAGAGGTGGGGTGGGAGAGTTAGGGATGTAGTATCATAGAATCCCAGCCTGGTTTGTGTTGGAAGGGGCCTTAAAGCTCATCCAGCTCCAACCCCTGCCATGGGCAGGGACCCCTTCCACTAGAGCAGCTTGCTCCAAGCCCCTGTGTCCAACCTGGCCTTGAACACTGCCAGGGATGGGGCAGCCACAGCTTCTCTGGGCACCCTGTGCCAGCGCCTCAGCACCCTCCCAGGGAAGAGCTTCTGCCTAAGAGCTCATCTCAGTCTCCCCTCTGGCAGGTTCAAGCCATTCCCCTTGGCCTGTCCCTACAGGCCGTTGTCCAAAGCCCCTCTCCAGGTTTCCTGGAGCCCCTTTGGGCACTGGAGCTGCGCTAAAGTCTCCGCAGAGCTCAGGAGAGGAGCAGGATCCCCTCCCTGAGCTGCTGCTCACGCTCTAGGGGTGCAGCTCAGCACGCGGAGGGCTTCTGGGCTCAAGCACACACTGAAGCTGGTTCACGGGTTGCTTCTTGTCAGCCGAATTTTGTTGTTGCCTTTAATTGGCATAGGTTGATTTAAATTTCAAGCAGATGTTAATTATAGCTTGAGGGGGTATGGAAACAGTCAAGGTGGTCTAGCAGCTCCTAGCTGCCTGAGAGGGGAGACCCTGCTCCTCCTGCTGCGTTTGTGTAGGTGCTCCCAGAGCTTCTGCCGTGGGTTGATCCAGCTCACTGGTTCAGAAGTGAAAAGCTTCTTGTGGGGTAACCAGTTGTATCAGCTCATGGAAAGATCCAGCAGACTCAAGCAGGTATGAGGGGTGGCGTGAGGGAGCAGAGCCAGTTGTGGGGATCAGCAGGAGGATGCTATATTCCTCCTTCCAAAACCATCAAGCTATGGCATTGAATAAGCTTCTCCTGAGCCTGTGTCCCTGTCTTGTGCAGCTCTGACCTGATGGCAGGAAGCTGTTCACCATTGCTGTTGTGGATAAATACAGTCTCGTTTCTCCCATCCCTTGAGCAGGCAATCAACCACCTTCATGGCAGCTCCTAGTGTTTCTCACCACTCAATGAGGTTATTCATCTTTCTGGAGTGAGAACTTCAGTTTTCTCTTCTGCAAAGTGAATTTCTGTGCAGCTAAAAAGTGGAATTGGCATCCTAAGGTGTCAGATATGGAAGAAGCAGGACAGCCTTCCAATATCTGAACAGGGCCTACAAAGACGCTGGAGAGGGACTCTTCATTAGGGCCTGTAGGGACAGGCCAAGGGGAATGGCTTGAACCTGCCCGAGGGGAGACTGAGATGAGCTCTTAGGCAGAAGCTCTTCCCTGGGAGGGTGCTGAGGCGCTGGCACAGGGTGCCCAGAGAAGCTGTGGCTGCCCCATCCCTGGCAGTGTTCAAGGCCAGGTTGGACACAGGGGCTTGGAGCAAGCTGCTCTAGTGGAAGGGGTCCCTGCCCGTGGCAGGGGTTGGAGCTGGAGGAGCTTTGAGCTCCCTTCCAACTGAAGCAGTCTGGGATTCTGTGTCTTTGAGAGGAGCAGGACCACTTCTCATGTCCATGGACAGTTAGACTGACTCGGCCTGATGTCTTTGAGTGTATTTTATTGCTGTTTGGATTTCTCAAAGTTTTGTTGCTCTTGACCAGAAAAGCAGTTTATTAATACTGTTTGTCAGTGCTTTAATAAGTCACCTATAAATTCATAATGTCTGGTAAAACTTTCCTTCTCCCTGAAGCTTCTTTCGGCTGAAGAGTTTTAAACGTTATGAATGTAGCTAAATTCTCATTTTGTCATGCAGCTTGAAACAACTTCAGGACATAGTGTTTAAGAAATACGTTCTCTAATAACCATTCCTAATGACCTCCTCTACATTCTTAGTCTCAGTATTTTTCTTAAACTATGCTGTTACTTTAAAGCAATATGCATATCTATGGAATAGGCTCAAAGCAGTAGTAAAGTTAACACCATCACTAATGGGTTGCAAACTGATATGTTTTAGTAGCGAGGGAGGACAGTTTTTGAGTAACACCTGGGTACAAAATAAGGTCAAAATAGATGAAATCAAGGATTCCTTCTGAGTGCTCTAAACCCTGACTGAAATTGGCGATTCACATCAGTCCACCCTGTTGAGCACAAGTATTTTTTCCTCATTTGATCTTAGCTTTAACTTTGCTTTGTTTCATTTTGGGGCAGTTTTTGTTCAATACTTCACAGAGGTATCTGTGAATCTAATGCAAAGTGGGGAATCCAGTTTTCTCACTTCCTTGGTAAGAGTATAAACTCCAGAGTGGTTGGTTATATTCTATTGATTGTGTTCCCTCAGGTTTCCTGGCAAGCTTTTGAAGGGAAAACAACAGCATTTAGCATTCTGCATTTCTGATCTTGGAGAAGTAAGAGTTGTTTTTTTCTGTTATAATAGAAGAGTTTTGTGGACTCTCGTGGTGTGCGATAGAATATTGATGCTTGTGAGCTTACTGCTTGGGGTGTAGAGTTCCTTCAAACACAGCAGAGGGATTTAAGGTAGGCAGTGGAATTGTTGCGAAGTTCAGTTTCTTTTGGAGCTTGTTCCTGGCCAGAGGCCTCAGTCTGTATTAATATTTCACTGCTAATCCAGTCATGTCATAAATTGTGTATAAGGATGTATTCTTGCGCTGCTTGGCATATGAGTGTATCTGGTTTCATCTGAAATCTTACAGCGGGATGTGATCACTCCATAGACTTCCAAACTTTCTAGGGAGGAATTTCAGATTATTGTAAGAATTTGAGGCTGATGCTGTATTTTGTGATGGAAATGAACAATAAAGAGTTAGAAAATGTCCAGTTGAAGTGTGCGCTTCAGATAAGGCAGAGATGACATTCTGAGTAACTGTTGTGGTTGTGTTTCATAATACTCCTAGAAAATGGAAGTTCTCTTGCTGAAGTTGTAGTGAGCAAAATGTCCTGTCAGCCAAGGCATCCCCCTTGGGCTGCAGCTTCTTCTGTCCGGTTTTGCTGATCATCATAGCATCCCAGACTGGTTTGGGTTGAAGGGACCTTAGAGATCATCTTGTTCCACCCCTCTGCCACGGGCAGGGACCCCTTCCACTAGAGCAGCTTGCTCCAAGCCCCTGTGTCCAACCTGGCCTTGAACACTGCCAGGGATGGGGCAGCCACAGCTTCTCTGGGCACCCTGTGCCAGCGCCTCAGCACCCTCACAGGGAAGAGCTTCTGCCTAAGAGCTCAGCTCAGTCTCCCCTCTGGCAGGTTAAAGCCATTCCCCTTGGCCTGTCCCTACATCCCTTGTCCCAAGCCCCTCTCCAGCTTTCCTGCAGCCCCTTTAGTCACTGGAGCTGCTCTCAGGTCTTCCCTTCAGGAGCCTTCTCTTCTCCAGGCTGAACAAGCCCAGCTCTCTCAGCTCCACTGCAAGTCCTCAGTCCCTCAGGTAATACATATTGGTTTTGGGGCAGGGAGGACTTCCTTGGGGTATAGTTGATGGTACCTGGTTCTAGTCATTTGCTCAAAGGAGAATGAGAATCAGTTCCACCTTATTGTAAATACGTTATATTAGCATGGGATTTCAGCAGATGATTCAGCAGCAGCATGGTCGTGACATTTGACAGAAGCTGCTTTTAACACCCTAAAATGTGCTATCTCGACTTAGGACCCTGAAAAATGTGGCTACATCTGCCAGAGGGGAGACTGAGATGAGCTCTTAGGCAGAAGCTCTTCCCTGTGAGGGTGCTGAGGCGCTGGCACAGGGTGCCCAGAGAAGCTGTGGCTGCCCCATCCCTGGCAGTGTTCAAGGCCAGGTTGGACACAGGGGCTTGGAGCAAGCTGCTCTGGTGGAAGGGGTTCCTGCCTCTGGCAGAGGTTGGAACTGGATGAGCTTTAAGCTCCCTTCAACCCTGACCAGGCTGGGATGATTTTAAGACTTCCCTTCAGTACCTCTTGCAGAGGTTGTGCTGTGAGGTAATGAATCCCTTTAGTTCAGAGATCAAAAGGATGATTGGAAGCTTCCCTGACAGTTTTATGTCATTGCCATCTGTCTGTCCTGCTGTGTTTTCCCTCCTGGACTTCCAAGGTGCTATTTCCTCTTGCTGGAAGCTACTTCTACAGCAAGTGTGGCAGAAAGCAAAGCATGACAGCATCACCCTTTAGAAACCTGTAAGTTCATGCAGATTCTCTTTGGTTGCACCCTCACTTTGTTGCTCCTGCTGTGGTGTGATAACCTCTGACAGGAGTGTGAAGCAGATAGCAGGTAAATCCCCCCAGGTAGAGTCATCACCTGACATCCTTCTGTGTTCCCCTGAATCACAGCTTGGTTTTAGTCCTTTAAAGTACCAGCTGCTGCTCTTGTTAGAGTTGCAGTTGAAATCCCTTTCTGTTTAGGGCTTTTCACTAGTATTTACCATATGAAAAATGCCCTCAGGTGGTACAGTGACTTAGAAAGACTGCAGTTTGCTTCCCTTCCCACTGCAGATGTACGGAGCCATGTTGCAAGCCAAATGTCTGAAAGATCCACATGAACACTATTCCCTGTGCAGCACTGTGCATCTTCTGCTTCCCTTTTCCAGTCATTTCCTGGTGCAGAGATACAGGTAGAGTGATACAGGACTGACTCAGCTGCATTAAAACCCAGCCTGTGGCTCTTACAGTCAGGCACTTTGATGGGCAGCTTCTCCAGAAGAAACCAAACCTTTACCCAGTGTTGTTCTCGGAAGCAGCAGGCAGGGAAAGGGAAGTGAGCAAGTAAGTAGCTTTTCAGGGCTACCTGCAAATCTCAGACCTTGGGATTATGCAATAAATTGTGTTGGAAGGGACCTCAAGGGGTCTGTGGTCCAACCTTTGCTCACAGCAGGGTCTGCTCTGAGGTCTGACCACCCCGCTTTGGGCTGTCTCTAGTCTGGTCTTAAACCTCCAAACAAAGACACTCATGGGGCTCAGAGTTGTTTCTATAAACTCTTAAGTGGAATCAAGTCTAGGAAGGGAATGGCCAAGCCAGGGCGCCTGTGCTGTGGTAGTTTCAAGGCTGAGATGGACATGTTTGAGTTGAAACATTGCACTTGATCTTTGTCTTCTGCAAGAATTTCCTCCTTCAGCAACCAAACTAAAATCAAGTAAAAATTCCATGTATAGCAAGGCTTCCATTTCATGAGCAGAGGGCTTAGATGTCCCTTTAGGTTTTGGCTGTAGAAGTGTTCACATATGAAACTGTTAAATGAGGGGCATCAGTGTTTTTTCCTTGCTTCAATATGCTGCTGATGGGTGGTTTGGATGCGCAGCACGGGGAGAGAGGGATAGCTGGAGCTGTGAGCTTTGTGCTGCAGTCCCTCTTTATGAGGAGAGACATGTGCCCTCTTGAGAGGAGGGTGTTTTCCCCCCATTTTAACTTGACATTTTCTCCAGAACAACATTTAGTTTTGCTCACTGGAGAGGCTGTTAAATGGCTGCCACTTACTCAGGTGGGGATTTTAGACACCATTCTTTTAGCTGAGGACTCCTGTTATGAGTTTGAAGTGCAGGGTTAGTGCCTGAACCATCTGTATTCAAAACTTCACTCTTTGAATGGTATGCATGTAACTGGATGTCTGCGTTTTTGGGGATAAATGTGAGTTGTTAAGAGCAGAATGCATGCTACTACTTGCAGATCAGTGATTTACATTTAGTCTGCTTAGTTGAGATGTAGCTTTAGTGATGCTGACACCACATACATGAATACTTGTGAGGTTATTGCGAGTTTTCTGTGGCTAAAACAAGGCACTGCAACCCAGAAGTAAACTTTGAGATGTTCCTGTAGCAGAGTTCAAAAGACCTGAGCGTCTACTTAATGAATTTGGCAGGTTTATTGCTTTCAGTGTAGGCAGTATTCAATTTTAGTTTTAAACTGTTCTCTGTAACACTTAAAGAGCTATTAAAGATACATCCTGTTCAAATTTACTCAGTTATATTTGTCTTGTAGAGGCTGCAGATACTGTTAAAGATGCTTCATTATGAATTGATTATATTAAACAGCATAAGCAATGTTGGCAAATACAGGAGTAGTTTTGTGGGTAGGAGTGAAGCTGTATCATGTCCTGACAGTTCAGGTGTTTCTTTGCGTGCTGTAGGTGAAATGTAAAGAGAGAAAACTCAGTGCATTGCTTCCACAGCCTTCATATTTTGGATTATCCCATTCCAGTCCCAGCAGCTATGAAGCTATGAATAAACAGGAATATCTCCTGCCAGCATATGGAAATGGCATTGCCTGGAAGCCCACCCCTGTTCTGAAGCAGTGGGTTCAAAAATACACTGTGCAAAAGTGATGTCTCCGGAACTGTTTGCATTAAATAAGCCTGTCAGGATGCCAGCCCAGCTTTACTTTTACCATGTAGCTTCCATCACAGAATACAGTAATAAAGGCATCCAAAAGCCCAGTGAGTTTTTGTTGTTGGAGTAACACTGCAGGTGTCTGCTGGGTTCATCCCTTGACAGTCCAAAGGTGTCTGAAGAAGACTGACAGACTTCGGTCCCATCTATTCCTGTATCCACACACTGGAGAATGTGTCGGATATGATCTTGGTCACTGACCTTTTGAAAACACCTACTCTGCATGTCTTTTGTGAGACTCCTCAAAATACACATGGAATAAAACCAGTGACATGCTTTTAGTGTCACCCAAGCCTGCTGTGTTTCTGCTCAGTGTCTTGTCTTTTTCTCTTTACCATCAGGTTTATATTCTTCCTATCTCAGAACTGGCATTTCCTTCCTGTTGTTCACCTGGAGCATTAACAATGTGCTCAGTGGTGTCCGTGCAGCAGGATTCCATCAGTCCCTTGAGTTTTTCCATGAATTAGGAGTTAATGAATGATTTTTCATTCTTTTAAACCCACAACAGATGGCCATTGTTATCTTTTCTGAGAATAGAATCAAATGCATAGAACAATTGGATTGTGTCAGCCCGTGTATTGTAAGTGTCCCATAGTTTTTCTGTCCTGGGCCTTGGATACCATTTTGTAGGTAGCAGCAATTTGTTCCCATGTGTGTCTTTGGGGGGAAAAAAAAAGTGCTTTGTACTTCTCTATGAATTGCTGCAGTGGCAAATGAAAAGCCATTGAAGTACAAGGGGTATCCTTTTCACTGGAATTCCTGTTATCCTGATATACCGTAGCTTAGGACTTAAGACCTGATGGCACCAACGTAGCCATATGATCTTTAGTGACTGCCAGGGAATTCTCAAGCAAATGCCCTCAAAGCCATCTGTCCTGCCCTGTCCAGAGTCATGATCTGGAGCAAGGAAATAGGGCTGAATAATGGGCTGTTGCAGGAATTGTCTCAACTCTTTAATCATAGGATGCTCTTTCACCTCGTGCAGTGCTAGCAGATTGTCACTGAAAGGGTTACTCCTGGTCTCCTGCCACAGCTCCAGGCTTGTGCTCTGGGCTCTTTGCAGCAGGACTGGGGGCTGCAGAGCCCCAGGCTGAAGCTCTTTGGCTCACTCCTGGGATGAGAAACTAGGGTTAGTTTTCTCTGAGACTGGTTTGCTGAACCAGCACATGCTGCAGCTTCCTCATTGCTGGACCTGGCACAAGCAGCAGAAGCACATGGAGTGGTGGGGAGAGGTCACATACTACTTTTGGCAGCAGCTGGCCATTAATACAGATGAGATGTAATGTAACACTGCATCTAGCTAGGAATAGAAGGCAGAGGATGATGGGCATAGCATCACTTAGACTAGAAACATGAAAGGCAGAGATGGTAATCCACAGACTAGGTACTTATGGTAGGCAAAGCTTAGGAGAAAATAATAGACCCAGAGGCTGTTCTAAAAGCTGGCCATGAAGTCTGTGGCTAAGAATGAGCTAGAACTTCCCAAAAGAGAGAAGAATTCTGTGAGGTAGCTGGAAATGGACTTAATGTTTCTGGAGGTGACTGGGTTTTGAACATTATCTGCTTGGGGGTTGCATTTGTCCCTTCTGTAGACTGACATTGTACTGGTACTTGGACTTGTTCAAAAGTCCTGGGGGTCATGCTGGGCTCCATTGGCACTGCAGTGTTTTAGCAACGCTGTTGAAGCTGGAAAGGAGATTGCTTCTGCAGTACTTCAGCCTATAGGTCAGGTTGTGTGCTTGCCTGAGCTCCCGTGCCTTCTCCATACTATTCCAGAGTACTGAAAGCTGAACTTTGTTTCTTAAAGTGACTTGTATGAGATTGGTTTTTGCCTCACTGTGGTTTAGTGTCTACTCTCAACAGGAAAGTGCTTCACTGCAGTAGGCTCCATTGCAGTGTATACTGGAAGGTTTAGATACAGAGTTGTTGAAGGTGGAGATATCTGGCGATAATCAAGACCAGTCCATTGCTCAGAGCTGGGACAGCTCAAATAGGTTTCTCAGGACCATTGCCAGTCTGGTTTTGAATGCCTCCAGTGCAGAGACCACAACATCCTGGGGCAACGTGTTCCCATGTTTCATCTCTCTTAGAGAAAGGCTTTTCCTTATGTGTAAATGTATTCCAATTTGTGCCCATTGACTCTTGTCGCTGGATGCCATTGGGAAGAGATGGGCTCAGTCTCCTGTACAGCCCTCCATCAGATACTGGACATGGGGTCAGATGCTCCTGAGGCATCTCTTCTCCAGGAAGAGCCCTGGATCTCTGAGCATCTCCTTTGTCAGAGGATCCCGTCCCTCAGCCCTTGGAGCTGGGCCTTTCAGCCAGTTTTCCATCCACATCCCTGCTTGTCCAGGCTTACTTCATCAGTTTGTGAGGGTGGGATGGGAGGTGGCATGGAAGGCCTTGCTGAAGAGAAGACAAGCACATCATCTGTGCTCCCTTCACCCACCATGCCAGTCTTCTTATCAGGGCAGGCTTTTGGGCTGGACAGGTGTGAATTCCCTTTTGTAAATCCATGCTGACTGCTCCCATCACCTCCTTGTCCTCATTCATGTTTGCCCCATCACTGGGCTGAGGCTGTCTCTGTATCCTTGTCTTTGGAGATGGGAATGATGCCTTTGCCATCGTGAAAACTTGTAAAGGGTGATGGAAGCCTCAAGTGGGACTGAAACAACAGGCTCCAATATTTATATATTTCTACACAGATCACGTAAAAATCCATGCACCTAAACCCATACAAGATGTATCTGAATCCAAAGGGGGCTGCACTGCTGCAGGGCAGAGTTAAGAGCAGACCGTGTTCTGCTTGTTGAGGACTCCAAAACCTGCTTTTCTTAATCGAGATGGGGAAGTTACTTGTTCCCCTTTACACAAAGCTCATGGTCCAGGAGGCCTCCTCCAAGTCTTTCTGGCTGTTGGCAGATCCTGAACAGTGTCTGGAAGCCAAGATGTGCCTTTGGGGTTGGGTTTGGTTTTTCCCCCATGAGAGCAGAGCTGCTGCTGTTACACCATGCTAGACTCTGTCTACTTGAACTCCTGCTGTCCTTAATTCACAGTGGAGTGAGCGCTCCCTTTTCCTCAGAAGCCCTACCCTATCCGGTATTCCTGGAATCCCAGGGTCCCCTTTTAACAAGGAACTGACCTAGTACAGTATCCTCAGCATAGTTTGCATCCAAATACTGTCTCATCATAGAATCCCAGCCTGGTTTTCGTTGGAAGGGACCTTAAAGCTCACCTAATTCCAACCCCTGCCACGGGCAGGGACCCCTTCCACTAGAGCAGCTTGCTCCAAGCCCCTGTGTCCAACCTGGCCTTGAACACTGCCAGGGATGGGGCAGCCACAGCTTCTCTGGGCACCCTGTGCCAGCGCCTCAGCACCCTCACAGGGAAGAGCTTCTTCCCAGTATCTAACCTGACCTTCCCTTGTTTCAGTTTGAACCCATTCCCTCTTGTCCTATCACTACAGTCGCTGATGAGGAGGGACTTGTGTGTTGTAGACTCTTACTCAATATAGGCAGACATGTAAGTGACTTTTGGTCATTGATTCCTAAGGAGGTGTATTTTTTCTCACCTTGTAGAGATGCTAATAGAAAAGAACTTTATAATTACAGAGAGTTTTTTAACTTGTAGTTTTTGCTTCATTACACATCTAGGCTGGCTGTTGTGGGTGGAAGCAGCTTGTGCCTCGTGAGATGAAGTCAAGGAGAAGGAAAATCTTGGAATAATAGCACAAGGTTTTACTTGAGTATACATTTCCCAGTTTCTGACATAGTATCTTGTTTTAATTTTGCATATACTTCAGGGTGTACAGCTCCTGCAGTTCTAGTAGGAGTACAATCAAGGCAGAGTATTATACATGCACAAAAGCACTTATCATGAATCTGCAAATTGAAGCTTTCCCAATTATTCCCTGGCTAAACCCAGGCATTTTTCCATGAAGACAGCATCACATATTATGTATTATTGCTTAGGGTTTAACTGCGATACCAAACGATATCTCAGTTTGCAGGAGGTGGCAGGGAAAAGGGCTACTGCAGCTCTCCGAAGCCAAAATCCGTCTTCCAGCTTTGACAAACCCACTTCACTGGGGCTGTTCCTGAAAATAGCTGCGCCATTTGCTTGGATTTTCAAAACAAATGAGGGTTGCATGTCTGACATGCAAATCTCAGCCCGGGAGGCTGCAGACTGGCAAAGTTAGAAGCCAAGGAAAGCAGAATTCCATGGAAGATGACGTTTGTTCTGATTAGAAACGTGAAGTTACCCAGTGTGGTGGGCCAAAGGGTGTCTCTGTTACATAGAAATTGTTGTAGAAGTCTCTTTTTTCCCCTGTATTTAGGAGATACATGTTTGTTTTGTGGTCTGTGATCATATTAATTTGTGTTAAAATGTTCTTGGGAAGAAAGTGTTGCTTACAAAGTCATGTCATTCTGCTTTTCTCACAGCTGGGTTTTTAAGCACAAGATTAAATGGCTTTTTCCTTTTGTTCTATGAGGAATTCTCATTGTAATTTGTAATTACCTGTTAAGTGTGCACCTTCATTTAAATAGGACAGGGGATTTGTGTATCCTATAGTGTGCAGTTTCAAATAGGAAGAATGATTTCTCTTAAACCGTGCTTCCAGTCAATATAATCTGGCATATACCTTGGCTGTGGAAAAGGGGGTTTAATACATGGAGTTAAATCAAAGCTGGATCTGTTAAAAACTAAACTATCCCTACTATTAGCCTCCAGTTTTGTGCTGGCATAAAGGGAGAACTGAAAATGAGCAGAGATGGAGAGAAAGTAGCATTGCCCCCTCTGGCCCCAGCACTGATTTATGCCATACTAAAGCTGACTGTGGAACTGTAACACTACTTTCAGAATGAATTGGTTTGCTTTAGTTTATACCTTCAACTCAATTATTGCATCACAAAAAGGGCATTTCTTCCAGTTATTGTTGCTGAAATCATGCAGCAGTATTGATACAGACAGGATGAAATGGCTACTCTTTACCTCAGATTGCTTCCGCCTGTTTGTGGTGCTTTATTTGTGGATACATCACTTGCTGTGACTTGTGTTGTATCAGATGAATTACTGGATTGCGCTTTTACAGGTTCAACCTAGAACTAATCATTTCCTGTGTTTTCTTTTTTAGCCTTCTGTTGAGTCTTCAAGCCCAGGTAAATACCTTTAATGGTTCCTGAACTTCTAAGCACCCTTTAAAAATGAGTTTCACTGGTCTCTTGCTGTTAGTAATCTAAGGATATCACTTGATGGATAGGTTGGTGGTAGTACTGGTTGCAGTAGTCGCTATCTAGTAGTCAGCCTAAGTGTAAATTATGACTAACTGGAGGCTTTTTTCTGTCCACTTTGGTCCCACTGTACTTAGTGTTATTTATTTCCAAGCTTTTTGGCATCCTACTGTGGAAAAGCTTTCCCGTAGTTACTTTAGCTGGACTGCCCTTGTCCCTTGAGCTCTTCTTCTTGCAGAGAAGCAATCAATTGCTTTAAACACTTCGAAGTATTATTAACCCTTATAGGCAAGCCCTCCCTCTTGCACCCTTCACATGCAAGCTCTACAGGCTTTGGAAAATGGAATTGAAGTTGTCCATGGAGACGAGTGGAAAAATGTTAGCAGGGTTGGAATTAGAAGTCAGGTATTGCTGAATTACATCTGCCAAACCATTCATCCATCCATTTAGTTTTCATTGTCACAAAATCTAACCAGACTTCTTTACAAAGAACCGTGAAAATAACAAGGCATGGGGGGGAAATAACTAAGGATTCTGCATCATAAATAAAATCTGCATAACTCTGGAGCTTACTTGAAGCTTAAAGTCTGGAAAAGTCATTAGGCTGTCTTTGTAGCTGCAAAACAAGAAAGCTTCCAAAGTATAAAGGAAACAACTGCCCTGAGTTTATATTTTATGAGTGTTTCTGCTCCCAGTAGAACTCTTGATTCAGGCAGGTTTATGATGATTTAGGCATTAAGTCTTCAGAACTTGAATGTTTTACAAGCATTTAACTAGGGGCCTGATGTCCAGATACGTAGGGCTTTGAGATCTGGCTGTTAAACAGCATCTCCTGCTTCTCTTTCTCATGATCTACCACTCAAAGGGCAGCTTTTACTGTCCTCTGAATAACAAGATTGGCTTTCCCTGAGTTAAACGATGGAGGGATTTTGAGGATATTTTAATTTCTGAGTATAATTTGAGTATTAAAATGTCACCAAAATAAAAAAATAAACTCTGTGAGGCCATGATCTAACGAAAAGCATTCTTTAAAATGTTTTCTATCAGGAGGTTCAGCAACATCTGATGACCATGAATTTGATCCATCAGCTGATATGCTGGTGCATGACTTTGATGATGAACGGACATTAGAAGAGGAGGAAATGATGGAAGGAGAAACAAACTTCAGTTCTGAAATAGAGGATCTTAACAGGGTAGGTAGCCTTAAGTAGTCATAAAACATAACCACAGCCCACAGCCTCACACAAAACATACGCAGGTTTTTCCCCCTTATAGTTGGGATTTAAAAAAAAAAAAAGAACAAAACACCCCAAAATCACTAATAGGTAAATAATACTGATGGGGGAAAGCAGCTGAACTAAATGTGAGGTTCTCAAAAGGTGGGAAAAGGAAACTGGTACCTAAATACTTAATAATGTATAACGCTGTGCTTGTTTGGTTTCTTTTTGCATATATGTGCTGCTATAGGAGTTGCATTTTAGAGCTAATAATATAGGTTAAAGCATGCTCTCACTAAACTATATTCCAGTGTTATTTTCTAAAGCACTTGATTAGTGCAGATAGATGTTGATTTAGAAAAAATTCTCCTAATCTTACATTTCTTTTGCATATTTATACAAACATTTGTATAGTACTTTAGTGGAGCATAAAGGAGTATCTTCGTTTTTAAGGTGGAGGAAATGGAGATACAGATGAAATGGTTGGCTTAGAGCAAAAAGTTGTCATAAGACCTAGGATCAGAACTCCTGATCTGTTTCTCACTATTAACTATTGTCAGTGGTGAGAAATAAATCTTAAAACATGTGTCTCCTGAAATAATTGCATATAAGATTTCTTTGGCATTTTAGAGTGACTTATGTATTGTCTTAAATCACTTCTCAGGCAGAAATAATATACTTAAATTACAAACTAGGCTCATTATAAGTACAAAGTAATTTAGATACTGTCTGTGGCCTCCTTGGCTGAAAAGACTTCTTGAACCTAGGATCATCAATGATTTTTAGATGCGTATTTGATGTATAAATCCTGTTCAGTATAAATGATTATGTCAGTATGACTTTAATTTAGTGCATTTAATCTACATTTCACATGTAAACAATAATTTCTTTCTGGTAACTTGAGGTTTGATATTAAATGGTAAACATAAAGATAAATAAATAGCTTGTGGATCTAAATGTGCTTCGTTTCGGTTGAGGAATGGAGCTCCACGCCTGTGACATGTTTTTCCCCTCATATTTTGTGAAGAGTCAACATCTGTTACGTAATTCTGTCACCACATTACAGTGCATCATTTATAACTGTATTTCAGCCATCAGTTTATTCCCTCATATCCTTGTTCAAGTGTATTATTCCTTCATGTGTCAGTTCTTATGAGATCAGGACAGTGAGCAGTGGTACAACAGATTCACATTGCTCCTGTGTTGCCCTTCCCTGCAGGATGCTCTTACGGATTAGCAGAGAATCTTGCGGTCACTTTGTATGTGTGTTGCAGATAGGGCTTTCACTGAGGTTCGGATGTTTCCATGCCCATAGGATCTCACAGAATCCTAGAATCCAAGACCACTTTGAGTTGGAAAGGCCCTTAAAGCTCATCCCCTGCCACTGGCAGGGACCCCTTCCACTAGAGCAGCTTGCTCCAAGCCCCTGTGTCCAACCTGGCCTTGAACACTGCCAGGGATGGGGCAGCCACAGCTCCTCTGGGCACCCTGTGCCAGCGCCTCAGCACCCTCACAGGGAAGAGTTTTTCTAGTGAAGAATCTTGCTAGAGACCTGTGGTTTCCTCTGCCTGTGGCATAGGTGGCAGGCTGCACATCAGTGCTCACTTTTGTATGGGATTTTTTTGTCATGGATGGTAGGCAATCTAAATCTCAGCCTATTGTTAAGACAAGTGCTATCCTGTCTTTTTCTTCCCCCCCCTCCAACATTTACATGTATTATTTCAGATTCCCCCCAGGCTGTGAATGTGCCTGATTTACTAGTTCAGCTCCTTCAGAGGTGAGGTGACAGTCAGGTTTTGCAAAAGCATTTTTGAACCTTGGTGATTTCACTCCTGACTCTCATAAGAATTACACCTTCCTCTGAGGGTAAAGATCTTTTCTGCTTATTGGGTGAGCTCTGGTGAATCAGAACTATTGGAATTTGTGGTTTTCAGTGATAGTTCTTGAATGGAATTTCTCATGGGCAGGAAAGCTGTCTGTGAGGTGGTGCAGCAACTAACCTTGATCGTATGGCTTTAACCTGCCAGAGGGGAGACTGAGATGAGCTCTTAGGCAGAAGCTCTTCCCTGGGAGGGTGCTGAGGCGCTGGCACAAGGTGCCCAGAGAAGCTGTGGCTGCCCCATCCCTGGCAGTGTTCAAGGGCAGGTTGGACACAGGGGCTTGGAGCAAGCTGCTCTAGTGGAAGGTGGCAGGGGTTGGAACTGGGTGAGCTTAGGTCCCTTCCAACACAAACCAGGCTGGGGTTCTATATCCAGACATGTATTCAAGTAGTACTGGTTTTGTAAGTAGTAGCAGCTACACCAGATGTGACCAGCATCGTGGCTAACCACTGTTCTTTCAGCAGCCCCAGAGAATGTGTGCTGGGACAAGGCGCATCTCTCAGTGTCCTGGGCATATGCCTATGGTGCAGTTTCCCAAAGCACATGGAAACTTGGCAGCATGATTTTGGTAGTAGGAAACTGCATTCACAGTAAGTCTTGGACATAATAAATGACCAGGCCCCAGCAAGTTGCAGACTTGATTTCCTGCTGCTCTCAGCTAAGCTGGAGGTAGCATAACATGAAGGATTTGATGAGTGTGAGGCCAAGCTCTTCACCTTTGTGTTGCCCTGTCTATGGGCAGAGCACTACAGGGTGCTGTGTGGCTCCCTGGGTACCTCTAGGATAGGGTGAACATTGCCAGGGTGCTGTGCGTGGAGCCTCCCTCTATTCCTTACAGATTTGTAAGCTTTTTTTTCCCTCCCTTTTCCCATTTGTTCCATGTAATCATTTGGTTTCCCCTTTTGGGGTCCCCCTTTTCAGGGAGTGGTTTTAGCTTTCTTAGGATTATGTACCAGCATCTCGTGTCTTTAAATGAGAGAACCATACATGGGAACCCACTGTTTCATTCTTCCAGCCTCTAGCAGGAAGTAGTTCAGGCACATATGAAAAAGATGTTGTCTCTATGTCTGTAATGCCCATTAGTCTTATTTTTCCTCTTCCTGTGGATTTGTCCATTCAGTTTTTAGGCTCTGTAACCATAGTGTCCACGAGGGATGTGCAGTGTTGCACAGTTCATTTAGTGAGAAACATGTTTGGGTTTTCAGCCTGTTCTATGTCCATTTCAGTGGCTGTTCTTCCATTAGAAGAGTCATTTATATTTATTTTCTCTGTGCTGCTTATGACACACTTCTCCATTATATCACTCCCCTCACCTCTACTCCAGACACATCCGTTATAATCTATTTCTTGTTATTAAGCACCTTCCACAAAAGAAATTCCTGTGTCTTTGATAATTCTTGTTCCTTATTCAGCCTTTTCTCATTTTGCAGTCTCCTGAAGCAATGCAGAAATCACAATTTGTATTTATCTTGGAGAGTTTCTGGCCCTTGGAGCTTTTTGTGTTGTAATGGTCTATTTGAAGTTAGGAGGCTCTACCTAAGAAAAATGTTAGTGCAAGACCACTTTCCTAGGTGACATATAGTGAGTAATAAGCCTGTTACATAGTTCCCCATTTCTAACAGTTAGATATGATAGGGACCAATAATTCAAGAAGAAACATGAGGACATTTAGGTCCACATGGTCTACATCTACTGTGTATAAAGCTTAACCAAAGAGTAAACCAGTGAGTAGCAGAATGGCTTAGTTCTTTGAAGTAAAATAAAATACACTGACAATGAGTACTCCTAACCCATGTTACTCCTACTCTTGCACAGCCGAACTAACTATAAGTGCCTTTTGTCATTGGTATTGTTCCTGCATTTCCAGAAACTAGAGCTGTGTTGTTGAGTGAAGGCCTTAGGACAGGAATTCCCTGAGGCCAGGCAGTAACTAACAAAATCTGATTATCAGCCAAGATGCACATTGCATGCTAAGAGGAAGTATTTAGAGCAAGCAGACAGCTCTAAGTAACAGAGGATTTGATCGTGTGAGAGAGATCATGTTAAAATGCCCTCTGAAAGGTCTCCTTAGGGATGCCACATACTGCCCCTGAGGGCTGGGCATGAAGGTATTAAAAGGGATTAAGTAATTTGCAGACATGGCAATAAATGATTTATATTAATAAAGCGAATGCGATTGATAACAGTTTGGGAGCCACTCAAATTTGAGAACCAGCTGTATCATTTGCAGTGGCTCTGCGGAGAGGACCAGCATTCGAAGGATAAAGACTTTTAATTGTGTACCTATTTTAGCAGATTTGCTTCATCTGTGGATGGTTTTGTAGACAGCTGGCTTAAAATGTGTAGGAATCTGTAAACATTACTACTGTCTTTACCTGGTTATCAGGTGATCCTAAGTATAAAGTGAACCCTCGCCCCCATCCAGCCCCTCAGTTTCTAGTTTTGCCCAGAATGAGGAGAGGTACAGGGTAAAGAGGTGCAGTTTTGTTTTCAAAGCCAGAGTTGAAGAACTCTGTGGAATTGCCGCTATAGCAAAACTCCCCAAAGATTTAATTCCATGTTCAAGCCAGGTACTGCAAGTTCTGCTCCTTATTTTGCTGAATTCTTGGAGACACTGCAAAAATCACTGCCATGCCCTAGAACAAGGTCCTGCCTGCCAAAACTGTCAATATCTTGTCTCTGTGAAACAGTTGCTGCTGACACACATTTTTACCTGTTTCTCCTACAAATATGTACTGAATACTACTTCAGGTAGTTTAAGGGAAAGCAATATATATCCCAAGAAAGAGTGTGTTTGCTCGAGGTGCTGAAGGGGGTATGGTGTAACCAGTTGTAACCTGCCACATTGCAGTGCTTGTGCTTTTGTAGAATAGTAGTAGACAAGTACCAAGGGAAGGATGGGGCCATTTGGTGCCCTTTTAATGAGGTTTATGGCCCCGTGCAGAGCTTGCTGGTATGTGAGGTCTGCAGTGAATTTATAAAGGATTGGGAAAGAAAAACCCTGCATAAGAAAACACACATTTTTCTTAGGAGCCCAAACTGCAAGTTTTCCCTGTCCAGTCCCTTTGGAGTGGCCATTCCTGGTGTAAGCGATCACCATCTAGCTGTTTTGCTGTGTCATGATCAAAGTGCGCCCCTTGAAGCTGTAGAGGTGATGTGGGCTCTGAAATATTCCTCTTAAAACCTCAAACTTTGTTTGGCTGTTTACCAGGAAAGTGACATGCCGATCCAGGAGTTACTTAGCCGTTACGGCTATGACGGTACCATTCCACTCCAAGAAGACGATGATGATGAAGATGAGGAAGAGGAAGAGGAGGAGGGAGAAGATGATGATGATGTTGATAATGATGACAACAGTGGCTGTAGTGGTGAAAACAAAGTAAGGGTTTATATTAATTTGCACCTGATTTTATACAACCATCCTGTACTGGACAACACCTCATGATGCCAGATCATGGCAGAAGTAATCTATAATACAGTTGATGTCAGATGCTTTGTGTGCTGAATTCTAATGTTCATTCTTGATCAACTGTCTGTATCTCTCTTCATTGCTCTTAACTTCATGGAATCATAGAATTCCCAACAAGAAGGTTTTATCTCCCGCCAGTGCACTTGGTAGGGCCACAGCCTCACTCAACCCACCCCAGGGTCAAAACACTTTGGATTTGGGAAAGCTGCTGGCTGTGCTGGGGCAGGGAACCTCACAGGGTGCTTTGGATCAGTGGGGAGCAGATCCAGAAAATCCAGTGCTCCTGCCATCCTCTTCCCATGCAGAATAATCTAGAAGAGGCCCAGGGACTTGAATCCTAGAATCCCAGCCTGGTTTGGGCTGGAAGGGACCTTAAAGCTCCTCCAGCTCCAACCCCTGCCACGGGCAGGGACCCCTTCCACTGGAGCAGCTTGCTCCAAGCCCCTGTGTCCAACCTGGCCTTGAACACTGCCAGGGATGGGGCAGCCACAGCTTCTCTGGGCACCCTGTGCCAGCGCCTCAGCACCCTCCCAGGGAAGAGCTTCTGCCTAAGAGCTCATCTCAGTCTCCCCTCTGGCAGCTTAAAGCCATTCCCCTTGGCCTGTCCCTACAGGCCCTTGTCCAAAGCCCCTCTCCAGCTTTCTTACAGGTCCCTTAAGACATTGAAAGGCTGCACTAATTTCATCTGTATTGTTCCAAAGTGTTGCAAAGGCAAATTAAAGTACATGTGTACCTGCAGCATCATGTAAGAGGAGATTGTAATTGTCCTTCAGAAACAGTAAGACTTCAAACCTGAAGGTTTAAGTGCCTGAAGACACCTTAGTAGATACGGCTGAATACTTGTTTAAAGATGAAAAGCTGTTCTACTAAACCTGAGCAATGTGGAACTGAATTAAATGTGTCTCAGAGCACTGGAGGTTGCTGCAAGTTTCCTCTCGTTAGCATTTGAAATCGTGTTTTTTCAGCCTGGCAGCCTTAGTTGTACTTCAATTGTTAACGGAGGATACTGCTTCAAGTATCTTTGCCAAATGTATAGGTTTGAACTTGGCATCTTTAAAACCCTTTTCTGTGTGCTCTGAAAAGAAATGCTCTGATTTTAGACCTTCCTCCTGTTGTATGTATTTGCAACAATCCTGTCATGGGCACAGCTGTAACTTCTCCATTACTGGTGGCATTCAGAGCTGCCTCCTGAGTTCCATTAAAATACAAACCCCTTTGTATTGTCAGCAACAAAAAAGCTCAGGCACTAATGGAAGTTGCATTATCTAAGCTGGCTTTTAAAAGGCTGTTTTGAGGTTTTTTTTTTATATGTTACCCATTACAGAATCTCTGGAATGTGACACAGAGATGAGGGATGATACATCTGATTCAGAAAATGAGGTTCTTAGGATTTGCAAACTCCCTTGACAGATGCTGTAAAAGATTGCCGTTTGTGTGGGTTGAGTAGTTCAAAAAGTAGGAAGATTCTTAGTTCTGTTACATCAGGAAAGTTTCAAGGGGACGGAGAGGGAGAGAAATGTACATAACATGAAGTATGCAAAATGAAAACCGTGGAATCATGGAATGGTTTGGGTTGGAAGGGACCTTAAAGCTCCTCCAACTCCAACCCCTGCCACAGGCAGGGACCCCTTCCACCAGAGCAGCTTGCTCCAAGCCCCTGTGTCCAACCTGGCCTTGAACACTGCCAGGGATGGGGCAGCCACAGCTTCTCTGGGCACGCTGTTGTGCATGGTGGTGTTCCTGAAGTCTCACTCTCTTCTTATGTCCTTGCTTCTTAATCACTTCCTGACACAACTTCCAGCTTCTTTGTTCTTATGACCTCCTCTGTAGTTCTCCAGTTCTGTTACCAGTTAATTTAAGGTACTGCCTATCTGCTCTTCAATAGATAAAATCTCAAGTGTCTTGTTAGCAGCAAAAAGAGTCATCTTCCTCCCTCTATCAGGCACTAACCCTTTGTGTTGTGCTGCAGAAGCAAGCACGTGCCTCTCATCAGCAGGAGCAGTTCAAAATGTGGCCCAGCAAGCACAGCCACTGGTTTAGCCCAGTTGCAGACCTGGCACGGGGGTTGTCAGTGTTTGTTCACCAGTTCTGCCCCAGTTTGGATAGGGGTGGAGTGAAGGTGGTGGGGAGGACTGGGCACAAAGAGAGCCCCTAACCTGTGTTGGTTGTTTGCCTCAGGGTAGGAGAATGAGAGCTCTGAAACGCTTCTGTGCTCCTAGCAGAGAGGCAGTAAAATACATCTGTGGGGGTGGAATGGTTTTATAAATCATTCAGGCTTTCTCTGCAAGTGCTCATCTTTCTACAGCTTATTTGGCTACTGCACTTAGCTGTTTTCTATTTTTAATCTGCTTTAAGCTGTACATGTGATAATACTCTGGCTGCTGGTAAAGGTAGACATAAACGCATGCTGTGCCCAGTGCTTCTGTGTTAGAACTAGCAAGTGTGAGTGCTTACAGCATAGACATAAACCACAGAAAAGATACTGACAACATGCATTGAAATAGAAAACAATACATTTTTTAACCTTTATCGTTTTAATTTTCCTTAGTTGTAATAATTCCCGTAGTTGTTGTGATTTATCTTCCAATAAAGAACCTGATTCTGATTTTTCCTCTTTTAATGACTCCATATACTTACTTGAGTCTACTGAAATGTTGTTCCTGTGGGGCTGAACTACACGATTGCCATTAATATTTCTTGAAGGTAACATTTCCATTTGATTGATAAAAATAGGGCCAGTTAACAATTCCTCCTCTTTTTACTGCAGATTCATAAGGAAAGGTTTAAAGGCCAAAGTAGAATTTCAAGTTAAATGAAATTAAATGAAACCCACAAGGGTTTGCTTGCCTGATTTAAAAAGCTAGGGGTGATATTTAATGGTGGTTCACATTTCTGATACGGAGGTTGGAGTCTGAGTGGTTTAAATGGATCTGCTTAAAATCCTGGTCCATAAATAATACGATGTGTTTACACTTCTGTTGTGGCTCAGTCTGGACAGACCACAATCTACGCAGTCCCTTCAAGTCACCTGAAAGATATTTGGGGTTGATATATAGGCCATTTTGGAGAAAATACTGCCAAAACAGTGTCTGTCACAAGGAATAACTGATCTCCTGTTTGTTTTTCTGTACTTAAGGAGGAGACCATAAAAGATTCATCAGGGCAGGAGGATGAGACACAGTCATCTAATGACGACCCAGCACCATCTGTTGCTTCTCAAGATCCACAGGAGATAATTCGCCCTCGTCGATGTAAATATTTTGATACAAGTATGTAAAGTTCAGCTCTAAGCACAGTCATCTCACTGGGATTGACCTTGGCTTAAGAACAGCTCTAGTTAATGTGGGATTCTCGTTCGGAAACACACGTGTTGGTACCCATAAACCTGTGTTTAATCTCCTTCATAACAGTGCTCTTTATTGTTATTATACTCAAAATAGCAGGCAAAAAAAGGCTCTATTTGTTGCTGAATGCTAAATCTCTGCAGATGTGGGACTCTGTGAAAGGAGAGTCTCTTCTTAAAAGACTAAATCTATGGAAAATTTTAAATTTCTACAGGTTTGAAAAAAGCAGGTTCTCAGACAGTGTGAATCCTTCCACTGCACTGCTCTGATTGTTGTAACAGTGCAGTTTATCATCCTGCAAACATGGGGTCCAAGCGCAGTAAATGGTGGTTCATAGAAACGTATAATGGTTTGTGTTGAAGTGACATCCAGTTCCAACCCCCTGCCACGGGCAGGGACCCCTTCCACTGGAGCAGCTTGCTCCAAGCCCCTGTGTCCAACCTGGCCTTGAACACTGCCAGGGATGGGGCAGCCACAGCTTCTCTGGGCACCCTGTGCCAGCGCCTCAGCACCCTCACAGGGAAGAGCTTCTGCCTAAGAGCTCATCTCAGTCTCCTCAACCTCTGGCAGCTTAAAGCCATTCCCCTTGGCCTGGCCCTCCAGGCCCTTGTCCCAAGCCCCTCTCCAGCTTTCCTGCAGCCCCTTCAGGCACTGGAGCTGCTCTCAGGTCTCCCCTTCAGGAGCCTTCTCTTCTCCAGGCTGCCCCAGCCCAGCTCTCTCAGCCTGGCTCCAGAGCAGAGCTGCTCCAGCCCTCGCAGCATCTCCATGGCCTCCTCTGGACTCACTCCAACAGCTCCGCATTCTTCTTTGTGTTTTACTACTACTTATTTAGTAGTAAAATTTATTGATAGGTTCATTTGTGCCTTAACTTTTCAGCACCCATTTTGTATCTTAATCCATTCTAATTGTGAGCTTACTGTGGGTCATTCTTCAAAGTTATCAATACTGAAGCATCATCATTGTCACTAAAGCTGCCAATTGCACTTGCATGGTGTTAGGTGAGGTGGGAGTGAAGCTGAGCATGGCTTTGTGTGGCTGGAGGCTGTGGGTTGAGGGGCTGGGATGTGTTCTCCTGTCACCGTTGCCGGGGTGCCCCCAAGACCTGACTCTGACCTTCCAGGCCCCTCTCTTAGCCCACATGGGGGGAGGCTGCTGTTGGTGTGCACGGGCTCTATCACAGTTGGTTTTGTGTTAATGGTTGAGCAATTTCTTGTAGACAGTGAAATAGAAGAGGAATCTGAAGAAGACGAAGATTATATTCCCTCGGAAGACTGGAAAAAGGTAAATACTATGGGCTGTGAAAAAATGTCTGTATTTCATGAATAATAATTTGATCGGTTACCTAGTAACTCTGAGCTCTATAGATCACCCAAATCCTCTCCAGTTTTTTCCCCATAAATATCAGAGTTTTGACAGTAAGAAGTGTTAGAGACCTCCCAAAAAGTCAAAAATTCTGTTTCCACATAGTGCCTGTTAACTGTGTTTTTAGATTTTGAACAATGAAAGTTTGAAGGGGTAAAAAAAGATGTGATGATTCCCTCGTTTGCTAACAAAATATCACAGCTATGGTGCTTAACTGCTTGTTTCTGTTGTTTCCAAACAGGAAATCATGGTGGGCTCGATGTTTCAAGCTGAAATTCCAGCTGGCACATGCAAATACAAAGAGAATGAGAAAGGTGAGAGCATTATTACCATTGTTTAAGATAATTTCCTAATGGGAGGAAATAAAAGACTTGATTGATGTTATGTGTCTTGCAAAATGAAAGGGCGCATTCAGGTGGAAAATAGAGCCATCATCTCAAGCTATAGTTCATCCTGTACTTTGCCATCAAAGCTTGAGTCATGGATGGGGAAAGGAAAGATTATATTGTTGGCCTGTTGCCTATTGAACCCTTATATTCTAATCTGGTAATGTACACAAGCTTTCTTATATAGCTTATAGTTAACCACTTCACCTAGTTTATGGAAAACAAAATAGATAGTAAAGAAATTGCATTGCTGGAATTGGATTAAAAGAGGCAAAATGGTACCAGCAGCTTTGATCTTCACATTTTATAACTCTTCAATCAGTATTAAAGAACCTTTTGTTCTACTTTGGGGATTTTTTTCCAACATTTCCCCCCTCACAACCAGAGTGTTTGGCCGTATGCTGTCAATATAATCAAGTCAGGAAGGGCAGACCCAGTTTAAACCCAGCTGTGAGCATAAGAGAAGCAAATTTCCCTCCTTATTCAGCCCATTAGTAAGAATTCCTTTACACAGGTCAGTTTGAGACTGCCTCTTTTGTAGGTTTATATGTTAGTTCTTTAACCAACTCAGTGCCTTCCTAGTATGTGAGTATATACTCAGGTAGTAGCAGTTGTCTTGCTCCAGGTGCCAGATTGCAGTAGCTATGCTATAGACTGATTCAGCTAAAAACTGAGTAGGAAGAGCATCAGTCCTGCTGTTGATTTAGAGCAGGATTCTGTCAGCTCTGGAGAGCCAGAGAGGTTGAAGAGAATGGAATTTAAAGCTATGCAAGAAGTCAGGAGCTTCCATCGATTATACAGATTAGCAAGCATCTGCTTTTTAGCTGTGAAGAAGTTGCTCTTTACAAGCTTTCCTGCTTTTGTCTGAAAATAGAGCTCAAACTATGTTGTTTGCCTAAATGCAGTAAATTATGCTTTACTGGTCACCTGCTTTTCCTGGTACTTACTCAGCTCTAAATGGCTTCTGGCCTCCAACAATAAAAAAAATATAGCTGCTTTGAGCATTGCAGTAACCCATATAAAACCAGTTTTCATAGGCTTGCACACTGCTCTTTGCAGAACAAAGAACCTACGTCATGGGCAAAACCACTGAGGGGAAAAGTTATATATTCACTAATCATACTAGGGCTCTTCCAGTTTTATCTACCACATATATATATATATATTTATATCTTCAGACACTTCTTTCCTTTCTGCTGTGCTTTGGATGTAATCTTTGACAGGACTCCAGCTGGAGTCCATTAATAATGGAGCTTAAAAAGTTGGAAAATAAATGTCTGAGAGTATGTTTTTCATGTACATCTTAGTTGTTTGCTAATGAAGGGGAAATTCAGACTGTAAAATTCCCAAGGTGGTTAGTCCTTTCATAACCAGTCCTGTAAGCAACAGCACAAAAATGCTGGAACTCTGAAGAATAACCACACTGCTTTTCAGACTGTGTTCTGGCATGCTGGTGCGAGGAAAGCACGGCCATGGGATCTGCACTGGGCTAAGTACAGTCAACTGGCTCTCTGAGAAGTATGTCTGGAGACCAAATTAGCTGCTACTAAACAAATTCAGGTTATTATGGAGTTAAAATGTAAGTTTTCAGAAGGCTTGGGCTTGAAAAATCAAAGGATAGCTCTGAAGACTGCAAGTCTCAAAGTTGCTTTGAGACTTACCGACCGCTGTCATTCATGAGCATCACCGTGCATGTAGCTTCGTCATTAAGGGAGACTTAGAACTGATGATCAGTTACCTCCTGAAAAGAATTGTTGTTTCTCCTGGAGTTTGAATCCTGAGATACCTGGAATCTTTCTCTTGAATGAGCAACCAAACACCAGAGGAGGACTGATGCCTTTGAAGCAAAAAGCTCCCAGAAAATTGTTGGGAGCTGGTGCCAAAGAGTGGGTTGTTCATGAAATGAAACTGTCTTTCTTTGCAAGACGCTTCATAATTCTCCTTACTCGCTTTGGGTTTTTATTTGTAGTCTGTTTTCCTGTTAAAAATACTTCTTTTCAAGCAGAGATGTGTCTAGCCACCACTCTGACCTTTCCACCTGCACGGAATGCTACTGTGTCTTCCCTTTCCGTGGTGACCATGCTTTTCCCACCTTCCTTTTGTCAGAGGTGCTTACCAAGCTGACAGAATCTATGTGAAAGTTACTTGCTGTTTTTTGTAAGGTTATATTTCACTGAAGACTGGGCCACAAGCAAGGTTCCTGATTCTAGGTTTTTTAATAACCTGAATTTGCTTTGATTCAGCTGTACTTGTATTTTAATCCTGCTCTTCAAAACTAAAAATGGGAGGGAATTGGAAGGATCCATCATTTGGCTGTGTTTCTCCAGTTAATTTCTGTTTATTGTGGCTTCCCTGGTCTGAAAGAACAGCAGAGATTTGGTAGTATTAAAACTCAGCGATCTGATTCTGTTTTAGAAAGTATCTTTTGGAAGTAGTAGGAAGGTCTTGGCAAAGTTTCCTTTCAGGAGCTGCTTGACTTCAGAATGTCTGGAACCTGGATGGAGTCATTTTCCCTGGAGAAGCAGTGGACCTTGTTGCTGGCTTTGCCAGCCGTGTTAGCTGAGACTTTGATATTTAGTGGTCCAGGCACCTGGCACTCTCTTTAGCATCATTTTCGGTGTCGTGCTTTTTGGTTCTATGTGACTGATCCCAATTGTCTTGCAAGAAAACAGATATGATTAGTTTCTGAAACAGTTTTCCATGCCTGTTGGCTGCCAGCAGCAAAACTGTGCTGCCTAGGGAAAAGGCATGATGGATAGATGGGTGGGTGGGTGGATGGATGGATGGATGGATGGATGGATGGATGGATGGATGGATGGATGGATGGATGGATGGATGGATGGATGGATGGATGGATGGATGGATGGATGGTTGGATGGATGGATGGATCATTCAGGACTGTGTCAGATAGTGCTGCAACCTCCTGGTTGTAAGAGGAGGACAGGGAGGGTGGAGTTGGAATATCATGAATAGGTCCTAGAATCTAGAACATGGATTATGCCAGAGACTTGAAGACAGTTTAGGGTATAGTATCCTAGTCATTTGGATCACAGCATTCCTGAGACTCCCTTTTGCTTGTCCTTATGTATGTTCTGGATCAGTGTTGGTGCTCTAATGGTCTTCCAAGGCTTCATAATCACTAGCATTATAAGAGAATAAACTTCCATACTGTTTTAACTTGCTTGTGTTTCTCCTGTGGTTAATTCAGTGTATGAAAATGATGACCAGCTGCTCTGGAATCCTGACTTCTTGCCAGAAGATAAAGTGATCGAGTTCTTAAATGAAGCATCGAGGCGTACGGGTGATGAGAAAGGCCTGGATGCAATTCCTGAAGGATCACATATTAAAGACAATGAGCAGGTATATAAGAATAATGAGGATTTGTAGTTTAATATCACAGAATGAATTATCCCTTTTTTTTTATTTCATTCCCAAGAACTAAAACTGTGTTTGAAACAGCTTTATTATTCCTTGTGGAAATGGAAATATGATGGGTTTTTTACCTCTCTATAAATATTAAACTGTTAACTTTGGCTTAATGTTGCTTTATGCATCAGTGCATTATTTTAGCTATAAATAATTGTGTATGGATGGCTTCTTTCAGTTATAAATCTTTTTAAAGCTATATGAATGCATACTTACTGTTTTCTTCATACAAAAACACCATCAATTTTCCAAGTGTATGCAGTGGATAAAAATGTTAAAATCCTTTGCCTGGATGTATTCTTGGTTAAGTAATGAGAGATTTGGGAATTGAAACAGGCAAAATACGTTTTTGTGCTGTTTTGATTTATATTTCATTCATTCAAAGAGTTTATTCTTAATAGGTATTATTGATTTACTAAGTATGCTTCTGTGGCACAGTGTAAATGGAGTGGTATCTGGAATGTTAAATGTGTGTCTTTTCATCTTTCCAGGCATTGTATGAACTGGTTAAGTGCAATTTTGATACCGAAGAATCATTACGAAGGCTGAGATTTAATGTCAAAGCAGCCAGAGGTGGGTGTACACTGAAAGTTAAGCTTATATTGTTAGACTCTGGTTTTATTTGTTGCATAGGTGTTGCTGTCAGCAGGCTGAGAAGTTTTATTAGAGCTTGACTGCTTGTAAGCCATATATACCAGTGCCCATTTAAATGCCATCTTCAGTGAACCTCTTATTACTCTCTGGGAGAATGAAATCAGCAGATGTAGTATGAGCAGGTACCTGCTCAAAGTGGGTTTGTAAATTCACTTCCTGCCAATAGAGCTTGGGCTTAGATCTGTGACTTTAATAACAGGCTAAAATTTAAAATGACTTCTTAGGAACTGAATTGTGCATTCCTTGGGCACATTTCTTCTTTGTTCTTCTAGACCTTTTCAGTCATCAGAGTTAATGGAACAACCATGAAATAGAAAATGAAGTAATGCACAATTCTAAATAAAGAAGGATGAGCATCTAAACCTTTTGTTTAACAAAAGTGTAACACTAAAAAGACCCTGGTCTTGAAGATGCTTTGGGAGCCTTCAGCATTTCCTGGTTTGGTATTGATCCTTACACTCAAAGGAACAAGAAACTAAGAGAAGACACAAGTTATTTTCCTTGCACATTGATCTGTTGGTTCTGCTTTCAAACCTGTGCAAATCACAAGACAAGAATGATCAAATAGAGAAGATTAGTTCGTTCTCCCACTATTTTAAACCTTATTTATTCTTGACCTTAGCAATCAATAAGGCCAAATTATATTAAGTTCTTAGAAGTGTAGCTGAAAGTTATTAGGGGTTTATTCTGGCTTCAGTGGGACCAAGTTTTCCCATCCAATAGTGTGAACAACACAGTTTCCTATACTACCTGCCTGGATTTAACAGCCTGTCAGTGCTGGCTCTTGCCAGCAGTAAAGAAGATCTCATTCCTCATTCCTTTTCCCCTGCTTCTTCCAACTACCAGCAATCAGTCTGAGTCCACAGCATGAACTCCTTTGTGCTGTGTCCTGGCTTGAAGGATACCTGCTTCCTATGGCTGTAGGGGCAGAATGGTGAGAGCAGGTTTCAACTGCCTTCTTCTTTTCTGCTGCCTCATTATTTTCCCCATGTGGCAGGGCTGAAGTTTATAACAGTCCCTGCTGACAAGCTACTGAAGGCAGCCAAATTGCCCACCTACTCACTAGAAGGGAGAGATTCATTTTGGTAGCAGTAAGTGAAGTTTCTGGAGGTGGATCTCATTGAGTCAGCAGATGGTGTAAGAAACTGTCACTGAAATTTTCTTCTATTGACCGTATGCGTTTTGGTTAAGTGTTTTATTTATTGCATTTTCTTCCTGTAGAAGAATTATCTGTTTGGACAGAAGAAGAATGCAGGAACTTTGAACAAGGGCTGAAAGTCTATGGCAAGGATTTTCATGTGATTCAGGCAAATAAGGTAAAACTGATTTTAAGCATAGTTCTCACGTTTTATTTAAAGCAATGTAATAATAAATGAAATCTTATCCTCAATTTCCTTCACGAATTATTTACTTCTTCTGTTTTTCCTATATATATGTCCAAATTGGTTTCTCAAAGTCCAGAATCCTTTATAACTGTGCCTGTGAACCCAAAGTTCAGGGAAGTGCAAAAATCCTGCTGTGCATACATCATCCCCAGGATCTTTAACTTGGATCTTGAGTGGACTGCTGAAAACAACTTGAATATTGCTCCTGAAGCTGTTGCTTGCAGCCCCTCAGGATATCTTCATTATCCTCCAAAACACTATTAAACTTTACACTTCCATTTCTGGGCCTCTGGAATTTTGAGTCAATAGTTTCCACTATTTCCTCTGTTGTCTGAAGAAGCATTGACTTTGAATTTCACACCTTTTGATTTAAATGGTAGCTTTTTGGCAAAAAAAAGATCTTGACATTCACCCAAACTTGCATGGCACCTATTTCCTAGGTACGAACACGATCAGTTGGTGAGTGTGTAGCATTTTATTACATGTGGAAGAAATCAGAGCGTTATGATTTCTTTGCGCAGCAGACGCGATTTGGAAAGAAGAAATACAATCTTCACCCTGGTGTAACGTAAGATGTGCATTATTTCTATGTGCTTTTACATGTTGCATCTAAATCTTTCATCTTGTACTGCTCTAATCTGAAATGGCATCACCACAGGGGGATTCCACAGTCCCAGTTTGCAGCAGGAAACCAGACAAGGTGTAAGAAAAGTATAATCTGGCTTCTAAAGTAGATTTATTTGGAGTAAGGCCAACGATTTGCATTGAGCAGCTATTTAATTTAGCTTCTTTGCTGCTGAAGTGTTTCACAAATGTAACATTTCTGCAAATATGTGGGTTTATTTTTAAATGCTTGGTTTACTTTAAGACATGTTTTATACAGAGGCATTAGTCACAGGTTTCGGGGGGATTTGTGCTGTACTATAGTCTTGGAATGTGTTGTTTGGCAAGAATTGGCCAACACAGTGCTCCATATTGGAGTTTTTTTGGGTGTACAGAGCTCCTTTCCCCATTCACATCTCAGATAGGCAGAGAGGGGATGTGTGTAACTGAGTATTCTCTTCTCTCAGATCTGAGCAAGTGAGCCAACACATTCTTCTGCCCTTCATTCCAGTGCAGTGATTTTACTATCCCACTCCTTCCACTGACTTTTCCCAAGTCTTTCTACTATTTTTTTTTTTTATTCCTTGTTTGCTCCTGGCTTCTGTTGATCCTTCTGTGTAATATCAGTGTTTCTTTAAATGTTTTGAACTCTGTTGGACCACTGAAGTGAACTTGTAGTATGACATTAAGAGTTGCCATCTGTGGCTTTGTAAAGCAGACTGTTACAGGGAAGCTGCTAATTTCTTAACCGGTTGTCAGGGACTGTCTGTCTCCCCCTTTTCTTCCATCTTATTTTTTTCCAAATGGACATTTTGGGTTGTTAATCACTTCAAACATTCTCTGATCCTTTTGCAGTTACCTGCATGTGGTGATCCGAAGTGCCAGTAAGGATTGTACTTGCCTATTCTTGACTGCTTTTGCAGATAGATGTGGGAATTTAGGGTGCAGTATCAGTTCCAGAATAGTTATGTGTGAGGCTGTGCTGTTCCTGGAGCTAATCCAGGCTACTGTAAGGGCTTTACCAGCCAGCTTTGTTTGTTTAAATCTTTCATAAGAGATTTACTATTAGTGACCTAAATTGTAGGACTGTAATAGATTTCAGATACGGAAATCGTCTTTTACTCTGAAGCTTTTAATTCCCTTTTAACTTTGGCTTTCTTGAGGCTGTACATGCACAAAACTTACTTAATGGTATGGTATTGCTTTATACCTTAATGGTACGTTACTGCTGCTGCAGCAGATTGCAAGAACTTAGTACAAAGCTGCCTGAGAGCATCTCCTTGAAAGCAGAGTCCACAGCGTCACAGCAGATTGAAGTTCCTGCTTGTGCATGATCTTATGGGACTTAGCATAAGCACAGGCTGAATTTATAGAAGCTGGCTGTGAGGTTGGTCAGTAAACACATGCTTACTGTGGACAAACCATACCTGGGGAAGTTAACCCAGGAGATACTGAAGTTGTCAACTTTGCAAGGTAAGCCTGTGCATTTCAACAGATCTAAAATGGGACTTGGTCACACTTGCAGTATGTGCAGGGAATATTTATGTGCAAATAACACCAGTACTTTACACTGCAAAGGTGAAGCTGAATGTGCTGTTTCTGTTGTGTAGGGATTACATGGACCGTCTCCTGGATGAAAGTGAAAGTGCTGCATCCAGTAGAGCTCCGTCCCCTCCTCCTACAACTTCCAACAGCAGCACCAGCCAGTCTGAGCGGGAAGACAGCACAGCCAGCAGCAGCAATCAGAATGGTGAGTGCCTGCCCTGTCCCTCCGAAACAGCTGCCAGATGATCACAGATGACAAGCCAAGTGGGAGAAACAAACCTAGTTTAGTTTGAATGTTTTCCAAGGTGCTAGAACCTTCAAGTTCAAAATGTTTCTAAACCAGCTACACGTCTGCATTTAGCCAGTGCAGGGACCAAGATGGGAATGGGCTAGTGCTACTCCATTCCCTGTCTCAGGAACACCACTGGCTGTTCTTACCAGGCGTGGGGCATTGAAGGCCAGTTAGGAATGGGAAAAGAGCCAGGACAGGATAACTCATGTGGGAAGAAAACCTCAAAAGCAAGGGGCAGCCTTTCCAAAGGAGCTGGTGAGAGCAGTAAGAGGAGGAGGAAGGAGCTTGGACGTGGCTCAGGTTGTGAAAGCCAAGAGGAAGCTATGGAAAGTGCCCAGGTGAGGACAGTCCACCTGCAGCTTGTGCAGTTAGGAGATTCCAGGACATTTTCATGGCTGTATTGCTTGTAAAGCTTCCACTGATGTGATGTCTGTCATTTGTATGCAAATAAATCACTTGTCCCTCACACAGCAAGGGTATGGAGAGCAATACTGGCTTTTTAGTTGAATGGGGCTAGTTACACTTCTGCTTTGTTGACCTGTCTCAGATTGTACTGTTACTGGTGATGCTTCTATTGTGTGCCTTACACTGTGTCTCTGGAACACAGGGGTGTCTGCTAATGGCCCAGGTGAGATACCAAACAAAGATGAAGCAAAAACTGAAGGATTGCATGTAAATGGACCTACCAGTGGGAAGAAAACACCTCACACGGATCTGGATACAAATGGGTATGAGACTGAGAACCTTTCCATCGACCCAAAACTTGCTCATTCAGCTTCAAGAAATGAGAATGATTTTGAAGAAAAAAACGAAAGACCTCTAAAAAGAAGAAGAATTAACAGCAATGGCAAAGAGAGCCCAGGTTCTTCAGAGTTCTTCCAAGAATCAAATTCACACGGGAAGCTTGAAGAACTAGAAAGTTTGGATGACTGAGTGCTAGGACCTGATTTTATTCCTTGGAGTAAATTTGGGGTGTCTAAAATTTTCAGGGTTGATGGGTTACCTTGCAAAATCCAGTTCCCTAAAGCAATCTGCTGAGATTTTTTTTTTTCCTATTACCTTCTAGGTGGCTCTTAAGATCTGATGAGTTTTGGGGATTTATTCAGTGCTGAAGAGCAGTAGGAGACTATTCTGTTTCTCAGCGCTGGCAACTGCAGTTCTGGGAGCAACAGTAAGGCTCTTAAAAACATCAGTGAAACAGATCAGTGGGTTTGTACAAAAATACTCCCAGCCTAATCCATTTAAAGAAACTTCTGTGTGTAATACACCATGTAAGCATTGTACAAGTGAACAAAGCATCCTATTTGAAGCAAGGGGCTGGTTCAAACCTTGCAGGAGGTTCAAATGAAATAGAAGACACGCATCAGAGCAGGCACCGAGAGCGAGAGGAAAGCACCATCCCGTTGTTAAGGAACCCGTATGAATCCTGAAAGTTATGAGCACAACTATTTTTATATATAGAAGTTTTAAAAGGTAAATAAATAAACCAGGTCAGGTTTGTCTATGTAAAATTGTTGACATCAATGATGTCTTTCCATATTCTTTATCTGGGCTAAAGAAATACGTTCTGTATTTTTCCAGATTCCTTTGTAGCCTTTGAAAGATTTTTACAGTACTTATGTCTTGATTGAACTGTCCTTTCTTAAAACAAAAGCTTGTATAATTTTCTTAACATGTACAGTTGGTAAACTTTTATGAGAGAATTGATATCCTGAGTCTTATGTCAGCTTCCTTTTGTTTTGCTGAAGTCTTTTCTAGGAAAAAAAAAAAGACAAAAAAATACCCCTAAAGCAAACCAATCAACTTAAAAGATGCTTTTTAGCCACCATCATGTTATTTTCTTCTCAGAGAACTGTCAACACTTGACATCAAGAATGGTTACAAGTCATTTGATTTTGAAAACTATGATTTTTCTTACTTTTTATGGCAAATAGTAATGCTAAGGATGTGTTAAGCATGATGCTTGCATTGCACAAAGTCCCTCGCTTCCCTTAACCATGGTCTCTTTTCTTTCTGAACTCAGCTAAATTTCACCTCAGCTAAATGCTTCACCAGGATCAGGTGTTAGCTCATCCTCTGCTTTATTTGCAGGCTGTCATCTTCCACATTTCACCAAGCACAGGAAGGGTAGGGAAGTGGGAAGGGATTCTGGCTGTACAGCTTGGAAATGGACATGCAGCCAGGAACCTGGGCTGGAATGTCTGACAAGCAGTGGGCCTTGTCTGGATGGGTGTTTCAGTGGGAGCAGGAACATCATATACACATGTTTGGCACAGCAGATACACTCAGTGTATAGAGCTTCATGTGTAACAAGTGAGAGTAGGTACAAGGTGGGAGAAAGGAGGATTCTTTCTAGCATATGTGGAGAGCGTGATGCTCACCATCCCACTAGCAGAATGTGCTAGTATTTCAGGTAGGGTTCACATCCATGAAATAGGAAAAGTTTTTAATACCAGTGTTTTGGTTTATTGTTATTTTTAAAGCCACATCTACTGTAGTTAAAAAAATAGGAAAATTGTTCATTTGTATAATTTATCACCTCGTGTCCTCCTCCTCCTGTGGCTTACAGGCGTGCTGGCCGATTTTAATGGGTTATTTTCATGTTTATGAGTCTTTATGATTCCGGTTTTAAGTGTATGCTCCTATGGTTTGAAACTGATTTATCACCCTAAACCCCAACTGCTGAAGGTTTTGTTTGGTGTCGTTTCTTCTTCAACTACGTGAACTTGGACTTCATGGTCATTAATGAGCCAAATCCTCTGGATCCGGCCTGGCTCTGTCACCATGATGGGTTACAGGAGCTGTAAACCTGCTGTTCCCAGAAGTGCTGTGAGTGATCCATTCTGACTGGTCCAGCTGACGTGTGGAAGGTGACATCTGCCTAGAATTAGCCAGCAGTTCACATGGAGAGGCACAGCAGAGAGGTTTGCTAACTACAGCCTGCGTTAATCAAGTAATGAAGTGATTGCTTTGGTGAGAGGTTGCTGTTAACTTCCCAGTCTGGTTCATCAAACCCAAAGCATCACAGCCTTGGATCAAAGACGGGCTTGAGACCATTTCAGACTGACGGTGGTGCAGTGCTTCTTTTGCAACTAGAGTCCCATTTTCAGTTTTATTCTGATACAGTTTTGTTTGCTTCCACAACCTGATAGAAACGTTTCTAAGTCGATTGATCTCAGGCTCGTGTGTGAAATACGGCACCGTGCGTATCTTCAGGACCGTTGCTTTGGTTTATCTTACTTCCTTTTGGTGACGCATAGGAGACACCTGACATTCCATAATCAGCAGCTCCGCAAGGCTCAGCTAGACTTTAAGAATATTTCATTCTGATTTAGGTTTTGTTTATGCTGGTGTTTTATACAAGACTTTGTTCCTGTTCTTCAACCCGCAGCCACTATAACTTGATAAGTCATTGCACTACTAAAGCTATTTAAAAGCCTAGAACTAAAGTAACTCTGATTTCATTTGCAAAGCCTTTGGTGCAGTTTGGAGCCCAGAGCCTTGTTTCCAAACGGCACTGAAGCCTCACATCACGAGTTGGGTGTGTTTTGAAAGTGCTGTCATGATGAAGTGCTTTAAGACTGCAGCCTGCATGGAGAGCCCAGTTCAGAGTCAACCTCATTGCTGGGCTTCCTAAAGGAGTAAATGGGATATTATAAAGCCAACCAACCACACACACAAAACTTACAAGTTAGTTTTATACATTTTCCACACATAGTAATTTTGCACTGTTAGTAATTCCCTTCTCTGATCCCCCTCCGTCTGCAATTCTGAAAAACCTTATTAAACTATTTTTTAAACATAACTTGTCTGCAGAAAGAATTCCTGAGTTTTTTTGCTCAAAGCATGGGATAGAGGATTTCTGCTTAGGGAGGAGGTGAAGAACCCACCCCATTGTAGCAGCGTGGTGGAAACCACAGAAACAAACCACCCTTTTCTGGTTAAACTTTGCACTGTTTCTTTCTTTCAAGGTTGCTCCTGAATCCATCTTCCCCAACACTGGGCCAGGGCAGCAGCAGCCCAGGACTGGTGGTAGCTGAGCAGCTGAAGAGGCAGCCCAGAGACCTGTGGGCTTTAATGTAAATGTAAAGGCAGCATCATATAAAGGAAGGCAGCGAAGAGAGGAAGGCTGGTGCTGACATCAAGGAGAGGCAGCAATGGGTGAGCTGTGGGTTATGACTTTTAGTTCTTTGTGGGTTGTTAACTTAGTTAATTTTAACTTCTGAGTCAAAGCTGAAAACCCAAGAGGCCTCCCTCACCCCCCACTCCCTCCACCCATACACACAAGGGACAACAAACCTGCTGCATCCCTGTTATTGTCAGCATCTCCAGCCTTTTCTTGCTGCTCCAGGGAAGCACAGGCCAGGCCGTGGCAGAAGGCAGGAGGAGCAGGGTAGGAGGAATGAAAGACACTGCTTTATTTGAAGCCAGTACAAAAATACATAGGCACATAAACTTCTTTTTGCTCTCGTTACTGACTGACATCCAAAGCCTGCCATACATTCAAATCAAAAGGTCACCCTTTTAATCACTAAAATGGTCATTCTGTAAATAGATTCTATGTAGAAAACAATTTTAGTTGACTAATAGCATAGAAAATAGCGTGGTAGGAACTCTGTTTGCTTTCCCAGTGTATGCAATACCATCCAGAGCCTGGCACCGAAGGGTGCCTGGTTACAGACAAAATAAGCTTTAAAAAATATCTTATCATTTGGACCAACAAATCTAACCAGCAGATTCAAAAAATAACCCCAAACCCCATCAGGGCTTTAGACAGAATGGACATCCTGACTGCAACGGCCTCAGCACGGCCAAATGACAAGCAAATGTGGCAAAACCAGAAGGAATTCGCAGGTGAAGGGGGATTCTGGAGCAGGCAGCAGCAGCCTCATACCAGCACATGAGGCTTTTGCAGCACTGCTACAGCAATCCACATCGCATGTAAGGATTTCAGTGTTAAGCACCCCCACAGATGCAGCTTTGCCCAACAGCAGTTAAGTTTTTAGCAAGTATCTTCCAGAAACAAATTCTAGTGTGTGTAGAAGCTGTTTTCCTGGTTACCAAAGCAGCGTATACAAAATAATTCATAAATACCGAGTTTTACCAAAATTGTGTTTTTTAACCAAAGTTATAAACAGTCCTTTTTAAACCAAAAGACAATCTAAGAAGAGACCTAGAAAGAAGTGCTGTGTAAAACAACCTTTAAAAATCAGCTAACACTGCCAACATATTAAAAACCCCATTCTTCTGATGGGTCGCAAACCAAAAACAATATCAAAAACCCTGCGACCTGCAGGACGGGGCTTGGCCAAAGCAGAAGTGCTGGTGCTCAGTGCTGCAGGGACCAACCCCACACCTCAAAACCCCAGGCAGCTCCCATTGACTTGTTAAAACAAGGCAAGTCCAGAGGAGGCCACGGAGCTGCTGCGAGGGCTGGAGCAGCTCTGCTCTGGAGCCAGGCTGAGAGAGCTGGGCTGGGGCAGCCTGGAGAAGAGAAGGCTCCTGAAGGGGAGACCTGAGAGCAGCTCCAGTGCCTGAAGGGGAAAGCTGGAGAGGGGCTTGGGACAAGGGCCTGTAGGGACAGGCCAAGGGGAATGGCTTTAACCTGCCCGAGGGGAGACTGAGATGAGCTCTTAGGCAGAAGCTCTTCCCTGTGAGGGTGCTGAGGTGCTGGCACAGGGTGCCCAGAGAAGCTGTGGCTGCCCCATCCCTGGCAGTGTTCAAGGCCAGGTTGGACACAGGGGCTTGGAGCAAGCTGCTCTAGTGGAAGGGGTCCCTGCCTGTGGCAGGGCTTGGAGCTGGAGGAGCTTTAAGGTCCTTCCAGCCCAAACCAGGCTGGGATTCTAGGATTCAAGTCCCTGGGGCTCTTCTAGATTATTCTGCATGGGAAGAGGATGGCAGGAGCACTGGATTTTTCAGATCTGCTCCCCACTGATCCAATGCACCCTGTGAGGTTCCCTGCCCCAGCACAGCCAGCAGCATTCCCAAATCTAAAGGGGTGGGTTGAGTGAGGCTGTGGCCCTGCCAAATGCACTGGTGGGAGATAAAACCTTCTTGTTGGGGATGTCCCTAAGCCTCCTAAAAGCACCATCAGGAGACCCAGCATCCACCCTGGTGGCTGCACCAAGATGGGATGTGGTCGAGGATGCTCAGGTACAGCCCTCGGAGCCAACACAGTCCTCCATGATTCAAACACATGCTGCTTGTGCCAATCACTTCTGCCAAATCTCAGCGTGATTAAAACCCCATTAATTCCTCATGATCAGTCTGAATTAGATGTCTTCTTCACCGTGCAGTTATCTTCCCAATGATTTGTAAAGGCAGCCTTCGAGATTGTGCAAATTAAGAGCATCACTGTTACTCCATGGCAGATGCCTGGATTCCTTCCCACATTCTGCCCGTGATCAGCTGAACAGAAATAGATTGCTTCCCAAAAAAAGCCTCTGCTTGGTCACACAGAGCTTTTTCCTTTAATATCCATCTTGCTGCCAGCTTCGGACTCCTTGCTCTTTTGCTCCTCTGTGAAAGTGATGTAGGAATACACCAGGCTTCCAGCAATACTGCAAAACGAGTGGAGACATCATGAGATAGAAACCATGGTCAGGGATCTGCTGCAAGCATCAACTGGCAAATAAATTCTCCATTTGCCTCCTAAGACAAGGTATTTGGTCTAATTCCTGCCCAAACATTGCTACCCCGAGTCCCTAACCTGGTGCTGGACCCGCTGAAGGGATCCTGCTGAAGGACAAAGGGGAGTTTTCACAACACAGAAAGGCAACAATCCCAAAGGCTGTCCTAAAACACAGCTGAAATAAACTAAAGAGTGCTTCCTTTGCTGCCTTAATGATAGGATTCCCAACTGCAACACTGAGAACAGCTTCAGTTTGCTGCTAAAATATGCTCATGTGTTCTCCAGGCTTTAAAAAAACCCAAGTCCATCCAGGAGCTCCTCCAGCCTGAGCTGGGAGCAGGGGCAGAGTGGTGCTGGGCTCATCTCAGGCTCCAGGACATGGGTCGACACCATGCTGGCTCCTCTGCTGCAGCACAGATAGATAATACCACAGGGATTCCTTTGAAAGAAGCCTGGAGCCTGTCAAACCATTCCAGTTTGACAGCAGTTCTCACTTAAAATCGTAACTAAAAACTATGAACAAAGTTGTTCTTACCTGATATTTAGACCAATGAAGTTCATCCATGTAAAAATATAGTCTCCTCCAAAAAACATCCCAATATAGGTTACTAAAATATTCTGCAAAGGAACAAGATTTGAGGAGCAAGAGCACAAGTTTCTGTACAGCCCCAGACAAGCCTGTGCTCAATGCATTAACCACTATGGAAACAGGAAACCTCTGGTGCAGGAAGCATGGAATAGGCAAGTGCTGGCAAGGCTGGATTCAAAGAATCACGGAATGGTTTGGGCTGAAGGGAGCTTAAAGCTCATCCAGGGCAGGGACACCTTCCACTAGAGCAGCTTGCTCCAAGCCCCTGTGTCCAAATTGGCCTTGAACACTGCCAGGGATGGGCGATGGGCAGGTTTAGAGCTGCTGAACAGAGGCTCCACTCCAGAGCAGCCTCAGCACCCACTGCTGGGCACTGAAACCCAGCAGAACACCCAGGAGCACCCATCTATTCGTGCAGTGGGCTTGTTGGGCCACAGTGACCCAGCAGATCACAGGCACTGTGGCTGTTTCTGGGTGTCTTCCACATCATTAACCCTGGGGAAGCTGAATGCACCAACCCCATTCAGCGCCACACACAGCCTCTTGCCACGCAACCATGCACAGAGTATTCCTGTACTCCAGGCAGCAGCAAAGAAATGAATGCATTAAAAACTGAATCCCACTGGAGCTGTCCTGCCCCCTGTGCAGCACCCCAGAGCCCCTGTGCTTGTGTAGGCAGAGCCAGGGGATGCACAGTGTGGATGCACCATGAGGATGCCTAGTGGAAGCGGTTGCAGGGATGCTGTGGATGGCCCAAGGGTGTTCAGGGCTCTTGCTGGCTGGGCAAGGAGCAGGGAAAGCCACTTACCTTAATGCAGCCAACTATTGTAGTTGTAAGAGCAGAATTATACTGAGTGCAAAGAACCGTGGAGTACATCAAAATAAACCTGCAGGAGGAAGAGCCAACATCAGCTTTCAGGACACGCTTTGTGCATCACCGCCCATCTCACCCCCTCTTTTCTACAGTGGTATTTATACCACTGCTTTTTTGGGCTAAACCTGCACTGAAGCAGGGTAGGAAATGATTTCCATCTGCCACAGCTCTCAGCAATGTTGTCCCCATCAGGACTAAGGATTTATTATTTCTTTAACCCAGAATGACTCAGACCACCAAATGGCAGCACCCACCACCACAGCAGGGGGTGACCTTACCCCATCACACATGACAGCATAAACTGCACAATGAAGAACATGTCTGCCCAGCCTTGGTACTCCATTGCCTGCAAGAAACACACCCCAAGCCTTAGAGGAGGAAAAGGAAATGCAGTCATTCACAGCAAGACACGAAACAAGCCCCTGATGTTGGTTTTCACATCACAGCAGGAAAAAACAAACCCTAACATGGCTCAGGGTGATGTCCTCGGGCTGTCCACGTCAGCATCACCTCCAAATCAAGGAGCTCTTTTGCACCTCCCCATGAAGGCAGATTTCACACATACATTATAAACCACAGTACCATAGAATCACACACTGGTTTGGGTTGGAAGGGACCATAAAGCTCATCAAGATGGGGCTGCTCAGCCTGGAGCAGAGCAGACTCAGGGGGATGGAACCCCCAGGAGTTATCTTTTATATGCAGGGCTTTGCTTGCCACCATCGGCACCCCCATTTCTGCCTCTCACATAACAATCATTGTCTTTGATCCTTGTTAATGAACTACAAGAGTTAACACGTGGATGGGGGCAGTTTCCCCATGCAAACCCCCCTCTCCCCAGCGTGGCCCCCCACGATGCAGCCCCCAGCCCAGCTCTGCCCTGGGACACGTCCGGCTGCACGCCCTGCACAAGGGGGGTTTTCATGAGCCTGCAAACGTGGTTTCCTGGCAGCAGCACCCACAAACGCATCTTTGTCTGCCTGTGGCTGCCAGGAGCTCGGGCAGGGAGAGAGGAGTTTGTTCAGAGGAGGAAAAAACCTAGAAATAAAGGAGATTTCTCCACGGGCTGAACAGAGGCTGCACAGTGCAGCCCAGAGCAACGTCCTGCTCCCTGCCCGCCACCTCCTGCCTATAAATGAGCACTTTATCATAGAATCACAGCCTGCTTTGGGTGGGAAGGACCCTAAGATCATTCAGTTCCAGCCCCCTGCCACGGGCAGGGACCCCTTCCACTAGAGCAGCTTGCTCCAAGCCCCTGTGTCCAACCTGGCCTTGAACACTGCCAGGGATGGGGCAGCCACAGCTTCTCTGGGCACCCTGTGCCAGCGCCTCAGCACCCTCACAGGGAAGAGCTTCTGCCTAAGAGCTCATCTCAGTCTCCCCTCTGGCAAAGTCACCCCTTCACCCTCTCCAATCACCTCTCCTCACTAATCACAGCTCCTTATCTTAGTGGCTGCTTAGGGAGGGCCCTCATTAGAGCTTTAAGCTCCTAATGAGAGAAAAGCCCTCTGGGTACAGCCTGGGGAGGACAGACAGAGGTGTCTATGGGGCACCAGCAACACCTCCAGCCTTCAAAATTTGCCATGGAGAGGGATGCTCACCCGTGCAGGAGTGAAAAAGGAGTGCTCTTATTCAGGAGAGGCCACCGAGTATGGCTGCACATAAGCCAAGGCAATAATTATTCATAATAATTATTCATAATAATAATTATTACTATTATTAATAATGAATGTGAAATCATTCATATTATAAATGTCACATATATGTAAGCACATGTAAATCAGATCATGCCCTGATGAGGCAGCACCAGCAAACTGACCCCTAGAGCATCTCAACTCTCAGCAAGAAAGAAGGGCACAAGGGAGTTTGAAGAAACTCATATCCTGAAAACACTCAACTTCTTTGTTCTGAATAATATTGTTTCACCTATTGCTCTCCCACTTCCCCATTCAAACGTTACAAAAATGCTTGAATGGAGCAACTTTGTGGAATTAAAGTAACTCCAGCGTAAGGCTGAGTTCCTTTCTGCTTATGTGGTTTTGGGGTCGTTACTCTCCCATCCTTTGCCCTGACTTCCTCCCTCAGGCACTAAGTGGTTCCTGTGAGCAAACTGGGGCTAATAAACAACTTTATAGTTTCTCATTTTGAGTATTTCCCATTTTTTCCTAAGAAGGCTACATTACAGCAAAGCACATTATAAGGAACAGTAAAACATTCTTCTCAGCAACCCCTTTTGCCTCTAAATTCTTGTGCCAATAAAGATGATAGTCTTTTGGGGCAGGAATCCTACCTTCTGCGCATCTCCAGTGAAGTAGGCAATGATCAAGGTGGGCAGGATCATAAACAGTGCATTGTAGTAGAGCAGACCGTATTTCCCCAGCTCCTAGAAACAAGAAACATCTGTGTGTTTAAGCTGGTTCCAAACAGAAACATAAAACCTTATTCGTAGTGCTGCTGAAGACTGGGTTTGTGAGCTGAATCCATGGGGGATTCTCAGAGACAGAAGAGTTGGAGGGTGGTTTTATATGGATCTGTCTAAATATATAGCTATATAACTATATATATAGCTACATAGATATGTACATATCTGTATAGATAAATAGCTATATATAGATACTATGTTTTTCTGACTAGATACACATATAGATAATGTTTATATACACACATATATAGAGATTTCTATAGATAGAGATATATACACACACATATACACATATACATGCTCGAGGCAGGGAGGTTGGAACTACATGAGCTTTAAGGTCCCTTCCAACCCCAACCATTCCCATTCATTCCATAATTCTCTATGTAAATGCAGATATTTATAATTTTACATATTTTAATATATACATATTAATATAGCTCTGTATGTGTATACACACACACACACACATATATGTATCAATACAAATAACAGACTCGGGTAGCAAGTCTTCAACAGCCTTTATGGTCCGCATCAATCAAAGTGCCATTTCTTTGCTGTCACAAGTGGCTGCGGTCATAACCAGCACAGGGACGTGGCTCTGACTGATGCTGTTTGGCAGCACTGGCACCGAGAGCTATTGCCAAACCTTCTGGACAGGAGATTTTGGGAGAGGGATGGGGTGACGCTCTCCGAACCAAGCAGCGACACTGCAGTGCCCAGCACCAGCGGTCAGCCTACCTTTGAATCCAGCTTCTGTTTCACAAAGGCCCCGTTTGCAGCTGTTAAGGCATCATTAATCAGGATAAAAATATATCCCTCCAGATCAAATGCCAAGTCAGCACTGGGAAAGGAGAGGGGAAAAAACCAAAGTTAAAGTTTGAAGCTGCACTTGCAAGATTCCTTCCACCTCCTGTTTAGCCAGCAAGTTGTCAGAGAAAGTTAATCATGGGAGGAAGGGCTGGGGTTTGGGTCGGTGAAACATTCTTTCCTACTAGAGAGCATGTCTGGGGGGGAGAGAAGGAGGCAGCATTCCCTCTGTCTGTTCTGGGAGCACACCGTGGTGCCGGATTCCCTTTGGCATTGCTGTGTGGCACCCTTCAGAGCCCCAGGAGAGGGGACAGCAAACGGGGAGCTCACCTGGCAGCTACGAAGGCACCGATGATCATGGCAAATACCGTCATCTGAATACCCCAAGAGAACTTCTTCCTAAAGGCAGAGGCAGCACAAACCTGCACTGAGTTCTTGTGAGAACACAGGGAGAAGTTTTTCCTCCCAGCACGTACAGAGGGGGAGAACACCCCAAGCAAAGCGTTGCAGCAAGTAAAAACAAGACGGTTTTAGACAATTATCTCCGTGATTTAAAAACAAACACAACTTGGCATTGGTGAGGTGCACGTTTATGCAGTCAGCTCGGCTGGAAAGGAACAGTAAGATCAGGTCCAACCATTCCCCAGCCCTGCCAAGGCCACCGCTGCCCCATGGCACTGAGGCCTCCCCTCCACGCTGTGTGAACACTCGCAGGGACGGTGCCTGCAGCCCTGCCCTGGGCAGCCTGTTCCAATGCCTGAGCACCCTCTGGGGCAGGAATTGTTCCTCAGCTCCATCTAAACCTGCCCTGGGGCAGCTTGAGGCCGGTTCCTCTTGTCCCATCCCTTGTTCCTTGGGAGCAGAGCCCAGCCCCTCCTGGCTCCATCCTCCTGTCAGGCACTTGTAGGGAGCCATCAGGCCCCCCTGAGCCTTCTCCACACTGAACCCCCCAGCTCCCTCAGCCCTTTCCCATCACCCTTGGGCTCCAGGCCCTGCTCCAGCTCCGGTGCCCTTCTCTGGCCCCACTCCACCAACTTGAGCACTTATGTGTCCAGTAAAGTAGCACTTCCAGAGCACCATGACTCTGCCTGCTGCAGAGAAGGGCTCAGCTGGGCACGGGGCAGGGGCGAGCCATGAGATGGGGTGGATGGACACAGCACCCTCCGCTTCCGCGCACACCCCGCACAGCCAGAGTGCATCCATCCCTCCCTGCACAGCACCTCGTCTCACCCCGCTCCCTCCAGGCACACCAGAGAAGGGCTGAGCAGATCAAGGCAAGTAACACAGCACGTAACACACTGCAGCTCCCTGCATCCGCTTCCTCCTCCCGCCGTCATTCCCAAACCCCGGCTCAGCGCCAAACCCCTTGACCACATGGATATCCCAACACACAAGAGCTCACTCACATGCCGCACGTCACCCCAACGCCTTCAGGCTTTGGGAGCTCCATCCCTATCCTCTAACTCTACCCGGCACCAAGGAATGGGGCTGGGAACACTCACTTGAGTAAGAATCCTTCGGCAAACATCGTGAAGAGGATGGAAAAGCGTCGCAGGACAGTGAACATGGGCAGGCTGCAGGAGGAACGAGGGTCAGCAAAACGCACCTCCGGAGCACGGAGCCACTGGAAACCCTGCAGCTTCCTTATGGAAACGGTGTCACCCCCACACCCCAAAAGATATCCCCTATATCAGCATGGGGGACCCCAGGGACAGCCCCAAACCCTCACCCAGGGGTGACCCAGTGCCTCTGGCTGGGGTAAAGCACACGGAAACGCACCCATGGCTCCTTTTAGTGTGGACAGAGAAGGAACCGCATCGCCCCGAGCGGCTCCTGCTCAGGTCACCCTCACCCCTGCAAAGCCTCAGGGCTGGCAGCAGCTCCTCACAAACACCAGGCCCCCCAAAACACCCCAGTTTATACCCCCCCCAGAGAAAAACCATCCGTACTTGAGCTTCTTTGTGCTGAACAGTCCTGTGATCTGGTTCCCAAAATACAGGAGAGGTAGAGGAAACGTCTAGAATATCGTAAGAGGGATAACACACGGGTGAGCAATGGAAAGAAGCCAGCAGCACCCCTGTCTTAGCAACATATATTATTCCCCCCAGCTCCCAGGACAAGGAGACCGAGCATCCCACTGCCAAACACCCCGGTGGAGCCCAGGGCAAGGCCGAGGGGCTGAGACCATCACCGTGGCCTCGGGGCACGGCAGGGCCTTACCCGCCGGGGGATGTGCCTGTCCAGGTCGGGGAACTTGACCACCCGCAGCGCCTTGCCCGCCCAGAGCACCGCCACGGTGGCCAGCATCTGCAACAGAGCCGGGGGAAGGGGGGGTCAGCCCCATGGCAACCCCTGCATGGGGGGGGATTGGGGTAGGGGGGATGCAGGGGGACCCCACTCACCTGGCCCAGCCCCACACACAAAGAGGAGGGGAACCTGCGGGCAGAGAGCAAATGTCAGGGGGGCACCCACATCGGGGGGGGGGGGGGGAAAGGGGGCACCTATATAAGGGGAGGGGAAGCAAGAAGGGCATCTACATTAGGAGGGGAAGAAATGGGGAACTCACATCGGGGGGGAACCCCACATCGGGAGGGGGCAGACACCCGTATGAGGGTGGGGAAGGGGGCACCTACATTTGGGTGTGAAAGTAACGGGGGCACCTACATTAGGGGGGAAGGAAGGAAGAGGGGGCCTTACACAAGGTGGGGGGGAAGGAAGGAAGAGGGGCCCCAGCATTGGGGGTGAAAGGGAAGAAGGGGGGCACCTACATCACGGGGGATAAAAGGAAGGGAGAAGCAGCGATGGGGGGGGAGGAACAGGGAAACAGGGACACGGCCACTGAGCAGGGAAGGAAGGAACGGGGGGCACCTACACGGGGGGGAAGGGAAGGAGGGGATCTTTGGTGGGGGGAGGAAGGAATTGCACCGGGAATTGTGCCCCCTCTGGAGCAGGGAGTGCGGCACCGGGATCTGCTGGGGGGGACCGCGCAGGGAGTCACTGCGCAGGGGTCTGGGGGGGTATGGGGGATGTCACACTGGAGTCTGGTAAAGGGGGGTCACACAGGGGACGTTGCACGGGGGTCTGGCTTGGGGGGCATGGTGTTGCATGGGGGCATTGCATGGGGGGCACGGCATGGGGGACATGGCATGGGGGGCACGGCATTGCATGGGGGGCATGGCATGGGGGGCATTGCATGGGGAGCATTGCATTGGGGGTTTGGCATGGGAGGCATGGCATGGGGGGCATTGCATGGGGGGCATTGCATGTGGGCATTGCATGGGGGGGGGCATTGCATTGGGGCTTTGGCATGGGAGGCATGGCATGGGGGGCATTGCATGGGGGGCTTGGCATAGGGGGTCATCACACAGCAGCCAGGGTGGAGGGGAAGGCGTTGCACAGGGGCCTGGGGGGGGGGGTACTGCTGGAGGGAATGGCTTTAACCTGCCCGAGGGGAGACTGAGCTGAGCTCTGAGGCAGAAGCTCTTCCCTGGGAGGGTGCTGAGGCGCTGGCACAGGGTGCCCAGAGAAGCTGTGGCTGCCCCATCCCTGGCAGTGTTCAAGGCCAGGTTGGACACAGGGGCTTGGAGCAAGCTGCTCTAGTGGAAGGTGTCCCTGCCTGTGGCAGGGGTTGGAGCTGGAGGAGCTTTAAGGTCCCTTCAACCCAAACCGTTCCATGATTCTATGAACTAAAGTGGGATGGGCCCAGCCCAGCGGCCGCAGCGCTTTGGAGGTAAAGTGGCTGCGGGTATTTGTTGCCCTTGGCCATGGCACTGTTGGCAGAGGAAACATCCCCTTTTGGAAAGCTTTCTATTCCCAATTATCTCCCTGCTCATCCAGACCTGCCCCGGCACAACCAACCCTCCAGCATCAAATGGAGCAACATCACCCCACGGCACGAGCTGCTGCTCGCCCCGGCACGCTCCCCTCCCTGCCATTGCGGGCTGAAAGCAAAACCTCTGCCCAAACTTCCCTTTCCTTTTCCTGGCAAACTCCTTTCTTATTCCACATCCCTGCTGCCACCCCACTCCCTGCGAAGGGGAGCAGGAGGAGCACGGCTCACACTGAGCTGCAGCAAGAACAAGGGCGACTTTAAGCCCCAGGAGCACCTTTCCCATACTGAGGATGCCCTTTGAGCCCGGCCAAGAACCACACTCAAAGGCTCTCTCCTTGGCACCACCTTCCTCATTCCTGCCCTAGGTCCTGTCCATCCTTATCAAGCTGCAGCGCGGGCTTGGACCTGGAAATATTTACTCCTCCAGCAGCACAGAGGAACCTAATCCTGCCCTGGCCCCAGCGCCAAGGGATTGACGCAAGCGGCCCCCATTCCCAAGCCTGCCCTCCCGCCAGCACATCCATCCCCATTGACCCCACAGTGATTGACAGAGCTGCTGGCACATGGGGAACCCCATCAGGGTTCAGGAAACCCCTATGGGTGCAGCACCCTCATCCCCCAGCAGCATCCACAGCACAGACGTCACGATGGTGGGTTTAGGGTCAAACATTTGGGCCCTTTGAATGGATGGGCTCTGTTGGCAGCAGAAGATGCAGCTGTAGAGATGCAGACGTGGGGAGAAGGGTGTTCGGTGCTCGTGATGGCCGTACCCATGTCCAGTGTCCCCAGTGCCAAGCACAACTCTGGGTATGACACAAGTGTTCACTTTGGCAGCAAATCCCGCCCTGGCTTGACCTTTCCTTCCTGCTAAACCAAGCCTGTGACTCAGTGCAGTGATTGCAGCGTTCCCAGCCAGCGACGAGCCCACCACGGATCACAAACGTTCCATTAATCCCACTTAATCCCATTTGGCCACCGGCGCAGGCAGAGGGCTTCCCCGGTGCCAAACTGGCTGTGAGCCCGGGGTGCTGTGCACACCCCCGGGTGAGGAGGGATAAAAGGGGTTCCATAGCCCGGGGTGAGGCAGAGGGAAGGTCTAGAGGCCATGGCAGGATTTGGATCCGGTGCTGGTGCGGGGCCAGGAGCAGGCAGGTCTGTGCCGGCAGTGAGGAAGTGTCTGAGATGCAATCGGCTGCAGAGGCTGTGCAGCCGCTCAGAGCAGAGGCCCCACATCGCCCTGCCTGTGGGTGCACCCCAGCGCATGGAAAGCTGGAAACAGGCTGGGAACATCCTGATGATCCCGATGGAAACAGGCATCGAGGAGTGAAGGCACCATCCTGGGGCGTGCTGGGAGAAGCCTGCCCTGCTGTGCTGTGCCATGTTGTGCCGTGCCAGCCTCTGGAGGGACGCTCTGTGGCAGCGAAATGCTGGTGAGGTATTCCCATCTTTGGATGCAGAGCCATGGAATCACTGTGCCAGCGCCTCAGCACCCTCACAGGGAAGAGCTTCTGCCTAAGAGCTCATCTCAGTCTCCCCTCGGGCAGGTTAAAGCCATTCCCCTTGGCCTGTCCCTACATCCCTTGTCCCAAGCCCCTTTCCAGCTTTCCTGCAGCCCCTTCAGGCACTGGAGCTGCTCTCAGGTCTCCCCTTCAGGAGCCTTCTCTTCTCCAGGCTGCCCCAGCCCAGCTCTCTCAGCCTGGCTCCAGGTATGAAGGGGATCTGAGCAAATCACCAAGAGCCCCAAGGGGAGCCACGTGCACGGTGGGCTTTGGAAAGCTGGAATTTCTGAGGGTGGGAAAGAGAAAGCCATGGGAAAGGGCCCTGCAGGAGCATTCCTGCTGCTCCCCTCCTGCCCAAGGCCTGGCTGCATCGGGGCTCGGAGCCGCAGCTCCCAGTGGCTGCTCAGGAAACCATGAGGAGACATGAGTTTAACCGGCACCAGACAGACCGGTGATGGGCTGGGACATAGGGGAACCAGCAGCATGGGGGGGTTGCGACACCCCTTCTGGGAAAGGGCTGAGGCTGGATGGGTGCTGGGGAGCAGCTGCAATGCTCCGTGGCTGGAGACACACGGCAGCACACCCAGATGTGCTGTGCCGGCACTAAATGGGCCCTGCCAGCTCCAGATGTGCCACCCTGGCTCCAGATGCCAGCACCCACATTGCCTGGCTCCTAGTGCGCTATCTGAGCCAGATGTGCTCACCCTTGGCGCTGTCCCATCTCCAGATGTGCAGCCCCGCAGTGCCGCCCCGGATCCAGATGTTATAACCTGGTTCACACGTGCTTGTTCCAGGCCCGGATGTGCAGCCCTGTCCCCAGATGTGTGCCCCACAGGGTGTCCTCCCCAGCCCCAGCAGCTCTGCAGACGGGCTGGGATTCCCCTGGGGTCCTCCTTGGCTCAGTGCCCTCCATGCCAGCACCCCCGAGCCACAGCAAAGGCCAACCCCTCTGCCTCCCAAAACTGGTTTTGAGAGATCCATACAAATCCTTTCCTTACAACAGGCATTAAACACTTCCATAACGCAAAGAATCCCCCCTCCCCATCTTGCTCGGGGTGCGTACAGCTCCATGCACAGCAGGGTTATATAGGTTACCCTAACTCCACATTATGGTTCCAGCGTACGGTGAGGCTCCAATGCCGTGGTGGTAGCAGATGGATGCTCTTGCTTTCACCCACCCTTTGCTTCCACACCATGAAACCCCCACGGACCATTCCAGACCCGGAGCAGCTCAGGTCTGTGGCAGAGAGAGGGGGGAATTCAGGTCCCCAGTGTTTCCTCCTCTGAGGGCAGAGGCGGGTGAGCAGTGTGGTATTTCCTGTGGTTGCAGCACTCTAATGAGGTTAACACTGTTACTGAGGTTAACTCTTCAACCGACATGAAAGAGGAAGCCCCGGGCTCTGCAGTGGGGCTGGTTTGGGAGCAGGGGCTCTGTGGTCCATCAGCATCCCCTTAGGACCAGCACGAGCAGAGGGGGTGACAACAACCTCAGCCCTTAAGGAGGTTTTCATTGTGTGCTCCTGGTATTAGCAAAACCACGTTCTTTTACTGGTGGGGCTCCTTCACTGAGCTCCTGCCACCTTGTGCTCCTTGACTCCATCCTAAATCCACTTGGGATGGGCTTCACTTTGCCGGGGTGGCTCCAGATTCTCTGAACACTGAAGGAGCAAAGGAAGCCCTTCCCCCCGGGGCTCCTCTTTAGGGGATGCTGGGTTTCCCCATGGACTGACTCACACTGGAAACTCTCAGCTTCTCTATCTAGGTCAGGCTCGCACTTGCTCATGCTTCTCACAGCGCTCGGCAGCCCCAGCCCCAGGCACAGGGGCCCGGCAGCACGTCCTGAGCGCTGGCAAGGTAAGAACCCCCCCTCCCTGCTCTTCCCAGCTTCCAGCCTGCTCCCACCTGGATCCCGAACCCAAAACCCCTCTTTGTGTGTGTCAGCTGCTGCTTCAGTGTCTTACTTGGGTCCGAGACCCGCTGCCAGCGAAGGCTTCGCATGGTGCGGGTTGCACAAGCGGGACAGCTCTTTCCTCCTGCAGTTTGCATTTCTTCAGCACTGATGTACAAGGAGCCTTTAACAGGGACGAGAGCAGACTGTCACCTCTCCAACAAGGGGAACGGTCCCGTTCCACCTGGCTTCGGAGCTTGCACATGCCTATAAACTGGAATACAACCACATGTGAGCAATCCCAGGGGAGGCAGCGCTGCAATCCCGTCCCAGGGCTGGCAGTGGGGCAGATTTGCTGCATTTTCAACTCTTTTCATACAGCACAAGGTTGGGGTTGATGCTTCCCCCCCCCATTTGTTTTAACTTGCACGTTTGCAGGCGACTGGGAGGCCCTTCAAGCTCTTTTAGTGGGTCAGGTAATAGGAAAGCGCTTGAAATTTGACTCATTCATGAATACTTCAACAGCCCTTAAACCAAATGGGGTCAGCTCACGGAGCAGGGAAACACAGCAGCCCTCGCTGGCGTTCGGAGCCCGGTTTGGGTTGAACAAGAGCATTTTGAAGGCGTTGCAGCTGGTGTGACTCTGGGTCAGTGTCTTCCTCAAGGGGAAACTCGTCTGTAACATCAGATTGTGCCGGGGGCTATTGCTGGTGTGTGTCTCTAGTTCTAGTCTATGGCTCCAGTCATTTCTAGTCTCTGTCTCTAGTTTGAGGCATCCCTGCCATCCGACCCGGAGGGCTGGAGCTGGAGCATCTTCGGGGCCTTTCCAACCCAACCCAATCTGCTTCTATGATTTTAGTTATTGCTGGCTTAAAAAGAAAACTATGGGAGCCCTATGGAAGGCTTGGCTCTGATTTCAGCTCCAGGAGCTGTGTCCTTGTGCTGCTCCAAAGCCATTGAGCCCCATGGGGCTGGGCTTCCCCTTTGAGGGGGTTTCGCCTTGTTGGGTGAATCCAAAGAGGCTGGGGAGGGAGGCGAAGGGAGCAGGTTAAAATTCAGGCGGGATGTGGGATGGAAGTGTGGCTTCTTGGGAAAGAGGGGAATTCCTTGCCTGGGGGTCTGGAAACGGCTTGTCTGGGGCAGGAGCTGCCACAGCAAAGGGGTGGGAAGGACGATGTGAGGATGGGGAAAGCTTCTGTTCCACAAAACCATGTCTGGTGAGGTCTGAGCATCTCCAGGGGTGCAGACTGCAGGGAAAGCCCTCAGGGCGGCCAGCCCCTTGTGTGGCCACCCTTAAAGTGCCTTTTCTTGTGTTTAACTGTGGAAATGGGGAATTCCACATCTTCAGGGTGAGCCCATTGCCTCCTGTCCTGTCCCTGGGCTCCACTGGCAGGAGCCTGGCTCCCGTAGCTCTACTCCACCATCAGACACCTGTGTAAGTGTGATGGGGAAGGGCTGAGGGACCTGGGGGGTTCAGTGTGGAGAAGAGAAGGCTCAGGGGGGACCTGATGGCTCCCTACAAGTGCCTGAGAGGAGGATGGAGCCAGGAGGGGCTGGGCTCTGCTCCCAAGGAACAAGGGATGGGACAAGAGGAACCGGCCTCAAGCTGCCCCAGGGCAGGTTTAGATGGAGCTGAGGAACAATTCCTGCCCCAGAGGGTGCTCAGGCATTGGAACAGGCTGCCCAGGGCAGGGCTGCAGGCACCGTCCCTGCGAGTGTTCACACAGCATGGAGGGGAGGCCTCAGTGCCATGGGGCAGTGGTGGCCGTGGCAGGGCTGGGGAACGGTTGGACTGGGTGAGCTTGAAGGGCTTTTCCCGCCTGGTTGGTTCTAGGATACTTCCCTTCATCTTTCTCCGTGCCCTGGGTTACCAAAGGCTGCAGGAATGTGCTTCTGTGTGAGCAGGAGTGAAGGACTGGGGAAATTCCACAGATAGGAGAACCAAGAGGAATACCACTGGAGATGGGGAAAGTGGCCTCGGGGCTGCTCCCGGGGGCAGACACTGGGGTTCTCAATCCCCGAGGGCCCACGGGCTCATTCCCCCCCCCTCCTCCTGTGAGCACAGCCTTGCCTGACCCCAGAGCCCCAGGGAAATCCTTGCCACGCATCCCCATTGCCGCCTCCGGGATGGTCCCTGCGCATCCCAGGCTGAGGGCGGACGCGGCTGCACGGGGCAGCGGTGTTCCCGGTGTGACAGCTCCCACCTTTCCTCCCTCCAGACTATGCCACGTGCGGGCAGTGAGCACAGCCCAGGCCATGGCGGGGTCCAGCAAGGCTTTGGCACTGCACATCCTGCTCTGCTGCCTGTGTGCAGGTAAGGGGCATCACCGCCACCGACCACTGATCAAACACCGTGGACCTACAGGGAACTGGAGCGGGAGAAGGAAAAGGATGCGGCTACAGCCACGGGTTTAGGGGGAATGCTTCGTTAGCGCTGCAGGGAGCTCCCATTGCACCCTTTTCTTCCCACTCACATCCTTGGAGTGGGGTCACATCCAGCTGCAACGTGGTCCTGCCTTTGCACAGATAGAGCCAGAGCACACTGGTTCCAGGAAGGCAAAAGGAGCCGGATACAGTGCAGAGCTCTCATCTGATAGCGAGGAGCGGCGCAGGGGCTGCTGCCCTAATCTCAGGGGATCAGAGATCTCGAGACAACAGGTTATTTCCCTTGAACGTTAGAGCAGAACCAGCGCTGGTGAAAGGAGGGGTTGTGAGCAGAGGGGAGGAGTCAGGGGGTGCTGGGTTGTGCTGAAGGCAAAGGGGTTTATCCCCATCCCAGAGGGGAGCAAAGGGACGGCCCCCACTGTGGGTCCTGGCGGGCTGCTGCCTGCATCCCAGCAGAGCAGCCCATGAGCATCCCCTGCTCCCACCCGGAGCTGCCCTGACTCAGCGGATGCTGGTGCAGGGGTTGCCAACATCAGGTGCTCGGGACACGTCTGGATCGAGCCCGCTCCGGTGGTGCGGATGGGCACCAACATCTCCATCAACTGCATCTCCACCCTCGGCTGCCCCTGGGCCAAGTTCCGCATCTTCTTCAACTACAGCCACGCTGAGGGGACCCCAGCCCCCCTCAACAGCAGCAGCGTCCAGCTCCGGCTGCGGGAGTTCCGGATGCCCTTTGGGAGCGTGACCTGCTTCGCCCGCTGCCCCAACACCAACATGTACCAGCTCGTGTGCGGCACCACCGTCCTGGCCGGCTGTGAGTACCCCCTGGCTGCAGGGATCCATGGAAGCAAGGGCTTTGGTTTGGCTTGGAAGGGACCTTAAAGCTCCTCCATTTCCAGCCCCTGCCACGGGCAGGGACCCCTTCCACCAGAGCAGCTTGCTCCAAGCCCCTGTGTCCAACCTGGCCTTGAGCACTGCCAGGGATGGGGCAGCCACAGCTTCTCTGGGCACCCTGTGCCAGCACCTCAGCACCCTCACAGGGAAGAGCTTCTGCCTAAGAGCTCATCTCAGTCTCCCCTCTGGCAGGTTAAAGCCATTCCCCTTGGCCTGTCCCTACATCCCTTGTCCCAAGCCCCTCTCCAGGTTTCCTGCAGCCCCTTCAGGCACTGGAGCTGCTCTCAGGTCTCCCCTTCAGGAGCCTTCTCTTCTCCAGGCTGCCCCAGCCCAGCTCTCTCAGCCTGGCTCCAGAGCAGAGCTGCTCCAGCCCTCGCAGCATCTCCATGGCCTCCTCTGCACTCGCTCCAGCAGCTCCACGTCCCTCTTGTGCTGCTGCCCCAGAGCTGGTCACAGCTCTGCAGGCCTTTGTGAAGCCGCCAGCACCGAGGAAGCTGCAGCACTGGTCGGGGCTTTCCACACTCTTTACCTGACTTTGCCTCCACAGACCCTCCGGACCCCCCCAGCAACCTGACCTGCGCCATCCAGGAGCGCTCGGGACACATGGCATGCACATGGGATACAGGGCAGACAACCCACCTGCCCACCCAGTACACCCTCCACCTGCGCAGGTAATTCCCTCGGGATGGAAGCACCGGGATGGAGCCGAGAGGAAGCCCATGGGATGGAGACAGGGCGAGGAGGGAGCGCGGTAACCGGCAGAGCCGGCACATGGCGCTGCGGTCGCCCACAGACGTGGGTGACACCAGGGCTGCTCTGCTGCTGGCACCCGTGCCCTACTTACACTTCCCAAAGCTCCCGGTCCCCTGCTTGCAAACCACACGTTAAACCGTGGCTTTGAACCGGTGGGGTGGACTCTGCGCTCAGTGCCGTGAGCGCTGCATCGTGTCAGAGCACAGCACAGCAATGCACCTGAGCTGGTCTGGCTCTTTCTGAGCTGCAGGGAGTGCTGAGGGTGCAGCCGTGCGTGCACCTTGCACCGCCCAAACCCCGAAACTGAAACTCCAGCCGGGTGCAAAGACTGAACCCGAAGCAGCCGCGCTCCGTGCCGCAGCCCTTCCTACCCAGCCGGGGATGCTCCCTGCCACCGAAGCCCAGGTGACACAAGACTGGCAGCCTTTCAAAGCCAGCCTGACTCAGTTGTTAAAGCAAATGCACTAAATCCCATCATACGGAGGCTTTGTGAAGGGAGGTGATTAACCACCTGCCTAAGCCTGCTTGGGCTCAGACGGAGCTGGGCAGAGAGGGCTGAGAATGTTCTCTGCCAACAGTGATGCTTCCAACACAGGTGCTCCACAGGCAGGACAAGAACTGAGGGCACCACTTTCTAGTTCGCTTTAGGAATGACAGACACTGGCTTTGGAGATGACTGTGCCCCAGTCACAAGCTGCAACCTACAGAGAGCTGCAGCTGCTTTTCCAACGGGTGCATGATGCCTGAGGGGTTCTGACCATGTTGTCTTCTTCCCAGAGTGCGGACAGCAGTGACAGAGGATGCTAAGGAGGATGATGATGATGATGAAGAGGAGGAGAAGGTCTTCCCTGCGGGCTCACTGGTACCAGTGAGCACCCTGCATGGTGGGAACCACTACTCAGCATGGGTGCAGGCCAGCAACGTGCTGGGTGCTGCCCGCTCAGCCCCTCAGCACCTCAACCTGCAGCAGCTCGGTATGTCCATCCCCATCCGTCTGTCCCTCCATCCTGAGCTGCTCTGTGTGCTGGGGCTCTGCGTGACCACAGGCACTGCCCCGAGACATCACTTTAGGGACACCAAGGGAAGGTTGGAACTGGATGAGCTCTAAGCTCCCTTCCAACACAAACCATTCCATGGTTGCATGACCTGCATGAGCACTGCAGCTCACGTGAGGGAGGACAGCCTGCTATGTATGCCAGCCCCCAAACCCATGCTTTCTCTTCTCTCCCCGCAGTGATCCCCGCTCTGCCCCTGGTCACCGGTGCAGAGACAACAGAGACCTCAGCTCCCATCACCACCATCCACTGGAAGAGGCAGACGCTGCTGGGGAGCGTGCGCTGTGAGGAGCGGCACAAAGCCACGGGCAGCGCGGCGTGGCAAGTGAGAGCCTGCAGCCCCAGCCTGCCATGGGCACAGCTGCCGGGGCTGCTGGAGACCCCTGGGCACCCACAGGCCATGGGAGCACCTGGGGTCATTCAAAACCCACCCCTTCGCTTCAGCACCGCCAGCCACGGGCACCCTGCTTCCCTTGCAGGTGGAGGTGTGGGACAGTACGGCCCAGCACGGCTCCCGCTCACAGCACAGCCTGCACAGTGACACCCAGTACGTGTTCCAGGTCCGGTGCCGGCTCAGCGCTGCCGACAGCCCCTGGAGCGCCTGGAGCTCCCCCTTCCTCTACACCACCCCCGAGGCAGGTAAGCTCAGCCTCAGCGCTGCGTTACCCAAGCAGCCAGCAGCTCCTCGGGATGCTCTGTGGGAGCCTGGCCACGGAATGGGAGCTGGCACATCCCTGAAGACACTGCTGGCAGGTATCAGGCATGATGCTGTGGTCCAGGACTGCCGCCACATCACCATCCCCACACTGCCGCTGAGGGATGAGCACTGGCACAAGCTGGCAGCTCATCTCATGCCCTCCAAGCACTCCTGGCCCTGTGGCGTGCTGCAGGTCGTGGTGATTTAGGCAGATTCCTGAGGCTGCTGCAGTATGGGAGGAACAGAAGCGAAACCAGACTGGCTTTGCAAGCACAGGGTTTTCCATACAGAAAGAGGGATGGGATCTGCTTATCCATCTTTGGCAGCTTTTTTGCTCCCCAGCAGCAGGGAGCACCTCTTGCCCTAGCTGGAAAACCCACATCATCCAAGGTGTCCCACCAGCCCCAAACACCCGTTGTCTTGGGTCAACCTCCACCATTGCATCCTGGTTACTAACACCAGGATGAGCTTAGACACTCAGATACCTCAGACTGCAGCAACGGAGACACCCAGCGAGCGATGCCCTCACGTCCTGGTTACAGCGAGGAAGCTGGAGACAAGCTTGCCCTAAAAAAGCATCGCTCACTGCTGTTTGTAGTCTGGGTCACTTCCTCCCCACGGTGGCAGAGCTGTGCACAACGACATTGCTGCTGGGCTCCCAACCTGCATCCCTGCTGCTGCTGGGCTCCCAACCTGCATCCCTGCTGCTGCTGGGCTCCATCACCATCACCAGCCCCATGGGAACCAGCCCTGCATGGAGGCATCAGCCAAGTGGGGCTTTCTGCAAAGGCTGTGCGTGGATGGGAGCCCCATGGCAGGGACGGGTGGGAAGCCCCAGCCGATTCCACTCGGGGTTGCTCATCCCACGCTCCCTCCTGCAGCCCCCGCGGCAGCTCCCGATGTCTGGCGGCGCCTGGGCCCGGCGTTCCCGAACGGCAGCCGCGAGGTGACGGTCTTGATCAAGGTAAGCTCTGGGCTCGGCAGCTGCAGCGCAGTTTCCGTGTGCTTCGCTCCTCCCCTTGGGAGAACAGCGCCAAGAGGCATCGGAAGGCAATGCCCTTCCTAAAGAGCCCTGTGACCAAAGAGATGAGAACAAGAGACCCCAAAGTGGCCTTTGGGGCAAAACCTCTCCCTCCTTGCAAAACCCATCCGTGTTGCACAGCCAAGGGGGGGGGGGGTGTGTGTCTGTCCTGCACGGGGGTGTCTCAGTGCTGGACCACGCACCCATCCCCATGGAGGGTCTGTCTCACCTTCCACAGCCCCTGGCACCCCAGGATGCCCGCGGGAGGATCCTGGGCTACTCCGTGACCGCCGAGATCCCCGTGGGAAGGGTGCTGCTCTGCAACACCTCCAGCGCCGGGTGCAGTGTCCTGGTGCCCCCGGGGGCCCGCACCCTCCGTGTCACCGCTCACAACTCCAAGGGGGCTTCCAGCCCCGCCAACATCACCCTCACCCAGGGCAGCAACAGCCTCGAAGGTAGGATCCAACGCACGCCGAATGCAGCTTTAACTGAGATGGGCTTTTGTCGGCAGGGGAGGGCAGCTTGTGCATCACGGCTTGGGAGCTGCCCTCTTCAGCAGGGGCTGCAGGGCCAGGCCAAGGGGAATGGCTTTAACCTGCCCGAGGGGAGACTGAGATGAGCTCTTAGGCAGAAGCTCTTCCCTGTGAGGGTGCTGAGGCGCTGGCACAGGGTGCCCAGGGAAGCTGTGGCTGCCCCATCCCTGGCAGTGTTCAAGGCCAGGTTGGACACAGGGGCTTGGAGCAAGCTGCTCCAGTGGAAGGGGTCCCTGCCCGTGGCAGGGGTTGGAGCTGGAGGAGCTTTAAGGTCCCTTCCAACACAAACCAGGCTGGGGTTCTATGAAAGCAAGGGGAAAAGGGCCAGCAGAGCTCTGCCTGCTCTGCTGAGGGAACACAGCATCCTTCAGGCAAGGCCGGCATTCCCCGGAGATGGAGATGCTCCACAGTCACGTACCTCAGCCCTTGGCCTCTGAAGGCTGCAGCAACAAGCTTAAACATGAGTTAATCCTGCCTGTGTTGCCTGGCAGGGATGGGCTGTGCCATGGGCTCGGTGCAAAACAGCTCGGTGCCAGGGACACAGCCCCTGCTGTGAGCTGGGTCCTTGCAAGCACAAAGGGAGGGGACAAAACCAACCCTCCCAGGCCGCTTCCCTGCACCACAGGCTGTGGTTTTCCCCACAACCATCACTTTCTCATTTGTGAAAGCTGACTCTTAATGAGCAACAGGGGGGAAAGCCCCATTCAAACTGAGGACAAATCTGTTACTAAAAAGAGACCAGAGAGAAAGAAGGTGGAAAAACCACTCTAATCTCTCCTACTTATCAGAATCATAGCCCTTCTTGCAAGAAATGACAAGTAAAGCATTTCAGAAGAGGCATGACAAAGCTGAAGGTGTGTTTTTGTGATACCTATATGTGAGCACATATAGACATAGTAAACAAGAGCTAGCAGGGCTTGTTTAAAGAGCTTTAAGCTAGATTTGAAGGGGGAAAGGGATAAAACCAGCCTCACTAGAGGTAAGCCTGGGGCAGCACACTAATGTTGGAGGGACTGTGGCCATCAGGTCCTTCAGTCTGCCATCTCAGTGAAGGCAGAGGGTGGAGATGCATATGCCAGCAAAGATGCAAGGGCTCCTGATGTGTTAGAAAACACGAAAGGGTCTAAGAACAGTCATGTAGGAATTAGGGCTTCTCCCTCCAAAAGCGTGGTGGGACCAACAGCCCCACTGAAGGCCAGGTTGGACAGGCCTTGAGCAAGCTGCTCTAGTGGAAGGTATCCCTGCCCATGGCAGGGGTTGGAGCTGGGTGAGCTTTAAGGTCCTTTCCAACCCAAACCATTCCATGATCTGCACTGATGGACACAGCATGGGTAACAAACAAGAAAAGGAGGAGCTGGAAGCCATTGTGCAGAAGGAGAACAGTGATGACATAGTGGCCAGCATGGAAACATGGTGGGATGCCCGGCACAACTGGAGTGCTGCAGTGGATGGCTCTAAACTCTTCAGAAGGGACAGACAAAAGAAGAGGCAGTGGGGTAAGGGACTGTCTAGAGCTTAATGCTGGTGTCAACAGGATTGGGTGTTTATGGGTACAAACCAGGGGGGAAGGACAACAGAGCAGATATCATGGTGGGAGTCTGTTCTAGACCACCCAATCTGGGTGAAGAGGCAGATGAAACAGCCTATAAGCACAGTCTCTAGTTCTTATTCTTGTGGGGGACTTAACTTAGCAGACGTCTGTTGGAAATGCAATACAGCAGAGAGGAGACAGGTTGGGAGGTTCATGGAGCACTGTGGAGGAGAACTGCCCAACACAAACGGTGAGGGAACCGGCTTGGGAAGGCACCCGCTGGACCCATTTGTGAACAGAGAAGGACTTGTGGGCGAGGTGATGGTTGGAGGCTGTGGTGGGCAGAACAACCACAAAGTGTTAGAGGCTCCCTCTTCAGTCCTTAAACATTACCCTGAAAGACTCATTTTGCTTGTGCTTAGCTGACCCTTCCATTCCCTTGCTCTTCCAAGATGAGGTTGGCATACAGACCCCTTTCCATCTCTCTCCACAGAGTTCCCAGCACCAGTGGCTGTGGAGGTCAAGCCTGAGAACCAGAGCAAGGTCCTGGTGGCCTGGCAGCCCCCCAGCCCCAGCAGGAGGCCCCCTCTGTGGTTCATCGTGGAATGGGTTTCCACCACCCCATACAGCCCAAAGGAGCAGTACTTCTGGAAGAAAGTCCCGTACCAGGCAACATACACAGACATCCAAGGTATGTTCCAAGAGTCTTGTTGCTGCTTGGTGCAGTTCATCACGGTGTTATTATAAAGCCAAACTACGTTAAAGGCAGAGCTTCATTTGCAGTTGAGCCCCTGTCCACTGGTTTTGGGGAGTGGGACCATAAAGAGCCCTTAGGGAGCAAGGGGGAATGAAGCAGTAGGAGACATGAGGACAGTCAGGAGGATTTGGACCTCCAGATGAAGGTTACAGGGACAGAGAATGAAGTGACAAGTGAGCTGGCAGGCAGGGAAGGCACACCAGACCCGTGGAGGCCTCTCCAAGCACAGGAGATGCACCAAGACTTGCTTTAGCACCTCTCCTCCCCACCATGCCCAGGGGGACAAGCCTGCAGGTCCTTACCACCCCAGCTTGAGCCCAACAGCACAAGCATCTCAGGACCCATCCCACTCCATTCCTGCATCCCACGTTAATCCTGATGTTTATTGGGCTTTGGAGTCCTTCCTAGCCAGTTACATGATGAAGGTTTTGCTCTCCCACGTGTGTTTTGGGGGACAACTCACGCAATGGCTATTCCAAGGAGACGAAAGACCCGGAGCTGGGCATCCCCCCACACCTCCATCTACTTTCACCATGCAATAACAAGCACTTGGGCAAGCCTAGAGCTTCCACAGCAGCTCACAACCACATTTTAAAGGCAAACCTTGCTTCTTTCCAGCAGAGGCAGGAGCTGGAGGTCACATCAATGTGTCAGTATATGCAGTCTACCCCGATGGAGCCAGCAAACCCAGCTCCAGCCGAGGTAAGCCTGGCTGGGTGGAGAAGCTGCTGCTTGCTGCAATGGGGCTGCAGAGCTCAGCCTGCTGCTTCATTCCTGGTGCTCCCACAGTCTGCCAGCTTTGTGGAATTAGGCTTTAGAAACAAACCATAACCCCCCCACCACTGACCAGAGGAAAGCAGGACTCTGGGTGGGAGCCTCTTGGCTGCAGGACATGAAAATAGCATCTTTTTATCAATGCAGCTGTATGAAAGCCTTCCCTAGCTGATCTTTGCTCCTGTGCACAGACCTAACACAGGAGAGCCACCCTCATTTCACAAGATACACCATTCTCCCTTTCCGTGATAGAAGGGATGAGGTTGCTGCTTTGCACATTGACAGGGAAACATTACAGATAAACCAACATACACAAAACAACGTTTACAGAGACCAAATGGCCACGCCGCAGGTTGCTCTTCCTTATCTTGGGTGCGAAGAAAGTGGCCTTCCATTCTGGAAACTCTTTTAGAGAAGAGCATGGACCAGTTCACAAAGGAAAGCGAGGAGCGTCTTCACCTCCAGCACTGCATGGGTTGGCTTTGGGCGTCCTCAAGAGCTGGGCATACCAGGTCCCTGAGCTGTTCCATCCTGCTGCTGGTCCTCACCCAGGATAACCCATGCACAGCTCAACATCTGAGCACGGAGAACACCTCCCAGCACCACTGTACCTGCTCCATGGATGCCACAGCACAGGCAAAACCTTCATGGATGCTGCAGTGTTCAGTGGTGGTTGGGCAGGTCCATAGAGATAAGGAAGCCATGAAGTCAGATCCAGCTCTTCCAGCACAGCCTAGGAAGGGAAGGGGGGACCCAGGGATGAGCTTAAATAGAGCCCCGGGCACGGGTGTGGGTAGAGGTTCCAGGTGAGGCAGTTCAGGGCCGTTCAGCCCTGTTAGCACCCCGCATCCCCTGACAGAGGCAGCAGTAGCTGCAGGCACCGGTAGCACCTGCGGAGGTCATCAGCTCCCCATCCCTGCTGCCGTGCTATTTAAATAGGCTCTTTGAAGCTGCTCAGATGCTTTCCCTGGGCCAAACCAGCTCCGTGTCTGTGGTCAGCACCCCTCGTGGCTTTGGGAAGGGCACGTATGCCATTTTTCACCCCAAATAGGAGCAAATATTCCTGGCCAGTTCATCCCAGGCTGCTCATGGCTGTTAGCCCTGGCTATTAGGTGTTGCCTATTAGGTGCCTGCCCAGAGAACGGGAAAGAGCAGGGTGTCAGAAGCAGGATGCTCTAGCCTTATCACTAGCAATGGCTTAGGTATGTGTTAAATGCTTAATAAAATAGAGACTTCATCCTTAGCACAGACTCCTTTAACAAAGCTTGGGGGCTCAGGTGGGAAAGTACCAATAAGGGGCAGCAGTGAAGCTCGTGTCTGTGGCCAGGTTTGCCTTCAAAGCACACACAGTGGAGTCCTCCAGCTTGACCCCACAGGCTGAAACTCGCTCCTCATCCCATTCAGATGAGCCTGTCAATCACCAGGAAGGCATTACTGTTCATGTATACATGTTCAGTGTGCCACTGACACAGAACTGCTGAATTCCAGGCTGCACAACACGTATTCCTTCACTTTCCTTCCACAATCCCATATACCTGAAAGATGTTTTGAAGCATCTGCAGCAACTTCAGCTGAGTGGGCTTGTAATGGAGACACCGCTTAGGGGAGTGAAATACTGAACTCCAGGAGCTCTGCTAGGAGATGCGTGTGCTTCAGATGCACAGAATCAGAGGCAACACCTTTCCTGGGATTTTTCTTTCCCTTAGAGAGGAAAAAATTGCATTTGGCCTTGGGTTTGTGTTGGTGTTTGTTAAGGAGAAGAGATCATGGAATCCCAGCATGGTTTGGGTTGGAAGGGACCTTAAAGCTCCTCCAGCTCCATCCCCTGCCACGGGCAGGGACCCCTTCCACTAGAGCAGCTTGCTCCAAGCCCCTGTGTCCAACCTGGCCTTGAACACTGCCAGGGATGGGGCAGCCACAGCTTCTCTGGGCACCCTGTGCCAGGTTCTCAGATCCCAAGGGAATTGCTGAATTTAGCCATGAAGAAAGCTTATTTTAGCAAAGAGACACTTCTTGCTCTTTAGCTGCAGATCTTCCCTCCCTGCACAGCCCATCACACAACCAGATACTATCAGCAGATTCAATCCCATGGTATTCAGGCACTTTGGGAAAGCATCTGCAGGTGCTCATGAAGAATGATGTACAGTTCCTCAGGAAGATGGAATTCTTGTTTCAGGTGCTGAGGGGAGCGATGTGCATGGAAGGTGTTCAATAGTTGGTGTTATGTATTCATCAGCATCTTGTTTAATTGGATCCATGAGAAGTAGGAGATCATGTAGAGTCCAGCCAGAGCTGGAGTTATTAATGTCTTTAGGGGGCTTTACTTTTTCTCATTATTAGTTTTTCTGAATAAGATTTACCAAAACCAAGGTAAGGCACAGCTTCTCTGTCATCCCATAGATGAAGTTATGGGCATTTTCTTTCTCTCCCTAAGTCCCTGCAGAAGACCAGCTCCTGGAGAGCACCTACAGCAGCACCTACAGCGAGCTCTCCCATGGTAAGAACACAGGAGCTGAGGCTGGGTAAGCCAGACCTTTCTCCTTGACCAGAAGTGGAAATTGTAGCCTGAGCAGCACCTGCAGCACCTGGTGATGGGGAAGCGAAAGCTCCTTTGTGCTTTGGAGAGGTCAGGGCCACCAAAGCAGCTTTTTACTCAATGGGGACATGAGACACACGCAGTGCTCTCAGGGATGGATTGCATCCACATAGTGCGTGCCTTCAGTTTCGCTTCCTAATGAGACTTACACTACGTTGTATGTTACAAGTAGGAGGTAAGAGAGCAAGGAAATAGAAGCTAATGTAATGTAGCACAATGGCAGCAGGCTGTTTCAATCTTGCACTTTGAACCAGAGACTCATTTAAGCATTTCCCATCCACTTCTCCAACTTTGGTTATGCTCTGGTGCGCACATCTTCTGCTGTTATGATCTGCTGCATCACTTAAACCAAAGCAAAACCAATGAAAGCTGAAGAATTCACTTCCACGTTTCTGGAAGGTCAGGCTGGGTAGGAAATGGTTAAACACAGTGACCACACTTCTTAGTATCAGTTGAGTGACCTCCTGCCCTGGGCACAGGGATGCTCTGGTCACAGTTTTGCCTTTGCTTCCTTAACTGAGGAGCAAAGGGGCAAGTGAGATGCTGGAGGCTGTCTTAGCAAAGATCTGCCCTTTACATCACCAGACATCATGGCAATGGGGCAACGGGCTGACCTGATTCCTCTCTGTCCTGTTTCAGATGATGACATTGGACTTTTCCTGGGACTGGGCATCAGCGTGGTCGTATTATCGGTTGTTGTCGTAATTCTGATGTTTAAAAAATCAGCCAGAAAAAGGTATGACTTTGACCTCCAGTTTCTGCTCCTCATCTCCAACTCATGCTTTTGTTCCAGAGTGTTTGAAAGCTGCCTGCAGAAACCAGTCCTTTTCACTGCAGCCTGCTCTTTCTGAGGGCAAGTCCACCCATTAGCTGGATTGCTGTATGAAAAGACATCTGTGTGCTCTGTAGCGAGTCAGGGACCAACATAGGGTAAAAAGTCATTCCTCTGTAAAGGCCGGCCTGAGGGCCATGTGATATTATTATAGAGATATGAAGGCAGGGGTAGAAAAAGAGAGGAAAACCATAATCTCCATTGGTAAGTTTTATCCTAGGGTAAAAACACATCCCAGTCTTGGCAAAGGAGGGGATGCTGAAGGCAGAGATTGAAGACTGGAGCACCTGGAAAACTCAACAGAGAGCATCTTAACACTGTTTTTTACCTGCTGTTCCCTAGGCACCCTCACAAACTGGTGCTCATCTATCCCAGGTTGCCCTTTAACTGGAATGGGGATGTCCAGGTGTCCAGGCACTGCTGTCCCTGATGCAGACCCATGGGAATGGGAGACCTCTATGGCACGTGGTGCTGGTCAGACCTTCCCAACCAACCATGAAAGAGGGGAGAGGAGAGCATTTAGCTTCCAGGCTTGCACCACCACGAATCAAATCAGGGTGGGGGGGTAAAAGGTTGAAAGATGAAGAGCTGGAGTCCAAATGGAGCTTCCAGGCCATCCTTAAAGGATGGATGCATTTTGTGTGCCCTCCTACTGAGCGACATTTCATCCCGCATGAAGAATAAGTGACTAATAGCACGGACTAACACCTTGGGGTTTATTTGTTTTTTTTGGCACAGAATTCATGCCCTGGTTGTGTCAATCCTGCCAAAATGGCTGTTTGAAGACATCCCCCACATGGAAAACAGCAGCATGGTGAAGTTGCTCCAGGTAACTGCACCGTGAGCTCCCAGCTTTGCTTCACTTGCCTCCCCTTAGTTTAAAGCTTGCTCCAGAGCTGTGAGAAACAAGGGTGGGAAAAGAACTGAGCTCTAATGGACCAGGAACTGATCAGGAATCTCTTACCCAGGCAGTTGCAAAGCGCATGGGAGCCCAGCTTAGCTGAGGTCTTTAAACCTTGCCTCAATGTGCTTTTTATTGCATATATTATATTGACCACAGTGGATGCAAGCTGCCTTGAAGGGCATGCAGAAGCATAGAGACAGGCACAGCTGCTCCCTGTCTTCTCTCATCCACCTCACTGCAGTCTCATTCACAGAGGGGACTGGATGAGGGAGGTTGGAAGACAGGATGCAGACACCAAGTCATTGCCCCATTTCTTCCTTGGGATGCTCCAATGATAGCTCTCCCGTTGGTAAAAATCTGCCAGTTTGTTGCTACCCCAATCATTTTCCCTGCAGGAAAACAGTGATTTCCTGAGGACCAGCCTCCATGAGCCGTTCGTGGACACCAGGGACCCCGCAGTTATGGAAGTAGAGGAGATGCCAGCACACGAGGAGTACAAGAACATAGTCACCAGAAGGAATCCCAGCAGAGAGATCCCCAAGGACGGGGAGCTCAAGGAGAGCACGGTGCCTGCTACCGCCATGCCCTTCGAGCACATCAGTGACTACAAACCTCAGGTGTCCGATGGGAACGCGCTGGGATACGTAGCAGCCAATATTTACCAAACACAGCCCCCAGCATCCCTCCCAGAACCGGAGACAAACCTCTTCTTCAGAGACTACACGAGCCCCTTTCCCCACACGTGGGACGGGGAGGGAGGGGGACACCACGTCTGCCTGCTGGAGCACATCAACCTCGTCCTGAGCAACAGCCAGAGCGGGCAAAGCCACACGTTCAGCTCAACGCAGGCGGGATGTGGCTCCATCCTGGACAACCAGTGGGGACACGCTGCGGCCGGTGAGGTTCAAGAGCAAATGCTGGTCCCCGATGAGCTGCTCTCCTGCCTGCGAGCCACAAATGGGCAGTCGGTGGATATAAACCCCTGCTTTCCACAGAACATCGGAAGATTACTTTGAGGGATGGTGCAGCTCTGTTTAAAAACCCCCAAAGTGATGATCATGGCACATGTCAGCCTCGGAGACCGCAAACAGCAGTCATAGAAAGGTTTGGGTTGGAAGGGAGCATAAAGCTCCTCCAGCTCCAACCCCTGCCACGGGCAGGGACACCTTCCACTAGAGCAGCTTGCTCCAAGCCCCTGTGTCCAACCTGGCCTTGAGCACTGCCAGGGATGGGCCAAAACCTCCAAATCTGAAAGTCTTGTGGCTGCTGGAATGTTTTGGCCACTACATCACAACCTTAAACTTACCTCACTTTGTCACAAGCATAAACCCCATAAAACCTGCATTCCCATGGGAATGGAAATACAAACCGGGTGATTGCTGCAGGGTGCAAAATGCTTCGATTACTATTCAAAATCATTCTCTTGTTAAATCATAGAATAGGTTTGGGTTGGAATATTTGGAGCATTTCATCCCTGGAACTGATTGCAGCTCAGATGGATAAAACCATCCCTTAGACATCCTGATGGAAACGTGTGGAATATCTTGGGATCACTCCTTATGAAGCGACACTACACCGAGCATGATTTATATACCATACAGCACACACGGGTACCAAGAACATGAAATCTTTTCTTAACTCAATTTCATTTTCCTTCCCGTTAACTAATAAAGAACACATCAGGTAAGAACAAGCCTCCATCATCTGCCAGGCTGATTTTAAATCCCTTGGGATTAGTCACTGGACAGATTCTCCACTATGGGCCAGCGATTTAGCATCGCACAGCAGCTTGTCAGCACTCCAACCTTGCTGTGTAAAGCATGACGTGACACAGTGGAACAGCATTTATTAGGCACATGGCTTTGGATCTGCTGACACCCTGAAAATGAAATACAGGGGTCTTCTTAACCTGTATACCTATAACCTATCTAGAGTTACCCACTTTATTAATATGAAATCACTTTTTGCAGTGGAACAGCTATATCTGGGTATTAGAATCTTCCCTTCAATTTTTGTTAAGCACTCTATGTGTTTCTCTAACTGCTGTTGCCCAAATGGACTTATTGTGTTGTCTGCCCCTGGATACCTTCAAACCGCGTTGTTGAGCGCGGCCCTTGTTTCCTCCTAACAACCCAAGAGACCTGGTGCTCGCATTTACAGGGTAGTAGCTACCTGGCAAGGCTTCTTTAGAAGCAGCAAGCCGTTTCCGAGCCCGAGATGTGACTTTTACATGTAACTGGGTCTAAAATTAGTGAGTGCTGCCTGTGCCGGAAGGAAATCGTAAGAGAACAGCCGCGGGCTGGCGGCAGCTCAGACGTGAGGTGGGGAAGGTATTTTTTCTATGTCCACATCCTGAGGCTCACGCTGCCTCTGTCATCTCAACTGCCAAACCCTGCGGGTGAAAATGCTCCTCTGGGCACTAGAGCAGCTTGCTCCAAGCCCCTGTGTCCAACCTGGCCTTGAACACTGCCAGGGATGGGGCAGCCACAGCTTCTCTGGGCACCCTGTGCCAGCGCCTCAGCACCCTCACAGGGAAGAGCTTCTGCCTAAGAGCTCATCTCAGTCTCCCCTCGGGCAGGTTAAAGCCATTCCCCTTGGCCTGGCCCTACAGGCCCTTGCAAATTCTAACATACAATACATCTCCCCCTCTCCCTCCATTCTAACCCGTTTGGACAGTGCTTGTATCTGGTTGCATCTTTCAAACCCATCTGACAGTGGGCTAAATGATCTGACAGGGTGGTTGGAACTTAATGGGCTTTAAGGTCCCTTCTAACCTGAACCACCCAATGATTCTATGATACCCGTGATGCTCACCTCTGGCCATGAATGCATTGGTGAGTAAACTGACAGCAGGAATTTTGGTAACAATCCAACATCCCTTCATGTCTTCACTTCCAGATTCTTACTTGTCAGACCTATTTGTTTGCTCTGCTGTTTGTCCTCACCTTCTTTGCCTTTGGAAAGCATTTTGTATCCCTCTTGTGTCTTCTTTCCACCAAGTGCAGTATTTAGGGGTGCAAAACCAGCATCCTGAGTGGCGGGGATTGAACTATTGGTGAGCAAGTCCAACAGCGAGATCCTCATAGTGAGCAACCCATGGATGTATGGATGGCCTGGTGCTTCGAGTCAAATCAAGATATTGCTCTCAGTACATCCATTTTAACACCGCAGGGTTTACTCCCTCCCTCCCTCAAATATTACATACTCAGCCTTGATGTGAACCTTTTCCTAGGTTTGGTTGTCTTGTTGGTGGCCGTATCTCGTGCTAGGTGATTTCCACAGATTATTTATCACTTTGCAATGAATTTTGTGGGTTGTTCAGCTTCATTGCAACGTGGGGTTATGCACGTTGGAGGCACATAAAGGAAGTATATGCTGAGTAATGTCTCTACCCACAGAGAGCACCAACAAGTGTTGATCTCTGATGCAACCTTCACCCAACCTGCACGAGATTGCAAAGTCATCTGTGTTATCTGCATGGCATTATTTTATGACAGGACATTTTCTTTCTGTGCTGAATGAGTAACACAGAGAAAGCAGCTGCTGTCAAGCTGTAGATGGACCTTTTTATATAAATGGAAGGAGAGAACAAATGAGTAAGAGATGGGTGTAGTCTCTTCAGAGCTTCAGCAGGCTCAGAGCAGCAGAGCCATCCACTGCCTGCTCTTATCTCCATCCCATCACACTAAAGGGTGTATCAAGTGTGAGCTTGTGAACTTGTTGGGGCACAAGCCCTGAGCTCTGCACTAGGAGTTACCAACAGCACTGGTGCAGATCAGCCAGAGACACTCCCTTTGGCACTTGTTCATCGCCCTTCTTCAAACAGCATGCTTGAAAATTAGTTAAATTAAATGCATAATGAAGAAACAACAAATAAACTTTGTGCAGAGTAATTTAGGCATTAAATGTATGGAATCATGGAATCCCAGCCTGGTTTGTGTTGGACCGGACCTTGAAGCTCCTCCAGCTCCAAACCCTGCCATGGGCAGGGACACCTTCCACTAGAGCAGCTTGCTCCCAGGCCTCAATATCCATCGAGAGCTGCAATTACATGCAATCAGCATGCAAAACTGTGCATCAATAGCTACAATTTTAAATCATTGCTGCTGCTGCTCTGCCACCATTACCTTGCTTCCTGCCGGAGGACACAGCACTCATTCTGCTTTAGTGTGTGAAGCACAGGAGAGATGGGTTTTAGTCTCAGCTCAGTCACCAGCTGGCTGCGTGACCTTCACCAAGTCATTTTGCCTCTGTTTCTCTACCACAGAGCCAGGACAGTAACAATGACTCCCTGCAGCAAAGCCTCGGGCTCTAAAGCACCGTGCGGCATTTGGTGACGGTACAAGAATAGGAAGAAAACAGAAACATTTTCTGAGTCATCTTGTGCTGCTCCTTTCTGTTCTGCATCATCTCCCGACTGCTCCATGCCGAAAGGTCTGCAGCGTTGGGCTGTCAGTAAGTGGGGGACGGGATTTACTGGCAGATAAATACACTGCCGAGCCTAAACAGGGAGTGAAAGCTTCAACGTTTCACACAGCCCAAATCACAGCGGCAGAACCCGGGGGGTTCTGAAGGCATCGGCAAAAGATCAAAGCCCAGGTTGTGACCAACACGTGGGCAAAGCTGCAGAGAAATGCTTGGGTCAGCAAGAGCCGCTTGAAAACGCAGCGATGGGAAAGTGACAGCAGGAGAAATGGCCACGGAATGAAAGCGGGAACATCCAATATAATGATGCTATTTGGTACAGCCTCTCCCATCCCTTCGCCTTCGGGAGGGTTAATCCTTTAAGAGGGATTATTCACGGGTACAGGAGCTGAGCACGACGGTGGGGACTGAAACCAAACTCGCATTTCATAGAAGAGGGTGCGAGAAGTGAGGCTGTGGCTTGTGTCTCGGCTGGCTTCACTGAATGTCGGCTGCACAGAGCCACATCGATGGAAATAGCACTTGTAAAGCCCTGGGAGCAGGATTCAGGTGGACGATAGAAGCATTGAACACAATGAACAGAAAACAAGCTGTGGAAGAGATCTATTAAAGGAGATTTCAGGACTGCTGCTTACCAAACCAGCCAAGACTTTCCTTAACAGAAAGGAATGATTCTTGCCACAAGAATAGTAGGAAAAACCACAGTTCTTCACCTCTTAAAGGATGCAGGGTGGTGCTGTGTCTCACACATCACCTGTATGATGCACAATCACAATCTGCACAGCAGATGCAAAACTAACAGAGCCAGCACACAGACTGTCTGAATACTGAAGATGTACAAACACGCAGTAACTTACTGCAGTGAGTTAGTCCCTATTCTGTTGCTTTAGTAGTACCACTGCAGAGCTATGGACCAAAACTCCACTCCATGCTGCAGGGAACCCAGCATCTGAGCAGCTAGAAGTCACTAAAGCAGCTGAAGTGACTGCATGGCTGCAAGAACGGCAGCAGGAATGACCAGACCAGGCTCAGCTCCTGGCAGAACGGTGTGAGCCTGGGCTGTGGTTTGACATTCAGCAGACTGAGAATTCCTGTCCCATCCATCACATGTGCAGTGGTTCCACCTCTTCCACGGTGCTGATGTGAGTCATTGTTCAGAGCAGCAAACTGCATCAGAGAATGAAGATGCTGTGAGGGCTGGAGCAGCCCTGCTCTGGAGAAGAGAAGGCTCCCGAAGGGGAGACCTTAGAGCAGCTCCAGTGCCTGAAGGGGCTGCAGGAAAGCCTGGAGAGGGGCTTGGGACAAGGGCCTGTAGGGACAGGCCAAGGGGAATGGCTTTAAGCTGCCAGAGGGGAGACTGAGATGAGCTCTTAGGCAGAAGCTCTTCCCTGTGAGGGTGCTGAGGCGCTGGCACAGGGTGCCCAGAGAAGCTGTGGCTGCCCCATCCCTGGCAGTGTTCAAGGCCAGGTTGGACACAGGGGCTTGGAGCAAGCTGCTCTAGTGGAAGGGGTCCCTGCCCGTGGCAGGGGCTGGAACTGGGTGAGCTATGAGGTCCCTTCCAACCCAAATCACTCTGGGATTCTATGACTCTATTACAAGTCTAAGTTATACCCAGCCGATCACAATTCCAAGTAACAACATCTGTGATTTGGTTTTGTTTATTCCATGTTCAACACTGAATTAATGGTACCTTCTTTCAGCTTCTCAAGCGTTACAAAGGCTTTGGTGTTGGTGCTGTATGCCGGGTTGGTGACCACAGAGGGCTGATGTGCCAAGTGTTGGTGTTGTTGGCTCCATCTGCTCCAGAAGTCCCTGTCCTCAGCTGCCCATGGTGGCCCTGCTATTCAGAAGGCTCTTCCTGAGTACCCTGGCTATCGGCTGTTGAAAGCTCAGCACCGAAGAGCCAGAGAACATCTTGTCCATAGGGACAGTGGCTGATGATAGAGGGTTGGCAGCATCACAATAAAACCACAGACTATGACACTGCAACAGCAAGCAACCACAGTAAGATCAATGCAGTGCTCATGGTGTGTCCAGAGACCTCTCATTCAGTGCTGTACAGATTTCCCTGTGTGGTCCCTGGTACAATCAGCTCTAGAAACTGTTCTCCTTTCTGGAACCGCATCACCAAAACCAGAGCAAGAAACCAACAGATACTCCTAGAGATCACACAGAAAGAGCAGGCTGGATGGAGCCACAGGGTGTGAGATACCAGTCTGAGAGCAGCCTGTGAACCTCTGAGGCCTTCAAGCAGGCAGAGTAAACAGCTTAGGGGTTTTTAATGATTATCTTGCTGACAAAAGGCAATGGAATTATGTGGAAGACAAACTGAAGGCAAAAGATTGTGGCTTACCCTGGAAAGAGCAGGATGCAAACCCCATTGCAGCTCTGCCTCAGCTGGACTGGACAAGGTGGCAAAATCCCAGCCTGGTTTGTGTTGGAAGGGCCCTCAAAGCTCCTCCAGCTCCAACCCCTGCCACAGGCAGGGACCCCTTCCACTAGAGCAGCTTGCTCCAAGCCCCTGTGTCCAACCTGGCCTTGAACACTGCCAGGGATGGGGCAGCCACAGCTTCTCAGTGCCCACAGTGCCTCAGCACCCTCACGGGGAAGAGGTTTTACTTAAGATCTAATCAAAGTACTCCAGAGAATCTTATGGAGGAAATACACTGGATAAACAGCCCTGCTCCTGACTGAGCACCGATGGCAACCACAGCGGCGTTTCGGATATACTCATGTCCTCTTTAAGCACGCAATGATTAACTCTGTCACTCTCCCCATCTCAGCGCTGGTGACTCACCGCCATTCCCCCACGATTCTTCAGCCTCAAGGTTATTTCCAGACCTACAACCTGACACAACCAGAGAGTGCAAGGGCTGCACCTGCAGATTTCGCTCCTGACTCTGACCTCTCCTTCCTTCAGTCACAATTTCAACCCAAGCACTCGCCTGCTTCCTGACCGGCCTCCAGCCTCCTTCAGTCTTCAGCTTTAACTTTCTCTGAGTTGCATTACAGCAGTGGGACAGGAGGCAGCTCTGCGCCTGTGTTTTTAGACAGCAGATTTTTAACTCACAAAGCCAGCGAGCACCGTGGCTGAATGAGCCATTCCTGCTCCTCGGGACCGGATTGATGGGCTTTTAGGTGCACTTTTGGTCCCAGATAAATGACTTTGTCATTCGCTCCCAGAAAGTGGGCATGAGCTGCTGCAATAATATACATTCAAATGGTATTACATCATTTACAGCCACTTTATTTTCACCATCTATAGGGAAAGTCTATATTCTTTACACACCCTTTTTCTGTGTTCCAGCGCTCATTGTGTTATGAGGGTGGGCTGAAGCAGAGAGCATCTTAACACTGGAGGAGCTACCAATGAAAAGGCCTTCCAGATTCATACCGCAGCAAGCTCTGCAGAACTAAGGAGGTGAAGTAAGGGCAGGCACCCCTACATCTTGTCCCAGGGGCTTGCCGTAACCACCATCACATGCTGTTGGCAGCAAAGGTCTGCAGGGACACCGTTTGTCACCCTCCTCCTGCAAGCAGTCTCCAGGCAAGGTATCTGGTATTCCCTGAAGAGCTCACTGAACAAGCTTCCTTCGGTCTTGCATTTCCAGGTGTACACGGGCATGGCTCACTTGCACCGTGGATCCCAGACAGCACCAGTGCTGGTGTCAGGATCTGGCCGCTGCCACCACAGACATGGCAGCTTCTCACATCAGCTGCTGCTGGTGCTTTCCCAAGCTGTGTTCCAGGGTCACCCCCCCTCCCCAGAGAGCTGATGACTCCGTTCTTGTCTTGACATCACCCCTGCCCATAGGGCGGGATGCTGGCACAGCAGCCTTAGCACCGGCACCTTATGCTTGGGCTCCTGTGCTGCAGCCAAGCCCGGGGCAGCAGGGCTGCAGTGAGCACACTCTTTGCTATAGGACTCAAAAGCAACACATGTGTGCTCCTGGAGCTCTGTGCTCCATGCAAGACAGTGAACAAAGAGTTGGCTGAAAAAGCAGGCTTTGGTGCTGAGAAGTAAGCAAAAAAGAAAGGAGAAAAGGAAAAGGGAAAAAAGAAAGGAACAAGAAAAAAAGAAGAAAAGAAGTAAATAGAAGAAAAGAGAAAATAAAGAAAGAGAAAGAAAAAAGAAGTAAAAATTTAAAAAAAAAGAAAAAGAAAAAAGAACAAAAGGCGAAAGAAACAAAAGCAAGCCACTGCAGCTGATGTGTTGGTGGTTGCCAGTTTAGCTTCCTGTCCCCATGACACAAAACTTGTGTCACTTGGGCCACCCGATGGGCATCTTCTCTTCATCAATGAGCAAAGCACCCTCAGCTCTGCTCCTGCCAGCCGAGCCCAACGTGCCACAGCTGCTTCCCAGGCTTTTCCAAAGAGGAGAAGTGAACTCATGCAGCGAGGGGTAGCACTGAACCAGGTAAGAACATGAGCCTTGCGAACACAAGGTGAGATCCCATCCAAGTTCCTGATGGCATCCTGCAGGAATCCTGGTTTTGGCTCAGGGCTGGGAAGTGCTCTTTGAAAAGTGAAAATGGAGATTGAAGTAAAGGCAGCCCCAGGGGAAGCAAGATACAGAGTGAAGAGAAACTGGTGGGGTCTGGAGTTCTGTAGGGCACAGCCTTATTCCATTCATGCGTGGTGTTTGAATGGGGATCTCCGGAGAGAAGCCCAGATGCGGGATGGAGCCGGGAGGAGAGGGCAGCTGGGCTGCAGGTTCAAGCGCAGAACTCCAGGCTCCTGCAGGCTGCACACTTTGTGCTTCCTCCACCTCTTCCTTCCAATGCCAGCCCCCAGCGTAGCTGTGTGACGCTTGTCAAGGTAGAAAAGGAGCCACATCAGAGAGATGCTGCCAGGAGAAACGTTGCTGATGTCCAGAAAGGACAAGGAATGATGGCAACACGATGCTTTGTCATTAGAAGCGCTTCTAAATGTGGCGATAGCTCGTGGGAGAGCTGGAAAAAACCCCACGACAGAAAGCAAGGACTGTGTTAAAGAGAAGGTAAAATCCGCAGTGGCACATCCCAGGACAAGCCCCTCAGCCCTGCACGGGAACCCGCTGCTGTTTCCCAGTCCCAGAAGCGCCGTCAGTGACTGGTTTGTCCCTGGAGCTTCCCGGACCTTTTCCAGGTAATTCCCCCCCTCCTTTCCCTCATCCCCAGGCCCGGTGCCGCTGCCGTTACGGGGGAGCTGCCGCCGTGCCCCGCATCCACCCCCCCTCTCCGCCGCACCCGCTGCCGGGCTCCGGAAGGTGAGCGGGGACGGACGTTCCCCCCGGCTCCTCCAAGCGCGGCTTTTCGGTCCTCAGCGGCGGTTCCCGGGGCTCAGGGAGGCGCGGCACCTCCCCGGTGGGACCTGCGGGATGCTGTCTGCATCGGGATGCGGCTTGTTCCGACACGCGGCTTGTTCCGACGTGCTCCTTGTCCCGGGATGCTGCCGCCTTCGGGATGCTTCCTGTCCAGGGATGCTGCCTGTTCCGGGTGCTCCTTACTCTGGGATACTCGCTGCCTCAGAATGCTTTACTCCTTGGGATGCTGCGTGCTTTGAGATGCTCTCTGCCTAGGAATACTCCCTCCCCTGGGGTGGCAGCTACCTCGGGATGCTGCCTGCCTAGGGATGCGCCCTGTCCTGGGATACTGAGAGCACTGGGATGCTCTCTGCACCCTGGGACAGTCACCTAAGGGAGGACATCCTTCAGAATGTCCCTTTCCTTCCTGCAGTGAGGTCTTACCAAATACCCCTCGCTCAGTAGCTCTGGTGAAGAGTCACTGACCTTGACCTTGGGCAGATGGCACCAAGGCTGCCATTCCCCACCCTGGGCTGGGTGCTGCTGTCCTCACTGGGTCTGTGGCAGCCGGATTGCTCCCCATGTGCCTGCCAGTGGTGGGATGTGTCCCACAGTGCTGTCAGTGGTACATGAGAAGCAGCAAGTTTGGGCACTAACAGTGGTTTTATTCTGGGTAAACGTAACAGTGAGAAATGCTCCTCTTTCTGCTGACAGTCGGTGAGTTTCTCCTGCAGGTTCCTGAGAGAGCCTTAGAATGGACACTTGCTCTGTGGGCAGCAAAGGGCAAAGTGGGGGAAAGGGAATAAAAGATCACTTAAAAGCAAACTACAAGGACCTATAAGGACAGGCCAAGGGGAATGGCTTTAAGCTGCCCAAGGGGAGACTGAGATGAGCTCTTAGGCAGAAGCTCTTCCCTGTGAGGGTGCTGAGGCGCTGGCACAGGGTGACCAGAGAAGCTGTGGCTGCCCCATCCCTGGCAGTGTTCAAGGCCAGGTTGGACACAGGGGCTTGGAGCAAGCTGCTCTAGTGGAAGGGGTCCCTGCCCGTGGCAGGGGTTGGAGCTGGAGGAGCTTTAAGGTCCCTTCCAACCCAAACCAGGCTGGGATTCTGTGCTGAAGTTGCAGAGCTTCTGTGCTTTACAGGGGATTTCATTGCAGAGCCTGACTGCTGCAAAGAGCCGACACAGCGATGGGCAACCCCTCAGTACATAAGGCTGTGTAGCCTTTGTGCTTTCAAGTGAGATTTCATAGAGATAAGTCTGCTTGAAGAGGCACAAACTCATACTCTGAACCCCTTGCGTACTTCCTTTACCTTGCACTTACCAGGACATTGTCCTTTATACTTTCTTTAAGTGAAGCACATCAATGCTATTTTCCCTCATTGATGTGCAGTCTGGAGACGTTTTTCTTCTTAAAGCTCCCCCCCCCTCCCTTATATCTTTGCTCTTTGAGGGTAATTTCTCATTCTTCTTTCATATGTCACCCTGATCACAGTTTAAATGCTCTGCTGCACTCACAGGGTGCTGCATAAACTGTCTAGCACTTACCTAAGGCAACCACCGATGAACATCATTTGAAATGAGACTATTTCTGTCAGTTGACTCAAGCACCGTGGGCACATTTTGCTGTCTGAAGGATGTTTACACAGTACCAGGCAATTTCAGCTTAGTGGAAGGCAGGGCATTTACTTGAAGAACCTCGGGGTGGTGATTGCTCATCATTGCAGTTACTAATCACCCATGGAAGGCACCACGAAGAGTCTTTGTGTAAAGCTGAGGCACTGTGGCCAGGCTCAGTGTTTCTGTCTAAAGAAATCTGGGTTTAGATAAAACAAGGTGTTAATATGCACTTTAGAATCATAGGATAGGGTTGGAAAGGATCTTATTTTGGCAAAACTTAAGTATTTCACATTCACCTCAGGTATCAGCTTAAAAGACATGGAATGGCTCCTGTCTGGGAGCATTTGGGCATCCTAAACCAACCTGAAATAACTTTGGTGGTTTTATATCAATATGCACCTGGCAAAGGCTATATTGTTCAATGCATCTCCATGGAAGTGCCCCTCCATCCAAGATGGCATGTAAAACAGCCAGGATTTAAAGATTCCCTTTACATCAGTTTGTTTCCAATGTGGCATCAAGTTATTGAAGTAGCTGCATCCCTGTCATAGGTCAGGAGTTACAGAAAGTGTTTGTTGGTGTATTCACTTCTGAAGCATCTGGTGTATTCACACTGCTCCCGTAGGCCTGCAGGGTCAAAAAGGAAACAGTTAAAGGTGGTTGCAAAATACATGGGGAAATCCTGAGCTTAGTTCATGCTGACCCTGAGTAATTTGTACAGAATGTTTGTGTTCATGACTTCCACCACCGTGGAGCGTGGGCTTGATGTGGGTCTGATCTAGGAAGTCTGGACGCAGCATAGGTTTGCATTTGAACCGAGTTGTTGAGCAAGCCCGTGGAGTTCAGAATGTTTCAAGAGCTGCTTTGTTGGGCTGCGTTGCTGGCAGTGTGCTGAGTGCATGTCCTCAGCTCCATCCATCCATCCGTCTATTCATCCATCCATCCATCCATCCATCCATCCATCCATCCATCCAGGGTCAAACAGTCATCAATGCACAGGGTGCCCAGAGAAGCTGTGGCTGCCCCATCCCTGGCAGTGTTCAAGGCCAGGTTGGACACAGGGGCTTGGAGCAAGCTGCTCTAGTGGAAGGTGTCCCTGCCCGTGGCAGGGGTTGGAGCTGGATGGGCTTTAGGGTCCCTTCCAACCCAAACCATTCCATGGCTCTATGATTCTATGAAATAAGCTGCATGTGAGGGCTTTCCTTTTGGGAAGAAGCCTAAAGAAATCATAAGATTGATGGTTCCCAAGGGATTATCCAAAATTTCATGTGTACTACTCAGGCCTGGGAATCTCAAGACTGCATTAGTCATCTGGGATGAGATCAGTTCTTCGGGATTTGGGGTCATCAGTACAAAGTCTGAGCCCAGACCAGCTGAAGAGCTCATGAGGTCCCCTGTGGGGTGCATAAACACGGTTGCTCCTCCGAAAGAGGATGCAGGAATTTGGGAGAGAGGGAGCTGTGAAGGAGCAGGGCCTGCAAACCATGTTTTGGGGAGCAATAGCACGATGGGTACTGATGGTTTGTCCTTCACAGAAAGACTTCTGGTTCTGGGCTTGCAGGGGGGCTTTGGGAGGGAAGGGAGCAAGGATTCAGTTCTTTACCCATAGAGCTGTCTGGTTTTTAAGTACAGCATTTTGAAGTACCCATAACTCTGCCATTCCCCTCGATCTTGTGCCTGTCTCTAGGGAAAACCATCTAAAAACTGGCTGCTGCTTGGGATGGGGTCTCGGGAGTCACAACTCAGCAACGTTAGCAGAGAATGCTCAATAGGGAAGTCTTGTGAAGCAAGAGATTTGGCTCTTCTGAAGCTGTAAAACAGTAACACACAAATACCTGTACATTATTTTCCCACCTTTTAGGAGCTGGTAAAACTCATTCATTTCTCTACAGGGAGCACAATGCTGTTTGCTGCCGTGCCCGCTGTCATTTGGTTCTTGGCGCGCCTCGCAGCAGGTAAGATGTGTGGTTTTATTCCTATGTAGCAATTACCATTTCAAAGAAGCACTCAGGTTAATTGGGGGATTTCAGCCTCTGTGCTGTGTGCTGGTAAACATCTTTGTATAGAAGAGAGCAAAATATGATGCTTGATTAGGGTATGCTGTAATTTCTGTGAGAACTCCCTGATCCATTGCTACCACCGAGCATCCCTCATTCTCCATGGCAATGCCACTTACCCTGACCATCCAGAGAGGCTGTGGGCAGCAGTGCCTGGTCTGGCAGCACCCCACACACTGGGAGTAACCTGGGCAGGGGTACAGCCTCACAGCAGCAGCAGCAGCAAATAGCATAGCAAATACTTGCAGTAGAGAAAATAGTTACAGGGAGTTCTGCAGGGGGGTTATTTGGTTTAGTTCAAGGCAGAGCTGTTGGTTAGGTGAGGAGCATCTCCATACTTAGCTACCACAGAGGCTTCAGAACTCACAGGTGAGGAGAAATGGGGCTCCCAAAGTGTTTTCCCATATCTTCTGCTGCTTCTAATCTGGTTTGAGCAGAGCACGTGTGTCCTGGGGCCTGCCAGCAAGTGCCTGCTCCCATAGCGGAGCACAGCATCACTTGTCCCCATCTGCATCCCGTGTTACCTGGAAAAGACAGCAACATGCAAAGGGAGGTCTCACCATGTCAGTGGAAACCTTACTGGTCTCTTCAATAACAACACACCACTGCTTTGCTGAAACACAGATATTGCCTTAAACTGCAGTGAAACAGTTCTGATAGATTTTGCCTGGGGCTGTGCTAGTTGTACAGTGACTGGTAGCGAGCCCGTGGTTTCTTACCCAGTTAATAGGTTGGTGAAGACTGGGCACAGCAGTATCCCAGAAGATACCACGCACAGGCAGGAGCTCCTGCATTATTAGCAGAGATACCCTCTTCCTGAAGCACAACACGTTGTACAAGTGCTGTATCCACCTTGAACCTTTGTTTTCCCATTCTGTTGCAGAAGCGAGCAGTAAAGGGGACGTGACTGCTGGCAGACTTCCCCATGGCGCCGCAGAACTGTGTGACAAAGGGAATATGACTGCTAACACCTCTTCCCATGTCCAGCCTGGGAGCAGCATCACCCTCTCCTGCCAGCTGAAACCCCAGCAGCACAGCAAGCAGTGCAGGATAGCTATTTTCTTTAACAGCTCTGAACGCAATAGCAGTTACAGCAGTTCTGTAAGCACCAGGTTTCTAGTCCATACCTATGGCAAACACATGTTTACGTGCAAAATACTTTGTGAATATGGGAAAAAACTCATTTGTGGAATCGATATTGAGTCTGGAAGTAAGGAGGCTTTCATTATTCCTTGTTCTTACCCCCCCCCCCCCCCCCCCCCCCATGATTCTTATGACTCCCAGTGGTACCTCTGAGACATGCACTGGAAACCAGCAGCGGGTGGCCTTTCCCAGAAAAGATGCTGGGTTTTGGTGGCTTTTTGTATTGAAAAGATTCCTGGCTGGAACTGTGCAACTCCTTTATTCATAAACAGAGAGCTGCTACAGAAAACTGCCTGCTCAGAGCAAAGAGCATCCGTTCTGCTCTGCCCCTGGCACCCCCCAGGACACAGGGGACTTATCTGAAAGAAAAACTCTAAGGGAGATCTTTGATTTTCTTCTACCCTGATGAGCTGCTGCTGCTGCAGCTCTGCTAGTGCTGCTTTTGTCTTTTACATAAGAATAATTGGTTGCTTCAAGCAAAGCTTATGGTGCCTGGTCCAGGGAGCTGGTAAAGCCTTGTATTCATCTGGCACCCCTGTAAAGTCACTTGGGTTTCACTCAAGTGTTTCAGCAAGCTGCAGAGATCAGAGTCAGCTCTTGTCACTTAGAAAAATCATCACCCTGAGTATTTTACACTTATTTGCCCATAAACACTTTAAAAAGAATCAGCACAAACCCAGCATTTCTTAAAACATCTCCCAACAACATCTTTAAGGAAGGGTCTGACAAGAATATCTGTTTAAGATCCTCCAGATGAGCCAAGAAACGTATCGTGTGTCCAGCATGGAACTGATGGTCACCCCATCTGCACCTGGGATAAAGGCAGGCTCACGTACATCAACACTACATATGTAGTACAGTAAGTAACAGAGGGTTCTTTAACACGGATGGCTTTAAGCTGCCAGAGGGGAGACTGAGATGAGCTCTTAGGCAGAAGCTCTTCCCTGTGAGGGTGCTGAGGCGCTGGCACAGGGTGCCCAGAGAAGCTGTGGCTGCCCCATCCCTGGCAGTGTTCAAGGCCAGGTTGGACACAGGGGCTTGGAACAAGCTGCTCTAGTGGAAGGGGTCCCTGCCTGTGGCAGGGGTTGGAGCTGGAGGAGCTTTAGGGTCCCTCCCAACCCAAACCACTCTGATTCTAGGAAGATTTACCCTTATCAAAGCACATGGAAGAGCTGGTTTATGAATAAGTCAGTCCAAAGCTGCCGTGATCATAGGAGCCAACTGGAGCAGAGGGTTTTAAAGCCCCTTTTCTGCTCCCATCTGTGTGCAGGCACTGCAGTATGTTGACTCTTTCTGGGCTCAGCAGGCAGAGGGTATGCCAAGACAGCTCTCTTTTGGAAAGGGAAGGTCGGCAAGGGAAGTGGTCTTATACCAGCTGCTCAAACCTGCTGTTTTCCCAAGGTGGATCTCCTCTATTTAGTAACCCTGTGGTCAGAGCAGTGCCTGCACCAGAAAACCTGCAATCAGAGCTGCTCACGGTCTCAGAGGTTGCCTGAGGAGACAGCGAGGGACTTTGCTTGGAAATGTGTTATTTTTGCTTCCCGATTTAGACCCAACCTGTATTTTTGCTCTCTCTGTTTTTTGCTGAGCCTTTGCTGAAAACGATTTTGGCAACTTCTCCTACAGCAAACTGTGGGGAAGGAGCAACCTAGAGCCTGCCAAGGCACGTTAGGAGATGTTTAGATTTCAGGAATCCATTGTGCCTAGGAGGAACCTTATTACAAACCTTGATTCAAGCAAATATCTGAGTAGAATGAATTGATTTTGCCCTTTAAAATGGCTGTGTAAGATGAAATAGGCCACAGTAGTTTCTGGTGCTGCCCGTTGACCTTGCTTTGCGAGGCTCATTCTTCACCACCTTCTGTTGGCCAAAGTAGCAGCAACTTTCTTAGTAGTGTGCAGAAACCTGGTGCTGCTCTTTAAGCAGAAGAAGGATTAGGTAGCATGGAAGACAGTAAGGAAGTGTGGGTAATGAGACCTGTAACTGTTGTAATATAGAGATGTAGCAGTGCTTGCTAGTAAGTTATTAAATACATCACAAAATACAAAAGGTCCACCTGAAGCAACATGATAGAAACATCTCTGGTTCAGGTGGAAGATAATACACAGAGAAGCTAAACGAGCTCACCAAGGCAATGGGTTGAATGGCAGGTTGAGAATGAGAGGTTGTGTTTGAAGTCATGGGGTCTGACCGTTACGCTACAGATAAGTTATGCTTTTAATCACTGACTTAGGTAAAAGCAACAACAACAGAAACCTCCCAAATCAATCATCACCCCAAACTCTTTGTACCAAAACCTATCTGTGCTCATCATAGTAAGAGAAATATTAAGCAACCAATATGAGGTAATTATCATAAGGAACCTACTCGCATACTTGTGCAGCTTGGTGGGAAACCGGCAGCATTTCCTCTGTCTGCAACCGAACCCAAAGAGCACTTTAACACCTTTACTGCTGAGTTAGCTAAAGGAGTATCTCCTGTAACCCTGCATATAGATGGATGTCCCATGGGGCAGGTGACCTACCTGGACTTTAGTGCAGTGGTCCTCCTTCGAAAGCCAGTGTGCAGGGGAGATGCTGAATGAGCCCTAGGGGACCTGGGGACGTAGAGTCAAGGCCAGGCCCCAACACACTCATGGTTCAGCTTTCTTGGCGTACAGGACAGCATTAACCAAGCTTTTTCCTTCTCTCCCAGGCTATCAAATGGGACAGATGTCTTATACATCTCAGAAGAAAGCCTGGACACGAGGTTTGGCTCACTGGCTCTGAGCAAGCTGAACTTTGACTCTACTTACACCATCGTGGTTGCCGCCTCCAACGAGCTAGGAAGTGCCTTTTCACAGCCTCTCGTGTTCATGTTAATAGACATAGGTAAAAGCCTTAGTTAGCACTTCTCAGTTAGGTACAGCCCTTTGGAAAGACACAAAACCATTTTGAGCACCTTGTTTACACCTCTCAGTAAAAGCCTCCATCTCTAAACCAGCAATTCTATTTCCACGCAGCCGCCGTTCCGAGCGGCGCCGCGTACCTGACCGCTGTTTGCTTCTCTCTGTTCTTGCTGCTAGTGAAACCACATCCTCCCAAGTTTTCAGTGGAATTTGAGCATTCTTCTGCCACCAACTGCACCCTTTCTTGGCACGACGAAGCACAAGCGCAGCTCTGCAGGCTGAGATACCGTCCACTTACCAGGCACGCCTGGAGCATGGTAATCCTCTCCTGAAACAGGAGGTTATGAAACTTGAGGATGCTTTAATATTGTTATTTCTTGCTGAATCTTTTTGCCCAAATTTTCCTTTCTTTGCCCTTTCGTACCATGTTTAAGTAAAGCTTTTGCCTGCCAGTCAAAAACATTCATTGGTCTAAACCTGAATGAAGGTAAAACACTGATCCTCTAAAAAAACCATGTGTGTAAGTATTTCCCTTTATGTCAAACATCTGTGTGATGCACTGAAGAATCTGAGGTTATGTTTGACCCACCACTTTGTTGCAATATGGTCATATTGAGGGTTGGAACTAGATGATCTTAAGGTCCTTTCCAATACTTATTATTCTACGATTCTGTGTCCTTTGAAGGTCCCTTCCAACCCAAACCCTATAGATACTATAAAACTATTCTATGATATCTGCTCATCGTAGCTCATAGCTACAGATGTGCAAACATTTCCAAGGGTTTGGACCTTCCCTAGCCTCATTGGAAGTCTTTGCTTTTAAGTGGTAAAAGCTGTATTGCTCGAAGCAGAGTAACAGGAAGTTTGTTACCTCCACATCATTAGCTGAGGGATTTTTCAGATGAAGAACTGGAAGCCTGATGATTCACTGCATCGGTCTTCAAGTTGTTAAATTCACCCCAGAATCGGGTTTTCCCCACTGCTGTTTGAAGATGTGTTTTCATTGCTGGGCTTCCTTTGGACATCAGTAATTCAGCCTGTCACTGATCTCAAACTTTATTTATTTCCTTGGGAGTTTAACGTTAAACATCCTTTGTCTTCATTAAAGGTTGAAAACGTTCAAGGTGAAAAATGCAGTCTTTATGGTCTGGAGCCTTATACAACCTACGAGTTCCAGCTCAGCTGTAAAATCCACCCCAAGCATGGACTGTGGAGTAACTGGAGCACGTACCAGAACCGGACTCCAGAGGCAGGTAACACAAGTCAGCATCTCCTGCACTAACCCAGTGTCTAACGTTCACGTACAAGAGGAGCCTTCAGCCAATGAAGTCAAAATGCAGCTGGGTTTTTGCAGGTTGCTTTGCAGAGCCTTTGTCGATGCAGACTTGGAGCTAACAGGGAAGTAACTTCTGTAAGAGAACTGCTTTTTGAGCAAACAAAAAGTGAAGCTGCTCCAGTTTCTCACAAAACAGGAGTTCGAGAGTTCACCAAGAAGGTCTGAGGATACATTTATGTGATGTTGGTGAAGGGTGGAGTTGTAGTGGCCTCCTACATCATAGAACCCTAGAATGGTTTGGGCTGGAAGGGCCCTTTAAGCTCCTCCAGCTCCAACCCCTGCCACGGGCAGGGACCCCTTCCACTAGAGCAGCTTGCTCCAAGCCCCTGTGTCCAACCTGGCCTTGAGCAAGGCATCACAACACATCAGGAAAAGGCAGAGTTAGGTGAGGAAAGAAATATTTTTCACACTGGTTCATATCTAATGGTTTTAATGAATCCCTGCAGCAAGTCCCTAACTCAAGTCAGGGCAGCTGCGGTGTCACCCCAATGACACACAGCTTGGGCAGCACATCCTGGGATCTTGAGTTTCCTCAGCCATTTGGGAAGAGGTGGCTCAAAGAAGAGGTGAATGCTGCATCCCCAGCAGTGCTCAAGGCCAGGTTGGACACAGGGGCTTGGAGCAAGCTGCTCTAGTGGAAGGGGTCCCTGCCCGTGGCAGGGGTTGGAACTGGAGGAGCTTTAAGGTCCTTTCCAACCCAAACCAGGCTGGGATTGTGTGATTTGCAGAGGAGCTGAATGGATTGGCTGGAAACCGTGCTCTCCCAGTCCTGCTGGTGCTGGCAGGTTTGAACAGAACAGTTCAGTTTTGCCAACTCATCTCTTCCCAAGGAGTTAATTCACTTGGAGCCTCCCCACATGACCCCTCCATAGCGTGGTGGTGTCACTGGACACCTCTATAGCTTTGGCAGAGCAGAACCTGGCCAGGCGTTTGGGTAGATCCTACCAGGAATTAGATGAGGAAAGAGCATTTCTGCCCCAAAGGATGCCAGAGCAGCCTCCAGCTCACTCTGCACCAAACCAAGGGTGATTCTACTGGTTTCTGCCAACTCTAACCCCTGAGCTGGCCAGGGCCTGCCTTCACCCGGAGCTGCACAGACTCACATGCTGCAATACTTTCAGTTCTTAGGGGAGAAGACAGCTTCTCAGAAGTCTGTGCCTCAGCAAAGATGTGTCAGCTCTTGGGCAGCCCTTCCCTTCATCTCTACTTTGCTTTCGTTGCTCTTTCTTTTGTAAATTACTATAAGCTCTTGAGGCTGGTGCCGTTATTACTCATCCTATTTACCACTACTGACGGCATCAGTTTCTGCAAGCAGCATTGATTGATGCAAAAGGTGTAAACTTTTCCTTCTCTCCCCCACCTTCCTCTCAACAGTCCTCTCAACCTCCTCGATGTACCCTGGCTTGCTGCAGCATCTGTAGTCATCACCCCTCTGCCAATGGGTGCTGTGAATGAGAACCTTTATAGCTAACCAAGGAGCGTTTTCTGCCCGCGGTGACAGAAGGGGAGGCTGCAGCTGAGGAGCTCTGGGTCCATCTGGGTTGCCCTTCTCCGAAGCTCTGCACATGAGCTTGGCCTTTTGCAAACTCAGGAGTGCACCATTCCAGTGAGAACTTTGCTCCTCTTTTTCCAAGCATGCCCTGCACAAAACTTGCTTTACGCAGTCGCTGTTCGTAAGAGAGAATGTTTGCTCCCTGCAGGTTCTTCATGGTGGTTCACAGGGAAATGAAGTTTCAAATCCAGGCTGGAGCCCAGCAGATGCTACCCCACATTTTACTTTTTCCTGCTCTGAGCTTGCCCCTTCCTCCCTTGCTCACAGTGAGCGTGCTCTGGTTTTATTCCTTCGGCCAGCCCTGCTTCTTGTTTCTATTCCAGTCACCGTGTGCAGTTGCTACCAAACCAATAGCTCATAACATTGCTGGCACCAAGCGCTTTTTCCACCTTTGAGCGCAGCGAAGAGCAGAGGCAGCCCCATTCGAGCTGGGGTTGTGCAACAGCGTTTGCTGAGGTTATTAGCAACAATTATTATCCGAATGCGATGAGTTTCTGCTGCTCAGGGCCCTTGAGGAGCCAAGCTTTGCTGCCTTCTGCCACACTGGCTTTCTTTATGCGTGCGCCTGGTTCTGAGCTGCTGGAGCACAGTCACCAGTTTCTGCAGCCAGAACCTTGCTGCAGTGCTGTTTCAGAAGGTTCATGCAAAGCACCTGGGGTTTGCAGTCACACTCTGACTATAAGGAGCGGCATGGAAAGAACAAGGGGTTTAAGCTACCTCCGATGAGGTCCTCCCAGCTACCTGTTAAAGACATTTACTGCCTAGAGCCAGACAGCAGAGTCCTACAGACCTTACAAACCCTATCATTGGCTTAGGATTGATGTAACCAAACCCAAGGACCTCAGCTTCGAAGTGTAGGCTTCCTTGGGAGCCATTCTGATTCCCAAGTGCAGGGTAAAGTCACCAGCAGATCAAAACCTTCTCTTGGGCTTACGGTTTGTTCTCTCCATGACTACCATCCTCAGTGCAGCTGAACCCCAGCTACAACAGCCAATATGGGTTATTGCATATTGCATCATTTCGGGGACATTTTAAATCTTAAGTTTCAATTGCCTCAGCATTTTTACCTCTTCACCTGCTCGATGTCTTCTTTGTCTGCTTCCAAACACAGCTGTTAATGCTGTGTGCCTTTTCCTTCCATACCAGTGCCAACAGGGGTCCTGGGCGTCTGGTACCGACAGCAGGACGTGGGCTCCCAGCAGCAGAACATCTCTCTGTTTTGGAAGGTGAGTTCAGGGAAACCTAAGCAGAGGCAGCAATAACCAGCGAGGTTAGAGGAGGAACTCTGGTTTACGTGCACACAAGGACTGAACCCAAGGAGAACACAGGGATATAGAATCCCAGAATCCCAGACGGGCTGGGGTTGGAAGGGACATTAAAGCTCACAAAGGATTCAGATTCAAGCCCAGCTGTAGGGTGAAAATTCCTCATCACTGCACATCACCATCCAGCTCAGGAGGAAAGGGTTACTCCAGGTCTGCTGTACCAGCACTCCCACTAAACCCAAGCCCTGTTACGGGCGTGAGTTTCTCCATCATTACCAGCCCAATCCTAAAGCCAGGTCCAAGGGGAATTTCTGGACTGTGGGGCACTTCCTTTCAAAACGAGTCGGATTATTCTTGTTTTTAAAGCCTAAATTATCTTCAGCTTCCAGTCTGCAGTCTCCAGGCGCCTTTCCCCTTCCCCACACCTCTTCTCCCCCAGCAACAAGCACCACGCTGTGAGTGAAAGCACAAATTCTCACAGCATTGCATGACCCAACCACTGCGGCTTGACGATAGTGAACTTAAAGACCTTTATGTTGTGATAAGGCGCTGGCGACACTTTCTGTATCACAGCAGACTTCCTGCTGCATCGCCCATAGAAGGGGTGCGATACACTGCGCTTAGAGCTTTCATTTCAGCCTGCGAAGCAGAAGGCTCAGCACAAGGCACTACCAATACATGTCCTCCTTGTACCACACCGATCCCAAAGGAAGGATTGCCAATTTGGAATCACGGAATCAACCAGGCTGGAAAAGCCCTTTAAGCTCACCCAGCCCAACCATCCCCAGCGCTGCCAAGGCCACCACTGACCCATGGCACCAAGGGCCTCAGCAGACACATTTTCCTATTTTTAAAAGCGTTTCCCCCCCCTTCCTTTCCTTGTTTTGTTCTGGCAAAACCCAGCCAAAACAAAATGAAGTCACTGCAGGAAACTGAAAGTGATAGTGCAACTGCAGACGCTGGGGTGGAGAGACCAGCAAGAGGCGTTACATGGGACAGCACAGATCTGCAGAGATGGGTATTGCACGTGGCTGAATTTAAATGATCCTTTATCGTGGATAATAATTCCTTGTCATGGAATAATAATAATTATTAATCTAGAATAACTGATTAGATCTAAGGCAGAAGCTCTTCCCTGTGAGGGTGCTGAGGCGCTGGCACAGGGTGCCCAGAGAAGCTGTGGCTGCCCCATCCCTGGCAGTGCTCAAGGCCAGGTTGGACACAGGGGCTTGGAGCAAGCTGCTCTGGTGGAAGGTGTCCCTGCCCGTGGCAGGGGTTGGAGCTGGAGGAGCTTTAAGGTCCCTTCCAACCCAAACCAGTCCATGATTCCATGATATTTCCATGATTCCATGCACTTCCCTCACAGGCTTTGAGCAAATCGGAGGCAAGAGGAAGAATCCTGCAGTACACGGTGACCTTCAAAGCCCTGGACCAGCAGAGCCCCGTGGCAGAAGCACACCTTACCACCCAAACCAGCTATGCCAGGGTCATGCCAAGGGTAAACTACAAGATAACAGTCACTGCCGAGAACTCAAGGGGCAGATCCCCCCCTGCATCCATCACGACAGACCTGGGCATCCAGGGTAAGGGCTTCGGCTGGGTCTGGAGGGTGGGAATCACATCAGCACTCTGCTTTGTGCTACATGCTTAGGTCCCGGCGCCTCGTGCTCATCAAGGTCCATCTCAGTGACTCTTCAGGGATCTGTAGGTCTAGTTTTCAGTGTGGTCAAAACCCGAGGGCAGCAAAATGAATGAATGAGTGCTCCCTGAACTCCCCCAGCCCCGAATTCCCTGTGCTGGTACCGGACACAACGGAGCCTCACCGTGTCGGGTGAATTGCTCCAAAGAAGCAGATCTTTATTTGACCTTGTCCTGGTGCAACATCAGTCAAACAGTGACCAAGCCATTACTCTTTCACCTTTCCCCAGTGCTGCACGGGATGCTTTCCTTTGGGAGCGGATGCACGGCTCCTCAGCTCACAGGCTGCATTGATTGCATGAGCCCTTCACTGAGTGGAGACAGGACTGGGGCAGAAACAACACTGGTATCTGATTACGTGGAGGCAGTAGGAAAAGAACTGCTTTGTGGGCTCAGATCAATTGTATTTGTTAGGAAAAAAAGTTAGAGAAGATGCTTGGAGGGGGCTTGGAGCAAGCTGCTCTAGTGGAAGGTGTCGCTGCCCGTGGCAGGGGTTGGAGCTGGAGGAGCTTTAAGCTCCCTTCCAACCCAAACCAGGTTAGGATACTACGATTCTATGAAAGCAAGACCTAGACTAGATGTCCCAGCACCCTGTCCAGCATCTTTAAAGCAGCTTTTGTCTTGTGGAGACCATGTGTGTTTGTGGCTCTTCACAGAACAGGGTGCTAGTACATGCTGTGACAGCATCTCTTCAGGTTTGGGGATGGTGGAACAAGCAGTGCTAAGTTCAAACTGCTGCACTATGGGAAAAGACAAGAGCATGGCTCTACTCCTATCAGCATAGAGATCACCCTTGTATAAAGACCTTTTCTATCAATTGCAGCTCATTTTTATACTTCACATGATGCCAAACTGGATGAGGCACAGTAAAACACGTATGAAACTCACCGAGTCCTCCTGTGGTTAAGTCTGTGCTGATGGTGTCTTCTTTGTCTGGTTGATCTTTCTCCCTGTAAGATCTACCTCCTCCTCAGGAAGTCTCTGCCATAGCCATGGGAAACAGCAGCATCCTCATCAGCTGGAAACCACCCATCAGCACCACTGCATCCATCAGTGGCTACGTAGTGGAGTGGGCAGACACACACAGCAGCCTGGAGCCCCATCCAGCCTGGGTAAAGCTGCCAGCATCCAACCTGTCCACAGTGATAGCAGGTAACTGCCACCTGAGGTGAGATATGACCGAGGTATTGTGTTATTTAGACAGGTGATTAAGGAAGGTTCTAATTGTTCCTCATTCAGCATAAGTACTGATGGCACACAAAGCTTTCAGTATAGGAGAAAAAGGGAATCACTCTGGACTCGGCTCTGCAATCACCCTCAGGTCAGATGTAGAGCTGATAAGCAAGATGTCTCTGAAAAACCCCTTTCCTTCCCAAATTAAAGAAGCCAGCCAAAGGTACTAGAGAACAAAGCTTAAGACTATTTCCTTTCTCCTGATTGCTGGTTACTAATCCCACCCGGTACTACATAGAATAGTTAGGGTTGGAAAGGACCCTAAAATCATCCATTTCCAATCCCCCTGCCATAGGCAGGGACATGTCAGTGTCCTGCACGCCAGATAGCTATGCAGGTGACAAAAAGTGTTACCCTAATTAGTGATTCCTGTCATATTATCCCAGAATGTTTTGTATTGAAAGGACCTTAAAGCTCCTCCAGCTCCAACCCCTGCCATGGGCAGGGACACCTTCCACTAGAGCAGCTTGCTCCAAGCCCCTGTGTCCAACCTGGGCTTGAACACTGCCAGGGATGGCACGAGGATGCTCAGGGGGTGGAGCACCTCCTGTATGAAGACAGGCTGAGGAAGCTGGGGCTGCTCATCCTGGAGAAGAGAAGCTGCATGGAGACCTCAGAGCAGCTTCCAGTATCTGAAGGGGGCCTATAGGGATGGTGGGGAGGGACTCTTCATTAGGGACTGTAGTGACAGGACAAGAGGTAACGGGTTCAAACTGAAACAGGGGAAGTTTAGATTGGATCTAAGGAAGAAGTTCTTTACTGTGAGGGTGGTGAGGCACTGGAATGGGTTGCCCAGGGAGGTTGTGAATGCTCCATCCCTGGCAGTGTTCAAGGCCAGGTTGGACAGAGCCTTGGGTGACCTGGTTTAGTGTGAGGTGTCCCTGCCCATGGCACAGGGGTTGGAACTGGATGATCTTAAGGCCCTTTCCAACCCAAACTATTCTATGATTCTATGGGGCAGCCACAGCTTCTCTGGGCACCCTGTGCCAGTGTCACCCCCCACCCTTTCTTTAGGACAGAAACAATAATCAGAAGATTATTTAGGAAAGAAACATTAATAATGAGAAGATCCATCTCCGATTTAAGCAGCTGATGTAAATACTTCAGCCATGACGGTAAATACTTTAACCAGTAACCATCCCCTTCTGCTTTCCTCACTTAGAACACGTAAAAGATGAGGTGTGCTATCAGATCAGTGTATTTGCCCTCTATCAGGACAGAGCTGGACGGGCTGCATCAGTTAAGGGATACTCAAGTGCAAAAGGTAAATCACAGCACTGCCCTTCCGGATATTTTTAAGCTAGCTTAAGCTCTGCTTTAAAGTCAGTCTTGTGTCCTGCAGCTCCATCAGCTGGGCCCCAGATGCACACAACCCCGCATGCAAACGGCATCTTGGTTTCATGGGAAGCAATCCCGGCCCAGCAGCAAAGGGGCTGCATCACAGGGTACCACATATACCTGCAGAAAAGGGACAGGCAGGCTGACCCACGTGTCTACGGTAGGTACCTGGGGAAGGCCAAGGTGATGTGCACACACTGCGGGTGGGGACAGGCGGGAGGGAGATGCCATCAGGAAGGGTCTGTATAGTCAAGGAGTCAGAGGCAGCTCACCTGCCATGGGGATTAGAGCAGCAAGGTTCAGTTGTCTTGCTCTGATACAGATGCTGCATATCCAGGGCTTTCAGCTTTTAGCTGCATCATCCTAAGCTATTTTGAGAGTAGAACCAACAGATTTCTCTCTGCTATTATTAACATCATCGTTGTCATCATCATCACCACAGAATACTTGTGTTGAAGGGAGCTCAAAGCTCCTCCAGCTCCAACCCCTGCCACAGGCAGGGACCCCTTTCACTAGAGCAGCTTGCTCCAAGCCCCTGTGTCCAACCTGGCCTTGAACACTGCCAGGGATGGGGCAGCCACAGCTTCTCTGGGCACCCTGTGCCAGCGCCTCAGCACCCTCACAGGGAAGAGCTTCTGCCTAAGAGCTCATCTCAGTCTCCCCTCTGGCAGCTTAAAGCCATTCCCCTTGGCCTGGCCCTACAGGCCCTTGTCCCAAGCCCCTCTCCAGGCGTCTTGTTACCCTCTTAGGTATTGGATGTTGTTAATGGATGTTGCATGGCTCCACCATAGACACCTCACTTTAGACTGAAATATTAGCTTACCAAACAACAGTATTTGGGGGTCAGGATACACAATCCTAGGTGGCCAGTCTATACAATGGCACAGGTCCAAGACCCTTTACACCCCTTCCAATGATTCAGTAACGTAGGAAAGGAAATTAAAGCAGCAGATAACCCTCCATGCTCCGGCTGCCCGGCTCACTGGAGTTAACCGCAGCAAAGACACGTGTGAGGTGCTTCATGTGCTTCTCCTCCTCTTCCTCGCAGCCGTTTCCAGTGCGACAGCCCAGCGCTCACTGCACATCACTGACCTGCAGCCCGGGGAGCACTATGTCCTGTGGATGACGGCATCAACGCCTGCAGCAGAGGGGCCCTGGGGCAACAGCGAGCTCATCTGCTTGGAAAGTAATGAGCCTCTGCAGGGCTGTGGGGCCAGGAGGTATCCCAGCCCCGGGCTCCTGGTTTTCCACGCTCTGGAAATGCTTTTCCTGCTCCTCTTTAGTTACTGAAGATCTCTTGTTGTCCTTTAATTGCTCAAGAGTTCTACTTTCAGCTGGTTTCAAGGGGTAGCATCTCTGTCTTCAAGCTCCCAGTTCTGTGCCAAGATGTTGGCTGTATGGCTTCATAGTACTTAAACACCAGCAGGATGGTTTGCTGTGGACAGGGAAGGGTGGGTTTGGTCCTTTGCCTTGCTGGCCCTGTGTGCTTCAGTCTCCGGCCCAGGTATCCATGCAGGAAGTCCTGCTGACCTCCATGTGTTAGTGGCATTCCATGGGCATTACAGGAGCTGGCATCTCAAAGCCTTCCCGAGGAGCACAGCACCCCATGCTCCTGGAGCACACATCTGTGTCTCAAGTGGTCCCTATTCCTGAGCCCCACAAAGGATGCAGACTCAAGATGTTCTCCCAGAGCCTTCTGGCCACAGCTAGTGTCAATAAGCAGGGTTTCCATCCTGCAAACCACATTGTTTGCATTAAATTCACTTTGGGCCAGTTCAAGACGAAGTGGTCACGGCACTGAGAGAAGGGAGCTGGTAAAATGTGTGTTGAAGCACTGTCAGGAAGGCGTTTTGCTGCATTTCCTCCCCAGCAACGTGCCAACACAACAGTTTTAAGCCCCTGAGTCGTGGACGTTTGGGGTTTCATCTCCACAGCGTGGGAGCAGGGCTCCCCTGGAGGCAGAAGGAATCCAGGGAGGCGAGAGGGAGAGGACATTAAAGCAATCCAGCCTGGTTTGTGTTGAAGGGACCTTAAAGCTCCTCCAGCTCCAACCCCTGCCACGGGCAGGGACCCCTTCCACTAGAGCAGCTTGCTCCAAGCCCCTGTGTCCAACCTGGCCTTGAACACTGCCAGGGATGGGGCAGCCACAGCTTCTCTGGGCTGTGATTCTGTGCTTCTATGAACTGCATGTTCTGGGCTGTGGACCACAGATCTCAATAGACACTGGTAGACATCCCTGTGTTAAAGCGCTGCTGTCCCCAACAGTAGATGCAGATTCCTGGATTTCAAACCCCCAAAACACGGCTGTGTTTTATGGGCTCAAACACTGATCAGGCCTCGGTTGTCCTCCCACTTGAAGCAGTATAGTTAGATCTTTATGTTTCTGACAGAGACGTTCTGCATTCCAGATGCTGGGGAATGGATGGCTGTTGTGCTTACCTGCAGCCTCTTCCTCTTCTCAGCCTGCATGTGCTCCATGCCTCCAGCAAGAAAAGCGTGAGTGGATCCATCATTTCCAGCAAAACATGGAATTGTTATAAGAAGGGATGGTCGTGTCCTTTCAGGACATCTTGGGGAGCAGTAAGGGTTGTTCTGAATAAGGGCTTCACATATGATAACAACACCCACTGAGGTTAAAGTACAGCCTCATTTCATGTAGCTGGTGTATTTTAACCTAGAGCCTGTGTGCCTCCACAGAAACAAACCTGGAGAGGTACTTCCTTGGCAATCAATACGGGAGCAAAGTTAAAGATCAAGAACTGGTTTCCTTTAGAGGGACACACAGATGCTCCCAGCCAGTGGCCAGGACCAGAGCTCATGGCTGTATCCAGCAAGCTCTGCCCACTGGGCTGCTGTTGGTTATCACGGGTAAACCTCAGGCAGGAGGGTGATGCTGGGCAGCACCTGCTCAAGAGCTGCTCTACCCCATCAGGCAGCACCAACCTGCTCCCCGCAGGTCCCTGCCACGGCAGGTTCTGTTACACTGAGCTCTTTGGTCGTCACATGCACAAAGTGCACATCCCAGCTCAGCGCTGTGGGTAGCAGCACTCCTGGTTCTAATTGCACTTAATTCCATCTGCAGATTACACTCACTCCTCACCATACTCGTACCGCAGTGGCAGAGCAAAGCCATTCCAGACCCAGCCAACGCTACGTGGGCCAAGAACTACACATCTGTGAAGGTGAATTGTACTCTCTTTTCCTTCTAATGCCATCCCCTTCAGAAGGAAAAGCGATTGGAGCCATGCAAGTCGGTCATCTCCTCGTGCAGCACATCCAGCAGTCCCTGACAGGGGATAAGCTCTGTCTTCATACTAGGTTAGACTGGAGGATGCATCGTAGAATCCCAAACTGGTTTGTGTTGGAAGGACCTTAAATCCAGCTCCAACCCCTGCCACAGGCAGGGACCCCTTCCACTAGAGCAGCTTGCTCCAAGCCCCTGTGTCCAACCTGGCCTTGAACACTGCCAGGGATGGGGCAGCCACAGCTTCTCTGGGCACCCTGTGCCAGCGCCTCAGCACCCTCCCAGGGAAGAGCTTCTGCCTAAGAGCTCAGCTCAGTCTCCCCTCGGGCAGGTTAAAGCCATTCCCCCTTCTCAGGCAAATTAAATGCAAAAACAATGCCGAGACCTTTCCGCCACTGGAATAATCTCCCCAGGGAAGCAGTGACTCCCCAGTACTGGACACTATCAAGAACTGGCTGGGCAGGGTGCCGGGACATCCAGTCTAGGTCATGCTTTAGAAAGGTTGGACCAGATGATCCTCGAGATCCCTTCCAACCCGGTACTCCATGACTTTAAGCAGTATTAGGTGCTGTGCAGAAGGATGCTTGCAGTGGGAGGGTGGGAGGCCACAGCACGTCAATCCCATGGTGACCTATCACTGCCGCGTGTTCCCACTGCAGGCAGAGCTGCGCTGGCCCTCCAGCCTCTTCCTGCCCAGCACCAGCACCTTCGAAGAGCCTGAACCAACACAAGTCGAAGAAGCCCTTGTGAAGGACAAGGCCCTCCTCAGCAGCAGTGGCAGGCAGGGCCGTGGGGACTGGGCGCTGCAGAGCAGCCGGGGGCACGAGGAGCCTGTCCCCAGCACAGCAGATGAGGAGGTCTGCGAGCAGCAGCTGCCAGACCTCTACAGGAGGATGGTGGAGGAGGAGCCCTCGGGGCACACGCAGAACGTCCCCGAGTACATCGCCAACCCCAGCACCAGCACAGCCCCCCCGTACCTGCCCCTGGGTGCGGGCACTGCTGAAGATCTCCCCGAACTCGAGTGCCATGCGCTCTCCGTGTTCCCGACAACCTGCTTGACGCCCGTGTTTCCCTATGGAGGGAACCTCACCTTGGATGCGGTGAAGATAAACTGCAGCTCGCTCACCAGGTAGGAGCTCGGGGTGACGGGAGCCCGGCTGAACAGCTCCTGCGCTTCACTGGGGGCACAGACAGCCCAGGGCCTTGCACGGGGCACCTGTAAGGGATGAAAGCCCAACTCACACCCCCAGCACTGCCGGTCACCCCTCACTGCGCACGGGAGCAGCTCTCAGCCGCACAGCGCGTTCAGGCAGATCAAAGAGTGAGAATTCCATGGGGAATGCCAGGGCTGCGTGTCCGGGCTGCCGGGGAGGGTCGTTGGTTGCTCCGGTTGACTTTGTGCAGCCTGGGCTGCCTCGGGCATCACTGACCTCGAGCACTGCCAGGGATGGGGCAGCCACAGCTTCTCTGGGCACCCTGTGCCAGCGCCTCAGCACCCTCACAGGGAAGAGCTTCTGCCTAAGAGCTCATCTGAGTCTCCCCTCGGGCAGCTTAAAGCCATTCCCCTTGGCCTGTCCCTACATCCCTTGTCCCAAGCCCCTCTCCAGGTTTCCTGCAGCCCCTTCAGGCACTGGAGCTGCTCTCAGGTCTCCCCTTCAGGAGCCTTCTCTTCTCCAGGCTGCCCCAGCCCAGCTCTCTCAGCCTGGCTCCAGAGCAGAGCTGCTCCAGCCCTCGCAGCATCTCCATGGCCTCCTCTGGCCTCGCTCCAACAGCTCCACGTCCCTCTTGTGCTGCTGCCCCCGAGCTGGATCAGGGCTGCAGGGGGGTCTCCCCAGAGCACAGCAGAGGGGCAGGATCCCCTCCCTGAGCTGCTGCTCACGCTCTGGGGGTGCAGCCCAGCACACGGGGCGGGGGTGTCTTGGATACAACCCCCAAGTCCTTCTCCTCAGGGATGCTCCATCCAGTCTCCCCCAGCCTCTGCTTGTGCTGGGGATTGCCCTGACCCATGCACAGGACCTTGCCCTGGTTGAACTTCACGCATTCTCCCTCACCACATCCCCTCATCCCCAGCTACACTGGTGCTGCAGCCCCTGGGGCTACCAGGAGCCGTGGCCACAGCTCTGCCCAGGCCAGCCTGGCCATGGGGCTCAGTTCAGGGGAGGAGAAATCCTCACCAGAAAGAAGAGCAACCAAAGGGACTGTTAAGGGGAATTTAAACCATTTATTGAAGTATTCTAATCACAGGCCTGAAGTGCGTGGGACCCATTTAATGACTTTGTTTACTAGAGATGTATATATGTACATAAAATATAGAACTCCTGAAACTGGTTTCCTGCTGGTTTCCCTGGTCGAGCTCAAGTGCTAAGCTACAGATACACACAGAATAAGGTGGCTTTAAAGATTTAGCTGAAGCGTTGCTGCTAGATGAGACAGACCAGATCTGCACTTACCTGGAGCATCCCCGTCCTGCTGGGGATCAGGCAGCTGTTCTCCATCCACAGCTGGCTCCACAAGCTGCTGAGTAATGCCAGGAAACCCTCCTGTGACACCACTGCCTTGGAGCACATCCACTGTCAGCACTGTTCACCTGGCTTGGTGAAGGAAGAGTCATCAGGAGCCCTGCAAAGGGCTCCTCACAGGGCAGGGACAGAGCCACCTGCATCACGAGGCTGCTACCTTGAGGCCATGACTTCCTCCACTTCAATCACAGAACCCCAGCCTGGTTTGTGTTGGAAGGGACCTTAAAGCTCCTCCAGCTCCAACCCCTGCCATGGGCAGGGACCCCTTCCACTAGAGCAGCTTGCTCCAAGCCCCTGTGTCCAACCTGGCCTTGAACACTGCCAGGGATGGGGCAGCCACAGCTTGAAAAGCAAAACCAAAAGGGAGCTCTCTGTTGGCTCGTTTCCCGTTCTCATCCCAGCTGTGGCTATGTCACCTTCTCCAGGAGGCTCCAGCACTGCCAGGCTCAAAGGCACTGCAGGACAAGGCTGCTCCTATCCATATCCAGGCACGTTGCCTCCTGAGCCAGGGCTAGGCAGGCTGGGGTACCCCAGTGGTTTGCCAAGCTCTGCACCTCCATTCAGCTTTCAACACCTCTGCAGTGGGTGGGAGCGTTAATGCTTCATAGGAAGGTGAAACTCATGCTTTGGGGCAGGAATTGTTCCTCAGCTCCATCTAAACCTGCCCTGGGGCAGCTTGAGGCCGGTTCCTCTTGTCCCATCCCCTGTTCCTTGGGAGCAGAGCCCAGCCCCTCCTGGCTCCATCCTCCTGTCAAGCACTTGTAGGCAGCCATCAGGTCCCCCCTGAGCCTTCTCTTCTCCACACTGAACCCCACAGGTCCCTCAGCCCTTCCCCATCACACTTGGGCTCCAGCTCCGGTGCCCTGTATGGATTTAGGAACTGAAGAACAGAGACTGAAGGCAGCTGCCCAGGATCCTGCTTCCCCAAGGCCGAGTAAAGTTCCTATGAGAAGCATGAAGAGTAGGAGCAGCAGCATTCCAGGTACCAGCGCTGGCCATCATGCTGTGCACTTGAGGGCTCCTCTGCAGCAGAGACCATCCCAAGACGCCTGTTCTTGCATGTCCCACCTGCCCTGGGCAACACAACAGCCATTCCCCATCAATCCAGCGTGGTCCCTGCACCTACCTTCAGCTCATCTGCAGCAGATGCTGCCTGGGACTCTCCCACATGCACCAAAGGATCCTGCTCGTACCATAGATGCAGCAAAGCTCCTTCATGACTGGTACTGCAGGAGGAGAACATTTACCCAGCTGCAGGAGCACTTGGCATGAGCTCACCTCAGACAGCAGGAATCGTGCACTGAAGGGAAACAACTCCCAGTGTGCCAGTAAATGCACATGACAGTATCTTGAGAGGGGCAGGTATTCATAACACAGCACCCACAGTACCACTGCCAGCAATGTATCCTCCTCCCTCCCACCCCCATCCCTAACACAGATGTAAAAGCCGTGATCTCCAGGCTCCCAATGAAACCACATGTGAGGAGGCTTTGCAGCAGCTCTGCAACACAGCCCCACTCACTGGTGGCTGCATCCTCACTGCCACAGCCAAACTGGACCACGCTCAAGGTCACCGCTCAGACAGGACCGCAGGAACATGCACATCCACATGGAAACAGCTTTTAGAAGCAGCCCACAACTGATCTGCAGAGCAGCCTTTGAGAAGGGCCTGTAGGGACAGGCCAAGGGGAATGGCTTTAAGCTGCCAGAGGTTGAGGAGACTGAGCTGAGCTCTTAGGCAGAAGCTCTTCCCTGTGAGGGTGCTGAGGCGCTGGCACAGGGTGCCCAGAGAAGCTGTGGCTGCCCCATCCCTGGCAGTGTTCAAGGCCAGGTTGGACACAGGGGCTTGGAGCAAGCTGCTCTAGTGGAAGGGGTCCCTGCCCGTGGCAGGGGTTGGAGCTGGAGGAGCTTTCAGGTCCCTTCCAACCCAAACCCATCCATATCCTATGATGTTCATCCTGGTCTGACACGGCCCAGCAGGACTGCCCATGAAAAGGCACATTAAGCAGCAATGGTCATGTTGTCCCCACACGCTTCCCTCCCGCTCCACATCATGGTCCTGCAAGTGCTGCACAACCTTCAGGCACTTCCTTAAAGAATGGACAGAAGGGAATCTTCCTTGTCCTCCATACACGGTAACAGGGATCCTGCAGTTTGTCAAGTACAAATCCCGAGCACAATCAGACATGGGCTATCTCCAACTGCTGAACTGAAAGCAGTAAAACTGATCCCATACCCTATTTACCTTCACCCACTAAAGAATGTGCCAACAAAACAAAGCTCCCTCACCTCTTGGTGTCACAATGACCTTTGTATCAACGGCTGGGGTGAAGATCAAGCAGCTCAAGAGCCCTTATCAGTAACTACAGCCAAGCTACACCCTGGGGCAGTGAACTGAAACCTCAGCTCACGCTGTACCGTCCGCAGAGGGCATCAGCAACAGCCCAGCTCATCCCCTGTCCTGCAGTGCACCCCAGCATGCAGGTTTGCTGCTCCTGGCCAAGAGGAAGACATCAACAGCCATACGACCACCAGCACTGAGACACCACACACACGTCACAGCCCCACAGCACACCAAGCTGTAATCCTGCTGAAATACGGGAAGAGGAAATACCCTTGAGCTCCTACCTGCTCTCTCTTCCAGTTCAATCCAAGGTGCATTATCCTCTGCAGCCCTGCAAACCTCAGTCCCTGAGCAGAAGCAGCAGCCATCAGGCTCCAGCCACATGGAGCCCCACACAGCACTGCTAGGAGCAAACCCCACACTGCTCTTAGCGTGAGCTCAGAACACAACAGCTCCATTAGTCTACATCCTCACCCTGTTCTGAATGTCAGGTGTTTCACCTGTGATAACAGTGTATGGAAGGAGATGAAACTACCCCAGAGCAGTCTCTGGCAAAGTGAAGCACAATTCCTCACATCCACCCAAGGCCACTCACACCATCCACAGGAGATTTTGCCAGGTCCCAGCTCTGTCATTTCAGCTGGTTCCAAGGTTTGGTCTCCAGCCTGGTAACAGACATCTCCCACCTGGGAACATTGGCTCAGTGGCACTCAAATGCAAACACTTCACTTGGACTTGGTTCGGGGATCCCAGACAACAGAACTCCATTTCTGTGCTCTCCATACCCAACCTGGCAAGAGGCTTCCAGCTGGGCAGCACGGACAACTCAGGACCTCAAGTCAGCTGCACACACCCAAATTAGAGACTTACTGCCAAAGAAAGGTATTAAAACACACAGAAGGCCAAAGAAAGCACTCCTTTGTCATTCACCCATCTTTGCACAGGCCTTCAACACGCAGACGTAACACTAGAGCACATTTTCTCCTTGCTCTTCATGTCTCCAGATAAATCACCCCATAGGACTTCATGCAAGTCCTACTCCAACTTCAAAAAACAAGTAACACTGTTAGTAAGACAACAACCAAACCTAAGTCTCCAAGTAAGGACAAATTACTGTTTTCCCCTCACTCAGGTTACATCCCCAGAATGAGTATTGCATTTGGGTTTTCAAGTGCAGGACCCAGTGCAGCAGGGACGTGCACTTGGCACAGGACACCACAGCACTGGGACACTCAGCGCTTGCTCCAATGCACCTAAGCCTGGCCTGGAAGCTGTTACCTGGCCAAGGCAGAGCACAGGAGCATACAATCCAAAGGGAATGTGGTCCTTGTGAGGACTTTAGGAAAGAAGCAGGTTAGCAAATGCTGGAAGTGTCAGCTTTAGGCATATGTCCTGCGTTTATTAAAACAAGAGCGTGGCTATGCAAAAACCAATCTCCACAGGCAAAAGCCATTACAGTCAAGAGTGGTCTCAACTCCTCCAACTGCAAACAGCATAAATCACACCGACTTCTGGTGGTTCAGAAGTATTCATGTCCTTTCCCACCCAGCTAACACTCACATTTATTCATCAGTCTCATTTCCTCCCAGCATCAGTGGTATTCAATCCGTAAGATGAACTTTCATGCTCCAGCCTTGCCATTCAAAAAGCCAATCGGCACCACGTGCTTTTCCTCTCCAGCTTTTTCAGCTTGTTGATTGTAAAAAGGTCTAGTCCTCTGGATTTGGCGTGACAGCAGAAGTAGCAAGCAAGAGGACTGAAAATGTTACTAAAGAGCAAGCTCATTCATCATAAATAAGCTACTCGGGACACAATTCCCCAAGGAAAAGTCCATCCCTGGCAATGGAAACCCCTGGGCACTATCACCATGGGCAGACTGGCCCTTCTGGGGCAGAGAACCTAGATGAACCACTCTTCACCTCAGTGGTTTCATTTCATCTCCGTGTGTTTTTCATGACATTTTTAAAAGAGCATGAAAATAAACCTTTATTTCAGTTCACACCCACCAATATTAAAGATAAATGTTCACAGTTTTAGTTCTTGACACAAATGGACTGAAAGAGGCAAATTTACATCTATCAGAACAGCAGACGGACCCATTGTTAAGTACAAGCTGTCTTGAAAATCAGATGTGCCATTTGGGAGACCGCTCTATGCTCCACAGCAGGAGAAGGGGAAGCTTCTGAGCAAGCCCAGCTAGCAGGGCCCAAAACCCATGCACCGGCTAGCCCAGAACTCATCTGCAATGTAAGCTGAATGGCAATGGAAACAGCAAAACACAGCTTGGGTTAAGGAGGGGAAGGTTTATGTTACAGAGAAAGCTTTTCCTTAAGTGTGTTTCTGCACATCAAGGTATTTGTTTGTTATCCAAGGTGTCCCCAGTGCTGGAACTGCAGCACATTCTACCTTACCACAAAGGGAGAGGGAAGAGGAACAATTCAGTGCTGGACCTGCAGCAGCTCCCACGCTGAGCACCTGGGTAGTATCAGCAGAGAAACGAACCAAGAGATTTTGATACCATCCACTGTTTGAAAACTTGCCTCCTTCTCACAGCCTGGTACTTCAAACTAGAGGTGAGTGCACTAAAACCTCTAATGCAATGGTATTAACAGCGGTTTACAACAAAAACTTCTGTAGAAAACAGTTCAGAGAAAGCAAGCCAGCTGAACACCACAATTAAGGAGTCTGGTATTTCATATTCAAAGGTCTCCAATACTTTTTGCCTGTCCTGTACAGCTTTTAAAAAAATAGGGCATTACCTTTTGTTTTCTATCTACCTAGTTAAGAAACTACAAATATGTTATAAGCTGTCCAAAGTGTAAAACATTAAATAAAACGAGAAACCTGTTTCTACTCTCCTAACAAATGCTGCAGATAAAAACCCTTAAGAAACCCTCTTGATCAGTCAGTCTCTCAACTCCTTTTTGCGTCCTGAAGTGGCGATGTTCCTGTCACAGGGATTAAATTAAACCTACGGTGAATTTCTACAGGGGTAGGAAGGGTTTCTTACAATCTGAAAAACATTCATTTGTCAGCTAGCCATCGGGTGTCCAACACTGCACAGAGCCAAACACAGCTCTGAGGGAGAGGCTAAGCCCTGGGGGTTTGGTTTGCATCTATTTAGTTGCAATCGCGCACACACTGCGACGTTCCCATCTGGAATGGGAAAGCAAAACTTCCTCCTGCCAGAGCCAGCCATGGCTGGCGGGTTCTTCTTCTGAAGACCTGCCACTGCTGGAACAGCGCTGTGAACGCATCAGGGGCTGATGTACCCATGTCAACACTGCTGCTCGGTTCCAGCTCCCAGCCGGAGTCCGGATGGACTAACCGGAGCAACAGCTACCACCTTCCCCCCCTCCCAGCTCCAGCAACAGCAGATCTCCATCTCCAGGGTATCCCCTCAAAAGAAAAAGCATCAGTAATTTAAAAACTTTTTTTTTTTTTTTCCAACAAAGCATCTTGTTCTGTTGAAGGGAGGAGGAGGAGGGAACAGAAGAAAGGTAAAAGGGGCGAGTGAAAGGTGTAATACATTACTTGTTAAAAACTGGCTGAAGACCAATTATCCACACGTCATTGCTGGATCAATACACAGGTATTTCACTATAAACCAATGTGCTTTGAGTCTTTCCTCACGTATCTGCTATCAATTTTGTATAAAGATTTTCTGCATTAACAAACTACCAAACGTAGGTGAAAAATGACTTTTTTTTCCAAGTCTGAAAGCAAGGATTAATCCTAAAGTACTCCAGGAGCTGGAATTCCATACAGCACTAACAGTCGGCCAAATTAAAATTCCACATGTTCCAAAAGACCATGGGGCTGATAAGAATCTGCTCAACAGGAGTTCAGGAAATGGAAATAGTGTGCAAGAATTAAAACCCAGTTTGAATTTTTTTTTGGGGGGGGAAATGTCTAAAATCCTGAATAAACCAAATAAAAACCACAAATGAAGTGAAAGCTTTTAACTGGTACACACTGTTCACACCTATATTTCAAGTTTGGAAACGCATATTTTCAAGCAGCAATACAAAAAAGTATCCATGAAGAATGCATAATCTCTGAAAAAATTATGAAAACATCCCTGCTACCATTACATTTCTAAATACAAAACTGACTACCATATTGTTGCTTCTGTGTAGCGAGAGAAGTTCATTTTCAAAACAGATAAAATTCAGTCTTTAGGTGTGAATGGTATGAATGACAGTCTCTTTTTTTTTTTTTTTTTTTTTTTTTTTTTTCTGTTTTGTTTTTAAATTTCTTAGTTGTTTAGGATCCTTAAGCATGCAAGCCTCGGAGAGGAAGGCCCGACGAGGGCAGGGGTGGCTTATGACATCCAGTTTAGGACAGAGCTGGGAAAGCCTCTGGGTCATCTACATCAGGAGCAGAAGCACTTGACTGAAAGAGAAACATCAGAAAGTTATTACCTGCAGCAGCATCAAGCTCTACCATGATTCTGATTCTTCATACAGCACCAAGCCCTTGCACTCATCATGCTGAACGGATCGTATTCAGAGCAGGGAATATCAGGATGCAAAGAGTCTAGCACTGGAAAATTACTGCAAGAGCAATCTTTCCCCCTCCATCATAAGCAACTTTTTTATTCCAAGGACTATAAAGTCTTTTGTACTACTTTCTGAATCAAAGCTACATGAACAGGCATTATAGGCAAACAGACCATGCTTGCACATGGTTATCATACAAGGTTATAAGTCTTTTTCCATTCTTAGACACCCCTACATATGGGCTTACACTATAGCACCAGCACATAGCCATTAATTCTTACCAAGGGACACAAGTGTTACAGAAAAGGCCAGTTTGTAGCACAAGTTAGATTTCACATGTTGTATTTCCCCCCAGTCACAAACTAGCTGTTGATAGAGAGTATTTCTGGGCCAACCTATCCCCAGAAATTCATACACTGACCAAGAATCAACTCAGCACTTCCCAGAGTTTTATAAAGGCTCTGCACCACACCTGAAACCAGTGCTGCAATGCATTGCAGAAATTAAACGGCTTAGAATACTCTTCCCTTTGTCCGTGAAGGATGTGGAAGAGCCAAGACAGTGGCATTTCCTGTAAACATACTCATTTCTCAAGAGATATATTTAAATCATTCTGAAAAAGCTGTATCAACACCTAGAGGCAAGACTGAGACACTGCAGAAGCACCCAGCCCACAAGCTGGAGTTAAAAAGGAATAGCAGGGCCTTAAGCCTATTAAGATATAAAGCCTTAGTATTGCCAGTTGCTCATTCTGCTTTGGTGGAATGAGCAAGTCAAAAAAGCCAATCTACCACAGAAGAAGTTACAGTCCCTGCAAGAAGAGGAGGAGAATCTTGTTTGCAATTAACACAAGTACCATCAAAGATCACTAACCTGGTTGGGTGTGTGGATCACGTCAAACTCCTTCACCAACTGGAAGGAAATAAGCAAAGTTAAAGTAAGTTGCAGGAAACTGTTTAACCACTTTATGACAGCATTCTTGAAGCAAGATGCTTCATGTATCAGTGAAACAACTCAGAGCAAACACCACCATTTAACTTCAACTCCTTAAAACTCTCAAAAAGAGTTTTCCAACTACTAACCCCAAAACTTGAAGTAATCCAGTGTGAAAGAGGAATGTCCCAGAAGAGACAAAATTGATTAAGTCTGGTCTATGTGAGGAAGGCCACACGACACAGACTGAACTCATTTTTTAGTAACCACATGGTTATATGCATTTAAGCCAAATAAGTGATCCATAATAAATCCAATCTTTCCTGTAGCTATACTACAGCACTTCAATTTCATGTGTGCCCTCCCTAACCGCATTCAGTACTTTTCTTGAGTATTTCCTTAGGACTCTCAGACTAGGAGTGAAAAACCCTACTGCAGATTAGAAAAACAAAAAAAGCATGAAGAGTCTGATTTCCACAGAAAAACTCCTTAACCACTCAAATTCAAGCAGGTGTAAAAGCAGTCTTTCCCTCCCAGTAGGTCACAGTGCAGATACACCATCCTGATGGTGCCTGAAAACAGCTCCAGCACTTGCAGTTCTGCTCTGGCACACACACAGGTTATCTCACAGTACATCCATGTCCATACTGAAGAGTCATTTTTGGGGTTTGGATACAAAGATGGACACTTTCTTTAAATCCAACCTACTCCTCACCTTCCCTTTTTTGTGTTTAATAAAAACCATTCATCCTTCTGTCCTAACAGCAGCCTAGTTTAAGGTAAACTTGTAAGAACAGACGCTTGGTTTTAAAAGGTGGTGTCTGTTGTCAGAGCAACTGCCCAGAAATAAGACACCTAAAACTGCATGTATGAAAACTGTAACAACAACTGAAACTAAACTCCTCTGCAGCTAAAAGCTGCAGCCTCTTACCTTGTCAGTTCTGCCTCCACGGCTGGCCCTGCCACCACGTCCTCGACCACCCCGTCCCCCTCTGCCACCGCGTCCGGGGCGGCCAAGGTCTCCAAAGTTGATCTCCAGCTGGGATGTAATATCATTTGCTGGCTTGCGGAAGTGATGATCCATTACAGAGTCCTCAGCATGAGCCTGAAATGAGGGTTTCTTCATGAGTCAGGAAAAAACATCACCAACGGAACCCTTCCATCTGTAGCTGCACTCTTACCACCACAGCGTATGTGCTCACCTCCAAACGCACCCTCAAATTGATGACTGATTGACTGATTCAAGTTAAAAATGCAGGAATCGTTAGGAGTCATGTTATACCACTTGTGCAAACAACAAAACCACAGGCAGGTAGTTAAATAAGCACCGGAGCAAACGGGTATCTTGCATTTCCATAATTCAGGGAACACGTATAGGCTTATATGAGACTAAACTATCACCGAGCCAGCACAGAACCTCATTTTCTAGCACTTTTCCCTTCATATTCCCAGAAATCTTCAAGTTCTGTTAAGTTCGTTTCATTCTTTTTAAATACTTACTTGATAAGCCATCTTTATTTTGCTCAATGAGTACTTTACACTTCCTCATTTTCCTCAACCCCATATCACAGAATCCCACACACAGAATGTTTGTGCTGGAAGGAACCTTAGAGCACATCCAGTTCCAACCCCCTGCCACGGGCAGGGACACCTTCCACTAAGGCAGGTTGCTCCAAGCCCCGTCCAACCTGGCCTTGAACACTGCCAGGGATGGGGCAGCCACAGTTTATGAATATATAGATACTTAACACCAGGGAGATGGCAAGAACCCCTCACTGGCTTGCACCAGCCCTATCAAACAGCACAGGAGGCAAACACAGTTCAAACACAATGTAATTGAGACAGCTGAAACATTAATGCTAGAACAGAGAACCAGACTCAGTAAATGCACTGCAAAACATGAGTCTCATCACCTCTGCCATGACACAACATTGTCTTGCAGCTGGTTGTTCACAGTGCATTCGAGACTTGAGGAGCAAGGTGTGTACATCTAATACCATAAATGCTGTTAGTCAGGACACTGGAATATTTCAATTACACCGAACACACAAACAACAAAGTGTTTTTAAAGTAATTATTTTTCCTATTTTGTATAAATAGGTTTTCCATGTGGTGGGTCAGGTTTTGGCACCTTCACAGATGAAAACTGGATGAGACCAAGGGTTTAACTTTCTTTCCCTACAAGCCCCCAACTTCTGGCACAGCAATTACCAATTTGCCTGTTTTTCTCCTACAGAAGTGCAACGTGCAAGCTGAAGCCTCCTAACTTACTCTTCTTGTGGTGCAATTACACAATATGCTGACTTTCAAAGGCAACATATTGTGCAATTAAGCCCCACAGTCTTTAATTACTGTTTGTGGATCCTCCACGAGGCAGCCAATGGATACACAGGTCTGCATCAAAAGGCTGAAAGCTGCTTTCAGGGATTCCATGAGTCAGTCCCAAGCATCAAGGATGGACAAAGCTATAAAGACCCTTCTCCCCCACCAAACTAATTACACCTTTCTGTGCACAGCTGTACTTGTGGCCTTCACAATGTCCTGCAGCTGGATCAGGCACAATGAGAAATACCCCTCCATGCTGCTTTATTTCAAACTTGTTTCACTGGGATGTATTCCATGTGACAACCAGATTCCATCCACTCCTGATTATACAGACTTGAGTCTCCCTCAGAGATCTCCTTTCCAAACTGGGGAAGTAAGCCTAAGCAAGTTATTTCTCAGAGAAAAGTCATTCCACACCTCAGCCTGACTACTATTTGTAAAACAGCACACAATACCTTCTGTTACAGCTTTGATTCTTTTCTTACTACTTAGTGTTTTATCTACAGTTTTGATCACTGACTGCACTTTCAGCTTACTGGGAGTTATGACATTCTCTTCTGTGAGACACAGTAGCAGTGGGCTTGTACATTAATTCTGTGCATTCCCTTCCCTACGTTTACTGCTTCCAAAAGAAACACTAAAATCCACCAAACCCATTGTATTTTCACAACTTAACTTTGTTTTAACCACCAAACCTACAAATAGTAAATTCTGTACATAACCTGACAACTTCTTTATCCAAAGTAACTAAGGCTAATTGAAAACACCAATAAAAGACCTGGCATATTCTCCTCATCCACTTCTACTGCTCTGGTGACAACAGCCACAGACACACTGCACAAATTGCATACTCTGAATCATCTCTGGAAGCATTTCATTGTTATGTATTGGCAACTCTCAGCAGTGCTCTGATCTAACAACTGATAGCTTCTTGAAGGTTTTGCTGCACTTACAGGTCTTGGGGAAGGCTGTCAAAAGTTAGGAACAAACTACTACAGGAAAGGGGGCCAAAGCAGACAGCAAAGATACAGAAAAACAGCAGTAATGACAGAAAATAAAGACTCATGACAAAAGCATTCATGATAAGGTTTGAATTCAGCTCAGTTAGGAGCAGGGATATTGAAGGGTCCTATATGGTGTAAGTTAGACAACAGGCATGGACAGAAAAGCTCTGTATTTTATCTACTTGTAGTCTCTATTTTGGTAACTTTTGTATATCCAGACCTCCGTTTCAGAAGGGGGTCTTATCAAAACACAGGTATTACTGGTTAGATATAAAGGATCAGTACCTCATTTGACTCCAGCAGACTCCCCTGCATTTCTGTCATCGCCTTTGTCTGATGAAAGTTGCGTGTCCACGCCAAAGTGACAAAAGGAACAAAGGGAGAAAACAAAAGAAATGAGACTCAACTACATACAGAAACAACAGGTAATAAGGTCACACGAGCTTGCTGGATACAGATGTCACTGAGCACGTGGAACAGCTGAAGGATGTCAAGGAGAAGGAGATCAATAGCTGTGCAAGCATCCAGAGAGACTGGAAGATGGACTAGACCACAGGCACAGAGACAAAGAGAGATCTCAGACTGATACCAAAAGAGTTCAACACGAGCTGCTGACAGCTTTAGTATAGACCATGCATGCAGGATGATCTCTAGCACCTCAAACCATCAGGCACAGCACTGGACAGATAAGAAAGTGGGATGTTTAAAACTGCTGCTAATGAAAAAAGATTCCTGCACAGCCTTGATTCAAGAGTCATTCTCCAAATCTGGAGAAGATGAACTGTTCTCTTCCAAACCATGTCTCTCAGCCTCCCATTGCAGCCTCCTCTAGAGAAGCAATTAGATTAGCAAGAAAGTATGAAGGCACAGGAAAGAGGCACAGCAGAGCAGATACATCAGGTAGGACCTCATCTACTATCAAGTCTTTCCAGGAGACTTGCATCCAGCTTTTGGAGCAAGCTTCAAGATCTCTCCACAATATAACTCCTTCCCAAGTTTTGTTCAGCTGCACCAGGAGAACTTACAAGACCGAAGCCACTAAATCAGCTGCTGAGAAAGAGAGGACCTCTTTTATGGCATAACCCAATCTCCTAGAAAGAGTCTCATTAGATTAGGGCTGTCATGACACATGGATTTTATATTAAAACAGCAAGAATCTGAGACAGTATTAAGAGATCGTTTTATATAAAGCATCCCTTTCTAGTAACTGTATAGCAAATGTGGAAAAGAGAAGAGACCTCAGACAGGGTAAAGTGTTTCACCCCTCAATGAAGAGCACAAGAATGAAGAAGACAGGGCTTTCACAAGATTAGGGCAGATGAACAGTACCAGATCCTCAGACTCACTTTTCCCAAGGTCTCCTAGAGCATCCTCCCAGTAGTTCTCAAGCTACAGGGATGAGGGTGGTCATCACAACAATTCAAATACACAGGGTCCCACTGTGCTTTTTCAGCCATAAGGTACAGAACACTGGGACTGAAATCCCGAATTTACTTATAAACCAAGACACTTCCACACATCAACTCCTTCATAAATAAGAATGAGAGAAGCCTTACATCAACCTTAACTTCATGACTCATAAGTATGTCCAAGAGGACAAACAGGAAAAGAACAGCACGTGATTGGTAGGTTTTGTCCGCTGAATATTCCACCTAAACCTGCTCACAAAGGAGCCACAGCAAAGGCTTTCTCAAAACCTGTATTACAGAGCTGTTGAGCCAAACCCCCCCCATGCTTCTTCCTACAGGATCAGGGAACAATGAGTAAGTGAAATGGGGAAACACATCCACTGGACACACACCAAAACCAGGGTGAAAGCACCTAGATTTAAAGGCAATATCTCAATTCTATGCTTACATAGCAAGAAGCTGTTAGCATCTTAAGTGATAGTGTTAGAAACAAGCGACTCATTTCTTCAAGGAGAAGTCAATCAACACACCTCTCAAACAGAACAATCTAGTAACCATCTCAGTTCTTCCATGGAAGCAATGTGATTAGTTATTCTCACTGGGTTTGCGTGGGGTTTTTGGAATTGACTACCAATGTGTTTTCAAATGGAAAATACAGTACAGATCCTTCTAGCTTTGAAATCGAGAATATCACCATGTTCTTAACATGCTTGTATGTTAAAAAGACTGTCTTCAGCTGACTAAATGCCAATTTTACATTTTTTAGAGGGACTGAGGGAACTTGAAAGACAAAAGGTTTAGCAAATCTTAGTCAAGTACAGAACAATTTCTGTTTAAATATAGTCTTTTAACATACAGCACCATTAAGTCTAAATCCATTTTCCTTTTCTACACAAGCCAGAGAAAGCAGTATTTAATGAACACTTCACTGAACAGCTTAAGGTAAACACAAAGATACACAATCATTTAAAGAACTAAAGAACTTACACAGCAAGGCAAGGCAAGAAAATAGCATGACTGACAAAGTCAAACCCATTCTAAGTTCAATGAGACTGGAAATGGGAGTTTTCACTGGAGAGCACTGAGTAATGCCTCCCCCTCAGTATTGTGTCCCCAGCTTACAAGAAAACACTGACAAGGTGTGAAAAAGCAGAAATAGATATTAGCAGACCAAACAGAACACTACTTCAAAGGCAGTCAGAACCATCTGGTACACAAAACTGCGGGCCACCCATATCTTAAGTGGGCCACTGAATACATTACAGTGCTAAAAACAAAGATTAAAGCAGCCCTGCATTAAAAAACAGAGCTCTCAGCACCTCCCTTCCTTCTGAAGTGAAGGTTTTGTCTCTCCTTGCCACTATCTTGGAACGGAAGAATGAAAATCTTGCAATGACTGAAGTACGTCTGAGAAACTCCAATCCTACAGCAACCACGTTGAACATCACTGAAGCATACAAACACATCACCCTGACCCTCAAAAGCTTCAAGGAGGGCTGTCTATGTAATATTACAAAATGAGAAGATACCCATGTTACAAAGGTAACATACACAGTTCAGATACTAAGGTGTCTAAGACATGACCAGTATTTCTTCAATCTTACGCTGTGTTTAGCAAGCACCAGAAGCCTGTGTACTGCATAAGACAAACAGATGCTAAATAACACAAGCCTTCTTAAAAAAAAAAAAAAAGGAAAAAATGCAGATAAATTTGATTTTGACAACCCCCTTTTAAAATGCTCACCAAGAAGCTCTCCTTACAAAGTTATCTGCCCAGACGCAGCGGTATTCCAGCCTTATCCCTAGATTGTATCACAGTATACACCAACCTAAGCATTGTTTAACTGCTAAAACGGACCACAGTAAGAATGTCTACATGAGATAAATGCTGTTGCCACTTCACAAGCTTTCAGCTACAGGTCAGCGTCTCAAAGAATGAAGCTTCCACTCCAAGAAGTGCACATCAATGGCAAAACCTACACAATCTGGATACTAGCAAGTATTAAAAACCACTTTACCTCCTCGCTCTTTGACTTGTGAAGAACAAATCCTTTTTTCCATTGCCCATCAGCACCCTCATTTGGTTTACGGATGTTGAACTCAACTTTTGCACGATCCTTACTTTGAATTGCTTTCCACTCATCCAGGGTCATTTCCTTAGGGCCTTCTTCCTTAACTTCTTCAACCTCATTCTCTCTGCAGTAAATTCATGGATTATTGGTCATGACTTACAGAACTCACATTCTAGATACAACAAATTCAAAATCAGTTTTTATTTGTAAGTAGATTATAAAAGCCTGTCTAGTATTTAGCAGTTAAGAGGTTTATATATGAAAACTTATCTCCTTTAGCCACAGTGCCAAAAACATATCACAGCCAAACAGACACCTCTAAGCAACTAAATGGTGAGCACAGCCCCATGATGTCTATTCTCCACATAAATGACAATTTTCTTTACAAATATGAAGGCCTAACTTGTGCAATGGACTTGTTTGGAGCTTCCTCCTCCCCCCCCCTTCTTTGAGATACCTGTCCCCCAGAGGTTCAAGTTAAGGCAGTGAGAAACAGCTTGTTCTCACCACAGTTTTCAAGCTCGTTCGTTTTTTAAGTAATAGGATTTAATCAGCTTTGGATATCCTGCTTCCTTTATTGAGCCAAAGACAATTGGCAATTTCCTATCTAACTGAAACTGTTTTTACTTTCAGCTAACTGGAAAAGAACAAGAGCATACAACTTAACTACTTGTAGAATGTATCACCTCATTGTAAACTTTTGGGGCCCCTACCTTCTGCCAAAGAGCTATTTTTATGTAAAACACACGCACACTATGCTCAATAACAGACCATGTTCCAGCTACAGAGGCAGTCAATCCTGTAGTCACTCTTTTGTGTGTTTATGCAACTGAATTTCTGATTTATAGAAAACTAGTCCCATGTATGTAACGCAAAAAGATCATGAAAGCCTCAACCTAAGAGGAAAGGTCTTCATTTTGTAGCCATGAATTCTGATGTAATAATGCAGAGGTTTTAAATGAAAACAACTCTATTTCCATCATTTTCTATTCTGTCCTACAGAATATTTTTTTTTACATGGTATATATTCAGAAGGTTTTTTGCTGTTCAAGGCCAAGATACTACATCTAAGCATTCTGTACGTTTTACTGCAGTAAAACAGCCTACAGTTCTCCTGAAGCATTTGGGTTAGATCCACACCAAAACAGCCAACTTGAAACTAACCCATGTAAAGACACTTTCCTATAAAGATAACTGATGGCTTACAACAGACTTGCCATGATTGAAACTAAGAAGTCTGCATTTTCTACAGATCTGAGGAAGCACCAGCACACTGCTACTGATAAAGGTCCAGGAAATACTGCAGTCAGAGCAAATTTAATACATCCAGCTTTCCAATACATGTAACTTTTTCAAGGACTAGCTAGCTTGCATTTCCTGATCAATGCTCAAGCTGTATTTCCTTACAAATTCTCATACTACTTCTGTATACAAGCTGATCTTAACCTTGGACCACCACAGCCTTGGAGAGTAACACTTAGTCTTCTTTTAGTTAAGCTAAATCCATTTCTTACTCTCTATGGAGTAATTGCACTTTCTTTAAAACTCAGCAAAGTCATTAATGAGGAAACCAAGCTCCAGCAAACTGCAAATTAGAAATCTTGTGCAAACAAGTGTTTCAAAATTCATCTTCTCTGCCCTTCTCTTTTGAATCCATCATAAAGCACATCCCTCATTAAAACATTTTACTGTACTATGCTACCATCAAAATTTGTATCATGCTTTTACATCAACTCTAAGTGTCACGTTCTCATTCTGTTTTTCTAGTTACTCTATTTCATTCATCCAATCACTGGATGTATGAGGTGTCCAAGTGGAATGAGAAGCAACCAAGTGAACTTCGAGGTTAACACACAGAAGCTGGAGAATGAAAGGGATACAACCTTCCTTCCACAGGCTGGTCACACTGTCTCAACAGTGGGTTTGAAGAACTAAGCTTAAAAAAAAGTTGTCCCTCCACTGGCAGAGGAACATCTTGTCCCTTTTGTTTGGTGGTTCTACCTAATAATGAGCACAGATGCTTCTGGATTTGGTATTTAGGAGATGCAATCCCCAGACCCTAAGCGTATTAAAACCGATTATTAATGATTAAATTTGAAAGTGACCTAAGAGCCTGCATGACACTAATGAACAGTTTTAAGATAACAATTTTTAGACACACAGACTTTAAAAGAGACAGTTGTTCAGCAGCACTGTGAATAATTTCCTATCTGCTAAAGAAAGCAGAATCTGGCTTAGGTAAAAGAGAAGCAGGAATGAGTCTTAGAGGTTAAAGGCAAAGTAATGCTGTCTCTGAAGCAAAGAGCGTTAGGAGGAGTGGTACTCACTTATTTTCAGAATCAGCAGGCGGATGCTCCTCTCCCTCTGGCGTTTCCTCAGTTGCAGCCGACTGATCCAATTCACTGCAATTACATAATGTTTGGAGTTAGGCTTTTTAAGAGTTCGTCCCTCTTTAAAGCTACATAAGATTAATTACTAAGTTGCACAGTGAACTTACACAAGCCACTCTTCTTTAAAAACAACTATTTATTTAAGGATTGGTGCCCTCTGTGCTTTTTACATTCACCTTCCTAAAGGTTTCCCCCAACACTTAACTAACACCCCTTCTGAAAGCCTCCTGCTTTCAAGCACAACATGGGTTTGCACATTCAAAATTCTGTTTTCAATGTAATACTCATAAAAAAAGCATGCATAACCTGATCTATATTGTTAAATGGTTCTATTAAGTAAAAGAGCTATTAAAAAAAAAAAACAGCACAAGACCCTCCATGCCAAACTTCCCCAAAATCCATTTTTTAACAGCAAAGCCATCTCTTGTGTTACAAGAAATTGCTCCCTTACTACATTCTGCACAGGCTGCTTTAATAGCATAGCAAAAATTATCAAAATCAAAGGCAAAAAAGGCAGCTCAATCTTTGTATTTTGCAAGCAGTTAGAATTAACATTCTGCTAAGAGTTGTCTGAGCAATGACAGATTACTAACGTTAGCTCGTCTTTGACGGTTCCCCAGTTGTGTGATCCACTGCCACCACGCTTGTCCTCATGCTTTAGGCCGCTGAAATGTGAATGTGAAACAGAACTAACAAAACTGAGTTAACATTATAGTTTCCAGAGACAGAAATTCAAAAGCAATTATTAAAATGTATATTAATTATAAAGAATAGCCACACTAACAATGGAAAAAGTTAAAGACTTACGATCTATCACTGCCACTATGTCTGTCAAATTCACGCTTGCCACGAGAGTCAAACCCATCTCCTCTGCCCATGCCACGGCCGCGGCCACGTCCTCGGCCAAGTCCACCACGTCCACGCATAGGTCGGTCAATAATGGGTCTAGCATAGAACAGCCAAACGTGAGTATTTCACCTCCCAAAGTCTGCAACATGTTTTTTCAGGTTTTCTTTTTCTCTTTTGGGAGTTTTATTTCCTTACTTTTCCTTTGGTAATTACTGTTTGTAACTGTGTCCAGGCTCTAGATTCAGTGCCAAATTGTTACACCGAATAAACCCACATAAATAATAATGCCCGCATTTTAGGATCTGGAAACAAACGCTCAGAAGGATTACTGTTTGTTTACATCTCCTGACACTAAACTCCAAAATTTAGTGTTTATATTGTGTTATATAACTAGCTGACAAAACAATTTCCACTTAACTCACATTCATCCAACTTACTTTTAAAATGATTTTATCTCTGGCTGCTAAAATTTTAGTATTTGAACATTATTTTCAGGACACTTGAATTCTGGATCCCTCATGATACTTGAGACACTTTAAATCTTGTCTTGATGTAAGATGGCTTCTCACCTCCAGATCTGAAGCCGCTGCAGCCAAGATGAACACACCTACATGGACAGCTTTTATTGGCTTGAAGTCAGCCGTATGGATTTAAGCAACAGTGTAACAGCAAACAAATCTCATGCTGCAGGCAACCGCTACACTTGGGTTCCTTTCCAGAGCTATCTGCTACATTTAGAGAGATATGGTGTGTATCAACGATTTAAAACCTATTTTCAGTTACCGCCATGGAACTGCCCATCTTCGTTCATTCCAGTCTAAAACTTAAGTTTGTATGAAAATCATGGAAAAGTGTTATGGTCTGGATGACACACGCTCTTCTTGTGACTGACAAAAACGTAATTCAAACCACTTAATTTTGAATCAATCAGCTCTTTGGTTTCTAACTTAGCAGCAGAAGGCAGGACAGCCCCTTCCTATCAAAGCTTTTTGTCATGCAAGGCAGAATTCTTACTTATCCACAGAAAATTCTCCTCCTTCTCCTTTCTCATCAGCGGGTTTGTCGAAGCGGCGCTCACGAGGAGGTCGTCTCTCCGGTCTCCTGTCAATCGGTTTGCCTTCACCCTGCTGCTGCTGCTGCTGATCAGGCCTCCTGCCAATGCGTCTTATCCCTGAAACATGAGGCGAAACACATCAACGGAATGTGGAGCTGCTCGGGGACAGATACCACTCTTAACACCATAAAACAGTACTGAAGGTAAGCTGGAACGGAAGCTTTTCTTCTAGCCTTGTGACTGGATAACCTGTGAAGCTGTAAGTCACTCTGGATATCTGATTCTTCTTATTCACATCTTTACACAGCATTTCAATCAAACTGGATTTTGCGCAAGTGCAAACTCTTACAATACTGTAAGAAACAAAACCTTTAGAGCACAGAATACGCGAGGAATCTGTGTTAAAGCAATAGGGTCAACTTTCCAAGAAGGATCAAGGTAAGCAAGATTTTTATTTCTCTCCAAAAGGTGCTTTTCAGGTAGAACAAGTGGTTTTTATTTTGATGCGCAGCAAAACAAAGTCAGCATCACCACACCAGACCCTCTGACAGCCACCCTGCTTCATCACCCCATGTCCTCCTATGAAACTGTTCTGGGCAGCAACTCAAACTCAGGCAGGTGCCACCTGTGTGCTGATGTGCAGCAGGTACTGCTCAATGACTAACAGCGTCCTCATCCACACGGATCCTCACAGTGCAATACAGCTCCTGCCAAAGACTCACCTCCTTGGGTACGTACTTAAACCAGCTTAAGAATACAGCGTGCCACTGAACCCGCCACTGCTCTTCCCCCACCCTCTATGCCTTCCAAAAGGGGCTTATTTTAAATGCTAACTTCCTATTATCTTCTTCACTTAGACATCTGAAAGATCTTAAACACAGTTTTCTTTTCTACCCATCCCCAAGGCCTGTTTAGCCTTCTTCAGAAAGATCTGGACAAGTAATTACTGCTTTGTTATGCTATTTTCTTGCCAAAATACTTAGGAATAAAGCACTAAACAAACCAAAGCTGGCTCAAGAATTGTGAATTATCTTTCGATTTTAAACCTGCCTATTCTTAAATATTTTAAAGAAATAGGTCCTGCCTAACAAGCAATGTCATATTTGGGTGGGGCTAAAGAAGTTACAGTTGTAATGATATCCAAGCCAACACACCCAAATGAACAATGTCTTCTTACCTTACAAGCTGTACTTAACATCAAGTTTGCATGACATGCATTGCTGGCTAAGTAATCTTCACTCCCTGAGGAAACCCAAGGGTTAAGCTCACTAACACCTGCTTTGAAAAGGACTCGCAAACCAAGACGACCATTTCATTTTAAGAGGTAAAGCTCAGCAAGGAGAGGAAAGCAAACAGGCCAGTGTCACATAGGAGGTATGCTGCAGAACTGGAATAAGCCTTTTGAATTTCGAGTTCAACACCCTGCTGTGCTCACAAAAACCTGGCTCCTGCTTGAAGCCAAACCAAAAATAGAAGTTATTTCTTCTTAGTATCACAAAGCTTTGAACTGGTAATTCACCAGTCAAATAACCTGCACCTTTACACAGCAGTGGAATAGTTTTTAAGTGAAATAAGAGTCAACACAAGAATCAAAACTCATTGATACTATAGCATCAAACACCTTTACGACAGTAGAACTATTGCCCCACACAAAACATGGACTTCTTTAAACTGGAAAGTGGCTTTGTTTCCTACAGTGCTCCACACACTTTCTCTGTTTCACAGCTGTAAGAAGCCATGAAATACTGATCTTCATAGTGAAGTAGTTCTCGTTCTTGAAAATGAATGTGAAAACCAGGAGGTAAACACCGACTGCTAGCCCTGCCAAAACCCCTTGTGTTGGCCAAAGCCTCTGCCCATGCTTCAGGTTTACCTTGTGAGGAACAACACCGTAATTCCGAACGTGACTAATATTTCCAGAGGACACTGGCTTGGGACAAATTACTGCATTCCTCAAATGGAAAAAAACTCTTAAGCACAAACGAACCATAAGCAGAAAGTATTGTGACACAGTTCCTAAACTCCTGCTCTCACCAGTGTTTCCAAATAACGCTTGGGAGGCCACTTCCCAAAACAACTGGTATATTAAAACTTTTTCTCTCTCAAAAAGCATAAAATACGGTAGAGAATTATCCTGCAACATGCACTGCAGTAAATAATGAAGTATTAAGATGCTTTCATATAGCACCGTGTTGTTCCAAACTGGCCCCGTTTCTGGAAAACCCATTTATAGAGTTAAACTGCAGTGAGCCAGTTATTCCTTCACCCACCCGTCAACTGCTGTCACCACACTCTGACCCATTTCAAGGATTCAAATTCAATCGGTTCTGCACATTCTGACACGCAATGAAGTTTGTGCGGGATATAAGTGCCTGTCCACAACATGTGCAGACAAAATCTACCCCTCCTCGCGCAGAGCTGTGTCCTACTGTGCTCACATCTTATTAGCTTACCCTATTTATACTTCGATTCCTGTTTTCCCTAGCTTCCCGTGTAGGATGTCCTACAGGTTTACATAAACACGGTGGAGAACGCACATAACCTGTTATTAAAATACATACGCGAATCCTATCAATACTGCTCGGCAGAAAAACGACCCAGGCGAATTTTAGGAAGCCCAGGTTCTCTGCCATACATCCTGTCAAACACGCCGGGGCACCCCAAACACGTTAAGTTAGGGATGCGTCGCAGGGGTTTGATGTCTCGCCTCGCTCCTTCCCCGTGCCCCGCCGCAGAGGCAGCACCCGGGCACCCCACGCCTCCATTTTGCGCGGGCCTGGCCGGGCCGTGGGGACACACCGCCCGGCACCACGTGCGGCCGGACTGCACGGCCACGGCTGCTCCAGAGCTCCTGCTGCCCGGGGCCGCCCTTAAGGGCCACTCCGCGGCGGTGCCCCGGCGGCCTCCCCGCCATGCGCTCCCCCACGTGGGTGCGAGGCCGCCGCCCGCCGCGGGCACGGGGCTGCCGCTGCAGCCGAAGGCCCGGCCCTGCCCGGGGCCGCCCCCGCCGCCTTCCCGCCGCCGAGGGCTCCTTTGTGCGCGGCGGGACGCGGGACGCGAGGGGCGGCCTCGCGGCAGCGCCGCGGCGCTCGGCCCCCTCCGCCTCCCCCGCCGCAGCCCCCCGCGGCCCCGCTCACCCTCCTTCCGCAGCGGCGCGCCGGGCTGGCCGCTGCCCTCCTCCCGGCGGTCGGCGGCGCCCCCGGCGGAGGCGGCGAAGGGGGGCAGCGGGTTCTTGCGCTCCTTCTGGGACTCCCTGCGCAGCTGCTTGGCCGCGCTGCCGACGCCACCGCCGGCGCCCGCCTGGCCCGGGCCGCCGCCTCCGGCCCCACCGGAGGAGTTGGTCTGGGCGCCCGCCGGACCGCCGCGGGCACCGCCGCCCCCCTGGCTCCCGCCGCCGCCGCCGCTCTCTTTCCTCCGGGTCTCGGCCGCCCGCAGCACCTCGAAGGGGTCGGACTCGTCATCAAAGAGCTGGTCGAAGCGGTTGGTGACGACGCAGCCGAAGCCCTCCTGCAGGTGTCCGGGCATGATGGGCCCCCGTCGGCGGGATCCTCCTCCGATGCTGCCGGGCCCCCCGCACCCTGCTCGCTGCCGCACAAGATGGCCGGCCCCGAAGAGACCCGCTTCTCTTCCGGCGCCGGGCACATCCGGGCACCTCACCCCGCGCGGGGCACGCCGGGAATGGCAGGCGGCCCGCGCCCGCCGCCGCCCGCACCGCCCGCAGGACTACAACTCCCGGCGTGCCCCGCGCCCCCATTGTGCGGGGCGGGCGGGGCGCGGGCCCTCCCGCCGGCGCCATCGCTGCCGCCCCACGGCGGGGCTCGGACGGGCGGGTCCCCAGCGGCCCCTCGCGGAGCCCGGCCGTGGTCGATGCCCCCGGGGGTAACGGAGGGCTCTGGAAGGGGTTTGCCGGCCGCGGTGACATCAGGCCTGACGCCGTTAAGCTGCTTTATAAGCGCCTTTCTGCACTCCAGGCGCCATTCGCCCCTGTCGCATCCCGCCCTCCTCAGGAGCTGGGCGCTTTGCCTGTGGAGGACCTCCTGTCAGGGAGCAAAGCACCAGGATATGTGTACAGCTTATCTAAGGATTAAACAGTCATAGAATGGTTTTAGGTTTCGAAGGGACTTTAAAGCTCCTCCAGCTCCAACCCCTGCCACGGGCAGGGACCCCTTCCACTAGAGCAGCTTGCTCCAAGCCCCTGTGTCCAACCTGGCCTTGAACACTGCCAGGGATGGGGCAGCCACAGCTTCTCTGGGCACCCTGTGCCAGCGCCTCAGCACCCTCACAGGGAAGAGCTTCTGCCTAAGAGCTCAGCTCAGTCTCCTCAGCCTCTGGCAGGTTAAAGCCATTCCCCTTGGCCTATAATGCAGGCTGGCTGCAAGAAACTTCGGTTTTTCGTTAACTGGAGACACTAAAAGCACGCTCCGGTCTGAGTGAAAGCGTGACCTGGACACAAGTTTCATCCCTTCCTCGTTGTGTGTATCTGGATAAGCACACAAATATATGAAGCTGCTCCCTCACTTCAGCCTTCTCCTCTGTCTTGTTGCCTTATGAAAACAGGTCAAAAAAGCCTGAAGGGCCCGGAATTGGAGATGGGCATTTTGGGTGTTGGGGCCTTCCCACGCAGCCATGGGACAGCCAGCCGCACGGCAGTGCCCCGCTCAGGCACGGCAGGGTTTGTCCCCTGTCACTGCCTGCCACCAGATCCGGTGCAGAGCTGGGGAGCAGCACCCTGTCAGGTGTGTGCTGTGGTTTGGGAAGGCCATGCAGTGCCACGGTGCTCAGTCTGAAAGCACATCCTTCCTACATCATTGCCATGAGTACGCGAAGTACCCGCCTACAGAGGCTGGGTGAGAGACAGACTTGATGCGGGATACATCATTGCACGGCTGAAGATAAAAGGAGCGTTTTCATATTAAAACCCTTTAAATCTGACACCTTCACTATCATTAAATCATGAGTGAGGTAAATACGTGCCACTGAAGGCAACAGCAACAGCAGTGTTTTAAGAGACTGGCTGCTATAACCAATAAAAAGTCGCTATTTCAAAACCCTGCAGATGGGTCTTAGATGTACAATAACATTTTCCAACTCTCATTAACATTTATACTCACCTAATTAGCAGATACACACAATTAGAAGCCGGTATCAAGTGAAAATGTAAATATTCACAGTATTAATTAATCTTTATAGTTCTAGTTACAGCCAGTGGGAATCCTATCAAGATTAAAAGCTATTTAACTGGCGTGGATTTGACACATCCTTCTAAACCACTATTTCCCATGCTCACACTTTAAATAAGTTATCTGAACCTTTAGGCGCCTCTTAGTATAATTAACTTTATCCTCAGCAATATTTTCTTGTATGGCTAATATTTGCCTTGCCTACACCAAGAAGTTGGACCATTTTAAGTGATTGCTTTAGAAATGAAGTTCGTTTGCTCAGCTCTTGAATGTGCATTTGCTCAGAAACTGAGGGCTCCACAAACACCCTGGTCTTGAAAAGCAAATCCACAGTTTAATTTCTTCTATAATGAAAATTATCTTGGTTGCATTTGTTGTTCTTCATCAGCTTTCCCTGCAGTGTCACCTCTGTTCTGCTCTTGGAAGCCCTGGAGGAAGCCCCTCCTGCAGTACCACTGCGAGGTTTGAGGGGACTGGGGAACTGCGTCATCACACCAGACATTCACCCTGTTCTCCATGTACTGTTAAGTAATCCCCATAAATTATATCCCCAGTCTACATCGTATCACATACATTTTATGAACAAAATAAGGTTGTTTCTCACCTGGAGCCCTGACACGCTGCTTGCCACGGGCAGCTTCTTGTTTGTAGAAAGGCATTTATCACAGAAATGGACTTTGTTGCCTGTCTTCAGGCTTGGGATGTTTCACTCCAAGGGAATTCAGAGCATCTATCTTGTTGCTTTTGCAAGGACTGTGCACGTCCAACTCCTCTGTAAGCTACCATACATTCAGATACCCAGATTTTCCAGGTGCAGACATAGCATTATAGGTTTTGGGTCACACCTTGAATTAAACACACCCAAAACTGTTTCAGAGCATTTTAATATAAATGGAGACATTGATCACCACATGAATACAGACACCAATAACCACACTTACTCTTTCTGTGTAGCAGGGAACAGGAGTTGCAGGGTGAAAGCTCCAGCTCTTCTCAGGACCATTGCACACTTCACAGAAGCAGAGAACCACAGAATCCCAGACTGGTTTGGGTTGGAAGGGACCTTAAAGCTCATCCAGTTCCAACCCCCTGCCACAGGCAGGGACACCTCACCCTAGACCATGTCACTCAAGGCCCTGACCAACCTTCTTCCTTATATTCCTTGCTTGCAGCTTGGTGTTTGCAATAAAGAGCACCAACAGTTAGCCACACAGGTCAAAAGTCCAAATGGCAGCTTTGTCCACCAAATATAACTCACAGTTTTGAGGCCATAGGGAAACATTTCACTTCAGAACATTAAAAAGGGGAGGTAACATATTCAAACTAACCACGAGCCTTCATCCCAAGGGAGAGGCCGAGTGTCATACCCACGGGAGTGTTGTACTTCCCACTGCCACACAAAGGACCGGCACGATCAGGGCAGAAGTTACCTGGGTTAAGGCCTTATCCGAAAAGCAAACTCATTATCTGTCACATTCAAACTGATAATTTTGCCTCCCTTGACAGGCACAGCCTTGAAGGGATCCCAGCCTGAACGTGGATGTGGCAGCTCTTTTCTCCAGCCCATCCCTTGGCAGGACTGCAGCCTGCTGGTCTCTCCTGGGAAAAAGAGGAGGGAATGATCAGGTCAAACCAATGCCTTCATGAGCAGCAGAGCCACAATGCTTGTTTCCTAAACCTGGGGAGCTGCTTGATGGAGCTGCACATGAGCAGCTTGTGCCCAGGCAGCCAGGAAGCCACCAGCATCCTGGCCTCTATCAGCACCAGTGCGGCAGCATGGTTAGGACCAGGGCAGTGATTGTCTCCCTATACTGGGCACTGGTGAGGCCACACCTCAAATCCTGTGTTCGGTTCTGGGCCCCTCACTGCAAGAGAGACATTGAGGTGCTGGAGCGGGGCCAGAGAAGGGCAGCGGAGCTGGAGCAGGGCCTGGAGCCCAAGGGTGATGGGGAAGGGCTGAGGGAGCTGGGGGGTTCAGTGTGGAGAAGAGAAGGCTCAGGGGGGACCTGATGGCTCCCTACAAGTGCCTGAGAGGAGGATGGAGCCAGGAGGGGCTGGGCTTTGCTCCCAAGGGATGAGGGATGGGACAAGAGGAAACGGCCTCAAGCTGCACCAGGGCAGGTTCAGACTGCTCCAACTGCTTGTCACACTGCAGGAGCCGTTTGCTGACAAAGCCTCATGTACTGGGACATGTCCCCACGGCTGCTGCATGGGGACATCCCACCTCCTCGTGTCCCAGCCCACACTGGTAAGGATCAAGCTGCAGCGAGCTGAGGGCAGGATAGATGGAAAACTCTGGGGCTGTGCCACTCTCCAAATGTCAGCAGAATTTCCTAGCACAGAAGCATTCATTTGTGCTCAGTGATGCCCAACTGCAGTTAATCCTGAAGAGCTGAACAGCAGACAACCATTGCCTGGGAATTAAAAAGCCAAGGACTATTGACTCGGCGCTTCTGCCCCTAATCAAGGACATGCTTCTATATTACAGCTTCCAAATCACCAAACCCCCACACTTCAGTGTCAGGGCAGTCAGCCTGTTAACCCTCCTTGCTGGTGCAGCCATTAGACACTAGCAGTGGGGGGGTAATGTGAACACACGTGGATTTCCAGGAGCTGGCATCAAGGCCTGGGCAGGCTGGTGCAGTTCTCCTGCATAGCAGACACTTGTGTTATCGTTTCACACTGGAGTAAAACCAACATTTCCACCACCCAAAGAAGTGGGTTGCTGGTGCTATTTATGGCTGGGACATGCAACGCTCCTTGGCTGAAGCTAGACTATAGATAACGTACCCAAGGAGCTGCTCCTGCTTACCAAAAGAGGCATGGAGCCCTTTCTGACACGCTACACTCTCCTGCTATTTCCAAGCTTTGCCAGCAGCTGTTGGCTGCCCGCTTATTAAGCAAGGATGGGAAATGCAGCAAGTTCAGGGCAGGGGGAGAAGAACCCATCTGGGGTTGGACACAGGGGCTTGGAGCAAGCTGCTCTAATGGAAGCTGTCCCTGCCCATGGCAGGGGTTGGAGCTGGAGGAGCTTTAAGCTCCCTTCCAACACAAACCAGTCTGGGACTCTATCCTTGTGTTACTCTGCTGTCAGAATATACAATATATGGACAAGGAGGAGGTTGCTTGAGACTTTTGAGGTGGATTTTTTTCCTAGGCCATAAAAAGTACAGCAATTTCTTGTACATAAAACGTGACATTAGCTTCTAAATAAAATCAAGTATGGCCACAAATTCTGACCAGTAAGAAAACCATCACGTACCACATAGTCAAAACTTCACAACATCTTGCTCAGCTGGCTCAGGCAATTGTTTTCACTGGATTTTCAATTTGCTGCATGAAGATACAACCATTCAACCTGAGATGCTCTGCAGCCACGCCGTGGCTTTAGCAGAGACAGCTCAAAGTGTGACAGATGACCCACTCCTGGCACTCTTTATAAGCAAAGCACACCTGTGCTGGGGAGCCTCAAGGACCAGACAGCAGAAATAGCAAGCAGGCTTCCTAAAACTGTAACTCCTGCAATTACTTTACATTATACTAATAATATTTTTGCATTGCTAATTATTATTGCGTTACTAATATAATAATAAATGCATTGCATTAGCCAACTGGTACCTAATGCTGGCTGGTGCTTGCTCACTGCAGGTAGCAAGAACACAGAGCACTCGATACTGAGCACGTTCATAGCCCATGGAACTCCCTGAATTAAGCAGCACTGGGCAGAAGGAGAAAGGAGTGACCAGGAGTCAGGTAGAGCACACAAGAAGATGCATTCTGTACCACACAGCTTTATCCTCCCACATATTCTGCTCCTTTCAGCACAACACTAGATGTTTTTAACTAGCAGTTTTGCTATGAGGAGGGCTGTAAACACGGGAATAACACCAGTGCTTCTCCATTTGGTACGTGCGTGGAAAGAGAAAGAAGCCCAGTCCCTGCTCTGTGCATTCAACGTGCAACAGGCAAGTGAAGCAAATCATGCAGTTGCAGAACTTTGCTTGTAAATGAAGGCAGACTAATTGAGCCCTGCCTGAACTTTCTTCCCCTGAATCCTAAAAACCTGCCAAGCAAGTGTTCTTCTCTAATAACAGTCAAGGCAAAAGGTATTTTTAGCCTAGAAAAGCATCACTGGAGCTTTACAAAGCAGAAGGTCAGGTACACCAAACACGTCATTTCGCCTCTACAAGCTCTCCTCTACCCACCCCATCCCCAGGGCTCCCCAGGCCCTGGTGCTGCGGAAAGGGGGTGCAGGAGGGAGTGGGGTTTGCAGGAGCCTCCCTGGCTGCAGTGATCAGACAGGTCCCTTGGGAAAAGCCCTGGAGGAGAGGGAGCTTTCCTGCCTTCCGAATTGGAAAAGAAGGAAAAGAGGAGGAAAAAGTATTTTCCCTTCCTAAAAGCAGAGCACGAGGATGCCAGGGGCCAGGAGCTGCAGGACCGAAAGGAGCCTCTGGGCTGAAAAGCTCATCCCAACCGTGATCATGGAGCAGGCACCTGGCTCAGCTCCCCATAAGCACTGGGCCCTCCTGCCCGGGTGTCCCTGAGCAGAGACGCTCCAGCTGCCACCACCAGCACCCACAGCAGCTCCTCTCAGGGTTGTCACTGAGGGAGATTAGAAGGAGAGACATGGAGATGCTGCAAGGGCTGGGGCAGCTCTGCTCTGGAGCCAGGCTGAGAGAGCTGGGCTGGGGCAGCCTGGAGAAGAGAAGGCTCCTGAAGGGGAGACCTGAGAGCAGCTCCAGTGCCTGAAGGGGCTGCAGGAAAGCTGGAGAGGGGCTTGGGACAACGGATGTAGGGACAGGCCAAGGGGAATGGCTTTAACCTGCCCGAGGGGAGACTGAGATGAGCTCTTAGGCAGAAGCTCTTCCCTGGGAGGGTGCTGAGGCGCTGGCACAGGGTGCCCAGAGAAGCTGTGGCTGCCCCATCCCTGGCAGTGTTCAAGGCCAGGTTGGACACAGGGGCTTGGAGCAAGCTGCTCTAGTGGAAGGGGTCCCTGCCCGTGGCAGGGGTTGGAGCTGGAGGAGCTTTAAGGTCCCTTCCAGCACAAACCAGGCTGGGATTCTATGAAGGAACCACGTGTCCCATAATGAAACATCCAAGGGCCATGTGCAGCCATCTGGGAAGTCTGGGACATGCCAAAGGGAAACCCGCTGGGCCGGCTGGTAACTGTCTGGGCAGAGCAGTCTCCTCCCTGCAGCTAAAGCTGCCTCCTGCTTCCATGGGCAGGTTCCCATCCGGCTGCTGCTGACACGGGCACTTTGTGCCTGCTGCTGCCTCTCACATGCCAGCACTGCTCACGGGCTGCACCTGGAGCTGCACCAGGGCCACGATCCGGCTGGAAAACACCAAAGCTGCCGGTTTCCCCTGTGTTACTGTATTTGAGGCTGCCTGGGTCTCGCCACAGCCCTGTGGCCAGCAGGAAAGGGAACACGTTAAACCACGGTTGCAGCCGGGTGAGGGGCAGCCCAGGGTTGCATGTTCCTGTGCTTTCAGCAGCAGGACAATGTCGGGAGTTGTTTCCTCTGCACCTTTGCTGCCATCAGCATGGTTTTCCGTCCCAGTGAGCAATGCCTGGGGCTGTCTGTGTCCTGCCTGTAAGCATAGGGGCCGGGCTTGCGCTTTTGGGTTCCAGTGTCCTGAGGTTACTGATTTGGCCAAATCTACGTCCAGAGCCCCAGTGTGCAAATGGGACGTGCCTTTGCAGCAAGCTGATTTGCCACCGTTTGTTGTCCACAACGGATGGACAGTCAGAATCTGGACCAGCACCACCCATAGTGGGGAAAGGCCCTTTGGTACAGCTGTTAATGTGCCCTATGCTGGGCATTGCCACCGGGGCTTCCAGGAGAGCTTTGGCTGCTCCCAGAGCCGCTGGGGACGCAGTGTGGGGCTGAGGCTGTGCTCTGCAGCCCTGCCTGCGAGCACCAAGCCCGCTCCGTGCTCAAAACCAGCCCGTCCTGTTTGTGCAGCCAGCGCGGAGCGGGGCTGCGGGGTGTGGAGAGCAGCCAGGGGAGAGCTGCTGAGCCCGCAGCTTCGCAGGGGCACAGGGAAGCAGGAGCAGCTCTGAGTCACCTGCAGACCCCTGCCCGGTGTGGGGCTGCGGGGAGACAGCGCTCACCTTAGCATCAACCTGGTTTGTGCTGCAAGGGAGCCTAAAGCTCCTCCAGCTCCAACCCCTGCCACGGGCAGGGACACCTCCCACTAGAGCAGCTTGCTCCAAGCCCCATCTATGGATCACGGTGCAGGGCAGGCAGCGAGCGCAGGTTTACTTTGGGGCACGGCCAAGGCAGAGCTCAGTTAAGGAAGATGGTGCTTCCCACCTGGCAGCTGCGGGAGAGCAGGAGCCGGAGCCGGACCTATGATCCAGCCACGCTCCCACCTCACCAGCAGAGCCCCGGCCCTGTGGCACTGGGATAATCTGTCCCGAAACAGGGAGCCATCCTTCCCATGACCCAGAGGAACCCCAGGCACGTCCCGTGGCCTCCAGGCACTCATGTAAGCACAAGTACTTGTGGGCTGGTGCAGAAATGCAGTGATCAAGGGAAGGGAAATTTGTACCACATCAAAGCATCATCAGAAACACCACATTTTGCTGCATCTTCGGCTGCAGTGATATCACAGCGGGGTCACTCCCGGCTATGCTGAAAGTGCTGCAAACCCCAGCCCCAAAAAGTCACCAACTGACTGGGTTTGAAAAGACCCAGTACCCTAAACCCAGCTCCCCCCACATCTGTGCCCCAGCTCCCCTCACCCTGCCTGTTCTCCCTGCCTGCCTCTCCCTGCCTGCTTCAGTTCCAAGAGGAGCAGAGCTCAGCAGGACCCCTGGGGAGGGAGGAGAGCTTCTCGGGGTGTGTGACACTGGGGTGACTCTATCACCACCTCCCCAGCACACTGCAGTCAACTGAGGCTCTGACCTGCTCTGCTGTGTTTCAGTTAAACAAGTCCTGTGCATCCTCCATCACCTGCAGCCCTGATCCAGCTCTGGGGCAGCAGCACAAGAGGGACGTGGAGCTGTTGGAGCGAGGCCAGAGGAGGCCATGGAGATGCTGCGAGGGCTGGAGCAGCTCTGCTCTGGAGCCAGGCTGAGAGAGCTGGGCTGGGGCAGCCTGGAGAAGAGAAGGCTCCTGAAGGGGAGACCTGAGAGCAGCTCCAGTGCCTGAAGGGGCTGCAGGAAAGCTGGAGAGGGGCTTGGGACAAGGGCCTGTTGGGACAGGACAAGGGGGAATGGCCGGGAAGAGATCCTGTGCTTGCCATTGGGGTGGTGATTTGGAGGTAGCCACAGTCCTCACACAAAACAAGCACCAGCAGTGCCCTGGGGGTGTTACTCAGCACTGATTTTAGCTCTTCCTTGGGATGCAGAAAAACCCTTTAAAGAAATTCAGTCCCCATAGCAAGTATGGAGAAGCAGAGCCATTCGTCTCTGGGATCATCCCACATCAAAGCCACCAACACAGGGATCAAAGTGGCCATGATTCATCCCCACATCCACCTCTGATGACTGCTGGCTCCTCTCGCCAGGAACAGAACCTCAGCAGAGGCACCAGGGAGGCTGGGGACCAGCGAGGGGAATCTCCAACCCCCCCACAGGGCTCCAGGCAAACCGCAGGGTTTCCATGGGTCTCTGGGCAGATGGGATGTGCCGGAGCAGCAGCTCCCGTGCACCAAACCTGGTGTGTTGTGAGCGCGTGGAAGGCACCACCTCCTCCCCAGCGCCATGTCAGGCTGGGCAATTAGCCAGTAGTGCTGGTGCTGTCAGTCCCTGATGGGGTTTGTGCTCCCCGAGGTGAGCAGGGCACATGCAGCGAGCCCCGGGGACATCGGCTTCAGTCGAGGGTGCAGGTCCTGCGCACACTCACACCACATGCGCTCGGTCCTACCTGTGGTGGCAGGGGAGGAAACACAACCAAAGTGAGATCAAGCACAGCGAAAGCAGGTCACAGAGCTTCCCTTGCTGCCGCTGCTCCTCAGGGTGGTACCGGGAGCTCCCTGTGCTCTGCCCAAACCAGCCCCGCGGCTGCAGTTGCAGCCAGAGAGGTTTTCCCTCTGCTCCGGCTCATCCCAGTCCTCTGCGCTGCAAAGGGTCCCATCATCCACCCCAGTGCCGGTGGCTGCATCAGCCTGGGTGTGCATCCCTGGGGTGCAGAGCAGCGTTCGGTGCTCCCCCGGCCCATCAGGCCTGTACAGACAGGGAGATTGAGGTGCCAGTCACCTCCCATGGATGGTGCAGGGGGCCTAAGGGAGCTGAACCCCAGCCAGGGCTGCTGTTGGGGCCACAGAGCAGCACAAAGGAGGTTGCTCACCAGCAGCATTGGACTTGATGATCTTAAAGGTCTTTTCCAACCTGGTTGATTCTATAAGCAGAGCACCCAGGTTCTGGTTCTCCATCACACTCATGGTCATTAAAAACACCTAAGGAGGATGTGCAACAGCTCGGGATGTGTTTCTGAGAGATCCCGGCCACCCTCAACTCCTGCTCGGGCAGTGCCGCCTTTACCTGCTCAGCTCCGGGGTTGGAGGCACCTACCAGCACAGAAGATGAACCAAGGACGCTCAGCCTGCAGCCCAGGACCTGCAGCAAGACCTCCAACAGCTCCCCATGCAGTGGGTTTGACCTGGAGTGCTTCACTGCCTGCGATGCGTCGCACATCGAGTGTCCCTGCGGCTGCTGCTTTAGATAAAGTGAGGGATGAGCAGGGAGCTGCAGGGCTGCCTGCTCGGATAAGGCATGGCAGGAAGCATGCTTCCAGGGCTGGTGGTGGAGGTCCTGGTCATGGTGGAGGTCCCATTTATGGTGGGAGCAAGCAGCAGCATGGGACTGCCCACCCTGCTAACAGACTGTAGGTCCCCAGCACAAGGGGGAGATGTGGGGACACGCCACCATATCCCATGTACAAGCACAATCACCAAAGATAGGCTTTGGAGGGCAGTAGGAAGAATCGGACCGAGACTGCTCTCCTGGCTGGAAAGGCACAGTACAAATGGAGCCAAACCAGTTTGTGCAGCGAGGAGCCAGCCTTTGGTGACCAAGGTCTGCGGAGCCACCAGCCCGTCCCATGCCCCAGGGACTTGGCTGGACCGAGGACATCCCTGTCCCTGCTGCATCCCCCTGGCAGCCTGGGCAGCCCCTCGCTGCCCATGGGAAGGAGGGGAGCAGGATGTGTGCTTGCTGTGGCCGTGCTGCACGCACCGACTGTGAACCGCTGACACCGCTGGTGAAAGAACCAAGAACAGAGCGGTACTGGCACAGGGCCTGCAACGTGGGGAATGGCACCAGAGCCGCTGCCAGCATGGCCAGGCCAACCTCGGCAAGCTCTGATCCCTGCTCAAGGCAGGGAGCGCTCCCCCAGGCTCCTCGCAGTCACAGAACCCCTTCCCAAAGGAAGTCCCTTTTTGCTCAGGGTTCAGAGGAGTCCTTTGGGTCACAGCCCCCCCTCTGCAAGTGGTTTAGACCCAAGAGCCTTCACCATCTCCTGAGCAACTCTTCAGCGCCTCAGCACCCTCCCAGGGAAGAGCTTCTGCCTAAGAGCTCATCTCAGTCTCCCCTCGGGCAGGTTAAAGCCATTCCCCTTGGCCTGTCCCTACATCCCTTGTCCCAAGCCCCTCTCCAGGTTTCCTGCAGCCCCTTCAGGCACTGGAGCTGCTCTCAGGTCTCCCCTTCAGGAGCCTTCTCTTCTCCAGGCTGCCCCAGCCCAGCTCTCCCAGCCTGTCACTTTATGTTAAGTTTATGTTAAAGGACTGACCCAAAAGGTGCTGCCCCAGGCTCTCTGCCCCATCCCGCCCCTGGCTGTTCCAGCCGGCAGGCCCTGCACTGCAGGGCTGGCTGCCTGCACCTTTCCCTGTGACTGGGTCCTGAGTCTGGGGTTATTTGATGCTTTTCTTACAGCTCCCAGTCTGAGGTGATGGAACAAGGATGGGCTGCCCCAGCCACACAGCAGAGCCCCACTGCTCCCCAAACACCCAACTGGGCTGAGCCCTCACCATCGGCATTCCCGGCGCTGCGGCAGGCACTAAGAGCTCAGTAGTGGAAGATAAAGGAATCCCAGGTCTTCTCCTACCCCAGTTTACCAAGTTCTGCCATGCCAGCAACACTACAACCCAGTTAATAAGTGTTCATTTGCCATCAGTTTGCAGCTGCCCCATTTCCAAATGCTCTGCAGAGATGCCCCTGTACCAGCCAGGAATGTATGTATCCTCCAAGCAAGCATCCCATGCTCTCTGTGTCCTTACCCGTGCTCACAAGCTTGGAAATTAACCACAAGGGCAGGCCCTTGTCCGCTCGTTGCAGGCAGGGATGTGGGTGCTGCAGTGGCACCGCGCACCACCCATGACCCAATGTCCCGCAGGATGAGGCCAGCCAAGAAGCGGCTCCTTGCGGATGCCCTGGAGCACGTGGTGCTGCCTTTTCCTGCCTGCTTCATCCCCTCTAATTCCTCCTAAAGAGCTCCTGAGCTGGGGGGCAGAGAGCCCCCGTGTCCCCCCCCCCCGGGGCTGTGGCTGCTCCCTGTGCCAGGGGACAGGAGATGCCATCAGGAGGGCTCCCGCTCCGGCTGCTCCATCCTCCTGCTGCTACAGGAAGGTTTCTCACTGTTCCTTTTCCCCTGTTGTGCGGCCCAAGTCGCTCCCCGGGCAGTTTGTGGCTCCCAAACCGCACCACGAGGTTCACACCAGTGCCTGTGGCCGCCAGCACCCCAATCCTGCTGCTCCCCGGGGTCGGGCGGCAGGAACCCCCTCTGGCTGCTCCCGGCACGGACACCAGGTGGCGCTGCGCAGGCGGCGATCGCTGGGGGACCAGCAGCCACCTCCTCATCCGCACAGGGATCGGGATCCGCATCCGCATCCACATCCGCACAGGGATCGGGATCCGCATCCGCATCCGCACAGGGATCGGGATCCGCATCCACATCCGCATCCGCACAGGAATCCGCATCTGCACCCATGCAGGGACCGTGCCTGCACCCACAGGGCCATCGGGAGCAGCAGGGCCTGGGGGCCACCCTGCCCTCTTCTCCTCAAAGGAGTCAGCAGTTTTCTCCCCCAGTGCAGGGTTTCATTATGACTGCAGGGACACCCACAGCCAGGCGGCCTCTGCCCATAGGTGCCTGTGTTGGGAGCAGAAGCAGGGCTACAGGGAGGCGGGATGCACTGACTCACACAGGGTCCTGCACAGCAAAGGCAGCACTGGCTCCTGGCTCCGTGGGCTGCCCCAGAACTGGGTCCAATGCTGGGCTGCTGTGTGCAGCTCCTGCCTCTGCCTCTTCTCTCCAGCACCTAGGCAGGCTGCAGCAGGTTGCAGGGGGGGTGATGCATGCACCAGGCTCTGCCATCCTGCCCCACTGCTGCTGGAGGAGCTCGGATGTGGATGTGATGCAAAGCAGCTGCTTGGCAGCCACAGGCACCATTAATCACCCAAGCAGCCCTACAGCTGCTGAGCCAGCTCTGCATGGGGTGGGAGGGCTCTGCTGCCCTGAGAGGTGCTGGGCACTGCTGCAGCAGGAGGGGCCATGTCCTGGGGTGGGAAAACGGCCCATGGAGGTCAAAATCCATAGAATCCCAGAATCCCAGCCTGGTTTGTGTTGGAAGGGACCTTAAAGCTCCTCCAGCTCCAACCCCTGCCACGGGCAGGGACCCCTTCCACTAGAGCAGCTTGCTCCAAGCCCCTGTGTCCAACCTGGCCTTGAACACTGCCAGGGATGGGGCAGCCACAGCTTCTCTGGGCACCCTGTGCCAGCGCCTCAGCACCCTCACAGGGAAGAGCTTCTGCCTAAGAGCTCATCTCAGTCTCCCCTCTGGCAGCTTAAAGCCATTCCCCTTGGCCTGTCCCTACAGGCCCTTGTCCAAGGCTCCTCTCCAGCTTTCCTGCAGCCCTTTTGGATATTGACCTTAAGGATTTGGAAATGTCCTTGAAAACGACATTCCTGCATTTCTCACCATTACAGGCATTTTAAGATCCGCTTTCAAACATCGTCATGGTTTCACGTACATCCACTGCAGTGGTCATCACTGCAACGACCACCAAACTGTGCCTTCAAGCTCCCTTCCCCTCTTCCCCTCTCCCCCTTTGTCTCATTCTAGGAGACAGAATGAAATCAGATCAGTGTCAGCTCCTTTCCTGCCCCCCATGACCTACCTGCTGTTGACAGGCTCCGCAGCACAGGCGGCTGCCACTGAACCAGTTCTGCTTTCCACGTGCGTGACTGGGGTTGTTTTCACACTGGGGGTGCTCATCCCTCTGCTGCTCGCACCGGCGCTGTCCGGCAGGAACCGGGAATGCCAACGGGAAGCATCCCAGAAGAGGTGGGATGGGGAGTGGGGCACTGCCCGCAGTGACCCCGCAGTGATCCTGCCGTGATCCCTCCGTGACCCTGCAATGATTCCACAGTGATCCTGCACAAAGCCCATTTCCTTGTGGGGGAAGCACACAGGGCAGGAGAGCGTTTGCTCATGCAAGTGCCACTCGTGTTGGTTTATCCTTCCATGCAGCTATTAAATGGGACGAAGTTTGGCTCTTCCTTTAACTGCAGCTTTACCTGGGAGCAGCGCTGCAGGTGCCAAGGGGAGGTCCCGGCTCCTGGACTTTGCCCATTGCTGCCTGGATGCCGGCTCCTGGCTCTGGAATGGCTCCTGCAAGCACACACCGCTGGTCCACGTGCCCAGGCTGCAGGGCTCCCCAGCCACGCTCCAGGTATGGCTTCACCAAGGCTCAGTGCCGGGTGCTGCACTTGGGCCACAGCAACCCCCTGCAACGCTCCAGGCTTGGGGAAGAGCGGCTGGAAACTGCTCATGGAAAAGGACCTGGGGGTGCTGGTTGATGGAGCTGAACATGAGCCCCTTGTGCCCAGGGGCTCAGCATCCTGGCCTGGATCAGCACCAGTGCGGCAGCAGGGCCAGCACAGGGACTGTGCCCCTGCACTGGGCACTGGTGAGGCTGCACCTCGGATCCTGTGTTCAGCTCTGGGCCCCTCACTGCAAGAGAGACAATGTGAGTTGTGGGAGCATCCATGAAGGTGGACAAGCGAAGGGCGGCCTTCCCCACCCAGGGAGAAGGGATGTAGGGATGCATCCATGGCCAGGCACAGGCAGAGGGAGCATCCTTGCCAGGAGAGCAGCTCCTCTCCAGCAGGCTTCAGGAACCACCAGGATGCAGGAGCTGCCTGGGCAGCCGGCAGCAGGGCCGGCTTTGCTGTGGCTGTGGAACTGTGTTGAGGAAGGAAGACACTCGAGCAGCTCTCCAGTGTGGTGCAGCAACGGGGACGCACTCCAGGGCTTTGGGGCTTCAAGGGACCAATGTCCTGCTCCACTTACATCTGCACAACTCAAACCCATGGCCGCGGAGATAGGGCTCAGCTCTTGCTTGGGCCGGGCTGCTCCCCACATCCACTGGGAATGCTGAATGCCTCTGCCAGGAAAGTCCCATCCCTGCTCCAGCGGGCACCAGCCTCCTGTGACCAGGGGGGTCAGGAAAGCCACTGGCACAGGGCCCTGCTCCGGAGCCAAACCCAACCAGGGCCGCACTTCCCGGCTGCCCCAGGTGCCCCAGGTGCTGGTCAAAGTCAGCCCTGGACGCCAGCAGGATTGCATCAGCTGAGCCCTGCTTTGACATCCGCTGGGGATGGAGAAACTCCTCCAGAGAAAGGAGGGGAAATGATCTCTTGTCCCATGCACACAGGGGTCCCACGCCCGGTGCCCGCACCCGGAGATGCTCCTGCCCATCCTGCCCCCAGTGCGATGGCTGAGTTTGAGTTGTTGGTGGATTTAGTTCCCTGGGGCCACACTGCCAAAGCCTCCAACCCTGCCACGGCCAGGCTCAGCCCAGCGTGGGGCGCAGGCTCTGTGCATGGCCCCTTCCCGTGTCCCCCACCCCTGTCCTTGTGTTGATGCTGGTGCTGACGTGGTGCCCTGAGGCCAAGCAAGGAGCGTGCACTGATGGGGGCAAGCTGGGGCTGCAGAATGGGGCAAACCCAGGGTACTGCTCACTGCAAGAGGCCCCCAGCATCCTGGCCTGTACCAGCACCAGTGCGGCAGCAGGGCCAGGGCAGGGATTGTGCCCCTGTGCTGGGCACTGGTGAGGCTGCACCTTGAATCCTGTGTTCAGCTCTGGGCCCCTCACTGCAAGAGAGACATTGAGGTGCTGGAGCGGGGCCAGAGAAGGGCAGCAGAGCTGGAGCAGGGCCTGGAGCCCAAGGGTGATGGGGAAGGGCTGAGGGAGCTGGGGGGTTCAGTGTGGAGAAGAGAAGGCTCAGGGGGGACCTGATGGCTCCCTACAAGTGCCTGACAGGAGGATGGAGCCAGGAGGGGCTGGGCTCTGCTCCCAAGGAACAAGGGATGGGACAAGTTCGCTGAGCATCAGGCCCTGCTCCCGCAGGATTCCAGGGCGATGCAGGCAGGGATGCCCCAGCCTGGGAAGGTGAATCTGGATCCTGCTGCCTGCACCGGCTGGGAGCAGCGGGGCCGGCCGGACGCTGGGGTCAGCTCAGTGACACGGGAGCGGGTGCCGCTGGGAGAACACAGTGACTGTTGGACCAGAGGCCACCCCAGGAATGTGCAAGCTGGCGTTTGCTTTGCAAAGGGATCGCTGCCCTCATTATCCAGGAGATTCAAAGGGAGGGAAAACACCACCCCGGAATGCACGGCCCCAGCACGTGAGCAGGGCCCTGTGCTGCTCGGGGTGCAGGCAGCGCGCTCCTGCAGTGCTGAGAGAGGGACAGACCTAGGGGAGGTTTAGATGGGATATTAGGGAAAAGCTCTTCCCTGTGAGGGTGCTGAGGCGCTGGCACAGGGTGCCCAGAGAAGCTGTGGCTGCCCCATCCCTGGCAGTGTTCAAGGCCAGGTTGGACACAGGGGCTTGGAGCAAGCTGCTCTAGTGGAAGGGGTCCCTGCCCGTAGCAGGGGTTGGAGCTGGAGGAGCTTTGAGGTCCCTTCCAACCCAAACCAGGCTGGGATTCTGTGGTTCTATGCAGCAATGGAAGGGGTCAGTGGAGCTGGGGAAAGGTCCCACACATGCAGGGCACTGAGGGGCTGGATGCCTGGAACGGGGCCCCAGGAGCACAGGGACAGCCGGAGCCAAGTGGGATGGGGGCTGCTGGAGCAGGAGCAGCAGCAGTGCCAGGACCACCCCATGGGCAGCCCCCCAGGAAGGCTCCTGGCTGGCTGCCGGCCCCTTTGGCAGGGCTGGGGCTCATCTCCCCTCACTGACACCCTCTGATGTTTGGTCTCATTCCCAACAGCTGAACACGGGGCTCTTACGTGCAGGAAGCGTCTCTGGCTGCCTGAGAACATCCCCTGCAGGAGCAGCTCCCATGAACCACAGGCAGGGCTCCAGCGGGCATCTCCCGTGTGTTATCCCAGCGCTCTCCAAGCTGCCTTGAGCCCTATGGCCTCAGACAACATTTGGAGCTCAGGGTTTGCCAGCATGGGGGAAGAGCCGAATCCCCACGGCTGAGCCCAACGCAGGCCCCCGTGTCCGCGCTGCTGAGCGAGGAGGGGATTGCAGGCGGGTGAGTTATGAAAGTGGGGATTAAAGGGCAAGCAGGGGGGGGACAAAACGCCCTGGATGCTTCTTGGCAGGCGATGAAAGGGAGGCGCGGAGGCAGCTGCCAGCCGAGAGCTGGTGGAGGAACAACTGCGGCTCCGACTGAGGCTCCACAGCGCTGCAGCCACGGTGCATCCCCAGCACAGCCCCACTCCGAGCAGGAGGGACCCGCACATCCCCTCAGCATCCTTGCTGCTTCCCAGGGCAAGGGAGGGCAGGAAACTGCCCCCAGCCGGGAGCCCTGCAGGACAGCGCAGTTTTAGAGCATCGCCTGCTGCCGTTCCCAGCGCAGGGCAGGAGCTGCTGCTGCCGAGCGGAGAGAAAAGAGGCTTCAGCTGCTTTTCAGCTGCCTCCGAGCCAGATTTAGCCCCGCAGCCGGGCACAGATGGGGCCTGGTGGCCTGACCGCCTGCGAGAGACAATCTGAGCCCTGGCAGGGAGGCCAGACTCGAGCTGCTAACAGAGATGGAGCAAATTAAGCGAGCTTAACTGGGGGTGAGCGCACAAAGCTCCACCTGCTCGCTGCCGTGCTGCCATCTGCCACCTCCACCTGCTGCGGGAGAGCCTCTGCCTTCCTCCCGACGCTTCCTCGTGTCAGAGCTCATCAGGCTGCAGAAGCAGGGCAAGGGGCACCGGGAGCTGAGCATAGGCAAACTCTGGGGGCTTCCTCGCCAGAGACAACACAACCGAGGGGCTGCTTCAACCATAGGAACATGGAATGGTTTGGGTTGAAGGGACCTTAAAGCTCCTCCAGCTCCAACCCCTGCCACGGGCAGGGACCCCTTCCACTAGAGCAGCTTGCTCCAAGCCCCTGTGTCCAACCTGGCCTTGAACACTGCCAGGGATGGGGCAGCCACAGCTTCTCTGGGCACCCTGTGCCAGCGCCTCAGCACCCTCACAGGGAAGAGCTTCTGCCTGAAGTCTAACCTGAACCTCCCCTGTTGAGGGTTACGCTCTGTATTCCCTTTAGCGCTCCCTACATGCTGCTGATGAAGAGGTTCCCCATCCAGTGCTGTTTTCCAGGTGGCTCCTGCACTGATCCTGCAGCCCTGCACGGCTCAGCTGCGCTCACCAGCACGCACAGCACCACATCCAGCACACAGCACCGTGCCCAGCACACAGCACCGTGCCCAGCACACAGCACCGTGTCCAGCACACACAGCACCGTGTCCAGCACACAGCACCGTGTCCAGCACACAGCACCGTGTCCAGCACACACAGCACCGTGCCCACACACACAGCACCATGTCCAGCACGCACAGCACCAAGTCCAGCACGCACAGCACCACCACAGCACCAGCACCGTGTCCAGCACACACACACAGCACCATGTCCAGCACACACAGCACCATGTCCAGCACACAGCACCATGCCCAGCACGCACAGCACCATGTCCAGCACACACAGCACCCTGTCCAGCACACACAGCACCATGTCCAGCACACACAGCACCATGTCCAGCACACACAGCACCATGTCCAGCACACACAGCACCATGTCCAGCACACACAGCACCATGTCCAGCACACAGCACCATGCCCAGCACGCACAGCACCATGTCCAGCACACACAGCACCATGTCCAGCACACACAGCACCATGTCCAGCACACAGCACCATGTCCAGCACACAGCACCATGTCCAGCACACACAGCACCATGTCCAGCACACACACCATGCACACACAGCACCATGTCCAGCACACACAGCACCCTGTCCAGCACACACAGCACCATGTCCAGCACACACAGCACCATGTCCAGCACACACAGCACCCTGTCCAGCACACACAGCACCATGTCCAGCACACACAGCACCATGTCCAGCACACACAGCACCATGTCCAGCACACACAGCACCATGTCCAGCACACACAGCACCCTGTCCAGCACACACAGCACCATGCCCAGCACGCACAGCACCATGTCCAGCACACACAGCACCACACACAGCACCATGTGCACACAGCAGCACACACACAGCACCGTGCAGCACCATGTCCAGCACACACAGCACCATGTCCAGCACACACAGCACCATGTCCCGCACACACAGCACCATGTCCAGCACACACAGCACCATGTCCAGCACACACAGCACCATGTCCAGCACACACAGTCCAGCACACAGCACCATGTCCAGCACACACACAGCACCACACAGCACACACACAGCACCATGTCCAGCACACACAGCACCATGTCCAGCACACACAGCACCATGTCCAGCACACACAGCACCATGTCCAGCACACACAGCACCGTGTCCAGCACACAGCACCGTGTCCAGCACACACAGCACCGTGTCCAGCACACAGCACCGTGCCCAGCACACACAGCACCATGTCCAGCACACAGCACCATGCCCAGCACACACAGCACCATGTCCAGCACACACAGCACCATGTCCAGCACACAGCACCGTGCCCAGCACACACAGCACTGTGCCCAGCACACAGCACCATGTCTAGCACACAGCACCGTGTCCAGCACGCACAGCACCGTGTCCAGCACACACAGCACTGTGCCCAGCACACAGCACCATGTCTAGCACACAGCACCGTGTCCAGCACGCACAGCACTGTGCCCAGGGTGCCCAGCACCGTGCTCAGCACACATCGCCTTGGGAAGCAGCTGCTGCTGTGGGTGAGGAGAAGGAAAACGCCACCACAAGCAAACCCTCAAAGCCCAAAGCTGCCTGAGGGAGCACCCGAGGTCCCGCTGCAGCGTCTGGGGCCGGTGGGACCGCGCCAGCCCGGGTTGGGCAAGCGCGTTGGCTCTAAGCACGGGAGGATGGAGGCTCTTAGGTGCAACAGCTGAGCCAACGCGATCTTTGACACGGCTCCATCGGGAGCAGCCCTCCCCGGAGGCTCCAGCTGGAGACGGGGCAGATGGCAGGGAAAGCCGGCTCTGGAGAAACACGAGGCTGGACCCAGCTCTTGGAAACCCTGCGGAGGGGCTGGGGAGGGGCTGCTGGGGGGGCTGGGGCGCACCGGGTCAAACACCCACATTTAGCTGAGTCAGCATCTGAGGAGCAAGCTCAGCTCCAGCTGTAGAGCGGCCTCATGGCTCTATGGGACGAGAAGCTTTGCTTCCCCATAGCAGAAGTCAAAGGAAGTCCCCCCATGAGGGTGTTTGCAGGGGGAGGCACTGTCAGGAACCTCAGCACCCTCACAGGGAAGAGCTTCTGCCTAAGAGCTCATCTCAGTCTCCCCTCTGGCAGGTTAAAGCCATTCCCCTTGGCCTGTCCCTACAGGCCCTTGTCCCAAGCCCCTCTCCAGCTTTCCTGCAGCCCCTTTAGGCACTGAAGCTGCTCTAAGGTCTCCCTTAAGGAGCCTTCTCTCTCCAGCCCTCACAGCATCTCCATGGCCTCCTCTGCACTCGCTCCAACAGCTCCACGTCCCTCTTCCCAGTGCAGTAAATGGGGGTAACTTCTGTAACTTCAGACTCTTACCAGCTTCAGGAAAGGTGTCTGTGCAATGCCTGTGACTCACCAGGAAATTATAATGTGTCCTGGCAGAAGACAAACCGGTGAGAGGGAACAGATCCCTCCTTGCAGCAGGAGGCTGCACACGGAGCTGTGGCTGTCAGACACACCACGGTGCTACAGAGCTGCTGCTTGCCCTTCCTGACTGCTCACGGTGCTGGTCACTCACTGCAGCACTGCATCCTGCACCCCCCAGTGCAGGTCAGTGATGTGGGTACCTGCAGCATCACCTGCACCAAACACAGCTGAGCAGCAAGCATCCGCTGTGCCGGCTCCAGCCAACGTGCAGGCTGGAGGCCAGAGCTGCAGAAGCTGCCTCTGAAGTGTGGGGTTCATTGACAGGCTGACTTAACCTCTCCCGGCCAGCAAGGCTGGCAGTGAAACTACGCTGTTTGCTACACAATGTATTTTAATGCTCTGGTGCCTTATTTGCCTCCTCTGGGTCAAACACTGGTGTCCTGAGCCATGCAAGAGGTGGTGGTGGTGTCCTCCAAGGCAAGGTCTGGGTAGGCCGTTCTGGTTAGCGCCTTTACACTGCCAGAGGGGAGACTGAGCTGAGCTCTTAGGCAGAAGCTCTTCCTGTGAGGGTGCTGAGGCGCTGGCACAGGGTGCCCAGAGAAGCTGTGGCTGCCCCATCCCTGGCAGTGTTCAAGGCCAGGTTGGACACAGGGGCTTGGAGCAAGCTGCTCTGGTGGCAGGCAGCACACGGGTGGCTGCAGCCCCGGTACCGGGATCCCCACACGACACTCTCCAGGCCTGTGGGCTCAGTCCCGTTGTGCAGCTCAGGACCGATGCTTCCCTCCCACCTTCCCGCTGCCGCCTGGCACCGCCGCAGCCGCACCGGCGCTCGTCACCTTGTGCCCAGGCAGTGCCCATGGCGCCGGGGCAGCGCCTGCCTCCCGCCGCCGTGGGTTGGCAGCGTGGCGGGCACAGGCACCCGGTCCCTGCCGGGGAGCACGAGCTCTGTGCCTGCGGGAGGCAGCTCCATCCCAACGGGGGGTCACGGGGAACTCGTGTCCTTGGGGCGCAGCAAGCGGGAGCACCCCAGTGCAGGCGCAGACTGGCCCCGGTGCTGGGAGGTGTGGTGAGGCCGGCTGGGCTGGACCCACGCGGGATGGATGCTCGTGGAGGGGGTGAGCTATCCAGGACCGTTATCCCGGGGACATCCCGGGGGAGCCGGGCGCAGGCAGCAGAGCCCCTTGGCAGACCTCGACCCGCACGGGAGCCTCGGGCTCGGTGTGGGCGCCCGGAGGAGCAAAGCTGAGGGGCTTGAAATGGCCGCCCCAGGGCCGCGCGCTGCCGGGACGGGAGCCGGCCCCAGCGTTCTCCGTTCTTAGGGTTCAGGGGAAGGAACGCTCCCGTTTCCCGGCCCCTGCTCCCCGCTCCCGCACCATCGCCTCCACAGGCCACGCCCCCACCCCTCCAGCAGCCAATCAGCAGCCACCGCCCCGCCGGTTCCCGTGGCCGGCGGCTCTAAGGCACGGTGTCAGCGAGAAGGAGGAGGGGTCTCATTTGCATAAACCAATAGAAGGGCGATATGCAAATATAGCCGGCGCGGATTGGCTGGACGCGGGTCGGATAACGCCTGCGGGGCGCCTTTGTGCTGCAGAGGCGGCGGCGCACGGGGTGCTACGGGGAGCGGTCCCAGCACCGGGAACGGCCCGCAGAGGAACTATGACCCTGGAGGAGCTGCCCGGGGACCACCGCACCGCCGGGAGGTAAGGTATGGGCAGGGTATGCGGGAAGGGAAGCGGGTGCGGAGTGGCGTCAACCCCCCCCGGTAACCGGTGGCTGCCTGTCTGTGCTTGTCCCGGTGGCAGGATGGAGCAGGCGGGGGACGCGCTGGAGGAGGTGCTGAGCAAGGCGCTGAGCCAGCGGAGCCTCACCCTTGGTGTCTATGAGGCAGCCAAGTTGCTTAACGTGTGAGTGAAACCCCGGTGGCTCAACCCCTTACCCCGGTGTCCCGCCACCCTTCCCGGTGACATTGTGCATCCCCGCAGGGATCCGGATAACGTGGTGCTGTGCTTACTTGCGGCCGATGAGGAAGAGGAGGGAGATGCGGCGCTGCAGATCCACTTCACGTTGATCCAGGCTTTCTGCTGCGAGAACGACATCAACATCCTCCGTGTCAACAACCCGGCACGGTTGGCTCAGCTCCTGCTGCCCGCCGCTGGCCCCGGGCCACCCGCCGACCTTCATTGCGTCCTCGTCACGGTGAGTCCGGATGGATCCTGGTTGCTGGGGGCAGCCGGTGTGTCATGGTCACGTCCCATGGCTTGGCCATGAGGCATAACCCGTCTTTCCAGTGGGTGTTGATGGAGGTGCCCTGCAAAGCCTGGAATTGAAGGCAATTCCAAAATGTCATTCCATAAAGCCGGAACTGACCGTGCCTGTGGGCACAGAGCTGCCAGCTCGACTCCCAGACCTCTGTCTGGCACAGAGAACATCCTATAGGATCCATAGGAAACTCCTTGAGCAAGCTGCTCTAGTGGAAGGTGTCCCTGCCCATGGGCTGGATGAGCTTTAAGGTCCCTCCCGAGCCAATCCGTTTTAAGATTCCACGATTTCCCTTTATATTCTAATCATTCTATGAGTCTATTTTCTAACTTCTATCATTCTGTGATTCTATTTTCCCCTTTTTCACCCCTTTTCCTCCTTTGCCCTGTGGTCCAAAGCAGCAGAACTCCACTCATCATTCTGGAGTCGACTGGTTGGTTTGCTTTAGTGCCAGTTTAAGATGATTCATGCTCCTGGGTTTCCTGCTCTGCTTTTGAATCCCTCTCTATAGGGGTTGGTTTTGCTCCTGTATTAAAGCCCCCCCCCCCCCCCCCCCGTTTCTCTTTCCAGAACCCCCACGCCTCACAGTGGAAGGATCCAGCGCTGAGTCAGCTGATGTGCTTCTGCCGGGAGAGCCGGTACATGGATCAGTGGGTGCCTGTGATTAACCTCCCCGAGCGGTGACCGTAGCGCTCGGCTGAACCCGACTGCACTCGAGTTTCGCAATCACTTTACAAGCAGTTGCTCAGGAAGTTACTCCCTGCCCTGGCACGAGGATCACTCGGGAGGGAGGGCAGGGGAAAAAAGTGGAAAACAACAACAAAAAAATACCCAGATAAAACTGATATCGCGGGGGAGAAGGGGGGGGGGGGGGAGGTTGGAGTTGAGCTGCGCCTTGTGTGGGACTGCCGAGCGACACAGAGGAGCGTGGAAGCGAAGGGACAAGAAGCGCCTGCATGGCTGGAGGAGTGAGCCCCGGGGGTGCTGCACGGCCAGATTCCTCATGGAAAACGCCCGACAGCCTCCACCTATTTTAAGTGCAACTTACAGCTTCTGGATTAAATACCTGAAAGAGCAAAAGAAACCCTGTAAGATTAATCACAGCATTTTACAACCCCTTTTAATGTATTGTTTGGGGTGTTAATTCTCAAGTTTTTATGCTAAGATATATAATAAGTTATTTTGTGCTATTATTGATGGAAAAAATTATTTATACCGGGAGGTTTGAGAACCAGGATGCCCTTAAGCAGTTCATCTGCACCCACTCTTCAACAGTTGGCTGTTGGAAGCAGCTACATTAATGTAATTGTTTGAAATTTGATAGGATTTAGGGGGGTTTGGGGTTTTTGGCTTTGGCTTCTTTTGGAAATAAAAGTTTAAACTCCAACCCTGCGTCCTGGGGTTTGCTTTCTTCCCCCTGTTCATTAGTGTAGAGTCAAAAGGGTTCATTTAGCAGCTTCTTCCTTGTCCTGGCCCTGGGCAAGGTCCTGCTGTGCTGCTCCTGTGTGGGTTTATTCCTAGCTCCTCCCAAGCCATTAAAGGAAAAAGCAGCTGATGTGCAACAGGAAATGTTGGGAATTGTGTTTCTTTTTGTCCAATGCTGCCACTTCACAGCAGAGTCTGAACAAGAACAACAAGAGGAGGAGTTATTTTGGAGGCTCCGCAGAGCCTGACCCTTCCTGGAAAGTGGGGAAAATCTGATTCCTCGGACAAGGAAAACTCGACCCAGTGTTTCCCTTCCCAGGAAGGCGTCCACAGCCTGCTGCAAACCCTCCTGGATGTATTCCCTGTACCCCCCCCCAGCAGGGACCAGACCCCTCCCGGGTTAGGAGGTTTCTGTGCCAAGCTCCGGATTTAACTGCACACATACTCTTGGCACGCCAAACCTGCACTCCATGGGGCGGGAATCTCTCTCCAAGTCTTAACAAACAGAGCTGGAAAACAGCCTCCTTGTGCCTGTGCAGCCCCAGGGACGCCGCTGCGCTGACCTACATCAGGGCTCCCCTAATTGCATGTGCGCGCTGCCCCGCGGCTCCCTGCCCGCAGCCCTGGGCACGCCGGCCCCAGCGCCGCTGCCCCCGGCAGGTGCTGGACCAGTTCTCCCGCTCCCATGGCGTGCTCCGGCTTGAGGCCGCCCGCTCCGGGCCCCGTCCGGCGCGGGGCTGCAGGGCCGCGTCAGCCTCGCGCCAGGTCCGGCACGTAGCTAGGGACCGGGCAGGCACCGTGCTCAGCCCCCGGGGCCATGGGATGGTGCAGGAGCAGCATCACCATCAGCATATGGACACCCTGTGAAGGAGTCGCCCTCGCTGCCCACCGGGACCTGCACCCAGGGAAAGATCCGAGTGTTTAAAACACAGAGATCAGGTCAGGTTCTGGCCCAGGAGCTGCGCCAAAAGGTGTTTTGTAAACATTTTCAGCTTCAGAGAGCACCCTGAGGTACCCCACAGCCAGCTCTGCCCGGTGCTGGAGCTGCAAAGAGGTAGCGCTCACCCTCAGCATCACAGAATCCCAGACTGGTTTGGGTTGGAAGGGTCCTTAAAGCTCACCCAGTTCCAACCCCTGTCACAGGCAGGGACCCCTTCCACTAGAGCAGCTTGCTCCAAGCCCCTGTGTCCCACCTGGCCTTGAGCACCCAGCTCCTGTGGCTGCTCCAGGGCTGGTGTCCTGCAGCTCTCACTCCTGCTGCAGCCCTCATCCAAACAAACCCATCCCAATGCCCAGAAAACTGTGAGCAGATCTTTTGAGATCTCCCTTTTCCACCTTCCAGCCCCATGAACAGCTCTCACCCAAGATTTAAACACAACCTCCAAGCACACTTGAGGTTCTTGATGCGCACACTCTGACCATCATCCCACCTCAGGGCTGCCCTCCTGCTGTCACCACAGGGCCAACCAGGCTCTTTCAGGGACCCCCAGCAGATTAGGAGCAGGAGGTACTAGTTGCACGTCCACCAGGCCCTATCCCCATCCCAAGCCCACCACCACCCTTCCCATGGAGGAACACCCAGCAATGCACCAGTGCAGCAGCAGAGTCCAACCTTTGCAGCTCACCACCTCCAGAACAACAAAATGAAGATGATAATCTTGAAGCATAGGAAAAGCAGAAATATTTTAGCAAGGGGTTCTTTTAGCAAGAGTCAGGTCTCCAAGCCACCAATCAGCTCTTCTTCTGTTAATGGAACACAGCATGAAAGAGTCAAATTAGAACATAAAGAGCAAATAATCACAAATAACAAGCTGGCTGCTTAATTTATGGGGGGAAAAATAGAATAAATACCCCTTCTGGAGCTTGATATAAAAGAGAGATAAAGAGCATGCAACCTCCATGGGTTTCTCCCAGCAGCTGCGGGTGCAGATGGTCTCACTTCTCCTTTTCATTCTACTACGGCAGAGTCTGTATTTCCTCTGAATTTTACCATTCCTGTTCTTTCATAGGAGTATTTATAGCAAAAAAACCAAAGTGCAAATGTAGCCACCCGAGCCCCTATACATTGCATTTAAAAAATAAGGAATTTAGTGACTATCTGTACGTTAAACACCATCAGGAGCAGGCAGTTGGTGGTGATGAGCTGCTGATTCCAAGTCTTCTGCCTAAAACTGAGAAAGCACCTGAAAAAGAGAACCTGGCGCAGTGGTTTTATCCTGCTCCTCTGATCACCCATGCGATCACGGCCATTTACAATCACTCCTTTTGTTCTCTGGGTGTGTAAGCAAGCGTGAAATAGCTGCTGGCACAAATCATGCTGCAAGGATGTCAAAATGACATGGAAAAAGGTTGAAAAACACACTTAAACTCAGCTGTGGGGCTGGGACGGAGCCACAGCCCCAGCCAGGGAACACTCAGCGTTGGCTTGGCAAACATAGTGAGTTTATAGGGGAGGAGAAAGGGAGCGAGCCCGAGGAACGTGCCAGCAGCTCTTTATTAGGGAGTGCAGAGTTACCAGCACTGTGGACATGGTGTGACGGGGTGACAGGAGGTGGCTATGCTCCAGTTCAGAGTGCTGCCTGGACCCCACAGCTGCATTTGCAACCAGTGCTCCACAGCTGGATCAACCAGTGCCACAGCTGGATCACACACCAGTCCCTGCTGTAGGCTTTAAGGGCAGACACAGCAGCATCTCTGCAGCTCCACAGGTGAGCTTTGGGGGCAGGGAGCTTAACAGAACAAAAAGGTAGATTACTACAGGGACAACAGATGGTGAGAGGACAATACCGAGGCAACAGCATGAGGTTCTTCACCCTCCCCATGTACCTGCCTGCACACTCCTGAGCACAGCTGGAGATCTCTCGACAGCTTTGCACACCCACACTGAGTTAATCACTATTTATAACAAGAAGTGTTATAAAATGAAACAAGCAGTAAAACCACCCCAAAACACTGTGAATCTACACTGTTGTTTTAGAACTGTCACTGGAAGAATACTCTACTTATAAGCTGCATGGAAGCACAGAGTCATCAGAACTAAGCTCCTGTCAGCCTTGTAAGTTGATCTTTGAACTCTTTGTTCGAGTGGCCTGTTAAACAAACAGAGACTTTCTCAATCTCTCTCAATAGTGTGTATATAATTTAATATAGAAAGGACAAATACGCAATGTAAGACAGTAAATTACAAGTGGTTAATAAGTTCTGCAAATGTAATTACAGAAATGCAGTTATGGCATGATCACACGTCCAACCTCTGAACCACCAGCTACTGAGAAAGACATTTGTAGCCAGCTGAAGGCAGCATTAACTTCAATCCCTTCCAAGTTTGCAGTTAAGATGCAAGGTTCGTATAAATATACTATGAAAGTTTATATATATATATATACACACGCAGACAGAGAAAGAATGTTTTATTATGTGTATATATAAAATCACTTACTCGATGGAAAGACCCTCCCATTCTAGCTGCAGAACCACAATCTGGATAGAATTTGGCATTCCCCCCCCCCACCTCTTTAAAAAATGAGTTTAAAAAAAGAAGAGTCAAGTTCTGACTCCCTGCACAGAATGGAACTGGGATGTGGTGTGCCAGAACCATGCCTTCAGCTCAGCAGCACAGCCTCGCAGCCTCTGGTTCTCTTGACAGGGTTTTTATACTGCAGAAGAATATGTAGAGAACCAGGATCAAAGCTGAAAATCCTGCGTTTTCAACTTAAAAAGCAGGCAAATAAACCTGCAGATCTCCCATTCTTGAGGTTTTACACTTAGAAACCCCTGTCAAGAGAAGCCAGCATTAAGGAAGGCTGCAGGCATGGCTCCCTGGAGCTCACCACTCATTGCTACAATCATTTTTAAGGTAGTTTTTGCTAGATAATGCACTTCTAAATGTGTCTGTGCTTAAACACACGCTACCAACACAGGCAGCACAGACATCATCTTAAAAAGGTGCAGACCCAATCATGTTCAATCAGGTTTCTACACCTTTGCCTCTGCTCTGGTAGCAAAGCTCAGGCAACTTTGGTTTTGTTTGTGTAACTGGAGAGGTGAACCCCATTCCTGCAGAGGATGAGAGCCCTGCCTCACCCTGCCCATCCCACTGCATCCAAAACCCCATTCCCTTGGCCAAGAAAGAAGTTAATTCAGTTTAAAACCTCACTTCCTAATAAAGAGAGGCAACAGAATGCTTTAGAAAGCTTAAGAAATCATTTATACACATGGGAAAAGAACAGCTACTCTTACACAGTGAGCAGCCGGTACCTTACAGAGTATTTGCCTATAGGCCTGCCAGTGGCTGGCTTTGCCCAGGAGGGAGCAGAGCTGCTGGCACTCTCCTATAACAAAATGCAGGTCTTCTTGTCCTTGAAAGGGTTCTCAGAAGCTGGAATGCCCATTAGCAATGGATCTTTCTTGGCGTGTTCTTCACAGTAGAGCATTAGGTCTGCTGATGCTTTTGACACCTGCAGAACACAGGGGGAAAAAAAGCCCATAAAATGGTGTTTTCCATGGTAACAGGATCACATGTGCTGCTGCTGGGTACAAAGTGCTTGTGTGTGATCTGTGTGTGATGTGTGTGGTCAAGGCCAGGCTGGATGGGGCTTGGAGCAACCTGCTCTAATGGAAGGTGTCCCTGCCTGTGGCAGGTGGCTGGAACTGGATGAGCTTTAAGTTCCCTTCCAACAAAACCAGTCTGGGATTCCGTGTGGGATGGCAGAGGTGTTTGGAGATCAACACCCTCTCCAGGGCCCCATTTCCTGCAAAGAGACCTGGGTTTGCTCCAGCTTTAAATGCAGGAGGAGGAAAGGATGAACCCCGCTGCTCTCTGGGGTTAGTGTGTGACCCCAGGCAGTACTGCCTGCCCCAACAGGGCTTCTACAGAACACTAAAAATAAACAGGAGGAGGTTCAAAATAATACAGCAGGTTTGTAACAAGGAACAAAGCAGGGACAGTAAACTCAAGTGTCCTCAGATGACCTCGCAGCATGAGCTTGCAGCACAGACACCCCCCCACCCTGTGTGCTGAGCTGCACCCCCAAAGTGTGAGCAGCAGCTCAGGGAGGGGATCCTGCCCCTCTGCTGTGCTCTGGGGAGACCCCCCCTGCAGCCCTGATCCAGCTCTGGGGCAGGAGCACAAAAGGGACGCGGAGCTGTTGGAGGGAGTGCAGAGGAGGCCATGGAGATGCTGCGAGGGCTGGAGCAGCTCTGCTCTGGAGCCAGGCTGAGAGAGCTGGGCTGGGGCAGCCTGGAGAAGAGAAGACTCCTGAAGGGAAGACCTGAGAGCAGCTCCAGTGCCTGAAGGGGCTGCAGGAAAGCTGGAGAGGGGCTTGGGACAAGGGATGTAGGGACAGGCCAAGGGGAATGGCTTTAACCTGCCCGAGGGGAGACTGAGATGAGCTCTTAGGCAGAAGCTCTTCCCTGTGAGGGTGCTGAGGTGCTGGCACAGGGTGCCCAGAGAAGCTGTGGCTGCCCCATCCCTGGCAGTGTTCAAGGCCAGGTTGGACACAGGGGCTTGGAGCAAGCTGCTCTAGTGGAAGGTGTCCCTGCCCGTGGCAGGGGTTGGAACCAGATGAGCTTCAGGGTCCTTTCTAACCCAAACCAGTCTGGGATTCTGCGACTAGCCACCAAGGCAGGGCACTGCTGCTCTACGGGTCTGTATATTTGGTTTGCTGGCCTTCAAAAAGGGCTGGGCAGCAGTGCAAGGAACATGGCAAAACATGAAAAGATGCAAAAAGACTAGTACAACAAATATCCCATCCCTGCCAGCTAGAAAAAAGTGTGATTTTCTGCCTTATGTTAAAGGAATCCAGTTACTGCTACCTTCTTATCTTTCTAGTGTCCCTATATCTTCCCCTCCCTTGCAGATGTCATAGTCAGCCAGCCAAAGGATGGAACAAAATCCCACAATACACATGAAACTGGAAACTCATCCGTGCCTTCTGCTTCACCCATCTGAGCTGTACTTTGGATTTTGCTTTGGTTCTCTTACAAGCCTATAGAGCACCAAGCTCCCTGAGGACACTGCTGTAAGCAGTGACACGATTTAGATTATTCACGTTTGCTGGGCTGAAATGTAGATGTATTTTGAGAGGGGGGGAAACACTGAACTGTGGGCACACACACAAACACACTGTTATAGATGGAAGGAGGAAAACATAAGAGAATAAAAGGAGGGGTGAAGGAGGATGTGCTCTCACCTTTATTCTTTCTATGGAGGCTTCTATTCTTAGCTGCTGGACAGTCCTTCGGGCCTGAGCGATGTTGTTGGTCGTGCTAGCTGTTTTGCCAGACATTTTCAGGCAAGTGGTGAAGTTCTGTTGTGAAAGACAGCAAGTTATTGTGCCACAAGGCAGCAGGACACGTTCAACTGCTTTTACACGGAGGCAACAGTGACACACTGCAGGCAAAGTGCTTTTCATTTTCATGACTATCTTACACAGCAGCAGAGAAGCAGCTCAGCAAATGGTGCTCTGGAGCCAAAACAGTCTCCAGGAGAAATGCATTAGGTCTTGTGCATCTGCCCTGCTCTTCCCTGTGCTAATGGGTGATATGGGTTTGGGGATTGTGCTTTTCCCAAGCTGGAGCACGGCCACCCCTTCCTCTGCCACCTGCACAGGGCTGGATGCAAAAGGGTCGGTTTCTGCACCAGTGGGATGGATCCTGTTATGGGAAGAGCCAGTTGCCCCAGGTAGGGCTGGGATGGAGGAGAGCTGCTACCTGCCTGAGCGATGGGAGTGAGGAGCATCCCCTCCTCTCCCCACTCACAAAGGAAGGTTTCATGGCTGGCTCCTGTCCCTGCTCTGAGCTGTTGCAGTGAGGAGGATGGGCAGAAGCACAGCAACACCAGCTGTGCCAGCTCAGTTTCTCCATCTCCTTCATCTGGGCTGCGTTTCAGGTCTTCAGCAGCTTTACAACACGTGAGAGGAAAACAAGAAGGCCAAGTTCAGAATGTGCTGCTTCCAGCTGCTGCCTGCTCCTGTGTGCACATACGTGGGGGGTGGTGGAAAAAATCCTGAGCTGCTCCAGGACTTTCCTTCTTGGGGTAAGAATGCAAAGCATCAATCCCAAAGCAGGGGCAGTGTTTGGATGGTGACCAGGGAGAAGAGAGGATGCTCTCCATTGGTCCAGCAGTGATCTGAGCACAGCCCCAAGCAGCACAAGGGCAGGAGCCAAGCCAGGATGCCATGTGCTTCCCTGAGAGTTGGACCAAGGATGAAGACAAGCTTCTGACCCCACCCAAAGTGCAAGAAATGAACCAGGATCATACATGTGTGGCCGTACGATCCCTGGCAGTGTTCTAGGCCAGGCTGGACGGGGCTTGGAGCAACCTGGTCTAGTGCTTCCAACCCCACAGCAGGGGGTTGGAACTGAATTAGCTTAAGGTCCCTTCCAACCCAAACCAGGCTGGGATTCTGTGATTCTAGAAAGCTATTCAGGTACCCAGGAGTTCAATGAGTAGCTGGTTTAGAACAGCCCTGGCCTGTGAAACTGCCTTTCTCTGCCAGCCCTTGCACACAATTTCTAGCAGGACCATGCACAAACCCTGCTGCTTGTTTCCACAGATCCAGTGCAATAACTGGCTCCATGGTGCTGCATAAATCACTCCCTGCATTACAGCACCCAAGTCCCATGGAGCTCCATCTGACCTTTTCATGTGCTGCGTGCAGCGTTTCCTGGCATGCCTCAGGTTTCTCACACCTCCCACGGTGCTGGTGCCTGCCCTGCCAGCTGGATCAGCGTTATTCTGCACCCAGGCCCTGCTTTGGCACATGCTGCTGTTTCTACACTGCTCAGCAGGGCCTGGGTTCTCAGCACTCTTCTCTCCCTCTGCACAGTGGACACCAGCAGAGCCTGGTGGCGAGATGCCATGGGAGCAGCACAGGGATGCAGCTATAGCTGCGGAACAGCAGGACGTGGGGAGACCTCCCCTGCAACAGCCTTGGGCAGAGAGCAATTGCCAAGTGGCAGGTAAGACCTCCTGCTCACACCCAGGTAGGAGGGACAGTCATAATCAAACTGAATTAATTCATAAGCTTACCTCCTGAAACAAATATCAAGAACATATTGATGACTCTCTCTGATGTCTGTGAATCCAAGTGGCCGTGTAACAGCCCCTGCTCAGCTCACTGGCCAACATCCCTGTAACTCTTTGCATCCAGGAGAAGGAGACAAGCACAACACCCAGAAACAGTTTAAAATGCTGCTCCAAATGACTGATTCCAGGGCAAATAAATCCAGGGAGACCGTGATGAGCTCTTAGGCAGAAGCTCTTCCCTGTGAGGGTGCTGAGGCACTGGCACAGGATGCCCAGAGAAGCTGTGGCTGCCCCATCCCTGGCAGTGTTCAAGGCCAGGTTGGACACAGGGGCTTGGAGCAAGCTGCTCTAGTGGAAGGGGTCCCTGCCTCTAGCAGGGGTTGGAACTGGAGGAGCTTTAAGCTCCCTTCCAACCCAAACCATTCTATGATGATTCTATGAAAGCACAAAAGGCCTTTTGTACTTGTAGAGCCTTTCAGTGTGTGCCAGCTCCTGCAGCAGGAGCAGCTCCAGCCATTTCAGGAGCACGCTGCATCTGAAAGCAGGCACCTTCCACTCCTCTCGTTACTTACACACAGGGTTTCTGCACACAGCTACCAGGAGTAAAGCTGCAGCAAAGCAGAGGGCATTGAACACAGCAGCTGCCCGGGGCGGCTGACTCACCCTGACTGTGCACACACAGCTTGTAAACCCTGGCTGCTTCACCTCCACCACAGGCTGGGCACTCATCCAGGCCTCGGTCCATGGCCGTCATCCACTGCCCCAGCTCCCACAAGCCCCTCAATGACCCCACATTTCCTCCAAGTCCCCTCTAGAGGGGTCACTTATGGACTGAGTTGCACATGGGTCACTGCTCACCCTCATGGAAGGGAGTTAATGCAAAGCTCAAAGAGCCACCAAAGCAGTGTTTCCACTATGGCACTGTCTTAACCGAAGACACAGGCACTCATCCTCCCTCAGCACCCATGCCCCTGCTGCTCCACGGTGCTGCCTTAAGAGCAGCACGAAGGAAAGGAGCCAGGATTGTCTTCAGGAAAGAAGCTCCCCCCTCAGCCCCATGAGCCTCTTCCAGCCCTTGTTTTATCCATGCATAAGGCAGGAGGTCACAAATCCAAACCAGGAGCCAGTGCAGGGCAGCTGAGACACAGCATAGCATGCTCTGGCTGTGGGGAGGAGAGTTGAGATGCACCAGGGTCTGTAATACCCTCTCCATCAACATCACGACACAAACTCTCAGTAACCCAGATGGAACACACTACAGTTGATTATTGCTCATCACAGAGCTGAGGCACCCCACAGCACGTACGCAGAGTATGCACCAGGAATTACTAATATCTGCAGCACCCAAATATTAAAAACACATTTTGAAGGCACATTTAGTGATTCAGTCTGCAAGTGACTCAAGAGCAGGAGGTGACTGACGCAGCAGAAACACCTTTGTCTGGAAAAGGTCATAAATCTGATTGCAAAGCTTTCATATTCAGACATCCTGCTTGATTGCTGGGAAAGGGCAGGCTACCGGGATCACGGTTCTCCTTGTAAGTGATGACAGGAGGTGTATGTTGAATGCACGTCGTATTGTTTGGAAAACACAAAGTAAGAACTCCCTGGAATTCAAGGCAAAGGCCATGGTGCATTACCCACATCTGACGTAAGCCCTGCAGAGCTCTGACTCAGACAAGGAGCTTCTTCCATTTCTAGTCAATGACAGATCTGATGGATCATGAAGGCTGCATTCTGCAGCACCACATGTTCCTTTAAAACAGCACGTGGAAACCTAACAGGAGTTTGCAGGCATTTGGGGTATTTAACCCTGGCAGTGCTCAAGGCCAGGTTGGATGGGACTTGGAGCAAGCTGCTCCAGTGGAAGGTGTCCCTGCCCGTGGCAGGGACTGGAGCTGGACGAGCTTTCAGGTCCCTTCCGAACTACTCTATGATAATCTGAGGAATTTACTCACTGAAAAGCCCACTGTTAAGCTGGAGTTCCTAGAAAGGAAGTTTAAAAGGACACAGGGTTTGTGGGTTTTGTTGAGCACTTCCTGCCTTTTCTGGCATGCCATGAGAGCAGGTAGGGGATGCTCTCCTGCCACTGCCCCCTCCCAGCACACCAAAAGAGCACCTGGGCCCAATTCTGCTCAAAGCAGAATATTAATTATTAATATATACATGTATTAATGCATTCAAACCTAAGTTTTGAGATGCCTTCCCTCTGAAAGCAATGGGAAAGTACCAGATCAAAGGCCTTCCTGGACCTGGGTTTTGTCACTTAATCCTGGTGTTCACTAAGGCCAACTGGCTGCAGAGTCCAACCAGGACATGTAAATGAGGCTTAACCTGTTTGCAACTCATTCCACTCTCACAGGGAAGAGCTTCTGCCTAAGAGCTCATCTCAGTCTCCCCTCTGGCAGCTTAAAGCCATTCCCCTTGGCCTGTCCCTACATCCCTTGTCCCAAGCCCCTCTCCAGCTTTCCTGCAGCCCCTTCAGGCACTGGAGCTGCTCTCAGGTCTCCCCTTCAGGAGCCTTCTCTTCTCCAGGCTGCCCCAGCCCAGCTCTCTCAGCCTGGCTCCAGAGCAGAGCTGCTCCAGCCCTCGCAGCATCTCCATGGCCTCCTCTGCAGTTGCTCCAGCAGCTCCCAGCAGGAGCAGAGGGAAATGACCCTGCTCTGGATGGACACCAAGTTCACAAGCACCAAGTGGGACACGTGCAAATATAAACCAGCATCTTGGCTACGTGGAACTGAAATGGTAGGAGAGGAATTTAAAAGGAATTTCTCATGTTTAGGTCATACTCTTATGGAAAGATAATAGAGATGAGACTAGTGGCTACTTTGGGAAATTTACTGTGCAAAGAACACAGTGAGAAATCAGAAGACCCAGCCTTCAGAGGGGTTTGATCAGAGCAAAACCACATGTTCAGAGCACTGCACTCACCCTGCCTACCATCATCAGCACTGGGGGGACCTGGCCAGAACCTCTGTGAGACCCTGGGACTGAGGCAAAGGCTTTCCAACCCAACAGCTTTCCTGTGTGCAGGTATTGCCCCGAAGGACTCACAGAAGAGGGTCAGAGCTGCCAAAGCTTCCCCATACCAGACAGGCTCATGAAAAACGAGACCTCCAGCCAAGAGCCTCCAACACGCGCTGCTGGAGCCGATACACGCAGCTGCTGTATTTGATAACAAACTCTGCTGGTGTGTCACAAACCGACCGTGAGTGCTCTGAAGTAATCACTCTGGAGTAACAAGCTGTTTCATATGGACACAGAAACATGGATCCACAACAAACCGAGCCTCAAACCCCATTCCAGACCCTGCACTTTTCACTTACTATACTGAAAAACTACAGCGTGGAAAAAACCCAACCCAAAGCAATTCATTTCTATAAAGCAATGGATGAACCTCCAAGAAGAGAGCTCAACATTTGCCAAGTCCTCCAATTTTAGTACTTTCCTTTTAAAGGCATAAGGTTACAAATCAGTTACTGTAAAATCACAGGTTAAACCATTCTCCTCTCACGTCCCTGGGACAAGCCAAGGCTGACTCTGCTCTGCCTTCCTTTCCCCACCTCCAAGCCACAGCCCTAAACCCTTTTTGCTACTGGACAGGTTGCAGTTTCTCCACAGTCCCTTCCCATCGGAGAGGGATGATCTGGTTAGGAAAGCTGCAGCACTCATTTTCCCAGCTCTGTTAATAAATCTATGTTTTAAAAAACCCCTCCAAGAACCCAAACCATCACATTTGAAAATTAAATTGCTGTGTTTCCTCATCTCCAAACGAACACTGGCAGCATGACTTTTAATAGTCCTCCTAAGATTACTACAGCTCTTCTGCAGGGAGATTTACAAACAACTAGGTCATCACCCACTAATACTGTTTTCTCTCTAGGCTCCTGGCAACCTACCCCACTCACTAAGCTCTGTGGCCATCTCAACCCCTGGGGTTTCTCACAGGGTATGTCTGGTTTCAGGCAGCACAAGAACCTGCAGAGAGCTCTGCAGATTTCTATCAGCCGTGACTGCAGCCCTGCAGAACTTGGGGCTTTGTGCTCTTGGAGGCCAGGGCAGGGATTCTGGGATAGGGATTCTCCAGGGATGTCTCCCAGGAGAATTAAGTCACCCTCTAAAGAAAAGAGCACTCAGCTGGGGAGGACACAGCTCCAGTTTCTGGGAAACCAGCCTTTGTGCTCACTGCTTTTGGCTCTGGGCTGCCCAAAGGCACTCTTAGAGCCCAGCTCTTCCCACCACTTTCCTCCTCGGGATCTCGTGTCCTGCAGCACTCTCAGCCACGATATTCATTTGCTATTAAACACACCAAAAGCAAAGCTCCAAAAGGTTTTCCAGTTCACCAGCAAAGACAAAACATGGCTGGTGCGAGCTCAGGCTGTTCTAGGCAAGAACTGACCTGGGGGTCCCCTGTGCCTGCTGCTGCTGAAACAGTGAGTGACAGCCTTGTCCAAGAGATAAAGGAGGGCTGCCAGCCCCAGGGATGGTGATGACAGAGATTCCCTAGCCCAGAGCAGCTGCGGGCATGGCTGCAACTCTCTCTGGGTCTGACTCATGGCCTAAAAAGAGACAACCAGTCCCACCAACAGCGTCCTCTGGCCATCGTGCCCAAGGCAAAGCCTTCCTGCAGAAAAGGCTCTGAAAGCACAGATCCCCAGCCTGGTTTGGTTTGGAAGGGTCCTCAAAGCTCATCCAGTTCCAGCCCCCTGCAGAGCACAGCAGAGGAGGAGAATCCCCTCCCTTAACCCCTGCTGCTTTGATTTTCCCCAGGCAGCTTTGATTTTCCCCTTCTCAATACAAGGGGACTGCAGGAGCAGAAAGGGGCAGTGAGACAGACAACTGGAGGAACGGTTTCCATTGCAGCAGCCATTAATCCCACCAGAATCCCTTGGCTCGCTGCAGAGAGGACACACATCCAGCCCTCAAAGCACCAGGGCACACACTACTGTGTGCTCGTGGTCACCTTTTCCCCCTTTTTCCCCTGTTCATTCCAACCCTGCTCTGCCTGAAAGCCATCAGAAGCTACAAGAGTGGTTATGGGATGGGGAGGGAGCAAGGCTGCCAGTCCTCTACAGGTACAGCAGTTCTGAGAGGCACAGCCTGGGCTCTGGAATGAACGGTAGGCAACAAACAAAAGGAGAAAATAAGCCAGTGGGAAGGCTTAGCTCATCCTATAGGTAAAAATACCTTTTTCCATGGAAAACTGAGGACTTGGCTCAGAAGAGGAGGATGCTCACTAGCACATGAAACTTCCAGTGCAATCCATGCGGCCATTCACCTGTATTTTTTTCCTCTTATAATCAGCAGCAACACCTGCAAAGAGGAGGAGCAGCCCCTTTTCCCTAGAAAATCCCTGTTTTTCAAGGCCTTGCCCTATTTCTTCCCAGAGGCTTTGGGGAATGAGGTTACCATGCAGCAGCACTAAACTGGAGCTCCAACAGGGATAATTAAACACCAGTTTAATCTTTCCTTACTCTTTAAGATCTAGGACTTAGGAACCACCTGTTGAGTGAACATGTAATTAAATCCCCACTGCTAAAGTACACCAGGAATGGCCCAGCAGCTCTGCCGTGTGAGGAGCTCCCAGTTCACTCCAGTTATGTAAAGTGAGCTTAAACAGCAGCTCTGAAATCCAACATGCAGGGGAATAAAGGCTCAAAAGAGTATCTTGTCACTATTTCTTTGGAAGTAAAACAGCCTTTAAGTTGAATAACTCAAATCTGTAGATCACAGAATCCCAGCCTGCTTTGTGTTGGAAGGTACCTTAGTTCCAACCCCTGCCACGGGCAGGGACCCCTTCCACTAGAGCAGCTTGCTCCAAGCCCCTGTGTCCAACCTGGCCTTGAGCACTGCCAGGGATGGGGCAGCCACAGCTTCTCTGGGCACCCTGTGCCAGCGCCTCAGCACCCTCACAGGGAAGAGCTTCTGCCTAAGAGCTCATCTCAGTCTCCCCTCTGGCAGCTTAAAGCCATTCCCCTTGGCCTGGCCCTACATCCCTTGGCCCAAGCCCCTCTCCAGCTTTCCTGCAGCCCCTTCAGGCACTGGAGCTGCTCTCAGGTCTCCCCTTCAGGAGCCTTCTCTTCTCCAGGCTGCCCCAGCCCAGCTCTCTCAGCCTGGCTCCAGAGCAGAGCTGCTCCAGCCCTCGCAGCATCTCCATGGCCTCCTCTGGCCTCGCTCCAACAGCTCCACGTCCCTCTTGTGCTGCTGCCCCAGAGCTGGATCAGGGTTGCAGGGGGGGGGTCTCCCCAGAGCACAGCAGAGGGGCAGGATCCCCTCCCTGAGCTGCTGCTCACACATCCTTTGATGCCACCCAGGAATAAAACCCAGGAGCTTACTCCTAGCTCTGAAGTCAGCAATTTTTCTTCCTGAAAATAGAGTGTATGTGTATTAGGCAGGAAGGTGGCATTTTTATGGTTGCTTTTGCTCTATAAAGCTCCTCCCAAGGCTGAGCTGTGCCATTGCCCCTGGCACAGTGCAGTGAGCTGCCACCCAGGGCTCACTGCCTGTTCCTCAGAAGAGTAACCCTTGATCAAGCTGCACTTTGCAGCTCCTCTGCCCCCATGCAAAGGCTCTGTCCCACTCCTGATGGTGAGCAGCACCTCCCCTGCCACCTCAGCCCTTACCCTGCAGTCTCTCAAAGCTCTTCTTCAGGGAGAACAGACACTGCAGGAGGCAAGCACTCCCTTCACTCGCAGACTGGGTAAAGAGGACACCTTGCACAGGCTGGAGAGGCTGGAATGAGCCAGAAGGCAGCGAGAGGAAGAGCAGTTGCAAACAAGTCAAGGTCAATCCTTATGGAGAGCAAGAAGAAGAGTCCTGATGGCCCCTGGAGGGGTCGTGCAGGGAGAGGGTGATGACAGAGCCCCTCACCATCACCTGGGCTATTACCCCACTACTACTGTGTGCAGCAGGACTGTTCTGGTGCGAGGTTCCCTGGGTCCTCTGGATGCTGCGAGTGCTTCTGCACGTGCCACTTTCCCAGGGCTCCTATGGGAGCCGGGAAGGCTGGTGGCTGGTTGGAACTTGAATGCTGGTTGCGGGTTTTCCTACAGGGCAGACGTGGCTGCTCGGGAGCGGGTTTGTTCCAGCTTGCAGAACCCAAAAACTCTCCCAGTCCAAGCCAAGAAGCTTAATGTTGGCATTAAAGGTTGTAGCTGGGTGCAGAAATAAGCAACTCTATTCCGAGGCTGCATCACTGCAAAACCAGGTATGTCAGGGTGCAGAAACAGGTGGCCAAAAGTCTCTGTAACTGTGGTATTTCGTGGCCTCTGTTTTTGAATGTTTAAGTCCCTGATGGAAGAATCGGAGGAATCTCAAAGTACCTGGCACTACCTCCAGCCAAACCACTCGCCCCTGTGCTGGAGCAGGCCTGGAGGGGAGGCAACATTCGGAGTCTCAGTGAGTGCTGGCACAAGCTCCCCCGGATCCTGCATGTCCCAGCATGCAGCAGTGCCTTTCCATAGCTGGAATGGGATGCAGGTTCCCACAGCTGGCTGGGAGCACTCCTCTTCCCTGTGCCGAGGTCAAGCATTCCAGGGTAGGGCTCCAGCTGCTGCTGCTTGGGGTGGTTGGAGATCCCCAGACCCCTTCTCCAACACCAGCTTCTCTTCCCTGCAAAGGCTTGTTGGCCCTGTGAGGTGATCCTCAGGGAGGGTGGGAGAAGCACAAGGTGCCTGATAGCACGAGGTGGGAGAAAGGAGCATCCAGGGGATGCTTTGCCCACCTGGTACCCAAATTGCTCTGGGGCGTGCTGTCTCTCACCCAACCTCAACCATATGGATTCAGGTTGGCAGGACAAAGGATTTTATAAAGGACTTGGGAAGCCAGTATGCATATCCAGCATGGAAAAGGAGAGGAAGAATCAGCACAGAGGAAGCACAAGGGTGAGCAGCCCTGATCTGTCACGCCTGCCAGACACAGCTCAGCACACACCGATTCCTGCATGCATATCACATCCACACCTTCAAAACAAACACTGTGAGAGTTATCCAGGCTGATCTTCCAGAAATGGGCACCTGCTGTCCCAGATGTAACCCTAATTAGAGAGCATTGGAATGAGGAGGGTATGTTCAACACTCCTCCTGCTCCAACCGGTTGCTCTGCTCAGAGCAAAGCAGCACCTCCAGGACAACAGCGCTTTTGGAGCTCACCCTCCCCTTGCGCCTGTGCAGGGTGAGCCCATCGTGGCAAAGCTGCTCCTCAGCCAGCACCCTGCTCTGCTTATGCAGCCAACCGAGTACTGCCAGCGGTGGGTGCAGCTGAAGGGAAAGCCCCGGCCCCAGCGCGGTGCTGACACCCAGTGGAAACCACGGCGAGATGCCCGCAGAGAGAAACTGCAGCTGAAATCACTTCCTTCTGCTCTGCTGCTCGTCAGGATGGAAAACAAAATCTGGCTAGCAGGAAAACACCAAAGCCCTGCCCTCGTAAAGTGGAACAGAGATCAGAGATGCTCTCTGGTCATTTCTCACTTTATGATACTTATAGAATCAGCGACATTGGAAAAGCCCTTTAAGCTCATCATGTCCAACTGTTCCCTGGCACTGCCAAGGCCACCACTAACCCATGGCACTGAGGGACTCATTTCCACAGCGTGTGAACACTTGTAGGGATGGTGACTGCAGCACTGCCCTGGGCAGCCTGTTCCAACACTTGATGAAAGGAGAGACGAGGTTGTGCGATACCAGCAAGTGAAAGACTCCAAGACACTCCTGCTCTCTGCAGTGCCCAACACTGTATCCACAATGCAAACTTCCCAGCAGAAACAGTGAGCAGGATTGCTCACAAGCTCCCTGTTGGCTCTAGGGGCTGCGAGCAGCTCCCTCGCCCTCCCCCTGCACAACCCCAGCCAACTCCTGGGCAGCCTTCAGCAGCGAGGCTGTGGCTGCAGATGGAGTATTGCAGTGGCCAGGGGAGGGTTTCTGCTCCTGCCTCTGCAGCTACTGCAAACAGACTGTTTGTAGCAGTGGTGACAGTGATGCTACTTGGCTCCTGGCTCCAGAAGGACTGGAGGCTGGAACTAGATGATCTCTAAGGTCCCTTCCCACTCAAACCATGCTACGATTCTATGACCTGATCTTTAAATAGACATCAGGCAAGATTTACAGTCACAGTACAAATATTTTACATGCACTGGAAAGTTTGGGTTTGGTAAAAGAAAGCAAGATCCTCCCCAGACAAAACCAGCTCCTTTGCATTTTCAAGTATCCCACTATTGCCAGGCACACAGAAAAGCTGCAGTGGTTGCAGGCAGTGTTACAGTGAAGGACGTGGATGCTTTGGGATACACACCCTGCACAGCACTCCAGCTGAAGGCATCAAGAAAACTGAGGCGCCCCAGAAGACTCAACTTCTGGTTTGCACAAAGTCATCTGGTCTTTTATATAGTCTGCACAAACACAGATCTTACATCTGATGTGAGCTACAAGAAAATACCAAGACGGGGTTTTACACATGGGAGGTATAAAAGCAAGCTGAAAGCAGGGGCCCTGCAAGCCTCAGCTCTGTTCAGCTGCTTCTTGCCTGGATTACAGTACACATCTGTGGATTAGAGGTTATGAAGAAACACAGGTTCTGCCAGTACCATCCTGCCAATCAAAACTAGGCTACGGCTACATTTGGGTTTTGAAGTCAGCCTCCATAGAGCGGATTCTGTCAAACCCAACTCACTTGGTAGGAAATGAGTAGTGGAAAAACCTGCTTTTATTTCCCTCTGCGTTTCTTCTGACTTAACTTTTTGTGTCTTTAGTACAAGTAACAGCCATGAAAACTGACTTTTAGATCAAGGTTACTTTGAAAAACATCTGAGAGTTATTATTTCAGAGACATCAGCCTGAAGCCATTAGAAAAGACAGCCCGTGGTCCCTAACAAACCACAGGAGGTACCCGTTTCTCCCTATGGGGCACTACCCAGCTAACTCACAACAGAAAAGCCATACACAAAGTGCAAAGAGCCATTTGCAAGGAGACTTTTAGCTGTATCAAAATCAGTTCATCTTACAGCATGTAAAGCAGGAGCCGTCCGTGATTAAAGCACCAGACTGGGAGTCACGAGATCCAGCTTGGCCTCAGGTTATGTGACCTTCAGCAAATTCCTTACTCTGAAAGAGAGATAAAGCAGAGGACGGTGGTGGGAGATGCTCTGTGAAGAGCTGCTTCTCAGCTCACAGCCACTGAGAGGGTGCAAAGTACTTCACCAGCTTCTGGCTACATGGATTTATGGAATTATCTATTCTAGGAATGAGGTGAATACAGGAAGACTTTGCATTCTAAGATGGTCAAACATTAACACAGCGAATACAGCAGTGATGAAAACTCACCCACTATCCCTTGCTAACTGGTGGAATAAACAAGGAAAAGCCTAATATCTGTGGGAGAATCAGTTCCCTAAAATTAGTAGTGTTTCTGCTCCTAAAATTTGAAGTGAGAGTGGTCAGACAGCTAAAAATGGAGGTGGATGAGTGTCAGCAACCACTGCTGCTAATGCCTTGGAGAGCAGGGAACAGCCAGCAATGCACCAGGCCACAAACACAGAGCCTGCCATAGAGCCAGTGCTGCCCTTGAGGCCTCTCCTCCATAAAGCCTTTTGCTACTGCTAAACCCAGGACAAGCCTCCAAGGATTCTGTGTTTGTTCTACTCCAGAATGAAATTAAATCACTGGGGTTTGGGACTGGTCCTGCTGCTTTCTGTTTTGCAGGAAAGAAAGGAACAAGTGTGTACTGGAAACTCACCTACATAAGAAGCCTTGCAACCTGTCCGGCGTGCCTTGATTTTATCGGTGCAATGATCCTGAAACAGAGCAAAATAGAAGTTGAGTACTTCATGGTGCAGGAAAGCCAAAGTTAAGAGGGGGCAGCCCTTGTGGGTTAATCCTGGTCCCCAGAACTACAGTATTTTGAGAGTGGCCTCAGTGAAAACTCTACCTTAAACCTTTCTTATGGCAAACTCCCCTATTTCCCTTCCTAAGGATATCATGGAATGGTCTGGGTTGGAAGGGACCTTAAAGTTCATCTGGTTCCAACCCCCTGCCATGGGCAGGGACACCTTCCACTAGAGCAGCTTGCTCCAAGCCCCATCCAACCCAGCCTGGATCACTTCCAGGGCCCTGAACACTTCCACTTCCCATTTCTGCTATGAAGATATCCACAGATATGGCCATGGGTGGCCAATTCCCTCTGGCACCTCCTAAATGTGAACAAATCCAACAAGTCTGTGCAGCCTTTCTGCACCTCCTCACTGCCACCGCGGCTCCTCCTGAAGCCCACGCTCTGCGGCAGAGGTTCCACCCAGACCTACAGCAGGTGAGGTTCAGAGGCAGCGTTAGAAGAGCTACTGGCTTTAAAACCAGTTCAGCTACTTGGGGTAGTAGTTCCATTGAGTGCCAGCGTAGCTGGTGCTGAGCACATGTATTACTCTGCTCCCTGGAGACATCTCTTGAGCCTCTGCTGACAGATTCCAGCAGCTGGGTTTAAACCACAGGAAACACAAATCTGAGAGCCCACGTTTCCTATGGAGGTCTTTCAGCCTACCCCAGACAAAACCAGGACACACATCCAGAAAACACCCTGGAATCTGATCAGTCCTAAGAAGCATAAGTTCCTGTACCAGGTACTGTTCATTGCTGCAGCACTGGCAAATCCAGAGCACACGATACTTAACACCCTTCTTAAGTTTTCATTGTATAAAACAATATTTAAAACTAGAACTATGCAACAAAGACAATCCAATGATGACAGCAGTTTTCCAAGAGTGCTGGTCATGAATGACAGTGGAACTGGGCACCTGAAATGTATAACTGGGCATCAACCAGCAACTGAAGAACACCTGAGAGATCCCAAGGGTTTATTTGCTTAAAAACATCTATGCTACAATCACAGATCAAGTTGGCTGCCTTGATAATATGGGTAAAAGAGAAGGTGATAGAAAACATAAGGTGATAAAACCATAAGCTCCTGTGATAGCTAGGGGGGACTTCACTGTCAAGTGAAGTTGTCTTTCTTTTCACTCACATTGCTTTGCTGCTGCATGAAGTTTAAGGACATGTACATTCAGTGCAATACACACAAATTTCAGGTTCTAAATCCAGCAATTAATAACCTAACGCTGACTGGTAATTGCTGTGTTAACCTTTCCTGTCATTTATAACAGCTTTAGATTGTTTTGTGTCCCTGGAGAGACACCCACTGTCAAATATAGTGCAGAACACAGATTAACTGCACGGGGTATTTACTAACCTGGCAAAGCTGCTGGGACACAGATAACTCATTAACCAGGGCACAGCAGGATCCAGGATTGCCACTGACACCTCTTGGAGGGAAACCAACTATCATTTGCCACGGGAGATCTGGCTACGAGCCCTGGCACTGCTCAGCAACAGGCCCAGTAACACAATGAGCCCTGAGATTCACCAGCCCCGGTATGCACGAAATGCAAAGCTGGTTCCTGGCACAGCAGATTCCCAAGGGATGGTCCTTAACAAGGCAGAGAGGTGGAAATTTCCCCTTTATAAATCACATGCCATTTCTCGGGATGGAAACAGCGTCACCATTTTCACAGCAGCAGCTAAAGTCATTGTGTGGAGCAGGGAAATAAACTGCATTGGAAAAGAGAGTGTGTCGCTGCAGCCAGGGCTTGTCCCAGGGCCAAGCTGCGCTTTCCACATACAGGAACACAAATAAATCCAGCCCAGAACCCTCTTTACACATGTGACAACTGTGCTGTGCAAAATAGGGGTTTTAATGGGAAAACTTCTGCTCTGTTGATATGTGGCTTCTCCCTCCAGTCACATCCCTGAAAATTAAGGAACAGCAAGAAGAATGTTAATCTGTTGACTTCTGCTTCCTGATTGAGTCAAAACACAGATTCACACAGAATGGTTTGGGTTAGGAAGAGATCTTCAAAGCTCATCTAGTCCTACCCCATCTGTAAAAGCATCTAACAAAGAAATACAGCTCATAGAGCTCACTTTCACCCTGGAGCCATGAAGACTCAATATTCCTGCCTAATCCAAGCTCCTATCAAATTAGTCATAAAAACCCACAAACCCAACGTTACAAGGATAGTTTGAGGCTGGTGTAATGCACCCCCTCTGTGCTGCATAGCTGGGGTGTAAGCGTGCAGAGGTCAACACATCCTTCGGAAGGAATAAATCCGAGAAGGGCACATGGGAGGAAAGAGATGAGAGAATACCACTGCCAAATGTCTCTGAGACAGCATCCCAAGCCGAGGTCCTCCTGCACAACGGGCCCCAGCAGCCAGCTCCAGACGGAGCATCCCTGTCTGCAGGATGAACCCCTTACAAGTTTTAAAGTAAGGCAAACCAGATTCAGCTGGGAAGATGATGGTCCATCTCCCAAAACTGTCAGTGACACTTTCTGCTTATCCCAGCTCCACGCTTAGACCAAAAAGCCTGACTTTTGGGGAGCCAAAAATATGTTTTGAGATCTACTCAAACTTCTTCACTCAAAATTATTCACAGCAACAAGCAACAAAACAACAGTATCCAATACCTAAAGGGGTTACAAGAAGCCTGGAGAGGAGCTTTGGACAAGGGCCTGTAGGGACAGGCCAAGGGGAATGGCTTTAAGCTGCCAGAGGGGAGACTGAGATGAGCTCTTAGGCAGAAGCTCTTCCCTGTGAGGGTGCTGAGGCGCTGGCACAGGGTGCCCAGAGAAGCTGTGGCTGCCCCATCCCTGGCAGTGTTCAAGGCCAGGTTGGACACAGGGGCTTGGAGCAAGCTGCTCTGGTGGAAGGGGTCCCTGCCCGTGGCAGGGGTTGGAACTGAATCAGCTTTAAGCTCCCTTCCAACACAAACCAGTTTGGGATTCTGTGATTTTACTTACAAACAGTACCAACATTGTTAGGGCAGTGACCCTGGTGGTTTAACGCTCCAGACGGCTGCAAAGCCTCAACCTTGGTTGGAGAACATAACAACCTTGTGAAGCACAAATTGTTCTTACAAGAAGATGATGATGAAGGAAAACAAGACTGGCTGAAAGATCAAGGCCTTTTGTTAACAAAAATAACTCCCTTCCACTTAATCTCTCAGAAATGAGACTTTCTGTTGCTTAACATCCTCCTTCTCCGCACCAACAGACCCTTGCCTGGTGAATGAAGTTGGAGATGCTTTCAGAATTATTCTGTTTCAGACACAAAAGCCTCCTGGGCTTTTTCAGCACTGCCACACGACTGCAAATCCCTGATTCATGCTGTTTTACATTCACCTCGAGTACTTCCTACAACAGCACAGCTTTCCAGAGAGGACAACTTCTTGTCATGGTGTTTAATAAGGACAACTGATGAGAGATGTCAGCAAGAGAGAAGATGATTAATACAAGATTTTGAAAGTACACGTAAAGCTGCCCCACACTACAGCACAGGACCCTTCATAGGAACTTTGTTTTTCTAACACAAACTCTAATGAACAGCCCTGGGACTGAATTTCTTCCATGCCACTGTGATGCGGAAGCATGCAAGAAATGGTGTAAATGCCTTTGGTATCTGCTTGTGCTTGGTTTTATAAACAGAAAGGCAATTTTCTTCTGGAAATACTCTGGCTGTTCATCAGGATGATTGATGACACGGCAAAGAACCTTCTTTATTAACTGCAAAGGTATACACTGAGTTCAAACTGCACCAGTCACTGAGGAGATTGAAGTCCAAATACTTAACAACAGAGGCCAGAAATCTAAACATATCCATTAGGGACAGACAGCTCAGGAAAGGCCCCTCCAGAGACAGACTTCCTACATGACAACTAATTATAAATGAAAACTTAAATCTATAAATGGTTAGAATTCCTGTTTCTGCTGAATAAGCCATCTCTGCTGCCAGGCCACCTTTATATCTTCTGTCACTATCAGGTCCCCTCTTGCAGCTCTTCCCAACCCTTCCTGCTCTGCAAGCCAGACGCACAGCACAGCTTTCATAGCCATAGCAGTTTCCCCTAGTTCTCAACCCATGCTTTTCCCTTTCCAAAAATACCGGAGCTCAGGCTCAGGAGAGACCTGAGAGCAGCTCCAGTGCCTAAAGGGGCTACAAGAAACTTGGAGAGGGCCTTTGGACAAGGGCCTGTAGGGACAGGCCAAGGGGAATGGCTTTAACCTGCCCGAGGGGAGACTGAGATGAGCTCTTAGGCAGAAGCTCTTCCCTGGGAGGGTGCTGAGGCGCTGGCACAGGGTGCCCAGAGAAGCTGTGGCTGCCCCATCCCTGGCAGTGTTGAAGGCCAGGTTGGACACAGGGGCTTGGAGCAAGCTGCTCTAGTGGAAGGGGTCCCTGCCTGTGGCAGGGGGTAGAACTCGATGAGCCTTAAAGTCCCTTCCAATTCAAAACCACACTCTGTGATTCTATGATTCTGTATCCACCAGTCCCTCATGAGAGCATCGCACACCTTCTCCTATGCTTTGCGCTACAAGGGCAGCACTGGGTCCCCCAGCATCATCTTATCATGATGGAAACTGGGAAGGGGATTTTCTTGCTCTCCTCAACTTGGAGCACCAGAAAACCTTTTCTCCTCCCCATGGTTAATCCTATACCCTCACTATGATCAGCACAGTAAGCCTGGTCCCTGCTTTGAGCTGAGCTGACTAAACAAGAGGAGATGACCCCACGCCGATGCTCAAGTCCCAGCAATCCCGCAGGAGCCAACATGGCACTGGCCCTCATGCGTGGGCTCAGGATCTACGGCATCCCAGAGGCTGCATCCCACAGCCATCAGCTGCTGCAGTACAAATAGCCCTTCTAACACACTTGGTTTCTTGTTTTACTCTGAAATCCCATCACATGCCAAGATGCTGATACGGATACAGGAAGCTGAGTATAAACACATTGCCTGTTTGACCAAACACTCAGAGGAACATGACTAAAAATACACAGTCAGTGGTGTCCCTGAGCATCACAAAGCTACGAACCCATTCCAACACTGCAGGGAACCCAGGCACCAAAGAGCTTGCTGATGTGGGTACACTGTACCCCAAGTCTCAGGTTTAAGGACCTCCTCATCCCCATGGACACCCAGTTGAAAGGGGGTGAGCTGCTCCGCAGTATTGAGCTCTACATCAGGGCTCATGGGAATGCTGGATCCCCCCATGCTGCCTCTTTCTCTGGGGATGCATGTTCCCACATTGCTCCCACCTCCAAAAAAACCCATAGAGAATCCTAATGCAGTCACTTGCAAATCCTTGCAAAATACAGCATGAAAACCGTTTGCTCATGCCATTAGGATTTCCTCTTCTCCCTCCCTTCTGCCTTACTCGATAGGTTACTGGTCAGAGCAGGAGACGTGCTTTGGGGAGAGGCCACAATGCTGAACGCAGGGGGAACACTCAGGTCCTGAAAAATGAGGTCTAGTTGTGTAATATTGCAAAATCCAGAAAATAGCTGCACGATTCCAGCAGTGATTAATGTGGAGCAAATCCCCAGGGTCCCCAGCCATCTGCAGCTTCCATTTCCCAAGAAACGGCAAGTCCACAACTACTTTCAGGATCTGGGAAACTTGCTTTCCTCTTTCATTACAGCTAAAGCAAAGTTTCCCTACCGATTCTTACCTCTGCACAAGGGCTTTTCTGTGCTAGAAGACATGACCCACGAGCCCTGCCCACTTCTATGGCTTTTTTGTAAGCTCAGATGAACTTGCAGCAATACAATCCTCCTGGGAATGCTGCTCCATAGCTCAGCCAAAGCTGCGGTGGTGTTTCCCATGCTAACTACATGCTGCTTGGGAAGTACTCCCCTGCATCCCCACGGAGCCAGCTCCTGCAGTAATCTCTGCTCTGGCACTGGGGACAAAGTGAAAGGGCCAAGGGTGAGGATTTATGAGGCTGGGCATGAACTTCTGGAGCAATTTGAATTGCATCTTGCAACAGAGCCTCATCAAAGGGTGATGCATCGGGGATTGGGAAGCTTTGGGAAGGAAGCACGTTCCCACACTGCAGAGCTGTCGTGTTTAGCATCTTCCACATCAGACTCAGCGCTCCAGCAGGAACTCCATCTCTCCAGCACTTGCAGGGATCATGCAGCCGTCACCCCAGGGCTGTCTGCATCCCCGACCTTACTGTAGAGAACTTCTCATGAGCCTGGTTTAAATATACTGAATCTTTTGAGAAATAAGAGTTTATGAAATTAAGAACTTAACAGTATTCATTTTAAAAGTTACTATATACAGAAAAACATCAACTTGAAGCAAAAGAAGTATCTAAAAGCTTCATCACAACTCGATATTCGCATTAAGTATAATACCAGCAAGATCAGAGATGGTGGCAGTGGTTCTGCTGTTTGGAAGCCCTCAGAAGCTTCTCCAAACAGCAGCACAGCTTCAGTTTAAATGATGTTGGCCCCCTCAGCCCAGTGAGTACAAAAGCAGCCCTAGACCCCATCCACTGCTCTCCTCTAGAGTGTATTTGCTGCTCTAGTGCTTGATTAAAGATACTCTACAAGACTGCAATAGGCTCAACACGAGGATGAAATACAGGATTGAGAAGTCATTAACTGCATCCTAATCTTTCAATCCCATTTAGTGGCATTGGAGTAGCATATAGCACAACTGCTATCCAGTGCTCACTAGTCACTCGCCGAATTTCATTCCTAAACCAATTTACAACCAAGATAAATGCAAACCAGTAACTCCTCACTGATGCTGTTAGCTCCCAGTCCATAAAAATACCAGCTAATGGGCTGCCCAATTCCTGGGAATCAATTTGATACGCTGTACTAATCAAATGGTTTCCTTGATCGTCAGAACTAACGAGGCACAGCTTCCTACATACCCAGCCTGGCTTCCTGCACCCTCCCTGGCCTCGGGATAACCCCCGCGTCCATCTCCATTGTGTTCGCTGTGACAAGTCCCCCCTCCAGGCCGCAGCCACACGTCAATGTGTCCCCCACTGCCCTTCCTCGAGCAGCGACAAGACCCCAGTGCCCCCCACACACCCGTAGCGGGTCAGTGCTAGTGAGGGGAGATGGAGATGGATGGAGCAGGCTGGCGTGGGTCCTCCTTCCCGACAGCACCAGGCTAAGCACACAATATACACCCCAAATCCCTACTTGTTTTGCAGGGGGAAAGGATTTAAGCTGGGAATACAATAGTGCAGTTTAAAAGTGATGAAAGTGAAGTTATTACAGCACGGCGTGTGCAACCCCAGCCCGACACGAAACCTCCCCGCACACGGACGCTCCCCACTAATTAAACCGCTTCCCACACTCAGCCCACAGCTCCTCGCACATGGGAAAGTGCCCTCCGTCAGCCAGAGCCGCCACCACCGTGGGGTGGCCTGGAAGGGTGGGAATGTTGGAACACTGGGAACGTTACAACACAAACTTCCAAGTGATTTATCCGAAGGCTGGGGCTCCGCACTTTTGTGTTCCCGGCCCTGTGTATCCATCCCATTGGATAGAGCGGGAATGCCGTCTGCTCCTACAGACCATTCCTCAAGGGAAAGGCTAATTTAAGGGTTGTTTTTCACGGAATTAAGCACGTTTTGTGCCATTCCGGAGCCACAAACAACTTGTTGAACCACAGCAAAGCGTCTCCAAGCTCCACACTGAGCCTCTTCCCTCAACCTCTCCTCAAGAAAGACGGGAAATGAAACAAAAACCACCACAAACAACCTCAAAACTGCCCAGGCCCAGCCCGCCCCGCCGGGCCCAGCTCTGCCCGCGGCCCGAACCGGAGGAGGGGGCAGCGAAGGGCGGGGCCCCCCGGAGCACGGAGCCGATCCCCGCCCGCGGAGCCCCCGACCCGGGGCCCGTTTCCCGCCCGGCCCCGGCCCCAACTCACCCCCGCCGCCGAGGTCCTCCGCCCGCAGCGCGTCTCCACGGGCGACCGGAGACTGCGGATTGACCCCGCCCACCTCCGAGGCGGGGCGGGGCTTGCGCGGAGATGGGCGGGGCCAGCCGGGGTCGGAGGGGCTGCGCTGCTCCCTGCGGGCGGGGTCTCAGCGTCCTTGAGGGGAAGCTCCCCGTGACCCGGCTTCAGTGTGAGCTTGAGCCCAGAACCCCCCCGTGTGCGGGGCTGCACCCCCAGAGCGTGAGCAGCAGCTCAGGGAGGGGATCCTGCCCCTCTGCTGTGCTCTGGGGAGACCCCCCTGCAGCCCTGATCCAGCTCTGGGGCAGCAGCACAAGAGGGACGTGGAGCTGTTGGAGCGAGGCCAGAGGAGGCCATGGAGATGCTGTGAGGGCTGGAGCAGCTCTGCTCTGGAGCCAGGCTGAGAGAGCTGGGCTGGGGCAGCCTGGAGAAGAGAAGGCTCCTGAAGGGGAGACCTGAGAGCAGCTCCAGTGCCTGAAGGGGCTGCAGGAAAGCTGGAGAGGGGCTTGGGACAAGGGATGTAGGGACAGGCCAAGGGGAATGGCTTTAAGCTGCCCGAGGGGAGACTGAGATGAGCTCTTAGGCAGAAGCTCTTCCCTGGGAGGGTGCTGAGGCGCTGGCACAGGGTGCCCAGAGAAGCTGTGGCTGCCCCATCCCTGGCAGTGTTCAAGGCCAGGTTGGACACAGGGGCTTGGAGCAAGCTGCTCTGGTGGAAGGGGTCCCTGCCCATGGCAGGGGTTGGAGCTGGAGGAGCTTTAAGGTCCCTTCCAAACCAATCTAGGATTCCCAAACTTCATCACCCACCAAGCCGTACAGAGACCAGCAGGTAACTGATGTGCAAAGTGCCTCTTCCAGATCCACAGGGCATTGCGCAACCAAATCCAGTCTCTCCTGCTTTAAAGGCCAGGTTCAGCCCTGCCAACACTGTTTCCAAACGGAATACGATGGAGCAGTGTGTGCACTGGGGCACACACACACCACAGGGTGTTATGGCAGAGCATCCCGGGTGCTGGACCAGGAGCATCCCTGTGCCCCCGCATAAGGAATGAACTGGACATTTTACAGGATTTGCAGGAGCATGGGGAGGAGCAGGCCTGGCCTCTCCAAAGACTTGTCTGCTGCCCAGGCAGGCCTGACGTGCCTCTGCTTGTGGGGTTGAATGCTTTGATGCTGTGAATTGCTTAGGAATACATCTGTCTTTGGAGCAGAGGAGGGCAGTGATTAATGCTTAAATACCGGTTGCTGCCTGGGAGCCTGCAGGAGCACTCCATAGAGCAGGTTAGGTTTGATTTCAATCTTGGTTTTATACCAGATTCGTGCTGTTAAACTCCAGGAGGGCACAGGAACAGCCGGGGTTAGACATTAGGAAGCTCTTCTCTGTGAGGGTGCTGAGGCGCTGGCACAGGGTGCCCAGAGAAGCTGTGGCTGCCCCATCCCTGGCAGTGTTCAAGGCCAGGTTGGACACAGGGGCTTGGAGCAAGCTGCTCTAGTGGAAGGGGTCCCTGCCCGTGGCAGGGGTTGGAGCTGGAGGAGCTTTAAGGTCCCTTCAACCCAAACCAGGCTGGGATTCTATGATTCTATGATTTGCTCCTTTTCCTTGTGTTTCTTCTGTGTTAGAGCTGGGGACACTTCAGTGCTGTGAAGCGTTGGATGCTCAGGACATTGTCATGTGTTACAGCCCGGTGCCAGATAAAAAACCCGAATCCCTTAGGAAAACTGTGAAAAGGGAACGACTTCCTCGTAATTCCTGTTTGAATAAAGAGCTGCCACTTTCCCCCAGGACCGCAGCCAGCCGGGCTCCGGGGAGCGCTGCCCTCTCGTGGCGTAAGGCAGCATCTACACACGAATTCCCTTCTAATCATGAGCTTCATTAATTAACCACGGTGTTCTGGGTGCACTGGAGCACGCACGGGGCACGTTGTCAGACGGACTCTCCAGAATGAGTTCTTCAGATCTGCAGTGATACAAGCACAGTTTTTCCTTTCTCCTCTAGATGCAAATACATATCTATATATATGTGTGTGTGTGTATTATTATTATTAGCATGTATCTGAAGAGTGTGTTAAGCTCAGCACAGAGCACCCAGGCTATTAAGTCTTTGCTTCACGACTTTGCTTCTGACTATCCAGAGGAATCTGTGGAGATATGGGGAGATGAACCAGCTTTCCTGTGGACACAACAAAGCAGTGACAAGAATTGGCTCAACTAAAACCATGGCAAACCTTCCCTGCTGTCCCCCAGCCCATCTTGCTGTCTTCACCTCACTCTCCCCTGTGAGGAAGGTGACAGGAAGCAACTGTTTGGTTTTACAGCATGCTTTTCACACATCTTCCACCTGAATGTCAACCTTAGCTATTGCAAAATCAGTTTTGCTATTCGATTCTTTGATTTAGCTGCCCTTAACCCCATAGCAGAGTGTGAGCATTGCTCTGAATGAGAGGTAGCAACCCACGCCTGTGGGATCTGGAGCAGTACCCATGGTGTAATCCCACCCACCACCATCATTTCTCTTTGCTGGACTCTCATTATTTCCTGTGTAACGAGGTTTAGAGTTCAGCCAAGGGACACGCTGCAGTAATATAAACCTGGAAGACAGGAGATCTGCTCTCAGCATGCGTTTGGCCACATTTCTTCAGCGGGTTTAACACTGCTGCTCCTTTCTGCCTTGGATGCACGATAGCCCATTCCAGGCCTGGCAGAGGAGATACTGCAGCACTACTGCATCACCAGCCAGACATCACCTGCATCCTGCCCCAGTGAACTGGGGTGCTGTTCACTGAATGAGCAATGAGCATGTATCTCGCAAATAATCCAGTTCCAGGGGTGAGGATATCACCTCTTCCTTGCCAGGGAATGAGACACTATCATATATCATGGAATGGTCTGGGTTGGAAGGGAGCTTAAAGCTCTCACAATTCCAACCCCCTGCCATGGGCAGGGAAACCTTCCCCTAGAAGCAGGTTGCTCCCAGCCCCTGTGTCCAACCTGGCCTTGAACACTGCCAGATTTATAGTTGCCAAAGGTACTTTATAAATGAACCAGATGTGAACAGCCAGCAGTCAAGAGGGGTTTTCTCTGGAGCAGAGGAGTAATCCAATTCCATGTAGAGATGCCAGGAAGGAGAACCGGATGTACAGGAGACAGCACGGTGTCATTTACAGGGCAGACATCCCTCCGTGCGTGTCTTGGAACCAGCACTATGACCCTGGTCCCTGGCCAGGGGTTCAGCCCATGGGGACATCTCCAGGAAGTGATGGCCTGGGGAGGGGCGCCAGCCCCTCTGATGCTGGTGGAAAAGGGTCAGAAAGGTCCCCCAGTGCCTTGTGGCAGCAGAAAATGGATAAAGGGGTGAGAGCTACCAGCTTCAACCATCACCAGAGAGGAAACCAGAGCCCAGGCTGCCTGGCTTGGCTCCCTCTGCTTGCCCACCCATGTGCCAAGGAGCCAGCCACAGCAGTATAGTCTGATCCTCCTATAGGGTCATTTTGCCTTCCATTTATCATGTATTCCTTTCACAAGTGAAGGGTATCTCATTTAAATCCCCATCACTGGCTGATGGATGCAGCCTTCCCTGGCAAAGGCTGTCCAAGAGGAGCACGTGTGATAAATGACCCTGTCCTGTAAGAAAACCACACTGGTTTATATCGTACATGTTACAAGAGCAACTGGCACCACAACACAGACTGAAAACATGCAGCAGCCTAAAACTGCCTGAGAGGGCTGTAGCCTTCTCATGCTCCATGTAACAGAAATGCTCTGATTAAACAGCAGCACCACGTGTAAAGAAAACGCAGGGCTGTAGATTTCCCCAGACATGCACAGTTTGATGGAATAGCTGAATACATTCCAAACTGCACAGCCTTTAAGGGTGTATTGCACACAGGTACACCGCTGAGGTGGTTCTGGGTTGGCTGCTTCTTGCCCCATCCCCATCCCGTGGGCTGAATCCAGGAGGAATCACAACCCTGCTCTGGCTCCTGCTGAGCACCCCCCAGCAGGGCTGTGCCAGGCAGCACCCTGGACCGTGCTAAAGCAGCTTTGAGCAGTAATAAATGCAACAAAACACATTAAACACCAAATATCCTTCTGTTGGGCATGACTCACGTTACAGACAAACACCCGCCATGCTTCAGCATCCTCCTTCCTGTGTGTAAAGACTATTTTATCACCTAAAAAAGAGCCCAACAAATCCAGCCCCTGTGGGAAAGAGTAATTTCTTACAATCAATAGAAATATTTCCCATTTTTGAACCACATCCTGACTAATCTTTGCAGAGAATTAAGACATAAGCCAATCTCCTCATTCCAGCTTGGCCAGCTGGTAAAGCATCTGACAGCAGAAATAGCTGAAACAATTTGAGCACAAACATCCCCTTGTTCATTCATTTTCTTCCCCTTTCCTTTTTGTGGGCTTTACTTCACAGAAATGACACATCAGGACTGCACAGCGAGAGACCTGTGTCTTGCAGCTCCAGTGTGCTGCTCCTCGGAGGTGGAGGGAGGATATCGCAGTTATTCAGCTACTCCTTCACATCCACATTAATCCCAGCAGATCGATATGGCCCTGAGCATTTTCCAGAGGGAGGTTTTATCTGCTGGATGGGCTCTGCTCCATCTCCTGCCCGCCTGGGATCCACCAAGACAGAAGCAGCAGCAATGCAGCCAAGAGCTGTCTGCTCCACAGCAGCAGGATGTGGGCAATCAGCACCAGCTGAAGAAGCCTTTATATCACTTTCGTCTCAGACAAGACTTTGGTCTTGGTCCAGGGACTCCACTTGGCAGATGGCTTTTTACCTCCAAAGAGGGATTTTCACTGCCTGGGTATGCAGTGCTTGTCCCTCACGCACCGGGAGCCCACAGGCATTTTGAGGCAGATAATGGGATGCAGGCGTTCATAGAATCCCAGACTGGTTTGGGTCACCCAGCTCCAACCCCTGCCACGGGCAGGGACCCCTTCCACTAGAGCAGCTTGCTCCAAGCCCCTGTGTCCAACCTGGCCTTGAACACTGCCAGGGATGGGGCAGCCACAGCTTCTCTGGGCACCCTGTGCCAGCGCCTCAGCACCCTCCCAGGGAAGAGCTTCTGCCTAAGAGCTCATCTCAGTCTCCCCTCTGGCAGCTTAAAGCCATTCCCCTTGGCCTGTCCCTACATCCCTTGTCACAAGCCCCTCTCCAGCTTTCCTGCAGCCCCTTCAGGCACTGGAGCTGCTCTCAGGTCTCCCCTTCAGGAGCCTTCTCTTCTCCAGGCTGCCCCAGCCCAGCTCTCTCAGCCTGGCTCCAGAGCAGAGCTGCTCCAGCCCTCGCAGCACCCCCGTGGCCTCCTCTTAGTTGGAGAAAACCATGTAGGAACAAAGCAAAAACCACAACGTAGGAGAGAAGTCTTCACATCTCTATCCTGAGATATTTTTAGCTGAAAGGCACAAATGCATCACTGAGATATAAAAAGAAAGCTCCCACTGCTCCCTGTGATGGAGACTTCGGTGCGGTGCTCTGCCTGCTGCCCACCCCAGTCAGACACTCACTCACCCTACAATGGGATGGGAGCAGGGACTCTCAGGGGGCTGGAAAGGAACCCATTAAGGAAAGGAACAGTCTGTGCTCACCTGCCTGCCCACACGACACCCCAGAACAGCTCTCTTCAGGGGCAGGCAATCCTCATGCTGTGGGAAGAGCAACAGACACCTTGCATTTACACACGGGCACGATGCAGCGTATGTGGATAAGCTTTTCAGATCCTGATCCTTGGAATAAAACATTAGCATTACAAAGAAAAGCTCTGTCAGATAGAACCAATTTCCTCTTACCATTATCTGAATGGAAAACCAGGATGGGTTTCTATAAGGGGACTCCTCATCTAGATGCATCTGTGCCCATTCTGTTGTTCTGGGCAAAAAGGACCAACTTTTTCTGTTCTCCATGGGGAGAGAAAGGCTTTGATTGCTGCTGGCCATCTCTCACCATTGGGCTGTGCTATCTTTTGGTGTCAAGGATGTGATCACACCATGGTGTGGTGTCACAACGCTGCATATCCTGCACACATCCTACCTCCTCTAGCATGTCAAAGGGGCCACATGAGGAATCAGGGACACCTACAGCTTCTGCTGCAGGCTCAGCCCCAGGAGACACCGGCTGGGTAAATCATAGACTGGTTTGGATTGGAAGGGACCTTAAATCTCACCTAGTTCCAATCCCCTGCCACAGGCAGGGACACCTTCCACTAGAGCAGCTTGCTTCAAGCCCCATCCAACCTGGCCTCGATCTGCTGCTCTTTGTTCTTTTCAGGTTTCCAGCAAGCCTGAAAATGAGAGGGAGATTGTGCTTTCCTGGTTTAGCATGGAACCAGAGCCTTCCAACTCAACCATCCCTCAGTGCTCTGCAACCCTCCTGTTGCCCCTCAGTTGTTAGCTGGTAGAAAGTATGTGCATGGGGAGACCACCATGGCCCATTGCTTCTCGGCAGCTTGTGCTGAGAACTAGATGAAGTTGGATGGGGTTGGAACTGGATGAGCTTTAAAGTCCCTTCCAACACAAACCACTTTATGATTCTATGGTTCTATGAAATCAGACCAGATGAAGCAGACCAAGGCAGACCCCACGCCTGCTGCTGTGCCCAGTCGTGCCAGCAAGGCTGTACTGGGACCTAGGACCATGGGACACTGTGACCTCCTGCAGAACAGAAGCAGCCAAGCCAAGGCAGTGCTGGCACTGGGTCTCTCCATCCTTTCTCTGCTCTTCCTGTCCTTTCCCATTATTAGATGTCTGCTCAAAGGGGAGGGCAAAAGGAAACAATTAGGGTTAGCAGCGGCAGCCTAACATGCAGCAATATCCATTAACTGGGAGGCTGCTCTGCTGCCATTAGCTTTGAGCCGCCTTTAGCATTTTCATTAGCTCTTGGATGTTTTTGATGTACTTAATTTATGCCACCGAAACAGTAGATGATGGCAGCTGATGATTAAGATGTGCTTTCACTCTTGTAGAGTGCGCCGAGTACCTTGTAGCTACAGACCATGCATATCAAGAGCTATTGCTTATTATTCAGAGTTGTTACATTAATCATGTGCCTGCTTCGCTCTGGGAAGAGGAATTAGAATATAGCAATATTCTGTCTGCTTGTTTTTAAAATACATCTGTGGGTGGACACTGCAGCTACTGCTCACATCCCTCTCTTCCAAGTGGCAGAACTGCTGTTTGTGATTCTCCTCCCTGGTGTTTTCTCCTGACACTGATTTGGTTGGCCAGAGCCAGGAAGGAAGCTGCCTCCAGCCAGTCGATGAGTGCTGCATGGAAATAATAAATAGTGCTAATTGAGGAATGTTTGAATTTCTGGGCTGCAGAGATGAAACCTTGGAACAGCTTTAAATGAACAGTGCTGTAGCATTTTTCCTCCAGCAGAGAGACAGAAGGCCCACAGTGCCATTATCTTTGTCCATTAAAAGACAATTTGACACCTTCTAGTCTGAATACTCCTGATCAAGTTCTCGGAAATGCACTGCAATGTCATTTCTGAGCATTATTTAAGAGCTCTACAATAGCAGGAAGCAAGGAACTGTTTTTTTAAGAGCAAAATTTGAGCGAGGCTTTAAAGCAAGCTAGAGATGCTGAAACACAGATTTAAGGAAAACCTGAGTTAATGCTCCACTTGGTCCATGTTGCTTGGTGGAGAAACTGAATGACAGGGTTACATTAGTGCTGGAAATACATACCTAGCTGGTCAAAGCTAGGAACTGCCAGTCCTCACTAAGTCCTGAGAGGGTAAGTGCATCTGAAGTGCCTCAGCCCTCACCCAGCCACCAACACGTCTCTCAATTCACTCAGGATGAGCACAGAGAATTTGTAGTCAACTGTGTTCATCTCATGACCTGGGAAGATGCTCTGGAGGCATCAAGAGCAACTCGACAAGTTGTATCAGTGACCCTGTCTCATCACAGCTGAACCTGTGAAGAACATTGCAGAAAACCAGCGAGTTCTGGGACTGAATGAAGGGGAGGAAGAAAGAGACAAACAATATTTAAGTTGCGAACTAGCGAGTTACCATTCTGCATGCTCCATATGAACAGGGTGTTGAGGACATCTCCAAGCTGAGGAGTTTACAGGATGCCTAAATAGCTCCATAAAAAACATGTTGTTGCTGCCTCATGGAGAAGCATGCTGTTGGCAAACTGCAGTTAAGGACCAAACCTGTCACGTAACACAAGAGCCAGTTCAACCAGGCTGCAGAGCTGCTTGTTACTGCAGAGGAATGATTTTACCTGAGTGTCTTTCACTGGAGTATCTTCTGATTCAAAACCACCCCACATAGATCTATTCTCTTATAAAGCTGCACTTACTCGAACAAGGCTAAAGTGTTTACTTGCAGCATAGACTCCTCACACTACAAAACACTAATCCTTAAAATCATTCCTTTAATTCAAAGTGCTCCTCCATGAGAAATAAAATTTCAGCATGTGTGCAATAAACTCCTCAAACACCATCTGCAACAGGCACATACTTCACTATTGTTTTAGCCAAAACTTACCCATCACTCCTCAGAAACAATGGATCTTCAGCTATTCCCCAGTGAGTCCAAGGGGTGTATTTCTACAGCTACAGCACCCCTCTGGAATAACAATGTTATTAAAGACTGCTGGTTGTAAGAGCACAGGAGGAATGATGCCAGTGCCTGCTCCAAACTCACCAGACCCAGGTGAGGAGGAGGCAGATGCCAGTACCAGGTTTAGGAAGTGCCATTCATTTCCAAGTGGAATGTGGCCACTGTTTTGTAATGATTAGGAACCATTCCAAAAACACGGCATTCTTCACTCTAGCTACAGCTGTTCTCCACATAGCTCCCTGGGAGGCTGTGAAGATACTGCCCTGTGATTTAGATTTGTGTAGAGCTCTTAAGAGCCAACATCTTGACAGGCACCAGTTCAACTAAACCAAATTTCCCTCCTTATAAGCATGAGAGATCACACACAAAAATCAGACAGCTCGGCTTATATGGAAACAAGTTAGACAATTTATTTCTTACTACAGATGTAATTTACGATACAAGTGATGGAGCACAACTCAAATATAGGTTATTTACACAGCATGAAAGGCAGCCACACCAGGCATTGCTTACTCCCAGGCTGGGACACTCACCATCCTGCACCAGGAGCCCTCCAGCATCCCCAGCCCAACATCCCCATCACGCAGCTGAGCCTGTGGTACCTCCTCTCATAGGCACCACAAGCAGCCTGGGGCACCTGCCCGTGATTCTCTAGGGCACAGGCAGCTCTGAGCCCATTTTCATAAAATCCCAGCCTGGTTTGTGTTGGAAAGGACCTTAAAACTCATCTGGTTCCAACCCCTGCCACGGGCAGGGACCCCTTCCCCTAGAGCAGCTTGCTCCAAGCCCCTGTGTCCAACCTGGCCTTGAACACTGCCAGGGATGGGGCAGCCACAGCTTCTCTGGGCACCCTGTGCCAGCGCCTCAGCACCCTCCCAGGGAAGAGCTTCTGCCTAAGAGCTCAGCTCAGTCTCCCCTCTGGCAGGTTAAGTTTTGTCTGTAGTAGTTGTTCCCTGCACTCTGCCAAGCCCCAGTCCTCAGTGATCTCCACATCACACCCAGGGAAAACACCGCAGTGATGACGAGATGTTACAGAACACCTCGTCTGTGTGAATAATTACAGATACAGGCTGCCCTGCCTTTGCACAGGCATCTCTGTGAAGGCAGTGGGAGTTGTAGAGACATTAGCAGGTCTCATGACATTTCAAAAAGGCTTAAATATAAAATGCCTTATAGGGGTTTCAAACACTGGAACTGAAATAGTCTTTGCCATAACAATTGTGAGATGCTAAAAACAACCCGTAGAGAAGCATTGCGTGTGTGGATGTGAAAGAACAAAGAGATCAAGATCCATGCACAAAGTTAGAGAGCAAAAAGCAAGAGCTCTTTTCAAGCAAAGCCCTTATGGATGCTTCTACAGCTGCCCTTCAGCTTGACTCACCCCTGACCACAACAGAAGGGAAGGTTACACATAGCAGTGGCACAGAGGACTGTACCAGTCAGCACCACAGGTCCAGCACAGGAAGCTTGTGGGATATCATCTCCAATGAGATCAGGTGCAAAGTCTTTGTATCAGTGTGGCAAATGGGCACTTTTACTTTGGCAAGCATAACATCTCAGCACCAAACACTCATGCAGAACTTCAGCTCCTGAAACAATGAAAAGGGAGATGTCCTGTGGAATCAAACAGCATGAGAGCTGTACGTGGGGCAAACTCCTCTGGCACACACAGAGCCAATTGTGCCCTCATGGTTGGGTAGGAACAGACCGAGGAGACCAAAACCCACTCACAAACAGACATAGGAGTCAACAGTGCATGAGGAGCCAGCATGGATTGTAAGAGTTGTTCAGTATGTGAGATATCAACATGGAGACAAGCTTCATGGCTCTGTGGGTTAGTCTGCAACACATGAGCAAATGATGCCTGAAAAGACCCTTCTCAAGCATCTTACACACAACCCCAGCACTTAGTTATTAATAGCCACTAATGTGTTCAAACTAAGAAAGGGTATGTACTTTTCAGCATCTCCTGCTCCATATTTTGTTTAACAATCAAACAATTCCACTACAAAAGTGCTATAAAAAGAAGCAATTCCTCTTTTCCATGTCTCTTGCATCAAGACTACATTGCTGTGTAAAAATCACATCTACACTGCAGTACTGAAGTCCTTACAACCTTCTGCTCAGAGCAATACACACACAAAGTAGATCTACAGCACAGGTTCAGAGTGAGTACTTGCACTTGAAATCTTTCTCAACCATGCACTGCAGATGAGGCTCATCATGCTTGTCTCTTGTTAAGAACAGCCAAAACAAAGAAAAGTGGGAGGAGGGAGACAAGAGACTAAACCCGTATCTCCAGACCTTTTATTTGTGGGAAGTGACTGCTGAAAGTTTCCATCTGAGAGGAGTTGGCTTTAAACCTGTGGCTTCCAGGTATAGATGTTTCTTCCCAGAGCAGTGTTACCTGACTGTATGAAATCTCAACTAAAACCTGGGTAACTTGGATGAAATAAGAGAGGGTGGGGACATATATATCCAAGAGAACTCCAGGAAGACTGCAAAAGTAGCTTCAGCCATGTGCAAAACCAGACTGCCAGTTGAGAAAGGTGAATTGCCACTATAAGCAGCTACTACACTGGCTGCTACTCACAACAACCCAATCACCTTCATGGAGGCAGCTCTTGCCTAAGGATGTGAAGAATCATCCCTGGATTTGGAGCCAGAGCACATGGAAGCCCCTGCCTCAGTGAGCAGGGAGGTCAGAGCAAGGGGACAAGAAAGCAAACAGCCTGCTCACATGCAAGTATAGCTGTAATCACTCTTGGAACTGCAGCAGGCTCAGGAATCACACAGCACATGGGAAATGTGAACTTCTTACATGGAAAACTGAGTCTTTGGTAGGCAAGCCAGTCTGTCTGCCAAAAATACAAGCATCTGGAGCCACATCCACATTCATTTGCAGTGCAAATGCTTGGCTTTGATAAAGATGGATTCCTGAAAGCAATTTCTGAAGTATACACATTATAAATATGATTTCTTTTGAGCTAACAGGCTGAAACACTGAAACCTAGCACGTACTCACAGGAACAAAGATGTTTGTTTCTGGCTGACATTCTTCTATACACTTCTTGCATTACAAACTTCCAGTCACATGTAATTGCTAGCACTGAACATTTATTGTTTTTTAAAAAATAAACATGCAGAAAGCCATCCCCTTTAAACCCAACACATAAAATAATCCCGTGGAGATCCGAGAGAAAAGCAATAGCCCTGTAAGGCATGGTTTTGTCTGAAACCTCCAGCAGAAATGCATTTTCTGTGGGAGTCCGTGCTCCAGCTTTGTCCAGCCAAAGTCAGTCACATAACAGTGCACTTGCCTTGCAGTTTATCTTTCTTCTTCTGCTGCTTGGACTTCTTTCCATCCACCTGGAGACTGATAGTTCTCCTCTTCTCCAGATTCAAGAGCTCCTGGAAGAGATCCTGTACGTTGTAGTTCATTTTGGCTGATGTCTCCATAAAGGAGCACTTCCACTTGCTGGCTAATGCTTGCCCCTCACTAGCATCCAGCTCCCTCTGGGTCTCATCACTTTTGTTCCCCACCAGCATTATGGGGATTTTTTGGATGTCCCCTTTAATCTGACAGATCTGTTCAAAGATGGGCTGGAGATCTTCCATGGACTGCCTGCTGGTGACGGAGTACACCAAGATGAAAGCATGCCCTTTGGATATAGAGAGCCTCTGCATGGCAGGGAACTGGTGGCTTCCCGTGGTGTCTGTGATCTGAAGGGTGCAGATGCTCTTGTCGCAGCTGATGACCTGCCGGTACGTGTCTTCGATCGTGGGGACATAGATTTCCCTGAAAGTTCCCCTTACAAAGCGAAGGACCAGGGAGCTTTTGCCAACCCCTGCTGCTCCAAACACAACCACCCTGTAATCGTTGCTTTGTTCAGGCATGTTTGCTGCGCTGCCGATACAAGTGAAGGCTTTAACTGGAAAAGCCCGAGTTCTTCGAGTTTACACCCCTTTATACAGAGGTGGCCTTTATAGAGAGGTGGAGATGGGAGAGGGGAAAAGAGAAAGATGTGTACGGGGAGAGAGAGAAAAAGAAATCATTCACACCAGTCTTGTAATTTCACAGAATCCCAGCCTGGTTTAGATTGAAGGGACCTTAAAGCTCATCCAGCCCCAACCCCTGCCACGGGCAGGGACCCCTTCCACTAGAGCAGCTTGCTCCAAGCCCCTGCGTCCAACCTGGCCTTGAGCACTGCCAGGGATGGGGCAATTTTACACTATGTTATTGAATAAGCATTTCAATAAGTCACTCCCCTCCCACCTTTTTTGCATTAAATGTAAATACCCCCCTGCCACCCCTCCCCAGCCGCACACCCCATGCACACTTAACGTTATGAGCGGTGAAAATGAACTCACCTGTAGCCATGGGCTCCAGCGCTCGGCAAAACGGGACCGGACCCGCCTCCCATCAGCGGGAACCGCGCCGCCCGCGGCCGGGGCCCCGCCGCCCCGGGGATGGGCGGGGATGGGCGGCCCCGAGCCCGCCTCCTCATCGCTTCTTCTCCTCCTCGCTCCCGGAGCGCTGCCGTTCAGGGGGCAGAGCCCCGGGCCGTGCCGGGTTATTCCCGGTACCCTATGGCAGGCATTTAAAGCTTGTTTTGCTCCCGCACTCCACCGGCAGGCCGCGTTCCGCCGCCCAAAGCAGCAGGGTAGACCTGATGTACGCCCTGCCTCAGAGAGGCCACCAAGCCCCTCGCGCTGAGCTCCCCCGCTTTGATTTGCCTCCCTCATGCTGGTAAATAAGGAAGAGTTGTATTTCACATTCACAAGCAGTATTTTTCACAAAATCCCAGCCTGGTTTGTGCTGAAGGCACCTTAAAGCTCCTCCAGTCCCAACCCCTGCCGCGGGCACACACCTTCCACTGGAGCAGCTTGCTCCAAGCCCCGTCCGCTTCTCCGCCCCAAACACCCTCCAACCCGGCCGATCCTCGCACGTTAACCGCTGCCCCCAGCAGGCAGCCATGTCCCCCCTGCTCTCCACCACAGCAGAGCCGCCCGGGCCGCCCTCACCTCCCCGCCCGCCTCAGTCCCCTTCCCTGCCTCCGCCACGGCGGGCGGCAGAGGGCGCCCCGCGCCCGGCTGCCGCCTCACGGCCCCGCGGCGGGACGCGGCCGAGCGCAGCCCCTTTGCCCGAGCCCAAAATGGCCGCCGGCCCCCGTGGGGGAGCTGGAGCCGACCCCCGGGCTGAGGGTGGCCGCCCTCAGACCCCAGCCCGCGGCTGCAGAGCCACCGCCCGCACGGAGAGGGGCAGCAGAGCGGCCTCCACCCGCGGCCAGCCCGGCTCGGTAGCGGGTTGATGGGCACAGCGGATCGGCCGTGTTAAAGCACCGCTGCGTGCCTTGGCTGGCGGGGCTCAGCTCTCCTCGCCGGCTGCTGGCTGCAGGGAGCCAGAGGTGCAACATCTGGAGCAGAGGCTTAAGGTCCCTTCCAACCCATAGCATTGTGTGATCCTGTCTGTCGAGCGGACAGGCACAATTTGTTGTGGATTCCCTGAGGATAGAGCCAGTCTCGGCAACACCTCCCATCCTTACGCTTAAAACGATCCCTGCGGCTGACTGACCGGGAGGGGGTGCGTTCCCTGGATGAGAATTCCCGTTTTTAATCTGGAATGGTTTGTTTTTTCTCCCTCAGTATGACCCTGGGCTTGGAGAAGAGCTTCCCGGCTGGAAACCCGCAGGGAGACGCAGGGCACTGCGCGGCCATGAGGGAGGTGTCAGCATGGAGCTGCCCTGCCTCAGGGCAGAGGGGATGGTCCCCAGCCAGGCACTGGGGAAGCTGCAGTCACAGAACCCCAACCTGGTTTGTGTTGGAAGGGAGCTCAAAGCTCCTCCAGCTCCAACCCCTGCCACGGGCAGGGACACCTTCCACCAGAGCAGCTTGCTCCAAGCCCCTGTGTCCAACCTGGCCTTGAACACTGCCAGGGATGGGGCAGCCACAGCTTCTCTGGGCACCCTGTGCCAGCGCCTCAGCACCCTCACAGGGAAGAGCTTCTGCCTAAGAGCTCATCTCAGTCTCCCCTCGGGCAGCTTAAAGCCATTCCCCTTGGCCTGTCCCTACATCCCTTGTCCCAAGCCCCTCTCCAGCTTTCCTGCAGCCCCTTCAGGCACTGGAGCTGCTCTCAGGTCTCCCCTTCAGGAGCCTTCTCTTCTCCAGGCTGCCCCAGCCCAGCTCTCTCAGCCTGGCTCCAGAGCAGAGCTGCTCCAGCCCTCGCAGCATCTCCATGGCCTCCTCTGGCCTCGCTCCAACAGCTCCACGTCCCTCTTGTGCTGCTGCCCCAGAGCTGGGTCAGGACTCGTGCATAGCTCCGTGCATTTGGTACTGAAAGTGCTCTGTGCATTTAGGCTCCTGCAGGGACGTATTGGGGGAAACTATGAGTTTTCTCCCTTTTAAATCCAGACAATGCTCATGTCCATCAGGAACAGTTGCCCTTTTTCACCAACCTTTGCTGTGGTTTTTAAGTGCTGGCAACCCACAAGCCACTGTCTGTAACAGGCACCAGGTCCCACATACTCCATCTGCTGCTGTTGGCTCACAAGATTTAATCACCTCTCACCTTCCCTTTGCTGGAAAGCAATTCCTGCCCCTCATGCGGCTGTTGTGATGGTTCTCTCTGCAGGCAGGAGGACTTGCTCGCAGCAAACTGCATAACCTGCACGTCATTCGCTTTGCCTGAATCCTGCAATTCATGGGCATTTCCAGGACTGATTTAAACCCCATCATTTCTGGTGTTTATGAGGCATTTATCAACCATAATGAAATGCTAACTCTCCTATCTCAGCTAGCCACGCGTGCTCAAAGGCAGATAGCCCATATTCAGACATTTTCCGAGCTCTCCATGGTTTTGGGTGGGTTACCATTCCTCATTACTGTCCATCTGAGCTCAATTAGGGATTCAGCCTGGGATCTCACCCATTTTGGCAGGTCTCTCCCATCCCAGTGGCTGTGTTTTGCCCACAGGAGGCAGCTGAGCAAGGCTCAGCTACGTCCTGCCTCTCTGGGCACAGAACCGAGCCTGGAGGCAGCTCTTTGTAAGAGGTATTTGATAAGTAATGCGATATGAAAAGCCAACAGGCTCCTGTTCTGGGAAGGATTCGTGACTCTCCTCCAGTAAGAACAGTAGGAAAGGAGCTGTGAGTCAACTTGGCAGAGGCAAAAGAGTGGGAAGGTCTCCAGCCTCCCTGGAGAAAGGATGGAAAGAAGACCCATGCTGTGCAGCACCGCTGTCCTGCATGGGACAGACTGACCGAGGGGGGATACAGCTTGAAGGTGCTGGCTCAGTGCCCTGCTCTTGGGCAGGGTTTGCTCAGGACGGAGCTGGCAGCAACCAGAGAAATGTGAAATGGAAGCTTTCAACGGAAATGGGCTGTTTGTGAGAGCCCCTTTGTAAAGCAGAGCCCGGAGGGAGCAGGGGTGAGGCACGGGGTGCAGCTTTGCCTGGGGAGCTGCTGCTGCTACCCCCCAAAACTGCCTGAGGAGGAGCTCCTGGACCTGTGCGGTGGTGCAGGACAGCAGAAGGGGTGGGTGAAGATAATCAGGTCCCTTTCCTGGAGTGACTCTGCCAGGGATTGTTTCTGTTATCCCTTGGGACTCGCAGGGATCGGCTTTCCTGCATTACCCAGCCCAGGCAGTGCTCCTCACTGTTTTTCTATCCACATTAAGGGTGGTAAATCCCCCTTGGCCATTGCTTAGCAAGCATGGGGGACACCCCACCAAACTTCATCGGCTTCCTTTGGAGAGGAGGGAGGCTGCAGGGTCTTAACTTCAACCGGGATCCACATGGCTGAAATCATGCAGGTCAGCTTCTGGAGTACAGGGAAAGCCTGGCTTTAGCTGTCCAGTCTTTGGGCATCGCTGAGGCATAGCACAGCACTACCAGCTCCCAAAGGCCCTCGAGAATGTCCCAGTGACGTGGGAGCAGGGCATCCATCCTGCTTTGTCCTCCCTCTGCTCCGTTTCCATTGCTTTCCCTTTGGAGCTCACCAAAGCTTTCCTTCTCTTGATATTCACAACCAGTACAGCCGTCTTCTTAAGATTGCTTTGAATGTCACTGTGGAGAGGTGTGACACAGCAGCTGGAGGCAGAAAAGGGATTTTCCTCTGGAAATTACATAAATTAGTATTAAACCAGAGGATGTGTCAGCGGTGCTTATCAGAAAGGGTGGCTCTTCCTGGTAATGCCGAGACTTGGGAGAGCTGTTCCGCCTGTATAATGTCGATTAGGAAATGTTCCACAGTGGCTTATCTGTTTTAGAGGCAGAACGTCCATCTCATGAGCGAGCTCCTCTGTACCTGGAAGGGTGCCCTTCCTCTGGAAACACAGGAGGGATTTGAGCTCCACAAAATGAGGATGGAAAAGCAGAAGAGCACACAAGTATCTCATCCTGGATATAAACTTCCCTTGACTTGAGATAATGAAACAGCCAAAGGATAGGATGTTTTTAAGGATACAGCTATTAACCCTGGGGAGAAGGACCTGGGGGTGCTAAGTGAGGAGCAGCTCCCCATGACCCGGCTTCAGTGTGAGCTTGAGCCCAGAACCCCCCCGTGTGCTGGGCTGCACCCCCAGAGCGTGAGCAGCAGCTCAGGGAGGGGATCCTGCCCCTCTGCTGTGCTCTGGGGAGACCCCCCCTGCAGTCCTGATCCAGCTGGGGGGGGGGGGTTGGAACTAGATGGTCTTTAAGGTTCTTTCCAACCCAACCCATTCTGTGATGCTATGAGAGGTTCAGGTCGCTGCTGGAACACTCAAACTCGCCCAGTCACAAGTTGTTTCTTCCATTTTGAAGCTGGGTAACAAGGGTCAGATCCATCCCTGCACTGGAATCTCTGCAGCTCCTTGCTCAGCTCTTCAGCCACAAACCAGCTTTGGAGCCAGGACTCCAGTCCCAGGCTTTCAAGAAGACACAAAAAACATTTAAGAGCAAAACCCAACAAACTCTTCCAACCAAAGACGTTTGCTGACCTTTTTTAAGGTCCCCAGCTCACCCACAGAAGTCTATCACAACCCCTTTCCCTTCTGATTTGGCTGCCCATAGCACCTCCAGGCAGCCTTCTAGACTCTTGGGTAGTTTCCCCCGCTCCTCACCATGTCCCTGCGCAGTGGCACAGGAGCACGAAGCTCCTGAGACCGGTTGGAGCCCGAGCATCACCTTGGAGGTAACGGGAACTTCAACATCCGCCAATTCCCGCATTCCCGGAGGCAAGGGATTTGCTATGAAAGCTTCCGAGAGCCGGGTTGTGGTGGCGGCAGAGGGCAGCAAAGACCTGCCAGGGTCCGGCTGTGCCCCAGCCAGCCGGGAGCCTCCGTGCGCAGCGAGCCGGAGGGGCCGGCTGGAGGCGGCGGTGCTTTTACACTTACTCCCAAGCCATGAACCTGCCCTTTGGAAATCCATGAGGTCCCGAACGCGCGGCTCCGCCGCGGGCCTGCCTCCGAGCAGCGCCGGTGCCTTGCTGAGGCACGGAAGCTGTAGCCAGCAGAGGCTGCAGAGATGGAGCCACGGGCTCTGCCTGAGACACAGCCACCCAGTTCCCTTTCCCCTGCCAAGGCAGACCCTATTGCAATGGGATCTTCAAGCTGTTGATATTAATCTGTTGACATCATATTTTCCATTACTGCTTGAGTGCAAGGTCTGTGAAACCTTTTTCCTCTTTTCTCCTCCTAGATTATAGATAGAAAAAAATCGGGGGAGAGCAGGCTCCAAAGAATACAGCAGCAGATGGAGCACGCCCAAACTGGCACTGCAGAGGGGTAAAAGCAACATGTAAAGTTCACAGCAAAGATGCAACAGTTCCAGGGCTGGCAAACAGGGACAGAAAGTGCAGGGCATGGAGCATGAAGGGAAATAAGAGAGGCTGAGAGAGCTGGGCTGGTTCAGCCTGGACAAGAGAGGGCTCCTTAACGGGAGTACCTTAGAGCAGCTCCAGTGCCTAAAGGGGCTCCAGGAAAGCTGGAGAGGGGCTTTGGACAAGGGCCTGTAGGGCCAGGCCAAGGGGAATGGCTTTAACCTGCCAGAGGGTGATATGCTTTGGGACAAAAACTGTCCAAGCAGCGAAACTGTTTTCCCCAGCAACAAGTTGTGTGACCTGCAGCTTCCAGAAGTGCCAGCCCAAACAGAAGCAAGCCAGGGCAGAGCGGAGCAGCCCCTGGCAGGGACCAGGGCCCACCACAACTGCACAAGGTGTATATTTTATTTAAATTAACAAAACTACACGTTTTGCAGGCTGCTTGAAGCGGTCTGTAAAAACTGAACTCGACCTAACCAAAAAAAAGGAATATGTTTTAATAAGAGCCAGGGACTATTTCTGAGACATACAAGTAGGGCTGAGGAATTAGGAAGTAAAAAACCCACCCAACGCACACACATACACACCCCCCATAAACAGACTGTTAGTGTCTGACACACGATTTGGTTTGAAAGCTGCAGCTCCCTCACTGTGAGGAGCCCTTACAAAACACAGTGCTACCCTAAGCTGTGAAACAAACCGTGGACACATCTATGGGAACAACATAAATATCACGTAAGAACCCAACATAAAAAAGGACGTTAAAGTTGCAAAGTCGAGCACAGGGTGATGTGTGTTGATTCAGTTCACTTTGTACCTCAACTACTGCAAGTAGGAACACTGCTTGTTCCTTGGTGGGGGGTTGGAACGAGGTCTTAAAGGCCTTTCCAACCCAAACCATTCTATGATTCAATTCTTGGACCTCCCAGTGCTTACTTTCTGTGTGTAAATTGCTCACAGGTTACATTTTGCTATCGTGTTGAAGCTGTGGTTGCAGCACTTATTCCTTGTACAGTCGGTGTGCCCCCTCCTTTTATTTCTGTTAAACCACGTTTCCTTTCAGTATAAGGGCACTGTCAGCCCACTTTAAACAGCCCAAGCTTATAAAAACTTATTAGTGTTCCAGTTCAAGTATCCCAAAATCACCCAAAGTTAACTTCCTGAAGTAGTTCTTAGCACTTTTTCTGTGCTACAGTGACTCCACATGCTCAGACACAGCAGCACATGAGGGACCTCACCCAGAGTGATGGGTTCAATGTTCCTCAGCTCTGACCCCACATCCTGGCTGAGGTGCTGCTGAGTCCTCAGAGCAGCTCCAGTGCCTAAAAGGGCTACAAGAAACCTGGAGAGGGGCTTGGGACAAGGGCCTGTAGGGACAGGCCAAGGGGAATGGCTTTAAGCTGCCAGAGGGGAGACTGAGATGAGCTCTTAGGCAGAAGCTCTTCCCTGGGAGGGTGCTGAGGCGCTGACTGGGGTTGGGATTGGATGAGCTTTAAGGTCCCTTCCTACCCAGACCATTCCAGGACTCTATGAATTATGTGAATACCTCACCCCAGCTGAAGTGTTGACTCATCTCCAGAAAAATGGGAAGGGAAAGCAAAAGACAGGGAAAGCTGGTGCTGTATTTGGTTACTAACATGCTTGACATGGTGGCAGGGATGGTCAGAGCTGAACGGAGCAGCAGCAGTCCCATGCAGACAGTGGGATGGGTGCGCAGGGCAGGCAGGGACCAGCATCACTGAGCACGAGCTGTGGGAACTGGGATGAACCAGCATCTCCCAGTGCAAAGCAGAGCCCTCCCTGCACAGCCTCAGCTCCTGCCCAGAGCTCTCACTCACAAACTCCAATGTGACAGCAGAGCCAGCACGCATGGGCTTTAACTGGACATTGTGATGCACACATTGAGATCCACTAGAGATGGATTAAGGTTTCATAAATCATCTCATTTCTTGTATTTCCCAATTATATTTCTATTTTGCAGCCTTAATACTCTGACAATTGATGTGCAACTTCAGAAATTTTAAGAATCCAAGAACAGTATGTCCCTTCTTCCAGGACTGGTACCTGCAATGACTGTGGCTTTGGAAGCCTCCCTTCTTTCCCTCATCTCTGACCCTTCACCAACAGACAGCAGCAGCAGATGCTTATCTTTTAGGGGCAAAACCAGGAAGGTGAGTTACACATTACTAGCAGTTACATGTTACTAGCAGTTAACACAGCTCTTTACTAGGATCAGTTATTGAGGCCTTCCGGATCCTCCAGGCCCTGGAATGTGTGTCTGGAGTAGCACAGACCCTTCTGGCCACACGACTTCCCTCACACACCATTAACGCTCCTCTTAGCTGGTCCCCAGCACAGCCCAGTTTAAGCCTCCAGCCCAGCTCAGTCCCCACTCCCCTGACCTACTGCAGTGTCACAGCCAGACCTGCCCAGCCACAGCACAGGGGTGAGCGACCTCATTGCCTGATTCTGCTCCGAAAAACCAAATATCCACATCAGTCCAATAATCCCTGGAAGAATCCAGCTCTGCCAAGCATGCTGCATGCCAGCAGTGCAAGGAGGGGCTCAGAGGCACAGGAGCTGAGGACACACTGTCCCTCCGTGGCCTTTGTCTTCTCTCCGTGGCATGGAAGCACATAAGAATGAGTAAGCCATAACAAAAAGAGGAAGACAATAAAAGCAAGGGAAACCAAAAGGGGCTGAGAACAGGCTGTGGGAACAGTCCCTCTGGGAATTCAGGACAGGAGACCTCCCTTCTCCTGCAACTCAGCTCAAGCATCCGGTTTTTACACTGCCCTATATTTAACAAACAGCAGTAAAACCTACTGAGAAAGCAAGCTGCTGCTTCTATTAGAATTGTATGTATTACACACAGGCTGCTCCTTCCCCCAGCTGTGCTTCACTCAAGTGACAGGGGTTTGCTGCAAGACTGTACTAAAGACCTCAAACAAGGTTCAATACCATTATAGATGGTGGAACTGAATGTTCTTACAAGGAAGCGTTAGTTCCCCCCAACCAACACCTTGTTGAAGTTGCACACAAGAAGATGCTCCAAGTACCAAATCCATGCTCCCTGCCTGAGCTCCCAGCACCACCTTTATGACAGGCACACAACAGCCAAACAACAACTGCCCAACATCAGCTCTGCTCCTTCCCCTACATCTGAACAGGCGACTTTGCAACCTTAATGCTTTTCTGTCTGGTTTTTACGTGCTGGAGTGTAACGCAATGGACATATCCCTCCCCCCAGAAATGACTACACCAGGTTAAAAAGAGTTTACAAATGCTCTGCTCGGTGTCACGCTCTGTGAAACACACGAGGCACGGGGTGCTCGAGGAGCAAGGCAGGTCGGAGAGGGCTCCTGCCACAGGCCTTGTGCTGTCCTCTGCTCTCCACCCCAGTCTGGGTCCCGATGAGGCCACCTCAGCATCACTCCTGAGCCTCCTTCCGAGCCAGCTTGTAAACCTCCGTGGGCCCGTCCACGTGGGTGATGGTGGTGGTGAGCTGGAGCTCTTCCCCGCTGTTCACGCCCAGGTCACCTGAGAAACAAAGTGATTTCATTATAGTCCATCTCACAATGAAATACTTGGGAATTAGAAAGCAAAAGATCCATTTTATTCCCACCAGGCTTTCAGGAGCTACTTGAGTTAAGGACTGTGCAATGCTTCTATAAATGCCTTCCTGTTAGAAAGAAGCCATTCCCCCAGGACAAGGCCAAGGGGAATGGCTTTAACCTGCCCAAGGGGAGACTGAGCTGAGCTCTTAGGCAGAAGCTCTTCCCTGTGAGGGTGCTGAGGCGCTGGCACAGGGTGCCCAGAGAAGCTGTGGCTGCCCCATCCCTGGCAGTGTTCAAGGCCAGGTTGGACACAGGGGCTTGGAGCAAGCTGCTCTGGTGGAAGGGGTCCCTGCCCGTGGCAGGGGTTGGAGCTGTGTGGGCTTTAAGCTTCCTTCCAACCCAAACCAGGCTGGGATTCTATGATTAACTAAAATGCCTGCTAGGAAAACCAAACTATCATTTGCATCGCATTTTAAAATGCTGAATGTGCACTTTGGCCAAAATGTAGAAAACTCAAAGGTATCACCCACATTATATCACTTTGTTGCCATGACAGCCTTCAGATCTTAAAGGCATTTACCATTGGACTGGTCTTCACCGTAGTTCTTGTGCGATGGTGCGTACAGGAACATGAGGGCGAACACGTAGAGGTTCCACATCCCATAGATGCCGGTGAAGAAGGCGCTGTTCACTTGTATCGTGATGTCCCCCCACTTCCAGTGGCCTTCGGTCACCTGCCAGGGAGAAAGCAGACATGGGCTGGTCAGTAAGGCCAAAGTCTGCACGGAGACAGAAGTGATCCCCTAAAACATCAGCTTCACCCCAAGGTTTGCCACCTGAAGGGTGGTACCTAGGAGACAACCTCCTTACACCTGAAAACATTACACTTCCATAAATAGGGCTTTTATAGAAGGAAAACCAGGCTGAATAATGCAAACAGCTCACGTGCTGAATGCTGCCTTGCTGCTTCTGGCTCACAGAGAGGCCTGGGCTGACAGCACCAGCCTCAGACATGCGGAGGTTTGTCATGGTTTAAGGAAGTGTCATCACTATTAATGTTACTTGAAGATGTACAAACTGTTCACACTGAAATGCTGGCTTTCTGGTAAAAAAAAACAGACATAAGGGGGAAAGACAAAAGCTAAATGAGCTTAAACTAGGTTAGCTTAGTGACAGGCCAAGGGGAATGGCTTTAACATGCCAGAGGGGAGACTGAGATGAGCTCTTAGGCAGAAGCTCTTCCCTGGGAGGGCGGCGAGGTGCTGGTCCTGTCCCCACAGGCCCTTGTCAAAAGCCTCTCTCCAAAATGACATTTTTGAAACAGATGCAATCTGAAAAGTCACTTAGAATAAACCTTCAGATTCACTTCAGTAGTGATACAAACTCATTTGTACGGAGATGGCCTCGGGGCTCAGAATAAACAGGTCCAGATACTGCTGAGAACAGCGGGGCTGCAGAGTGCCCCCGGGGAAGACTGAACTCTGATATTTCTCTGTGGCCATACAAAGCCACCAGGTCCTTTCAATGTGAACAGAACATTTTTCACTCTTGCTGAGTTCTCAGAAATGACATAAACCCTGTTGGCTGATATTTCAAACAGCACAGCCCAACCCTTCCCGTGAGCCAGGGGCCTTTGTGAAGGCTTCAGGCTGAGCCATTTTATGGCAGTGCTTCAAGTAAGTGAAAACAGCTTCTTAAACAGCAAGTTGTTATCAAACCTGCTGGTAACAGGCAGATCTTCTCTGATCAGCAAGTGAGTTGTTAGTGGCTGTGGAACTGGGGGCTGAGGTACTTAGAGGAAGCAGTTTTATCACTCACCTGGCTCACGATGAAGAAGATGACCGTCATTGCTGCGCACGCCAGGGTGATGAGCATCAGGAACTTGAACCTAAAAATCAGCCCCTGTGTGGAGAGAAATGTCACTGGTCACATTAACAGACTCCACAACACCCAGTTTGGGTTTCAGCACATACAAGAGACAAGCATTAAAATACAGGCAAAGAAAAAAAAGGGTCCAACCCACGAAACCCCAAAGCAAAACAACCTCCACCCACTCCTCTGCGCCGGGGTCATATTCTCCGCTCCCCACACGTCTGCATTCCTGCCGGATGCTCCCGGGCGTGCGTGTCTGGACAGCTCTGCCTTTCCATTACATTTGCCTTTGTGACTGATTTACCAGGAGCTCACGTGGATGGGGAGGCACGTCAGCCCACGCCATGGGTTTTCCCTAGGAGGTAGCTCACAGCTTCGGTAGGACAGACATCTGTGGAGAGCCTGCCTGGCTCAGCAGGACGAGTCAGTGTTTCACCTCCACATCTGCCTGGGAGGGAACTGCAGCAATTCCCAACACCCTTCAAAACTACACTGGCTATTAGAGAGGAACATGGACTGCAGGATAAACTAAGACTCAAGATCACTCGCTTGGGAATGTGACTGCAGATTGCTCTTGCTCCCACTAGCTTTACATTTTTATTCACAAGCTCTTTTTGCTTTGTCTTTGCACGTGAGTTGTTTTTCTTAACCTGTTTCTGGAATTCTGCTGGAAATGTCAGTGTCTGCGTAATTACTGAGCCACACTGCAACAACAAATGGCTATTAATTTAACTCTTCCAGATCAGATTCACACTGTCTGTACACAGAGCGCAGCCCCAGCAGCTCCACAATACGAGCTGAAGTCCTGTGCTAAAGGGAAAGATGCTTAATTTCTGCTTGAAATTCTCTCAATTCCAATTTCCTATTTTTTATGTGCATTCCTGATGGGTGATGACAGACTTGTTTGTATCAGAAGTGACCATTAGTTGTTAAGAGAACAACGTTGGTGTGTTGATATTTATCACCCACGGAAACAACAAGTACTCTCAGCTTAAGCATTACAGTGTGCTCCTTGTGTTTTGCAGCAGTTAAAGACAGCTAGGACAGAAACAGGGATAGTAAGATGAATGTGTCACATTGATCCTGTCAGCACAGTTTCCCTCCTACAATTTGGCTGGGAAAAGACAACCCCAAAAATACTAATTGACATCCTAGAAAACAGGGGGGTCTCAGCAATACTTTCCATTAAATATAGTCCTTAATATTACAGGAGAAATGAAGTGTGAGGGCCTGATGTGCTTACAACCTATAGTGATTTCAATGGTAATTTGGGCAATTTACTTCTGTTCTCCAGCACTGTTCAGTATGCTGGGAGGTGGCAAGTACTGACAGAAAAGGAGAGGGAGCTTACATACCCTCCTAACAGGTTAAAGTATTCCACTGGGAATAAAGACCCAAATAAAGAAGAAACTTCCCACCAGTCAAACCAAAAGGCATTTAGGGGATTTGAGCAGAAGAAAGCTGGTGAAGATCAGATCTCCCAGTTCAGGGCTGCATGGATAGGGAATGTCTCAGTATAGACTTTAAGGTCAAAAATGCATTTATAAAGTAAAGAATCTGTGCAGTGAGGAGGGCTGTTACCTCGTAATGAAGGCGGCGAGCCTTGCTCATGGCTGGGAGGCTTGACTGCTTCCCACTGATGTTCCTGAACACTTGGAAGACCATAAAACACAGGAAGAGGAAATAGAGACACAGGCAGATTCCCGCAACTATAATAAAGGCCATCTGGGCAGTGTGAGTCAAGGGAACATGGTATGAGCTGAACAAGGAGAACAGAAACATTATTCAAGTGATTCCCTTCTTTTAGTGTCATCCCAAAGGTCAAAATTGCACTTTTACTTGATGAGCTTGGTGGGGAGCAGGGGCTCTGTGACCCCACACTCACCAAACACTGCCTGGGTGACATTGCCAAGGAGATTTGGGGAGCTGTTGCCAGCCAACAAGCTCCAGTGAGGCTCCTGCAAGAGGGATGGGTGTTGTGGAAGGGGAACTGATCCCATTAGCTTATCTCAGCCCAGGGATCAAAATTAATGGCAGCATAACAACCCCTTTCAGTAGGATCTGGAAGAGCAATGCATGGAAATGCCTCAGCAACGCCTGCCTGAGTAATAGCAGCAAATGGAGGTCCCCAAAGCGGATGCTGTTGAGGCTGGGGGGTAAAGGGTCATGGGTGCTGGTGTTATTGTGATGACCCCCAGGACCTGAATTCCCCACGCTTCCCTGCAAATCTCAGACATCTTGGAGAGGTTCAGTTCTGCAGTGACTCCCCCAAGCACAGCACCAGTCCCTGGGGTACCAGCTCCAAACCTGCCAGGGCGGCTTCTTCCAAATGACACCAGCATCTCCAGCCCCCCCCTCACAGCCCTGGGATGCCAGAAGGAGGAGGGTTTCCCCACACTCTCTCTCTCCCATCAACCCTGCCATGAGCTGGGGTGAAGGATACAGCCAGCTCTGTGCCAACTTCAGTGGTCCAGATGCTGTAGAAGGGGTTCTTCAGCTGCACTCCCCTGCAAAGAGGAGAGACATCACTGAGGCTGTCACAGAAGCCAACAAGCTTAACCTGCTGGTCCCTGCTGCAGGAGGTGGCCAGAAGTCTCAGCTCACAGTGTGCACCTACCTCTCACACATGTCAAAGATGAAGAGGCAGAAGGAGCCAACAGCTATGGGTCCAACCTGCTTCCAGTACCCCGAGAGACGATTCCTCTCGTTCTGGTCCTGATCAGAGGGTCAAGAAGTGGAGAGGAGGAAGAGAAAAAGGAGAAGCAAGTCAGGCTGAAGTCCTCTTGCCTGGTGCAAGCCCCACAATGTTGTTTGCAATGATTAACAAGCACAGGGGAGTTGCAGGGTATCACTGCAACTGGGGCTGGAAGCCACCTTCCCTTCTGTGTGGTACCCACCATCATGTGCTCCCCACAGAAGATGATCCAGAAAGACAGGAGCATAGCATAGAAAATGCCTTGTCGAATGTCTCCGAAGAGCAGCATCCAAGTCCAGTCAAATCCGATGGAAAACCACTCCACGGGGATGTTAATGAATGTCATGGAAATTCCTAGAGCAAAGATGACCCTGGAAGGGCAGAAACGCAATCTCTTTCCAGCTTGCTTGTTCCTCAACTTGAGAACAGAGCCCCAGCAGCCAAAGCTGTGCATGAGGAGCAACACAAGAACACCCAGCACTGCGGGGCAGTGTCAGCTCCTGCCAGCAAACCCTGGGGGGCTGAGCCCCTGTGAGCAGCTGTGGACAAACGCAGCTCCTCATTCCCTGTGGGTTTAATGGGCAAGAAGTTAAGCTATCGAGGTCTCCTGCTCCCAGTGAGCCTGGGTGGAGGGAGGGGACAGGGAAGAGACCATTCCTGTCTCTCCACACATAGATTGTGGGAGCAACAACCACCTTGGTCAGCGTGCTCTCACTTGAGGGTCACCATATCCAACACACAAGCCCCTACTCACTTCTCCAGCAGCACAGGAGCACGTGTCATCAGTGTGATCCGTCTCCAGTACCAGACCATGATGATTAAAATGCTGGGTGTGAGGAAGGTCTTCATGGCAAACCACACTTTTGTAAAGCCTCCGTTCTGATGGATGCCCTAAGGAAAAAAAAACAGGGTGGAATGCAACAGCTGTAAAGGGTTTAGCAACATTACTCCATGCTTCTCCTTAGGGGATCTGACAGGAGAGGCATGTAGGCAGTAGTACATGTAAGCACATGTAGATCACAGAATCCCAGACTGGTTTGTGTTGTAAGAGACCTTAAAGCTCCTCCAGCTCCAACCCCTGGCACGGGCAGGGACCCCTTCCACTAGAGCAGCTTGCTCCAAGCCCCTGTGTCCAACCTGGCCTTGAACACTGCCAGGGATGGGGCAGCCACAGCTCCTCTGGGCACCCTGTGCCAGCGCCTCAGCACCCTCACAGGGAAGAGCTTCTGCCTAAGAGCTCAGCTCAGTCTCCCCTCTGGCAGGTTGAACCCCTTGTCCTATCACTCCAGTCCCTGATGAAGAGTCCCTCTCCAGCATTCTTGTAGCCCCCTTCAGATACTGGAAGGCTCCTGTGAGGTCTCCATGCAGCTTCTCTTCCCTAGGCTGAACAGCCCTGACTTTCTCAGCCTGTCAAGATGCAGCTACTCTTTGAAGGACATGGTTTATCCAACACAGGAAAGGGAGCAGGTTCCTATTTAGCACCCAAGGTGCCTGAGCAGGCTTCAGAAGTCCTGAAAACTAATACCAAGACACAGCTTCCACCTCGAGGTGCAGAGCACTCAGGAGAGGGACACTGACACAGCATGGAGAGAGCTGGCAGAACTGCTCTCAGACAAGTAACAAGATACTCATGAAGCCAAGTCACCGCCGGTGGGAAGAGCATCAGCCAAATGAATGCGTCTCTCCGGACACACATCCCTCCCACCTCTGTCTGCAGTCACCACAGCTCACTGCTCCTGCTGAGAGGGATGGTGGTGGGAGGAAAAGCACCAGCCATAAGGGAGGGCAGGAGCAGGGACAGCTGACAGCCAACCCAAACATCTGCATGGTCATAGCCAACGCCAAGAGAGACCAGGTCCCCTCTGAACCCTGCTGGCCTGTTCCTCCTGAGCTCCAACCCGTAAGAGGCAGGGCTTAATCAGATGGAGGACTCATCACTCAAGCCAGACTGTGCTGGCGAGGAGAGGACACAGGGGAGCTCCCAGAGCCATGGAGGTGATCCCAGGGCAGTGCAGGAGGGTGGCCCTGCTCCAGGCTTGGGGAAGGCTCCTCAGAAGAAAGCAGTCAATGAGGGCACCCCTTGGGAAGGAGGGAGACCACATCTGCAGGCAGGAGCTGCCCATGCTGAAGAGCAGGACCTCGCTGTGGATCAGAGGAGCCCCCAGGCAGACAGCACAGGCAGAGGCAGGTCAGGCACTTACCACGAGGCGGATGTCCTTGATCTCCCCGATGCCCACGTTAATGCCCTTCCTCTCGTTCACGGGCAGGCGGATGTTGAGCAGGTAGTACTTGTGAGCCACGCTGCCGATCTCCATGAAGGGCAGGAAGTCACAGTCATAGTGACGGCCCTCCGACTCCAGGGTCTAGAGAAAGGGCACAGAATGCTGTGGTCAGCCTTGGATGGGCTCCCTCCATGGGGAGGGTGTGCAAAACCCTAACACTGGGACCACTGCTAGCACTGAGAGCCTGTTTGCCAGTTCCAGCCTTCCTGGGGAGAGCCTGTGACAGACAGTGCCTTGGGGACATTCTTCAAAGGTTTTGCTGGTTTGGGTCAGAGTCAACAGCAGGTTCACCTTTCGGGCTCTTGAATAGTCCCCAGAGTCAAAGGAGCCTCTCAAGATGAAAGACTACATTAGGATCCAAGCCTCCTCCCTCAGCAAGCACCACTTAAGCCCAAACAAAAGATGCAGCTCCCTCACACGTATCTTGATGTGCAGTTTAAGTCCTGTTCTACTAGCAATGCTCCTCTCTGTACCTCAGATGTGTTCACTGCATAGATGTGGCTGTATGGGAGGGCACAGGTGTCACTGGAGATGTAAGTGGTTGCTGAAAGGGACTGTGAAATGGGAGAAGACACAGAGCTGAAAACCATGGCCTGGGGAAGAGACGCCAGATTAATTTAAGCACCGGAATTACAGTCTGCAGCACAGGAAGAAACATCTGGATTTAAACAAGATGCTGTTCTCATCCGGCTGTGCTTGCTACCCCTCAGCCTTCGAGCTTGGGGCACTGAGAAGTTCTAACAAACATCTCCGGGTTCTTGGAACGCTGCTGTGTCCCTGGGGGCTACATCCCCACCACTCCTGTAATAAGGTCGTGTTTATCACAAGCACAAGATGGAAAGGTCCAAGTTCTCTAAGATGGTTTGCGGTACACAGAGCTCAAAGCATTTTTGTTCCAGACAACACCTCTGCAACACCTCACACCTCTTCTCCCTTACAGCTGTAAGTCTACCCCAACTTCACCCCCTTCTCTTGTATCACCAAACAGGACCGGTTGTGCATGGAGCTCGTCAGGTTTTCACAGGTTTTGAGCTGACACATTTTGAAGTTATGATTGAACAATTCCATGCTTCTAGGAAGCACCAGGGAGGAAAGGAAATCAATTCCCAACACAATCCACACCCCCCACCTCCAGCATCATCAAAGCCCCTTACTTTTGGCGAGCCAAAGGTGCATTTCAGCTTCCTGATCTCTATTGCATGTGCTATTTCCTTCCAGTCATCAAACATGTCATCACGATACGCCAGCGACACATCCAGGGTGATCTCTGCATTCTCTTCTGCAAGAGTAAGGAGACATCAGGCTTGTGAGAGAGGAATGGTACAGAGGATCAGATGGGTACCAGAGCCTGTAGACACACAGAGGACCTTACAGAGACCCACAGCTATGGAGGGGGGTGGAAGATTTTGCATTCCAAACACCACAGATGAAATCACCCTTTTCAAAATGTTTATCTCCTTTCCAGCAGAGAAGGAGGAATCTTTACTGGTCATAAAGGTCTGACACTCTCCTAATGTACCACGACTTACAGCTTATGTTATGGCTGTGGGTGAAGAGCATTATTTATTCATACAGCATTAGAAATAATAGTTCATGTAGAACTGGAGCCCAGACAGCTGCAGAGACAGAGTAAGCCAAAACCAATCCAACAGCCTCTTCACCAGGGGCTGGCTGAGGGATAATAAGACAGGCTTCTATCTAGACCTTCTGCAGGTAACACAAGGTCCTTCTGCTTCAGGAAGCGACTATATCACATCATAGGATTTGCTTTAAATCAACACTGAAATAGTGTTTATAGAAAACCAGAAAAAGATGAAGTACATAACTCTGGCTGGCTAGATGAGCTCTAGAAAGGGGAAAGCATGCAACTATCATAGAATGGTTGGGGCTGAAGGGACCTTAAAGCTCCTCCAGCTCCAATCCCTGCCATGGACAGGGACACCTTCCACTGGAGCAGCTTGCTCCAAGCCCCTGTGTCCAACCTGGCCTTGAACACTGCCAGGGATGGGCACCACTTCCAGGGATGGAGCACTTCTGTTGTCATGCCTAAATGAACAAAGCCATCTATTAATGTAACCTTGTGTTTCTTCTGGCTGCAAGCACATCATCCATAAACACTGGAGCCCAACCTCTTGAAGGTCTAGAACACGGCCCTTAACAACAAGATGCATTCTACCAAAGAGATGTTAAATGAAGGAAACAAAAAGGGTCACTGGGATCTTTGGGTGGATGGAAGGAAGGAAGCAGGGAAAGGCCCTGCTGGGCAGGGTCATAACTCATCACCAGAAGTATAAATTGCTTCAGAATTGTCCAGAACTTGGATCCTCTGCTCTTCAGAGATAAGCCAGGGTTCCCAGAGTAAGAGCACACGACTCAAACCTCCTTTAAGAAGAAATTTAACCCCCCCTCAACTGTAGCCGTGCTGGCCCTGCTGGAAAACCCCTCAGGAACAGCCACACATGCTGGAGGTGACCGTTTCTGCATGGGGTGTTCAGCTCAAGCCATTCTCCATTAGACTTCTGAAACCCTCCCCTCCACATCCACACCAGCACCGATCTGTTCCTGCCTTTACGGATGCACCAACGGGCACATGAGTAAACACACACTGAGCTCATGGGGAAGGTCACCACGTCAAGTTTGCATGGGACCAGGCAGCTCAGCCTCTCCTGGACGTGTCACAGGGAGCACAACTGCTTTTAGATACGCTCTTGCTAGGAGGCTGCTGCTGCAAGAAGGAAATGAGGCTGGAACAGGCTTATTTAGGTGCCATAACTGAGCAAGTTCATGAATTACAGTTGAAGGCTGCCAAGGAGCAACACATAAACATGCTTTAAAAACCCAAGGCAAGTCTGTACCAGCTCTACCAGATGTAAAACCCTCCTATTGACCAGGCACAGATCCCAGGGAAGGCTCTGAAAGAGAAACATGTTCTGAAATGAGTATACGTGTGCTGCAACCTAACCTCTTTTCATAGACCAACACACTCTGAAAGCCACAGCTGTTGGGAAAGCTGTGGAAGAGCACTGCAAGATGGCTATGGAACCATCATCCATGGAGAAGCGTTGGAAAATGGCAAGGGAACCACTTGTGCCCCTGATCCAGCGCTGCTCTCACTGCAGACTGCTCACCCTTGCAAGCTCGTGGCACACTTTGAGCTCAGGAGGTCAGAAATGCCTCCGTGGATCTAATCTGAGCCACACACACATTCCACCAGGGCTGTGGCACTGCACAGCCAGACACCAACATGTGCCATCCCGTAAGGATCTGAAAGGCTTACACAATATCGACACCCATAGCTCTGCACCAGGGGCCCTCTGCATGGGAACAGGGCTGGCTGCTCTCCTGGCAGCACATGGGAAGGGCTGCAAAGACACATCAAGCCTTGATGAGCTTTGAAGTTCAGCTCTGAAAGCAATCTGGTCTTCATAAGTCTGAAGGGAGGCTGTGTCATGTCTAGCAGCAAGCAGGAGTCTTTCAAGCCTGGGGGTCCCACATATTTGTCATCTTCTTCAGCTACGTTTTTGCTGGGACAATGTGGCATACTCACCCCAACCGATGGGAAGGGGTGTGGGTGGTATCCGGGGTCCAGACTTGCTATTTATAGTGTTTGAAGGTGGCTCCATTACATATCTGATGCGGATGCATCAAGGTTTTTCTGAGCATTTAGTTTCTTTCCACACATGATCAATAGCATCCAGACTGGTGTCAGGTTCCTTTCTGCAGCAGCCATTATTCAGGTTGCCATGAAACATGAATTTGCTCAGATCTACTATTTAGAAGACCAGCAAAACAGATAAATGGGAACATAGAGTTAAACTTGGCCCAGCTACAAAGAACTACAAACTTCATTTCAGAAGCCATAAAACCAAGTGGAATGCTTGGGATTGAATCCAACAAAAACAGCTTTTGTTATTTCTTCTTTGCAATCCAAATGTTGCTGTTGCCATCGAGTATGAAAAGCAGAAGGCAGAAGATGTGCTGGTGTGGGCCTTTACAGGCGGGTGGAATAGAACCTCCCTCTACATTTCCATCAGTCTCTGTGTTTGGGTAATGTCCCCCATAGAAAGAGGAATGTGCAAAGACCCTTTGAGACTGTCACTGTAAAATACATATAAATATGTGTGTATATATATATACACACATAAACATATACACAGGGAGAAGGGAGAGAAGCAGCAGGTGATGTTCCACCATGCTTGGTTTCAAGACACAAGAAAGCTGTTGGAAACCAGTGTTATTTACTACCAAAACAGTGGAGCAAGAGGCAAGGACTCACAGCGAAGCCAGTCTTTACTTCTGGAAGTACTGAAAGATCAGAGTGTTTTAACCATTCGAGGCTGAGCCACAGCAGAAGGGGTAAAATACATGTAATAAAGAGAAAGCACCACTGCAAACCTGTGCTAAGCTCCTCAGAGGCCAACCTCTTTGAGGAAAGCAGTTATTCAGTTCCTCCACACATGAGGATCAAGGCAGAAATCTCTGCCCTATTCAGTACCAAGAGATGAAAAGCCCCATGCCAGGAAGCTTCATCCCTCAAGGACCATGTCAGAGCACCTCCTCGTGGCACCCTCCAGATTAACTTTGCCTACATAGATCTTGGGGATGACATCTAGATTATTTGGAGCCTGGAGAATCACTTTCGCTATGAGCAGCTCCAGTGCTGAGTGACAACCTCACCGGTGTCACTGGATAAGATTGAAAACCCTACAGAACACAGACAGGTTTGTTTAGGTGATTATGCATTCCAGGTATGAATGATGAGAAGACACACTCCTGTGGGGTTCCAGCTTTGAGCTTTCTTGCCGAGTCTCCAGTTGCAAGGCTACACATGGAACCATAGAAACATCAAATGGTTTTTGTTGGAAAGGAGCTTAAAGCTCCTCCAGCTCCAACCCCTGCCACGGGCAGGGACCCCTTCCACTAGAGCAGCTTGCTCCAAGCCCCTGTGTCCAACCTGGCCTTGAGCACTGCCAGGGATGGGGCAGCCACAGCTTCTCTGGGCACCCTGTGCCAGCGCCTCAGCACCCTCACAGGGAAGAGCTTCTGCCTAAGAGCTCATCTCAGTCTCCCCTCTGGCAGCTTAAAGCCATTCCCCTTGGCCTGTCCCTACATCCCTTGTCCCAAGCCCCTCTCCAGCTTTCCTGCAGCCCCTTCAGGCACTGGAGCTGCTCTCAGGTCTCCCCTTCAGGAGCCTTCTCTTCTCCAGGCTGCCCCAGCCCAGCTCTCTCAGCCTGGCTCCAGAGCAGAGCTGCTCCAGCCCTCGCAGCATCTCCATGGCCTCCTCTGGCCTCGCTCCAACAGCTCCACGTCCCTCTTGTGCTGCTGCCCCAGAGCTGGATCAGGGCTGCAGGTGGGGTCTCACCTCTAGAGATGCTCTGGAGCAGGTCAGAGCCATGCCCCTGCAGTGAGGGACTCCCCAGTACCTGCCACTCTCTGAGCACCAGTGTATTTTTTCACATTGGCATTTTACTGCCAGACATTCGGTGCCCAGGATCTTTTCCATGATTCACTTTGCTCTGTGACATTCACACAGGATGGCTTTACTCACTGTACAATGGGCTAAAAATAGAGAAGTTGTTTCAGAAGGTGGCTCTGTGCCATCTGCATACTAATACAGCTGTCTGGAAAGGAACATATGCAAGGGAACAGAGGAAGCACTAGAATTATTTGCATTGCATTCCCATGCTTCACCAGCTCTCTAAAATTACAAAACCCTCCAAGGAGACCAAAATGGGCTGAACTTGAACAGGAGTCGGCAGGGCTCAGCCAGCCCCACTGTACACAAGGGCTTTCCAGCTGCAAAGAAACCAGGAGACGTCTCACTACATTTTAAGCTCACTGGATGGAAAGAGAGATGAAAACGTTGGTTTTTTTTTTTTTTACAGTGAAAGTCTGTAAAGGCCCCTCCGTGCTTTCTGCCATCTGATGCATAAAGGTGTCATTAGCTGATGCCCAGCGCTTTGTCCTCAGGGATGATGCATTCCTGCATGTCAAATGGTCAGCAGTTTCAGGTTTACTTTCCCACAAAGTTAAACTGAGGCAGGATGAGCCCACCTCTAGGGGCTCCTCAAGCCTCTGGCAGCCAGGGAGCCAACAGCCCCCAGGTCCCTGCTCCAGCTAAGGCTGTTAAACAGAACTGTGGCTGCCCCATCCCTGGCGTGTCCAAGGCCAGGCTGGACACAGGGGCTTGGAGCAAGCTGCTCTAGTGGAAGGGGTCCCTGCCCATAGCTTTAAGCTCCCTTCAACCCAAACCAGTCTGGGACTCTATAAACACAAGGGAAGTAGCTCAGCTTCTTAACATCTGCATTTTTAAAACATCAGCATTTCAAAATCATTCCTGAACATCTGCGTTAAGGAACTCCAGAGCAAGTTTCCAAGATGAACGTGATAAAGGCTGGTTTCTCCTCCTGCAAGTGCCAATCCCACAGGATGTTGCAGGATGCCTGGCCCCTGCAAGCCTCAAATTGACTTTAACATCTTTGGACCATGCTGCAGGGCTCTGGGAGCCAGCGGAGACCAGGATGTGTCCCCAGGGAGCAGGCAGCAGCTCCAGGCGGGTAAGAGCATCTGCAGTTAGCAGGCAGCAATGCTTTCCTAGATGATCTGAACAGCTTCAAGACGGTCATTACGAGGGTGACTGGCAGAGGCTTTAACACTGCAACGCCTTCCAGGAGCCATCCCTGGTTTGGCACCAGCCCCTGCTGGCACTGACTCCAGTAGGATGACTGCTGGCTTTGAGGTCACTCGAAGCTTAAGGGAGAAGAGGCTGGAATTGTCAGTTTAAGAGAAGAAGTGAGGTTATTTCACACGGTTGGTGTTTCACATCTTCAGTGTTGCCTCTCGAGGAGCTAATTCCAATTACCCCATCGACGAAGCTCTTGCACTGATGCAAAGTTAGCAGCGAGATACAGAGACACAAATGCAATTGTTTGGGCTTAACAAGATTTAGTTTAATAGCTTATAACCTCTCAGAGCATAATCTAGCAACCAACAACCACGTTACTCACTAGTTGCTTAGATTTTACACTTCATTTACATTTGGTTCAGCTTGGCACAAAGTGTAGGAAAACAACACTTGCAAGTACTTCCTTCACTCCAGGAGGGAAAACCTTCAAGATGTGTCAAGCAAGCTCACACCATAAGAAGTATTAAAGTCCCTTGTCTGCAAATGCTGCTTAGAAAACCCACCAGCAGCTACTGAACTGATAATGACCAGAAACGGAGCTCTTCCCCGCTGCAAAGTGGCAGAGCTGAGCCCAAAACCTGCCTTTAGCACCCAGAGGGTGGCCCAAGAGAAGCTCTTCTGCTTTTAAAGCTCAAAACCAGTTCCCACCTTTGAAGTCATGCAACACAAATACTGACCTGGAAAGGTTCCCTGCACTGAGGAGAAACACTGTCCTAGAATCAGTCACAGCCTGGCTTGTGTCAGAAGGGACCTTAAAGCTCCTCCAGCTCCAACCCCTGCCACAGGCAGGGACCCCTTCCACTAGAGCAGCTTGCTCCAAGCCCCTGTGCCCAACCTGGTCTTGAATTGTCAAGAGCTTGTTTAGCATCTTAGCAACCTGCTCCCAGGTGCTCAGCCAGGTACTGGCTCCAGCTCAGTGGTTTGACCTTAAACAGCCTCAGAACAAAGAGCTGTTTCCCTAAGCACAGCCATCTACTGAAGTCTAAGAAGCTGAAGCCTTAATAACCTTACAAAGCTACTCTTACCTCTCTATCTCTAAAATGCAGAGAGAACATGTATATAAGCTTTATACAATCTCATATTTAACTCATCTTAATGATGATACATTCTGGTGTCCTCAACACCAGGAACTGTTGGACACAGGACATGGAACTGTTGAAACAAGTCCAGAGGAGGCCACGAGGATGCTCAGGGACTGGAGCACCTCCTGTATGAAGACAGGCTGAGGAAGTTGGGGCTGTTGAGCCTGGAGAAGAGAAGGCTGCGTGGAAACCTCAGAGCAGCTTCCAGTATCTGAAGGGGGGCTATAGGGATGCTGGGGAGGGACTCTTCATTAGGGACTGTAGTGACAGGACAAGGGGTAACGGGTTCAAACTGAAACAGGGGAAATTTAGATTGGATCTAAGGAAGAAGTTCTTTACTGTGAGGGTGGTGAGGCACTGGAATGGGTTGCCCAGGGAGGTTGTGAATGCTTCACCCCTGGCAGTGTTCAAGGCCAGGTTGGACAGAGCCTCGGGTGACCTGGTTTAGTGTGAGGTGTCCCTGGCCATGGCAGGGGGGTTGGAACTGGATGATCTTGAGGTCCTTTCCAACCCAAACTATTCTGTGATTCTGTGATTTAACAGCCAGGAAGGAACAGGTCAATGCTGAGCACGCAAGGCAGTAAAGGAGATGTGTTGAAGCTTTCATGACAGCTTTACATCTACAGTGACATGGCTGTGAGCTGTCAGCTTCCCTGTACCAGAGCATGTTTGCTAGTCCACATCCCAGCCAAGCAGCCAGCTTCTAGACCAGAGCTGGTCCACCATATGGTTACATGAACACTAGAGCCAGACCAACAGACAAGCTGTGGCCAAAGAGCTACAGAAGCCCCAGTTCAATCAGTTGGAAAGTGAATTGTTTATTCATTGTTAGGTTATAGCTGTTAGACAGAAGGATTTCTCCCAAAACCACTTTAAAACACACATACCCATCCCTTCTTTCAGGAAGGGGCAGATCAGTCTTGCCTTTGCTGCTCCCAGCATCATTTTGCAGGGTTACTTCTGAGTTTGGGTTTTTTGGGGGAATTTGGGGTTTTGGTTTGTTTTTTAGGATATCTCTTCCAGGTACTAAGGGTGAATCCTAGTAAAACTGCTTCATCCACACTTCCTCTACCTATAGCTTTCCAGTTATACTGGACCCCTGCAGTTTCAAGGCCAGAAGGATGGGAAATCCATCAAATCAAACTTTCCATCAAATCCTAGCAAGAAAATGTGTCTAACAAGGACTGATGGAAGGTTGGGGCAACTACTTCAGTTCACACCAACCAACCTCAAACCAACGAGGTTAAAGCCATCATGATGACAAAGGCTCGGTAAATGAACACCGACTCTTCTGCAACCGGTGCCTGCTGGAGAACCTGTGCTTTAAGACTCAGACATGAACATTCCCTCTTATGGACCCCTCATATAAACTTACAGATCAATAATCTCATTTACCAAGTACTGTGGCTTGCAGTGTCAAAGCTGACCACAAAGTGCTTGGCAAGCACAGAGCAGAACTGCATAGCTTAAAGTCTCCAGCACTGAGAAGCCAGTAACTAGTTGCAGTGTGTGTGTAAATACATACATAAATACGTATTTATATATATAAAAATATAAATAAAGGATTTTTGAGGCAGTAACTTTCATAAAAATGAAAAGCCTCATGATCCCCTTTTCACCACCTCCACACAAGGCAAGACATCCAAACCAGAGCACAGCAAGGTGATGCTGCTGCTCCAGAAGGAATATCCCCACCCCTCACCTGCTCCGGCAGATCTTCATCTCTGGCACTGCCTTGCATGGCCATAACCAACCCAACCTTCTAACTGGTTAGAGAGCTCATCCAGCCAAACCTGAGCTTCTGCTGAGGAGGCTGCAGCATGCAGTTCATGGACAGGGACAGCAGAGCCAGCAACAGGCACAGGCTGGGAACGTGGAGAAGCAGGAGGAAAGAAGCACCTGGAAGAGCTGGGCTGTGTTATCAACTGCAAGCTGCTGCTGTGCACTCAGCATCTTGAAAACTCTATGAAACCCAGAAGTGCATGCTGTGAAAGCAAACGGCTGGGTTTAAATCAGTGTCCTTGCTGATGGTCTACGTACTTTAACAGTGAACCTGCTCAGCTACTCACTAGTGCAGCGTGAACAGCTCTCCCTGCAAAGATACATACTGAAATCATGGGATCATGGAATGGTTTGTGTTGGAAGGGAGCTTAAAGCTCATCCACTTCCAGTCCCCTGCCACATGCAAGGACACCTTCCACTAGAGCAGGCTGCTCAAAGAAATACCTCATTGCTCACTCCCACCTTTAGGACATGCTCCTGTATCACGAGCTGTATGGAGGCACCATAGCAGTTGGCATATGATGTGAGATAAAGGCAACTGCAAGAGGAAGACATGGGGAAACCAGACCACACTCAGCACCTAATGACAGAGAGTGACTTACTTAGGTCATTGTCCATCTTGAATGCAATGTCCAGCTGCATGATGAAGAGCATGAACTGGAACCAGGGGCTCATCTCCTTGCTGGGGAGGGGAATGTGCACAGCGAACACGATGTCGTTGGCTTCAATCTGCCTGCTCACCGCCTCGTCAAAGTCCTTGAGCTTCTCACAGTGGTTGGGTCCCCAGGGCATCAGCCACTTGGTTTTGTGGTGGTTCTTCCTTACATCAATGCACTTCACTGACATGTAAGGAACAGCTGTAGTGGGGCTGGGAGCTGTAAATGGAAGAGAACCACATTTTTAGCATCTTTAGAGATCTTAGTGGTTTCCCCACCAAAATAGGCAGCTCCCCCCCCTCAACTACTTGAAGGCAATTGAAAACAAATGCATCAAATGCTTCTCCTTCCCAGCTCCTTGGTCCTGCAGTTAAGTAATTAAGTTTATTACATCTACAGACGTACTCCTGACTTTGTAGTGGGATCAAATTAGGATTAGCTGAAGCAGCTGGAATCTGCTGGGTCAGTCTCAAGATACCTCAGCTACACCAAAATCATACTGGAAGTTACTGGCACCTTTTCCTGTGCAATACACCCTTCTGCTTTGCTCACTTGAACAAATCCACATGCAAAGTTTGTGCCTGCATCACAAACCCAGACAGATGAACTCTTCCTAAACCTCGTGGTCACCACAGAGCCACACTCCTTGGGCAGGAAGCCTTTTCTCACTGCTGAATCACACCATGCTTGTTTAAGAACCCCTGGTAAAGGGAGAGCAGCACCACTTTGCATCTAACCCAGCTCAGAGCCATCACCAGCATCTGCTGGCTGCAGATGTGCTGCGGGAGCCATCTCAGCCTCAACAAAGCACGGGATAAACGGGTCACCTCCATAGTGCTCCAAAAGCCCTTGCTCCCCCATTGCTGCTCACTGTAGAGACACACTGCATGAAGGTACTGCTTCCTTTGGCTGTAAGTCAGGTGTGAATTAACAACTGTTAGAGCCAGACATTTGTCTCTTTCCCTTTTAGACACAGGGTTTTGAGATACTGGGGGGAAAAGAAACTGAACAGAGGGCTTGGCTCCAAAATGCTCCCCAGACTCTGCCCTGTGACCATCACCACGGACAAGGGACATGGCTTTGTGCCCATTTTCATCGTATTAGGATGATGTGCAACATCCCAGATCAGACAATGAAAACTAGTGAGTAAACTGCACAGGCTTTACAGCAATGAGGAAACAGTCCAAGTGTGAAGCACAAATAGGGATGAAAGCAGAAGAGAAATGCATCCCCCTCCAGCCAGATTTTCAGCATAACACCTCCAGATCTGAGAGAAAGAAAAGGCTTTCAAAACTCGAATACATTTCCAGTGTCATTCTGCCATGCAGAGACTTCTCCTGACAGTGCTGCTGCCCTGTTCTTCCAGTATCATTTGGGAAGTACACATTTTAATGCCACTTTAAGGCATCACGGAACCAGCAAACCATGAGGACAAGCAGAGCTGTCCTCATCTCCCCAGTGCACTCCGAGGGGCTTCTATGGATCAGAGTCCAGAAGCTGGTTTGGGGTTTCTTTCCCCACAACAGCCAGTTCAACACATTCTGATGTCCAATCCATTTCACTGCTGTTAAACCACAACTGTCCTGTTTTCTGAAGTGTCACCAGGAATGTACCATTGGACATGGTGTAAAGACCTCCAGCTCCACGGTTATGGGAAAGCAGATGGAGCAGGTTAACTCTCTTTTTAATCTGTCTAAAAGAGTTTTCTTGGTGTCTGTTTTCACTAGAATTTGAAGTTACACAATGCAAGACATGAAATGGAAATGAAACACTGAACTATCCAGCCCTTTCTAAAATAAGGCTTGAAACTCAAGAATCAAAGTGCAAATTTAACTTAATAATGTAAAAATGCTCCAATGCAAGTGGTAAGCATAGAAGTGTTCCTATACTATGGAATTAAAACAGAAGTAGCACATAAAATAACAGATATCCAAGTGTACAGAATAAGTGCAGCCTAAATCACAGAATCCCAGCCTGGTTTGGGTTGAAGGGACCTTAAAGCTCCTCCAGCTCCAACCCCTGCCACGGGCAGGGACCCCTTCCACTACAGCAGCTTGCTCCAAGCCCCTGTGTCCAACCTGGCCTTGAGCACTGCCAGGGATGGGGCAGCCACAGCTTCTCTGGGCACCCTGTGCCTCAGCACCCTTAATGTTGAAGTCTCCAGAGAAACACCACTGAGATGGCCACAGAGAACAGGGAAGGAGCTGGCCAGTCCATGGGCTATTCTCACGTTATCCTCATTCCAAGGGAGGGTTCAGGACTTCCTGTGCACGTCACAGCCCACCAAAAAGCTCCAGGAGCAAATCTAACACCCTACCTCCACAATTCCACCTGTTTCAATGAGTAAAACAAACCCTAACTGCAGAGCACCCACCAGCCACCCCCAGCCCCATCCAGGGCAGAGCCTCACAGGGCTGCCGAGCCCAGCACGCATCCGCACACACTACACCCGGATGATTCAGACCTGGCTCCCTTGTAATTTGGACGCAGCATCACAACAGCAGCTCTATTGCTGTTTGGGAGCCAAGCCAGGAACCCTGCGTAGCATCTTCCCTCGTGTGTCACCTCATTGAAGATGACATCCCTGCTGCTTCCTACGGGCAGGGGAGCGATGACTCAATGTGCGAGTCGGGAGGAAGTTATTCAAAAGCAGTTTATAAACAGCATTTTTTATATCTTTTTTTTTGACAGCAATAAGTTTCTTGTAGCTGCAAAGCAGCAGGATGCTGGCATCAAGGCTGGAAGGGATTTGCTTAAGCAGGAATAGTCCCAGGTTCATTCCTGCTCTGGTTATTAATCCATAGCTTAAGTGCAACACAGACTCACTGCTGCATCTCAAGCCCCACTGCATCCAGCAGCCCTCCAGGAACCACGGAAGCCTCATACGTGACAGCAGCCCCAAAGCAGAAATCATTGACGTGCCACAAAGAAACACCAAAATAGAATAAAATAAAGCATTCAACAAACAAACTCAAGCTGCAAGCCCAGGGTTACAGAACACTTGAATTAAGGACATGCATAAATCAGTGCGACATTCCTTTATCCTGCCTCAATGCAGAGCCCGGTTACCATGGCTAAAAGTGCAGCTGTGAGTGAGTATTAGGAATATTGTGGTGAAATAAGCCAGGCATTCAGAGCTTTTTAACTCAGAGACCTTTGTGTGATTGAAAGTAGGCATTTCTGAATTCAGAGACATCGAGTTACTTCTACAGGGAAAATGAACATCTCTTGCTTTGATGCGACTCATTATAGCCATAAATACATGTTTTCATCGCGGACTGATTTTAAGTACTTGGCATCCCCCCTCAAGTATCCCCTCTGCCAAAGTTACAGCTTGGAGGAACAAGAGACAATTACTCCATCTATTCCTCGTCGGGAACTGCACACCAAAGGAACGTCGGCACTTGGCTTCCATTACTTCTTTGGCTCCAGTCCCATTAAATTCAAGTGAGTGTTGAACCAAGTGGAAAAAACTGCTTTGGGAAACTGCAGCCAAGTCAACTAACAGCATTACAAAGTGCTATGGCAAACAAAGCCAGCACCGAGGGACCTCAGTGAGCACGTGGTGCCGGGCAGGCTGCTTTCAGCCAGTCTGCCTGTGGGGCTGGGAGATGCCTCAGCTTTCTATATTAAATGATATCTGTCAGCCTGTAAATAATTCAATAGCCATTTGTGCATAATCCAGTGGAGAAGTCCCAGCCCACGTTCCAGCCTGCTCGCTGCGATGGGAAGCGCTGCAGTGATGCAGGTAGCACTTGGAGGGGTTCAGAGCTTTGGTCAGGAAGGTTTGGCAGAAGCCCATTGGGAACGTGGCCCCAAGAGCCCCCAGGAAGCATCCCCAGCAACCCCTTACACCAAGGGGTTCATCCCCTGTGGTGTTGGACACCAGAAGCCATAGGCTTGAGGCTGCCGGAGATACAAACACTGTCCAAGGATGCTTCCAGCCTCCCTGTGCTTAAGGGACAAACTTCCCACAGAGCAGTTCAGAGGCAGGATGATTCACAGCAAACACTTTCAGAGCAGCAGCAGGATCTCCAAGGAGCCATGTGCCCGTGCCAGAGGGAAGCAGGCAGGAGGGGTCGGGCACCACCAGAGCTCCCGTCAGCTCCGATGGGACAAACCTGCATTAAATCTTCCTTAAAACTCCAGGCAGGCACAGAGAGGAAAACAAAACCACTGGAGCCTGAGCAGCCTCTTTCGCAGCTCACTGGCTTTCATTCCAGTCTGGAGAGTGAATTCAGTTTAACCTCTTTGAAGTTTGTTTGCATACACGATATAAACACATTTATCTTTAAAGCTCTGCAGTTAAAGCCATTCCCCTTGGCCTGTCCCTACATCCCTTGTCCCAAGCCCCTCTCCAGCTTTCCTGCAGCCCCTTCAGGCACTGGAGCTGCTCTCAGGTCTCCCCTTCAGGAGCCTTCTCTTCTCCAGGCTGCCCCAGCCCAGCTCTCTCAGCCTGGCTCCAGAGCAGAGCTGCTCCAGCCCTTGCAGCATCTCCATGGCCTCCTCTGGACTCACTCCAGCAGCTCCGCAAGCACAGGGGGTCCCAGCAGATGCTGCTGTTCCCTACCAAGGAAACACAGCTCCTTGCAATGGTTCTAGGCAGTGAGCCCTGGAGAACCAGGTGCTTTCAGCAGCATGGCCACCACTTCCCATGGACCCCCAAGGCAATTTCAGCTGGGTTTCACAGAAGACTCACTGGAGGTTACATGCAAGAGTTGCTTCAGTCTCTCTCTTTTCATCTTCAAAGTGCCATAGAGCCAATGGTACGCTGGCTCAAGCATACGGATTTTCATAGAATCATAGAATGTTTTGGGTTAGAAAGGGGCTTAAGATCATATTTCTGATCCCCAAGAAACAGCAGCAGTTGGGAGATGTTTCCAGAGGGGGTGGGTGACCAAAATTCAATTGCTTTTGTTTTTCAGTGATCCAAAGCTACTCAGTCCTGTGTTGAGCTGTTTGCAGTGTTTTACCCGAAGAGAACAGTGTCATAGAATGACTCCGAGTAAGAGGATCTGCAGGAGACATCTCAGCATACTTTATATGTGTATCTCCATACTTTATATCTCCATACTGACTGGAGAGGTCAACGATCTTCAGACCTACTGCAGCAAAAGATGCCCCAATTTGGTTTCTCAGCACTGGTGACCATCCTCATTGCCAAGAGAGAGGATTGCCCTCCTGCGTCTCAACTGGAAAAGAAATTCTTCTGCTTCACGTAGACTAAACAAAGTGCAAGTGGAGACAGACAAAGTGATTCATCATGTGGCCAAGACACCCTGACCCATCCAACGCTGCCTCTGTCTGCCTGCATTCTCCAGAGCAAAACCCCCCAGAACTGGCTGGAGAAACTGAGCACCCTGCCCCAAACACCCAACAAAGGGGTAAACAGTAGGGTGCCCCAACCCTATCCATCACTGTGTTGTGCTTTCCCGAGACATTGGGTTAGATCCTGGAGACCACCGTGCTCCTAAGCTTGGCTCCCAGAAATCCTGAGAAGGGGAAGTTTCAATTCCATTCAGTGGGTGCAACACCACGGCCAGGTAAATGAAACAAACGGAGTAGTTTGAGGGGTGAGGAATTGGCAAGTTTCACTTGAGACTTAACCCTCCTGACTCGGTTACTTCAAAAGGAAAGCATTCATTCCCCAATCCATACATGCAGCTGTAGAACTGTTACTATTGTTTTCCAGGCTGGCCAACTTCAGCATCTCTCCAGTGCAGCAATAAGCACTTGTCTTTGGTTTCAGCTATACTGTCCACGAAGCAACCTATTAACACGTAAGCATTCATCTGCCCTTTCCCAAGGCAGAAAATAAGATCCCACCAGCAAAGGGGCTTACCTCAAGAACGATTCCCCAAGAGGAAAAAGAAATGCTGCTTGTCTGTATTTAAACGTAGATCTTGAAGTACAAACTCAATTTTGCTTTATTTTCGTTTTACAATATTATGTATGCCTAGATTCGCATGAGAGCCACCATCACTCACTGTACTAACTTCATTAAGTAGATCTTTAACAAGCTCCTGGGATAAACCCTTCCTTCCTCCTTCCCTCCTCCACACTGCTGCAAACAAGGGATTCAGCCCCAAGACAAGAACATCCCCTCTGCTCCCACAGGAATGCATGGTGTCTATTTGGTACCTTCTCCTCTCGAACCCCTCCAGCATTTCAAGTTAACCGCTGACCCCTGCTCTCGCCCCATCAACAACCCTTTAGAAGCTCTCAGTTGCATTGTGTCTACACTGATTAAAGCCTGAACCCTCCCGAGCTCACGGGGTGTTAACTTCTCCCGTGCACCAGCAGCATTCTGCTTTTCTACCCAATTACCCCCTCCCGCGCCGGCCAGCGCTGCCCAGCGAGCACACACAATGCGCTTCTGCTTCACTGCCCTCGCCAGCAGTGGGGCAGGATTAAACAAGCTAATTTAGCACCAGCCAGGCTCAGCTTCCCCAGCTACCGCAGGCAGAGCCCCGGTTACAATATACATAGCTCCGAGTTAGAAATACACATTTACAGCCACACAAAAGTCACCTCCCCTACCTCAGCTCGATGCTACAAGTTTCATACCTTGAGTCACCACTAAACGTTTACGTTACCATTTCTCATTACTCGTTACTATTTCACAAAGCCTATTTCTGAGCACTGCGGCACCGTTTCCGTGCAGAATTGCTGTGCCTTTAAACCACGTAATTCATCTTTGAAGAGCAAAGAAACCCACCTGGGAAAGGTTATTTCTTACGGATTTAATTCAGGCTTTTACCCAGACCATAATCCCTTAATGCCCCAGGGCACCATTTCCCTTCTTATTTACAGTGGGGGTCTCTAGACATGCTGTTGTAGATGAACATCCCTATTTCTATTGTCTCCAGTAGACTTTTTTCAATACCACAGGTTTCTGTCTCTGTTTCAGACGGAAACGATCATGCCCAATTCACCAAAGCCTACTTTGAGAGATTTCTGACCCAAGTCTATATTCTGCATCAGATGTTGAAAGCAAGACTGAAGGAATCTGTGCCCAGACATCCTCTAGTGACAGCAGCAGCTTCTATACCTTGCTTATAGGGCAGTGGGAGCCCTGACTTTGTTCAGGATACAACTGGATGGAAGGCAGTGCTTGGTGGCACAGACAGCAGTGCCAGACTCAAACCTAGGCTTAAACTGAAAACTGGCTGAAGAGACTTGGAGGGGGAGAAGAGAGCTGCCATGATCTGAGGTCTCCATCTGAGCACTGCAAGCAGCAGAAGAGTCCTGCTGGAGTTCTGAGGAAGTCCTGTGCCTTCTTAGGATGAAAGAGGGGGGAGAGATGAGCTCTCAGGCAGAAGCTCTTCCCTGTGAGGGTGCTGAGGCGCTGGCACAGGGTGCCCAGAGAAGCTGTGGCTGCCCCATCCCTGGCAGTGCTCAAGGCCAGGTTGGACACAGGGCTTGGAGCAAGCTGCTCCAGTGGAAGGGGTCCCTGCCCGTGGCAGGGGTTGGAGCTGGATGGGCTTTAAGGTCCCTTCCAAGCTAAGAGCCTTTAAAACTGAGCACACAGTCAGGATCCCCACTGTAAGAACAGGAATTCAAGCACCTTGCAAGGCTGCTGCCACCCAGCAGCAGGCAAAGGGCTTCTAAAGAGCAGTTTTGCTCTGAGATAAGGGCTTATTCCCTCAGCCCCAGGTAAGTCACAAAGCAAGAAAACCTTGTGAGGCACTACAGTACAAGTGTATTTGCTGGAAGAACTCAATGAACGACCTCCATAGTTCACAGACATATGGAACAGCAGCAACAGATGCACATACAGAGAGCATTTGCAGTACCAGATTCCCTAAACGCAGGACTGCGTGTTGAGAACTATTTTATTGCAAAGAATACAGGGGGAAACCAAGGAAGGTAGGCACTGCTTTACCGATGGCCACAGGCAGCTTGAGCCTCTTTCCAAGGCCTCCTTTGTCAATTTTCAACTCGGATGAAACGCATTTCCTGCACCAGCCAGCCAGGGTATTAAACCCGTGCAAAGAGAGGTCTAAAACAGCAGCATGCCCCGCTGGTATCCAGCGGCTCAACTCCGGCTGCACACCACGGATCACAAGATACCTTGAAACCACCCAGCGCTGAGGTATGTGAGGAATTCCATCTGCATTTGAATGGGAGGGATCAGATCCTGCTGGGGCAGCAGCCGGCGGCGGTCCCAGAGCACCAGGGACACCTTGAGCCCTTCAAAGGCTTTTGGAGGCTGTCAGGGTTACAACTTCAAACACCATAAACGTTATTTACTTCCTGTTAAACCCTTACCCTTTGCATGGCATAGGCAGCCAGGGCCATCACCACCTGCAAGCATTCAGGGCATGTTTAAAACCAAGGGGTTTAGTTAGTGCCAACACAAATGGCAAGAGGAGCACAGGAAGACCCGAGCTACAAGGCATGGAGTTTACCTGACGCATCTCTCCCAAGGTAACTATAGCTTAGGAGTGATACAGCTGTGAGAAGAGCAGAAAACAAGCACCTTGGGGGATTTAGAGCCTCTCTGCCTGCTCCTCAGGTCCCCAGCACAGCCATTTCTGCCTGGGAACCCTCCATTTGTGGCCCATTTGCCCATTCAGCTGCAGTTACAGCTCTTAAGAAGAGGAATCGAGCAGACCTAAACCAAACAGACATGACCTTTCATGTCTGCTTTTTCATCGGCTCCCGGTGCTCCTGCCAAGGCTGCAGCACAGCAGGAATGTGTCTATACAGAGGAGCCTATTGGCATTCATGTCCACGGTACCGCACAGCTCGCCCATCTCCGGAGAGGCCAGAGATGAAAGCAAGCCAGGCACATAAAACAGGCTTTGTCCCGCAGCACACAGGCGCCCTTCCCGAGCAGCCTGCATCCACGTACCTCAGGCAGCAGAGCCTCCTCCCTGCCGAAGGATCAGCTCAGCCCTGAAATCCCACCAGGAAGATGAAATCCTGGGAGCTCGGTGCTCAGGAGCCAAATCAGACATTTAGATAATGAACGGGATTGTTGAGAGCTGCTCAGGCAGTTATACACATGACTCATTATCTCTGGGCCAGACACCCGAGTCAGTTCCATTTGTTCCAGTCAAAACAACTCTGTTTTTTTCCCCCCTTAAGCCGAGGCGAGGGAGCAGTGAACCTGCACCTCCTTAAACGCATCCGCCTCCTCGCAGGGGACCCATGTGCTCAGTGAACACCTCCACTTCTTCAATCAGCTGGGTCTGTACAGTAACTAACTGCAGTGTGCCTGCTCCTGGACGTTGTCTTCACTAGCGAGAGGTTCCCCTGCACGCATCTGAACTGAAACCAAGATCCTGTGCAGCCTGGGGCAAGGTGCTCTTGGAGCCCTAGGAGTCGGTCACATAAAATAAACTGTCTTTTCAGTAACTTCCCCAAAGGAACAAACCAAACCACAGCGTCAAAGCAGGGCTATTGCTGCACAGAGCTCTGCGGTCTGATTTCCCCCTGTGCCCTCCACTTCAGCCATCCCATCTACCCAGCAGCTTTGCTCTTTGCTACAGCCTCCATAGTGCTGGGAAACCAGGGGCAGGACAAGAGGCACATCACTCTGCCTGGCTAAAGTAATGGAGAGAGAAAGCTGCAGGTTTGTGTGTCTGCCCTGCAGTGGTGGTGCTCAACCAGCAGCACAAAGCCCACGGAGAGGTGTGGAACCCTGCCCAGTGCCAGCAGCACCCAGCAGACTCAGCATCCTCTGGTACTCGCTGGGAGCTATGAAGCACCAAAGCGACCCACACTTCGGGACTTGCTTAACACTGAAGTTCTTGCCATCTCCATGAACTCTGGACACACCTGAGCAGTGAACTCTGCTTTCTTTCATTTTCTTTTTTAAACACTGTATATATTTGCCCTTTTAAAATACCATGTGTATACATTTGCACATATAGACACACACACACCCTTTTTACAAGGGCCCCTAGGGACAGGCCAAGGGGAATGGCTTTAACCTGCCCGAGGGGAGACTGAGATGAGCTCTTAGGCAGAAGCTCTTCCCTGTGAGGGTGCTGAGGCGCTGGCACAGGGTGCCCAGAGAAGCTGTGGCTGCCCCATCCCTGGCAGTGCTCAAGGCCAGGTTGGACACAGGGGCTTGGAGCAAGCTGCTCTAGTGGAAGGGGTCCCTGCCCGTGGCAGGGGTTGGAGCTGGAGGAGCTTTGAGGTCCCTTCAACAGAAACCAGGCTGTGGTACATAAAAGAAGTTCAAGGTGCAAATTAAATTACAAAGAAGGACACCATCAACAGCTCCCCAGCAGGTATCCAGCTGTTGGCAGGACTGTCCTCATGCCGAATCCAAGGCTGTCACCATCTAACCTGGCTCCACAGCCAGAACAGCTCCAAGCCTGTAGGAGCCTGGCAGCCCCCCTGGAGACAGTGAGGATGCAGGGACGTGCCTGAACCCACCCATACAGCAGAAAGGCAGAGCATACATATGCATGGCATGAGAGCTCCTGGGAATGCCGGCATGACTGCAAACCAGCATTAGCCTAGTTCCTCACAAACACCAACAGTGCTTGAATGATAACAGAAAACGTTCCTGTTTGATCCATTCTCTCTATCTATGCTATCATTAATAGTGGGAGCGAAGACAGGGTTGTATGATTAATTTTATGGATCATGTGTTAGCTAGCACTGATATATCCTAACCGGGCACGTAAAGCACCCACAAATGTAACTGATGAACAAGGTGTTTATCACAGAACAGAGCAGACACCAGGAATTCTGCAGGGTTTGGGAGCAGAGGAGGGCTTGCAGCAGCGACAGCCCCGCTTGTCCGGAGCCAACAGTTCATTACCACGGCACAAAGAAACGCTCACTAAAACCCTTCTTTGAGGCGCTTTCTCACCCTCCACCTTTGCAAAGACCACCACAGGAGGAAGGGAATTACTCCCACGTGTGCACACCTCGCGCTCTGCCAGCACACAGCTCAAAGTTAACACCCATGTGCAAGCTGATCAGAGGCCCGCTCCTAAATAAAAGGGCTGTTGGGATGTGCAAGCCCTACTGAAACTCAGCCCTCACACAGCTGACTGCTCAAGCACAGAGCACAGAACCCCGCTGCAGCAAGCCCCAAGGTCAGGCGAACCAAGCCCTGGTGTCACTGTCGCATCGGGTACCAATGCATTTGTGTATCTTGGACTTGCACAAGTAATCTGTTAAAATAGAGCACTTAGTCATTGTTTTGAAACATGACCTGACTGCTAAAGGACAGGCTGCTTCAGCTTTGTAGCCTGTTCCACTTGTGGACGTATTTTGGTTTGTCTAGACCTGGACACACTAAAATAACTAGATTCTTAGTGTCTGTGGGGTGCACTGGATCAAACCAGACCAGGAACACTATTTCAGTGGCATCTCAGCTGCCATCCCACCTTGTCACACCTCTCTGAGGAGTGGCAGTGCCCTGTCATTGCTGCCACAGCCATCGGCAACCTGAGCTCTGCTTCTGCACACTGCAGAGCACCGAGCACCAACCTGTATCCCACCTCATAGACAATACTTAGGGGAGACCTGAGAGCAGCTCCAGTGCCTGAAGGGGCTGCAGGAAAGCTGGAGAGGGGCTTGGGACAAGGGATGTAGGGACAGGCCAAGGGGAATGGCTTTAAGCTGCCAGAGGGGAGACTGAGATGAGCTCTTAGGCAGAAGCTCTTCCCTGGGAGGGTGCTGAGGTGCTGGCACAGGGTGCCCAGAGAAGCTGTGGCTGCCCCATCCCTGGCAGTGTTCAAGGCCAGGTTGGACACAGGGGCTTGGAGCAAGCTGCTCCAGTGGAAGGGGTCCCTGCCTGTGGCAGGGGTTGGAAATGGAGGAGCTTTGAGGTCCCTTCCAACACAAACCAGGCTGGGACTCTATAAAGGGACCAGGACCCTGCAACTGCAGGGCTCAGCCACAAGCCACTGGCTGTTTCCATGGACCCATTGGTGAGGCACCACCCAAGGTGGCTTCCTGGGAAGAGTTCCATGCAGAGCACAAGGCTGTGATGCTCCCCATGTGCCAGATGTGGGGGACCACACCTAGTTTACACACCAAACCTTCCAGCTGTTTCACAAGAACCACTACACCCAGGCTTCAGCTCCCAGGAGGGCTGGGAGCTGCTGGAGCCCATCCCACAGCTACCAGAGTGAAGAGGAGCCTTTTCACTCCTTGAACACATCAGAAGTGTTAAATACCTCGGGGGAAAAACCAGTCAGTGATTGATCAGTGCTGGTTCCTCTGCTGGAAAATCAGAAGTGGGTTTTTCCAGCAACTAAAGGAAGTTTGCCCACAATAATCCCCCAGGACTTGCCTGCAGACAGGCGGTGGTAAGGGAGGGAATAGGCAAGACTGAAGACTGGACTAAGAGCAGCTAAGTTTGCACCTCGAAATCCCTGCAATCCTGATAACATTTCTGTTTATTGCCTATGAAATCAAACCTAAACGCATCTGTTTTTATCACATCTCGACAACAGAAACCAGGATTGCAGATCAACGTCTTCCTTTGGTTCAAGCAACTTCTTTTTAAACTTCGGAGGGAGCAGCTACTAGAAAAAACACTTTGGGGCTGAACATGGAGCCTGGCTTCCACCCACAACGCAGGCCAAGACACCTTATCTCATGAGTAAGAGCTGGGTTCTGTAAGCAGCTCTTGAAGAAAAAGGGAGGGGGCAGGAAAAAATCCCCAGTCCTGATAATGGTCAGGGTTGGTTCAGGACAAAACAAGAAAAACTGGGTTTTATCCAGCGTGCGCCAGTGACTCTGTTGTGATTAAGCAGACGCGAGGAAGGAAGAGAACGGGGGGGGGGGGAGAACTTTGGTGTTTCAAAATGATGTTTAGTATTACTTCTATGGGTCTCGGAAGCAGAGAATTAGAGGGGCTACGAATGCAAAGTGCTGATGTGCACCAGGAGCACTGCCTCTGCTGCCTGGGGAAAAGAAGGGGGTAACGTAAAGAAGCATTAAGAAATAAAAGCATACAGCAGGTATTTCCTCAATACCGCTCCGACAGAGGCCATGGGGAGAACAGCCCAACTTCACTCCCCCAGGCAGGAGGCACATCCAGAGCAACGCGGCTCCCATTACCCCCGGCGGGCACTGGGAATCCCACCAGCCGCAAAGGGAAGGGAATAAAGGCGGGGGGGAGGCAGGAGGGTTTTGGGGCGGGCAGGGCACTGGGAAGCTGCACGCAGCCGGCCCCGAGCCGCGAGGAGCCGGCGCACAACGCGAAGCTGCTTTCGAGTAAAAGAACAAATAAACCAACCGAGAGGCGCCGGGGCTGCCCCAGCGCCCGGCTCTCCTCCATCTTCCTCCTTCCATACCCAGCTCCTTCCCCGGCAGGGGCCAGCCCCACCGCCACCCTCCCGAGGCCGAGGGGCTCAAGGCCGGGGTTTTACGTCCCCCGGGATGGGGACGCTCCAGGGCAGGGACCGCAGCAGCGGCTCCGGGTGTCCCGGATCCCGGTCCGAGAGGGAGTCCGGGGGATGAGCACGGCGGGGACCGGGGTTGTCCGGACAGGACCGAGCACTGGAGGGGGAGAGCTTAAGGCCCCCCACCCAGCGCCGCTTGGAAGCGGATCCTGAGGAAGGAAAGGGAAGGAAAAGGGGTGGGATGATCCCCATACAACGACCCCGGACACTCAACCGGGCCGCGGGGCGGCGGAGCGGGGCCGGGCAGCACCCACCAGCGCTCCCTCCTTCTGCTTCAGTTTTATTCCAATTTCTATCGGTTTTTCGCTATCGTTCCGGTGAGGTTCCCCCCTGCGGCCGGCTGGAAGCCGGGGAGGGGCCGAGGTACGACGAGAGTGGAGGGATAATCTGTTTTTCGTCAATTAAATATATATCTTCTTTTCTTAAATCAACTTCGCAGCTGCAGGCTCCCCTGCGCTACCGGTCGCCATACTGAAGGCTTTCCCCCCTCCCTTCCCTCTTTCTTTAAGTGGAGGCTGAAACCAGGCCATAAAACGCACACAAAACCCAACAAAGCGCAAACTTTTCCCTGTGCCCGATGGCTCCGTGCAGGCGCCGGGCGAGAGGCCGCGTTTTAATCACGGAGCCCGGGTTCATTACGGCAGGGGAGGGAGGCAGCGATACCGCCGCCAGCAGAGAAGGGGTCGGCCCGCACTCACCGATCAGCCCCCCCACCAGGAAGGCGATGACTTGGAACACCAGCAGGATGCCCCCGACGATGCACAGCTTCTTGGTGCTCATGTTCTCGATGATGGCCCCAGCCATCTTCGCACGCTGCCAGCCCCGCTCCTGCCCGCTGCTCCGCTCCGCTCCCCACCCGGGCGGGCGGGCTCACAGGCACGGCGGGGCCCGCCGGGACAGGACGGGACCGGCCCCGCTCTTCCTCCGCCCGCTCCCGTCCTTCCTCCTCCTCCTCCTCCTCCTCCGCCGTGATTGTGGCGGCCCCGCCGCATGTGGCCGCTTTAAAGGAGCTGGCGGCGGGTCACGTGACGCGGCCACCGCCCCTCCCCGCTCCCTCAGCACCGGTTCCCCCCCCCCGACTCCCTCCTGAAGCGGGGCAACCCCACCCCCACCCCCCTCCGCAGCGGCATTCCCGATGGAGCACTGAGCTGCACTGCACTGAACTGCACTGCACTACACTGTACTGTACTGAACTGCACTGCACTGTACTGCACTGCACTGTACTGCACTGCACTGTACTGCACTGAACTGTACTGAACTGCACTGTACTGCACTGTACTGTACTGCACTGCACTGTACTGCACTGAACTGCACTGCACTGTACTGCACTGCACTGCACTGCACTGTACTGAACTGCACTGCACTGTACTGTACTGAACTGCACTGCACTGCACTGTACTGTACTGAACTGTACTGAACTGCACTGCACTGTACTGCACTGCACTGTACTGTACTGAACTGCACTGCACTGTACTGTACTGAACTGAACTGCACTGTACTGCACTGCACTGTACTGTACTGAACTGCACTGCACTGTACTGCACTGCACTGTACTGTACTGAACTGCACTGCACTGTACTGTACTGAACTGCGCTGTACTGCACTGCACTGCACTGTACTGTACTGAACTGCACTGCACTGCACTTCACTGCACTGCACTGTACTGCACTGCACTGAACTGTACTGCACTGCACTGTACTGAACTTCACTGTGCTGCACTGCACTGCACTGTACTGAACTGAACTGCACTGCACTGTACTGAACTGCGCTGTACTGCACTGCACTGCACTGCACTGTACTGTACTGAACTGCACTGCACTGCACTGTACTGTACTGAACTGCACTGCACTGCACTGTACTGAACTGTACTGCACTGCACTGTACTGAACTGTACTGCGCTGCACTGCACTGCGCTGAAATGTACTGCGCTGCACTGTACTGCACTGCACTGCACTGTACTGAACTGTACTGCACTGCACTGAACTGTACTGCACTGCACTGTACTGAACTGTACTGTACTGCACTGCACTGCACTGTACTGCACTGCACTGCACTGCACTGTACTGCACTGCACTGAACTGTACTGCACTGTACTGCACTGCACTGTACTGTACTGCACTGCACTGCAAAGCACTGCACTGTACTACACTGCACTGCAAAGCACTGCACTGTACTGTACTGTACTGTACTGCACTGTACTGCACTGCACTGCACTGCACCGCACCGGGCTGGGCTTCTGGAGCCACGGAATGGGCTGGGTTGAAGGGACCTCAAAGCTCCTCCAGCTCCAACCCCTGCCACAGGCAGGGACACCTTCCACCAGAGCAGCTTGCTCCAAGCCCCTGTGTCCAACCTGGCCTTGAACACTGCCAGGGATGGGGCAGCCACAGCTTCTCTGGGCACCCTGTGCCAGCGCCTCAGCACCCTCACAGGGAAGAGTTTCTGCCTAAGAGCTCAGCTCAGTCTCCCCTCTGGCAGCTTAAAGCCATTCCCCTTGGCCTGTCCCTACATCCCTTGTCCCAAGCCCCTCTCCAGCTTTCCTGCAGCCCCTTCAGGCACTGGAGCTGCTCTCAGGTCTCCCCTTCAGGAGCCTTCTCTTCTCCAGGCTGCCCCAGCCCAGCTCTCTCAGCCTGGCTCCAGAGCAGAGCTGCTCCAGCCCTCGCAGCATCTCCATGGCCTCCTCTGGCCTTGCTCCAGCAGCTCCACGTCCCTCTTCTGTGCGGTGCCCCCACACAGGTCACACCAAGCAGTTTTCCCCGTTAAACTGCCCTTGGTTCACCTCCACATCCCAGGGCAGGGCTGCAAGGATGTGCACACCCATCGCGGTCCCTGGAGGATGCTTCCCTCCTGGTTCTGCCCTCTCCCCCGTTCCTGTACCTGACTCAGAATGAGCTCTCCATCCCCAGCCACTCTCTGGTTATTCAGCATGAATCCCATTGTTCCTTCTACCCGATCTATCAGTCACGGGATAGCACAGTGGTCTGTGCTATGCTGCCCCATTGGGCATGCAGTGGAGAGCACAGAGCACTGCCGTCTGCAATTGAAACAAGGCAGGGAGCTGCTGAAAACACTCCTTGAGGACAAATAAACCATGAAAGGAAACAAGTGGTGACAACAGCCCCATCCCTGGCAGTGTTCAAGGCCAGGTTGGACACAGGGCCTTGGGGCAAGCTGCTCTAGTGGAAGGTGTCCCTGCCCGTGGCAGGGGGGTGGAACTGGGTGAGATTTAAGCTCACTTCCAACCCAAACCATTTTGTGATTTCCAACAGAGGGAATACTGAAAGTTGTCACTCAGAATAGACATGAAGTGTCCAACAGACACCCTAACCGTTAGTATTCGGTATTTCAAAATAAGCCTTTTTTATAGCACTTGTTCTATGGGGGTTTTCTTGAAATTTCAGTGTAAAGTACTTGGTATTTTAAGTCTTTAATTGTCTTGGCAAAAAGCCACCGTAACAGGCTTTGATTTTTGGAAGCAGGTCTGTGGGAACGCTCCTAGCGGGTTCATAATGGGCACAAAGAACTTTTCCATTAAGAGCTATTTTTAACACTGAAGTCATAACTTAATGTAAAACCCCCAAAAAGCAAAAACTAACCTGAACTTCTAAAAGAGTAAACTCTCTGGCAGTCACAAAATACCTGAAGTTATCCTTGACTCCTGTATCCCAACCGCTGCAATCACTGCTGGCAAGGAGAGCCTGCCCGGTCCAGGCCACCCTTGGAGGTCCCACAGTTACCCAAAGGCAGGGACGTGTATGACCAAACACCTTTGGAGCCACAAGCACCACTAAAGGCAATCTGCCTTAATGACTCTACTAAAGTTACATGATGCGTTCTTAAATGTCCCATTTCTTCCAAGCAATTTATTTCTGGGATGAAAATCCAAGAGGCAGAGCTAAGATCCTGCCGTAATAACAGAATCTGAAGTGGGGAAAAGAAAGGAAAATAGCAAAGCCACAGGAAACAATGCTTCACATTTATAAGGCACTCTCCGTTTCTGGTGCATTCCTACACCTTTAATACTGCAACGTTTAGAGCTATTCATCTCATTTGACTTTTGACACACGTCCAAAGGGCGTATAGAGCCATACCATAGCGAGCCGAGACCTCTCTCTTGCCAAGGAGTGACCACACACAGAATCACACAGGGAAGAAACCAGCCCAAAGCACATGAGGAGGAACGTCTCCATCACTTTCCCTTTGCAGCTGGTTACAAACCAGAACTTCTGCCCCTGTCAGGTCTCCAGAATCAATCATCTGGGAACTCATCTGCTTGCTGCTTATGACCTGACTTTCTCTTGACTGCTGGAGGCTGTTTTGCTATTAAAATAGCAATCCTACAGCCAGCCCCGGGCAGGAGGAGCCTTTCCACAGGGAATGCTTCTTCTTCGCAGGGTTGGGCCTCCAGCCCAGACTTCCAAAGGGGTTGAGAAGCCTGAAGATGCAGGTAAGGGCCCAGCGGGACTTCCACAAGCTCCTCGTTCTTGGTGCTACCTGTCTGTGCTACAGGTCACTGCAAAAGCCTTGAGAAAGCTTTTCGGGTGCTGGGTTTGCGCAGAGCTCAGACTCCCTGAAAATCACTGCGTTTTCTCCCCTTGCCTGTCTCATGTCAGTTGGTGAGCTGAAAAATCAAGCTAGAATTCAGAGGTGGTTTCCAAACACCACCGGAAGGGAAGGACACACGCTACAAATGCAACACGTAGGCTTGACAGAGCAGCAGCGATGATCTCAATTGGGAAGCAAAATGACGTGAGCGTAGTAATAATGCTAAAAACAAGACCTAAACCAAAACCAAAACCCAAAACCACCCCAAAATCAACCCCCACCGCAGTTATTCAGACTTACACTGCTGCACAGAAGTCCCGGCTTGAGCTGCTTCAGGGTTGCTTTACAGAAGCACTGTTTATACCAGTGCAACAGTGGACTCTGATCCATATATAAAATCCAAAGGATAATAGAGGACAAAAAGCTGATTAAATCATGGTCATCTCCCAGCAGATACAATCTTGTTGGTACTTGCCTGCTTTATTTACAACACAGCGTGCAGGGTAACTACAACAGACCCGCGGGGATTAAGCTTTAGCTGTGGTCTCCGCTTCGTAGGCTGTATTTTTCAGTGTGGGTATCACTGTTGCTTGATGCTACAGCTGCAGTTTCTTGTTTTGTTTGGCATGCACCCAACACGTTACAAAATTACCCCCGGTAATAACTAATGTGGAGCTGCTGCTCCAGGGGAAAGACTCTTAAAGGCTCTCAAAAGCACTCTTACTCCTCAGTACTCCTAGGAGCTTTTATAGGTAACTCCATAGCTCTGTTCTCTTGCAAATACTGATAACATGGAAAATTCTCTTACAGAACAGGAAAAGGGCGTTTTGTGTTATTTCTAGTGCACAGACACTGGGGAACATTTTATCTGTGTCAGAAAAGCCTTCGCTATGGGTCTTAAAGATACTCACATGTGAAACTTAGTGTGGCACACATCAAAACAACCCTGGAGGGTTTGAGATGGGTGAGTACACAGACAACTACAAGTTGTAACTGCCCATTGCAGTTCGGACCAGGAACAACATGGACAGGTATGCAGTACTGCATCATGAGCAAGCCCCACTCTGTAATGTAAATACTTTGAGTGATTTCCAAGCCCCATTGTCGTTCCAGGCTGAACATTCAGACACTTCTTAGGAACCAGGAAAGTGGAATTTGAGCACCTCCCATAGGAAGATAGGCTGAGAAGACTGGAGTTGTTCAGCCTGGAGAAGAGAAGCTGTGTGGAGACCTCAGAGCAGCTTCCAGTGTCTGAAGGGGCTACATGGATGCTGGGGAGGGACTCTTCATTAGGGACTGGAGTGATAGGACAAGGGGTAACGGGTTCAAACTGAAACAGGGCAGATTTAGGTTGAATGTAAGGAAGAAGTTCTTTATTGTGAGACTGATGAGGCCCTGAAACAGGCTGCCCAAGGAAGCTGTGAATACCTCATCCCTGGCAGTGCTCAAGGCCAGGTTGGACACAGGGGCTTGGAGCAAGCTGCTCTAGTGGAAGGGGTCCCTGCCCGTGGCAGGGGTTGGAGCTGGATGAGCTTAAGATCCTTCCCAACCCAAACCAGTCTGGGATTATATGATAATTTTGCCACGGTTCCTACACCTGGCAAGATCAGAAGTAGGCTTATTTTTCTCCACACACACGTAACACCTTTTACCAGCCAGCCTGCTAGACCTGACATCCCATGCTGTTCTGCAGGCTCGACATGTGCAGCCTGAAGCTCCATCCCCGCTGCAAGCCATGGACTTCTGGTATAATATCTTGGATCACAATATGGCAAGAAAGAAAGGAGCACAAGGCAGGGCCACCTTCCACCAGACCAGGTTGCTCAAAGCAACCTGTCTTGTCCTGCACATCCTCACCAACTCCTGCCTGTCTCAGCAAGGCACTGGGCAAGGAAAGCCATCATTCATTGGGTATGGACCAGCATTTGAAACACACTGAGAGAACAACCCCAAGTAACTCTCCTGATGGCTCCTCTCTGATGTGCTTCCAATCAGATGACAAAGCCTTCCTCACATTAGGATGAAGCTTCGGCAGAATAATTTAGGGTAGAAAAGACCTCGAAGATGAGTCCAACCATGAAACCAGCACTGCCAAGCCCCCCACTAGCCCATGTCCCTAAGCATCAAGGCTTCCATTCAGTATGTAAGACAAGAGTGAGCTGATAATTTGACAGACAGCACATTTTTGCTTGTCAGGCTGGAAGTGCAGACTTGTGATATCCTGAAGGAGGGGCCAATAAAGTGCAGTAAATTAAGTTATTGAAGACTCTTTAAACTCCATTTTGAAGTATTATTTATAGCCTTTACAACAACCATGTGCTTCAAAGGTTCAAACCCTCCAAAGCAAATCTGTGGAAAGCCTTTTCTGCGAGTCTGCCAAACTGTGTGATCCAACCATCAATCCAATCATCAAGAGGCAGAGTTCCCTGCAGCAGGATATCTGAACAAGCCTAGGGAAGATTCATCACCAGTCTTTCACTAAATTTCCACATTCTTCCATCCAAAACTTGTCCATAACATAAAAGTCAGCTGGCAGCAAGTAGGGCTCTACTTGAATCCTATCAATAATCAATCTGAATCAATGAGGATTAAGCGATCATCTGGAGGCCCAAAAGACTTATCTCATCAAAACCACTTCTAACATCCAACCACTTCTAACTTATAACACCCTCCACCCGACTACCTCCTACCTCTACAAAACCCATAGGAAGAAGTCACAGCTCAAAAGCCACACAACTCAGGTCACTTGGCAGGTTGGGCTAATGTGCAGTTGAGGGCTGCCATGCACCACGCAGACCTGGCCTGAAGTTGTTGGACCAAGTCAGATGGCTCCCCTGATGGCCTTGACAAGGGTAAGTTGTGTGATCAGTGTTCACTGGACTACACACTCTCAGCCAAAGCTGTGCTCATGTCAGCTAAAGTTGTGCTCAGCCTCTCACAGCTTTCCCAGGGACCATTTTGCTACTTCTTTCCCCCCCTCAGTCCTCATGAAAGCACAAGCTCAGAGCTCTGCTCTTGTATTGTCTCTTAGGACTCTCTACAGTGGGGCCTTCCCTCGGCCATCATCCCTCAGCCTGAACCTCCCACCTTACATCAGACTTCTGTGATGGCTCTTACCACAGTCACTGCACCTCTCACAGGGCTTCCTGCCTCGTGCTCAGCCTCCACACCAAACCCTATCCAAAACTGACACTTCTGGCATCTACTGTAATATAGAATCACAGAACCCCAGGTTGGAAGGGACCTTAAAGCTCCTCCAGCTCCAACCCCTGCCACGGGCAGGGACCCCTTCCACTAGAGCAGCTTGCTCCAAGCCCCTGTGTCCAACCTGGCCTTGAGCACTGCCAGGGATGGGGCAGCCACAGCTTCTCTGGGCACCCTGTGCCAGCGCCTCAGCACCCTCACAGGGAAGAGCTTCTGCCTAAGAGCTCATCTCAACCCTATATATTCTCATGAATCCAATCCATTTCACTGTTAGCACTGAAGACTGAATTAGGAGATGCAGCTAAATATAAAGCCATTTTGCATGCTCTCAGAAGTGAATAAACGCACACGGGCTGAGCATTTGTCATGGTGGTACCTGCTTCAGCACTGTGCTTTAATCCAATGTTGGTAAAAGCTGGTATTAGTTAATGAAGATGGCAGGGTCATGAGAGAGTTCATTGAGTTCCAGTGGTGATGGTCTTGAAACACCAGATGGAAAAGTTGACAGATATGAATTAGCTTTCTTGTTTGATTCCTCTCATGCTAAATAACGCAGTCCCCTAGGTTGTCTCTATTGGATATTGTGACTAAACATCTGCAATTCTCAGTGTTTGCACGGTGTGTACACACAGAATTATCCATTAATGCGATTTGAAGGCCCACGAGTCTTTGGGAATTAGTTATTTCAAGTTAATCTAAAGCAGTACACGCACCCAGCTAGTGTTCTTGTGAGACATTCTCAATATACCACCTCAAACTAGACGTGAAGCGGGTTTTAGCCTGAAGATCTCCTAGAAAGAGACATCTGTTTTGGAGCAATCACAGAGGGCTATCGCCAAAACTCTCCCGTAATAGTTATGGGCTGTAATTTGACATTTTAGATACACATTCCTCTTGCCAAATAATATCATATTTTAGCTCTTGGCAGAGAAAACAAAGAGCAGCATATATCCACGATGAGTAATTTGGTACAACGTAATCAAGGCAAGCTGCCCCACAGGCTGCGGACTGAATCAGAGTTAGCGAGCTACGGGGTTGTGTCCTCTTGAATAAGTGTGTGTATTATACAGGGAACAAATTGAGACAGAAAAATTGGTTTCTTGTATTTGTTAATCTCATTTTCCAGCTGAGCCCAAGCGCAGGCTTTTATTCCAAGAGCAGATGATTAGAGGTGGGGTGGCTAAAGCCATCACGGCTGTGAGCTGCGTTCCTTGGGGGTTTCCACGCCTGCAGACACACATCCTAAACAAGGAACCCTCTGCTCCACAGCTGTCCCAGCTCACAACCCAGTGTGTTTATGTGGACTGTCACTGCTTTGGCATTACATCACTCCATCGGGCTGTAAACGGAGCTGGCCAGGAAACACAGGCGGACCCCAGACCTGCAAGGAGGTGATCCATAGTGGCAGAGCGTGGTTGGCAGCAACAACTGCCTCAGCTACCTGTAATTAGGAACTACAGCTTTCCGTCCCTGGGCAGGGAAGTGCTGTGTCACTGGAGCAGTAAAGGGCTGTCTCTGTGCCCCTGACTGTTCCAGCACCATTAAGTGAGCTAAGTAACACGGATATTTAATGTGGTCGATGGGCTCTGCGTGCCTGAATCTCGCCATCCGCATTTTACTCAGAGCCTAAAAAGAGTAAAGGAAAAAGGAGAAACAATCTGTGGTCTCTAATCTTGATGCAAGGATTCACATTCCTGCAGAACAATGTGGGTTAGTAGTCAGCCCTCTGCCTTTCTGCATCCCAGTTTTGTGCAAACCCACCCAAACCAGCTGTAAGGCAAGTTCATGTTACATGTCAATAGGAAGATTCGCTGGAGCTCATCTCAGCATTCCTTGAGCTCTCTGCTCTAACTACAAGAAAGAATGATCCAGATACTTTTAAATCCTGGCTTCTCTCACGTTCTGGTTTTAAAATGAGAATAATTTCCTTAGTTTGCTATCAGGCATTTCTTTAAAGGAAAAGCAATCACCTTAAGCATGTATCTCAAACAGTGAAGTGGGTTTTATATGTTATTTAAGTCCCATTCAGTTTTCGGAGAACATATACCTTGAAGGCAGCAAATGTATTTGTTAAACAGTGTTATTTTTAAGAGGTCTTACAGTATGTTAAAGATACATCAATATAAGCAAAGGAAGATTGCTAGTAAAATGATACATTTAACTATTTAAATGTAACTTGTGCTGTGATTAAGTCAACATTCCCCAAATGCCATAATATATATCGATCGCTGCAGATTCTAGTGTAAAATACACTAGAATCAGAGATATTTCAGCTGGAAAAGGCTAATTTATGGCTTATGTCTCTACAAATTGCTATCCAAGTGCGTTTACTAGTTCAAGCAATGGAAAACAATGAGCTGAAAGGGTGAGAAAAGTCAACTGTGTTCCTTAACACCAGTGTTGCTCATGGCTTAAGAGAATGAATGAATTTCTAGAGAGAATGCCAGAAATGTTGCTCGCCTCACGTCAAGGACTGGCGACAAGAACGGAGCAACAGGAAGAAAGCTGGAAGAACACAGGCTGCTTCTTACAAGGAAAAAGTATAGTGTTAGACATTAAGCCTGTGAGGGTGCTGAGGCGCTGGCACAGGGTGCCCAGAGAAGCTGTGGCTGCCCCATCCCTGGCAGTGTTCAAGGCCAGGTTGGACACAGGGGCTTGGAGCAAGCTGCTCTAGTGGAAGGGGTCCCTGCCCGTGGCAGGGGTTGGAGCTGGAGGAGCTTTGAGGTCCCCTCAACCCAAAGCAGCCTGGGATTCTATGCTATTTTCAGGACCTCTGACTGTAACAGTAATAAACCCTGCCTAAAAGAATAATGCAAACCATGTAGAATATGTCACAGTGAGCCAATTTCCTCTTACAGCAAAACAGAAATCATTGTCCTGGAATGCACCGAAACCTCTTAGCATGAGTTCCTGAAATATTCATGAACATTAAGCAAAAAGCAAGCTTTCTGGAGAATGTGTTGCTTCCCTGGAACGTACAATGCACAGCACATGCCATCCCCAGAGCCCCAAACACAGAAAAGGAAGGCTCTTTGCAGAAGGCATGTGAAGTAACCACCCTAGGGATTTTGTCTCCTGTCTACCACATACCACACAACACTCAGCTCAAGTACTCATCCTACCTGGGAAAACTGTTATGTGATGGGGTGTTTGCTAGGGTAGATCAGTGAGGAGTTTGGAAATGTAAGATGAGGAGATGCACCAAGTGTGTAAGTTGCCGATGAATAGTAGGGGAAACATTGAACCATAATACACCAGTTGAATTTAGCTTTACATTGACTTTCCAAACTTCTGCATTCTGGTTACTTTTGGAAAGTTCAGAGGCAGGAGCTTTTTAAACCTCAAATTCCTACAGTAAGCACTCTGGAAAAGGGAGGAAAAAAGAAAGGGAAAAGAGAAATAAGGAGACGTTAACTCGAGCTGCAGGTACGTGAGCACGCAGCAGCACAGCCATCCCCGTCACAACTTCCCATCGCTTCTCAGTCCGAGTTTGTTTCTCGTGTTATGGAACTACGTGCCTCTGGTTAGGCAAGCCAGGAGCTCCTCCAGAGTGAATTAGTCATGTTGAAGGAGGTTTAGGAGCATGGGAACAGCAACATCACATGAAGAGCTGGGAACAAGAGCTAAAGAGACCACTGTTGAAATGTTTATGTATTTTGTAAAGACATAAATATTTGGATCATAGCAAAAGGCCCTGCTTGGCATGGGCAGGCAGAGAGCCTTTTACCTGATGACTTGGCTCCAGTTCCAAAGACATTTCTTTTGGCAGCCTCTCCTCTCCACAGCCCAGGGCCCATGAATTATCCCTGCTCCATGCTCACAAAGCTGTTCTGGTACCATATGGTGAACCCAAGCGAAAAGGCACGCTGCAGAGAGAAAGACAAGAGGAGGAGAGCAAATTGCTACCAGGTGTAGCTTTAGTCTGACTCACATTCAAAGGCTGGGTTGCTTAAAGTGCAACTCAGACGAGCGCTTTGTCCTGTCTCTGCACAGCTCAGGCTGAGGAACCGATCTGGCTGGGAGGTGATTTTTTGCTGGAGCAGGGATGTAGAGTTTTGGTTTTTTTCCAGCTGGATTGATTTCCCATCCGGTTCATCCAGAGGCCGTGCAAATTCTTGTACAAGTGGTTTTGTGGGGTGAACTGGAGGAGGAATTCGGCCATGGTAAAAATAAACAGGGGGATGGTGGGTGTTTGTTATTTTAGTGCTTCTAACCTAATTCCCAGTGTGCTACACGAATAGATCTGCTGATACTATAGAATCCCAGCCTGGTTTGTGTTGGAAGGGACCTCAAAGCTCCTCCAGCTCCAACCCCTGCCACGGGCAGGGACCCCTTCCACTGGAGCAGCTTGCTCCAAGCCCCTGTGTCCAACCTGGCCTTGAACACTGCCAGGGATGGGGCAGCCACAGCTTCTCTGGGCACCCTGTGCCAGCGCCTCAGCACCCTCACAGGGAAGAGCTTCTGCCTAAGAGCTCATCTCAGTCTCCCCTCGGGCAGCTTAAAGCCATTCCCCTTGGCCTGGCCCTACAGGCCCTTGTGAGAAGTCTCTTCTGCCTCTGGAGGACCAGTTTGTTGATTTACAACAAACCCCCATGTACTGTGGAACACGTACGCAGGGAAAGCTTTCCTCCTGTTCCTCATCTGCTGTTTGCAGGTCTTCTTGGAATGAAAATGTAACCTCATAAAGCAAAGGCAGAGCCAGCCATCATTTCCTCTCAGGGGGCACAAGACGCTGCTATGTGTATCGAAGAACGCAAAGGATTCTTCTGTTCTCCATTCAATCAAGTGGCTTTGCTTCTCCTACATATGCTTGAAGATAAAATCCAGGGGGAACTTTGCAGGATGACTGGGGCAGGATGTGTTCTGAGCCAGCAGGAAGCAGACACTGTGTAGGTTTACCATGGAATGGCTATTTCTAGCAACTCTCTCTCGCAGGTATCGATCACAGTCTAATGTTGTGAATAACATTCCCATCTGGAGCTCTGGCTGTAACTGCTATTTCTATGGGTGTAGCAACTTCTTTTGGATTCAGTTGTATTAGAAAACAGCAGGCAAGCTTCCTAAAATGATTTGAAAAGACATTTGTATGTCAAGTTATAGCCTTGTAATGTTTCTGAGGGTTTGTTACTGCCTAATAAGTGTCAGGTTGATTAGAACTGCCTACAAGCGTGCAATGAGAAGTGCTGCTGTGCAGCAGGAAGCAAGAATTGCTCATGGACCACAACTCCATTTGATAAAGAGATGGAAAAGTCACAGAAATATGGATTTCTTCTTGCCTAATGACATCTCTAATGCATTTGGTGTTTCTGTGCAGGTATATTCACTGGTGATGCTGTATGGCTCAGCTCGGTGCCTGTCACAGCTCATTAGATCTCAGATCAAAGTTAGCACTGATCTTTAACCCAAAGCTCTTCAATGTGTGCAAAAGAAATAGGAATAAGGGAAATTGGTTTTCTTACTTGCATTTTTAAGGCTTATGACCATTTAGTGACTGAAGGCTTCATCTTCTGAGCCTGCTATCAATACCTGTCTCAGTCGACAGGAAGAAGGAAAATGAATGTTTTACAGTGGATATTCATCATCTTTAAAGGAGACCTGTCATTAAGAAAGACCCCTGTCAAAATAGCTGACATTTAAGGTACTTAAGATACATTATTCATGAAACTTGCACAAGGAAATGGATATAATAAGCCAAAAGAGGTCTGTTAGACAGACAAGGGGAAGTAGGAGCCCTCCCGGTCCATTTGCACTGTTACTTGAGTTTCTGTGGTTGTTCTGAGCTCCCCAACCTGCACCAGCATCCGAGTGAAATCACTGTTCCCTAACCCGTTGACTGTTCAGACTTGGAACATGGTGGGAGGCTCAGGGTGAAGTTACAGGAGATGGAGCGAGCTGATCTGGTAGCTCTGTGATCCCTAAAGGGGGAGGAACTGATCCTCCCCCTCCCAGTGATGCATTCCTGAAGCTTATCATGCGCCGGCTCCAGTGCTTGTTGGGCCCCTCCAACTGCTAACCAGGCAGAAAGCACACTCTTTATCTTGCAAAGCTCAGAGTTTTTGACAGACAGGGAGTTAAATCAGCTCACCAAAAGGTCTAATCATTGTTGTGCTTTGAATAATAGAGTGGAAGTGGAAGCATAAGGCTTGGACTAAAGGAAAGGTATTAAAAAGAGGGACCACAACCTCCTCCTTTTAGGTTGCTCACCAAATCGCACACGAAGTCTTTGTACACTTGTGATCCATGGAAAGAAAACCCTGTGAAATTTAACAACAAACAGCCCACAGTCCAAGGAGCACAGCTACTCTGGCAGCAAGGAGCAGTCAGCACTGCAGGGAGGGTAAAGGCCTTTCAACCAAATACTTCATAAACGGGGGCTCAAATCCTGAGTTGGGTGCCTGGTAAGACAACTGCAGGCACAGCTCCAGGGTGGAAACGTTCTGTAAGCAGTCCTGGGGAGGTTAGGAGGAAATAGAACTGCTCCTGCCTCAGAGCAGATTTTGTCAAAGGCTAAACTCCACATCTTCACCCTCTCTGCCTTTGTGCTTTGGCAAAGAACAGGGACCATGACTTTAAAGTAGCTCTATGACACCTATATGCTGTGCAGCACGAGGAGGGAGGGGATCCTGCCCCTCTGCTGCTCTCTGGGGAGACCCCCCCTGCAGCCCCGATCCAGCTCTGGGGCAGCAGCACAAGAGGGACGTGGAGCTGTTGGAGTGAGGCCAGAGGAGGCCATGGAGCTGCTGCGAGGGCTGGAGCAGCTCTGCTCTGGAGCCAGGCTGAGAGCTGGGCTGGGGCAGCCTGGAGAAGAGAAGGCTCCTGAAGGGGAGACCTGAGAGCAGCTCCAGTGCCTGAAGGGGATGACAAGAAAGTGGAGACGAGCTTTAAGCCAGTTTAACCCAAGGCATTCCGCGGCTCTAGGAACACTGCAGAACTTTCCAGGTCCCTCTGCTCCTATCTCCTTGTACAGCCAGGACTGAGCACAGGACTGGTACAACCCCCCTACATGAGATTTATTCAACTGAGAAAGCTTCTGGTACAATTGGTATTCTCCAGTGGTGGTTTCCACCCAATTCAAAAGGACCCACACGAACCCAGCTGGTTTTGATTACCAGGATGCCTTGTTTGTGCCGGAGGTCTGAAACCTCCATCCTCCCCTGCCGTAGGGAATCAGTGCTGAGAGGAAGGGCAGGTCCTGAGCACACCCATGGTGGGCAGCCACGGGGCTGTGTGGGAGATGGGTGCAGCCTCGGGCCTCCAGCGATGTGGAGCAGTGAAAACGCTCTCACAGCAGAAAGAACCTTTAGGAGAAACCGAGGAGAAGGAAAAGGCACAAGAAGCACTTTAACAACGCGGGGATCTCTGACTGATCCCAAATATCCTCCCACAGCAGCTCCCAAAACTCACACCACGGGATGCAGAGCGGTGACCTGACCACTGCTGCCTGCAGACTGCCTGAGCAGCCAGACCAATCTGCCCTACATCTATTTTCACTGCTTCTTATCAAAACCCTGACCTGACCCTAATCTTACCAGCCATATAAAGCCTGCTGCTGCCAGGGAGTGATCGCTGCTGGCATTTATATTTCCACAATTATATCCAGGGCTGTGGAGGGCTCAGTTGTCCTTTCGAGACAGACCAGATCAAGGAGTGGTATGTCTAGTACCTCGTCGTCGCAGGATAAATCCGGGAGGCTCTATGACTCAGGAATGACTCACAGCTCCTCCTCTCTTTCGTCCAGACCCTTGGGGGCGTTCTAATTGATTGTGGCTCTGTATCGGCAGTAAATTATTACCCCAGCTCGGCTACCCTGTGCAGATGGGAGCCAGACACGTTCTGCTCCTTGCTCGACACGCAGGAGGGGTAAAAAGGTGAGCAGACACGTTGTACGGACTGCGCACTGAGAACGGGGGCTGGGTGACCTGTGCAGCCATCTAAAAGGAAAGCAGAGAAAGAGGGCAGTTATTTTTCCTTCCCTGAATGCCACGCTGCCCAGGTTAATTATTTGGAATGAGACTGCTCCTACCAAATCCCCCCAAAATCCCAATTAACTAAACTAAGGTTGACCTTTCTGAGAGTTATTTCTAAGAACTTGGATAAAATAAGATGGGATGACTCAAACAAGAGGAGGCAAGTGTCTGCATCACAGCTGAGCCACACAGACCTGCTTTCACTGTCAAAATCAAGTATCCTAAAACAACAACCCCCAAGAATGATCAATCTTTTTTTATTCTTTAGCAAGACAGATTGAAGTATCCCAGTGGAGCTAGATGGGAAGTGTTCAAACAGTGCCCACAGAGTCTGCAGGAGTCTTCACTATCCAAGTTTCAGGTTGGAAAGGAAAACATTAACTGCAATAACAGGTTGAGGGAGGGGATCCTGCCCCTCTGCTGTGCTCTGGGGAGACCCCCCCTGCAGCCCTGATCCAGCTCTGGGGCAGCAGCACAAGAGGGACGTGGAGCTGTTGGAGCGAGGCCAGAGGAGGCCATGGAGATGCTGCGAGGGCTGGAGCAGCTCTGCTCTGGAGCCAGGCTGAGAGAGCTGGGCTGGGGCAGCCTGGAGAAGAGAAGGCTCCTGAAGGGGAGACCTGAGAGCAGCTCCAGTGCCTGAAGGGGCTGCAGGAAAGCTGGAGAGGGGCTTGGGACAAGGGATGTAGGGACAGGCCAAGGGGAATGGCTTTAACCTGCCCGAGGGGAGACTGAGATGAGCTCTTAGGCAGAAGCTCTTCCCTGTGAGGGTGCTGAGGCGCTGGCACAGGGTGCCCAGAGAAGCTGTGGCTGCCCCATCCCTGGCAGTGTTCAAGGCCAGGTTGGACACAGGGGCTTGGAGCAAGCTGCTCTAGTGGAAGGGGTCCCTGCCTGTGGCAGGGGTCGGAGCTGGATGAGCTTTAAGGTCCCTTCCAACCCAAGTGGCTGCCGGGGCACTGGTTCGTGCTGTGCTGTTCTTACATCCATTTATCACAGTATTTCTCATAGTTGTTTCCTATTTGCTGTGCAGATGAATATCGGACACTAGAGAATGTGGGCTCCCACCCAGTGACTCATGTGTGAGCACACCACAGCTACATAACAGTTACACATGCACAATGCTGTGGTGCTGGAGAGCAGAAGATGATTAATACATATAATGGGATTCTGTGGAGAAAATACAAAAAGGAATAATTTAGCTCTATCAGTGGGTATTTTACCACTGTGGAGAGCTACAACAATAAGTTGTAACTGAACAATGACATCCTAGAGGAAAAAGAATTCCCTCTGAAGAGCTCCTTGGGAATAGTTTCCCTGCTCCAGCGCAGAAACCTCGCTTATTTAAGACCAGCAAGAAGACGGGATGCCATTAAATTCTCCCGTCCCCTGTTTCTGTGCTCTCTGACCTAACATTTATAACTAACTCCGTCCTGATTTTGCCTCCGAGAATTTGATAACTCCAGAAAACAGACGGGAAGCGGGAAGAGCGACGGGTGCCAGGATCTGGATTCCTCCCGCACCTAACCCGGCAGAGGGAAGCAGCACCGGCGCTTCCAGCTGAGGCCAGCCCATCCGCCGGAATGCCGCCTCGGGATGCTCACAGCCCCGCTTTCATCTGGCGCAGTCCCCAGCACCAACTGCGCCGGGGGAAGAGCGAGCGTGCAGGAATTCACAGCATTCCCGCTCCCGCTAATCCCCGGCTTTCCCGCTGCGCCTCAATGAAGCGGGCTTGGGATGCATGGCTCTGCTGGGGGGATCTGCGGAGGGCTTAGAGCCCCCCTGCGGGCAGCGGTACAGCGAGCAAATAACCAGCGGCAGGGCCACGGTGATGCAGTGTGCTTGGGGGGAGCCCCTTGCCTCTGCTCTGCCCACCCCACTGCTCCCTGTGTGCCACGGGGAGCGGGCGCAGAGGAAAACCCAGGGCTGCTGCCACGTGCTGGGGTGCTTTCCGGGCAGGTTATAAAGCTGCCCCCCGCTTCCCTGGGCTCGCTGCAGAGAGACAGGCCACGTTACAAGAAAAGGCATAGGAGATGTTTAAGCCAAGATCTCTGGAGCATAAAGATGGTTGCAACTTGACAGGAGATCTGAGGATGAGGGGCTGGAGTGGGGCCAGAGAAGGGCAGCGGAGCTGGAGCAGGGCCTGGAGCACAAAGGTGATGGGGAAGGGCTGAGGGAGCTGGGGGGTTCAGTGTGGAGAAGAGAAGGCTCAGGGGGGACCTGATGGCTCCCTACAAGTGCCTGACAGGAGGATGGAGCCAGGAGGGACTGGGCTCTGCTCCCAAGGAACAAGGGATGGGACAAGAGGAACCGGCCTCAAGCTGCCCCAGGGCAGGTTTAGATGGAGCTGAGGAACAATTCCTGCCCCAGAGGGTGCTCAGGCATTGGAACAGGCTGCCCAGGGCAGGGCTGCAGGCACCGTCCCTGCGAGTGTTCACACAGCGTGGAGGGGAGGCCTCAGTGCCATGGGGCAGTGGTGGCCTTGGCAGGGCTGGGAATGGTTGGACTGGGTGAGATTAAAGGGCTTTCCCAACCTGGTTGATTCTATGAAGATAGGTAAGTGCAAGGCACAAACCCCAAACCCTCATCCCTGGCTCCCTCCTTCTTTCCAGGCTGGGCAATAATAATTTAATATCAAATCAAAGGGTCATTATAAAAACAAGACCTAACAGAGCAGGATGGTGGGAAGGCTCTGGAAGTGCCACACTTCAGCAACCAGCCTGAACCTTAGCAGAGAGTCACTAAGGATCTGACTGATCAGCCGGGTACCTGGGGACTGTGTGTGTATGAATTCCAACTGTGATTATAGAGGCCCTACTATAAAATAGCATCACTGAACCACCCTGAGGCTTGAAAAGTGTGAAGCCTCAGATGCTCACGATGAAATGTTTGTAGTATGTGCAGAGCTTCACATCTCTCTGTTTCCCCAGCTTTCTCTAAAGGCAAACTGATTTTCCAGCAGTGTGCCCTTGAGCAGCTCCAGTTACTATTGTCAAGATCAGGAGGAAGGAAATGTGATGGATGATCCATATTTCCACATACACTCATAAATGACACAGGCAGTCATTCGCCATTTGTAAATCAGCAAACGCTGCAAGATTCTGTGAGCTTTTTACCTTTACTTATTGTTTCCTGCATGCTTTGAAATCCACTCTGATAACTCTGGGAATATTCCTATATGCCACCTGGAAACATAATGAACACAATTAATAACTAATCGCAAAGAAAACAGAATGTGGCATCTGGATTATTTGGCCGATTATAAACATAAACCACACAGCTCTGAACCCTGCACTGGACAAACACACAGCAAGTAACTTGTGACTGTGTCATAGCACGGCAAGAAATGAAAATGGCTCATTTCCAAGACTGTTCTGATCCAGCTCCATGTGCAGACAAAGCGGAAGCATTGGGTAAGCCATTCTCCATGGATTAATTACTGAGCCCAGCAAAGAGCTTGCAGTGTTGCCTTAGTCTGCTCTGTGAAGGATGCTCTGTGGGGGGTGAAACTGTTACTCTGAGTAGCTGTAACTCACCCCACTGTGTGCAAGCCGCCTGCTCTGCAGCGCAGCCAGCTCACAGGCTCCTATTTTCTCTTCCTTGATACACTGTTAGTAGCTTAGATCCAGATAACATAATATTTTCCACTAATTTCATACCTTTACAAATGTTGCTCCCGAGCTCTGAAGAATCAGAACGCTGCTGCAGCCCTGCTAGAACAGCTCCTGGTGCCACAGCCGCTCCTGTGGTGCATCATTAGCCCTCTGGCGCTAATGAAGCTGTTAAATGCTGCTGCTGTCCTGCTGAGACCCGAGGGTAACAATCAGAGACCTAAAAATGAGGAAGCTGGGTTGTGTTTTCAAAGCGGAATACGTTACAGCTGGAAATCTCTTTGAGGGTTTTGTGGGGAAATTCACTAGGACTGCACATCCCAGCCATGGGTTTCTCCAATATCCTCTCTACAGACATCTCAAAGCTCCCTGTTTACAGTGATCCTCAGGGCACCAGTGTGGACTGGAGTTACTGGAGGCACAAAGAGGGCTACCCACTCAGTGCCCAGCTCCATCTGCTGCAGGAAGCCCTCAGTGCCACTTGCCAGCAGGAAACCTGGTGCTCCATCTCTTCTCTTCTGGATCATAGGTATGGCCAACCTTACCCATAGGTGCTTTCTCAAGCCAGCATCAAAACCAGAGGGAACCAAGACAACGAAATGAAGTGTTACCATCACAAAGCAGGGCCAGGCCTGCAAGCAGCCAATTTCCACTTAGAGATCTTTCTCTGACAGTCCTGATTTTACAGTGCTGCTATAAATACTGGATTAAAGTACCTTGCAAGGGCAAACCTTAGATTTCCTTCCATTTCTCCAGCAGTGCTCATTCAGTGATCCAGAAGAGCTTCTTAAAAGCACCAGGTTGCTTCCAATTTGAAAGCCTGTGTCCCTTTTCTTACTTTATTTTTAACAATATCAGCTAAAAATGGCTCCATTAGAACTGAGAGCCCACTGATAGGTGAGGGGTTTTTTGTCCTCTTAAATGATTAAATTGTGGTCCTGAAGGATGAACGCTGAAAAAAGGATCTTGTCAGACAAAATGGGTGACATTCGAAGGCCTCTTTATGCAACAGCAAGGCTGAGAGCTGCAAAGGAACCGTAGGTGACCCTGGTTCAAAAAGATCTCGATTGAAAAGATGCATCCAATGGCATAGAGGTTTCAAGGAGGCTGTATCCATCGCTGTGCTTTAAGGGCTGTATTGAACGAGCCCCCCGCAGCGTTGCTGCCTGCAGTTGTTGAGTGAATGCTTCTCACACGACAGCTCAGTTAAATCAAGGGTGTCTGGGGGAAGATGGTCCAGGGAAGTCACTGGCCAGCGTAGCAGAGGTGACCCACAGGAGGCTGGAGACCTCAGAACCCTTCCAGCAGTCTTTTTAAATGTACCTCAAGACCTTACAGGGTGTTTTGAGTTTTCTTTCTCATTCTTTTTCTGGCGGTGTTGGTTGCTCACTGTGTTCACAATCACTGTCACAGTCCATATGCGTAATTTGGAGGGCACCAAACCAAGCTAAACATGTTACTGATAACCAAAATTACAGCCAAGCAGCGTATCATGATGTAATATTGCAAGGGGGTGCGCTCAAACCAAGTGTAAAACAACTCAGTGTGAAGTGACAACAGAATTTCCTGCAAAGATGAACAAAAACAGAAGCGCTGCATAAAATGCTCTGCAATAACTATCAATTTTTGGTCATGTTTCCATTTTAGCTGTAGATATTCACATCGGTGGTTACCAGCAGGGGGAATATAAGCTACCTGATGCGTAAATCCGTTGTGGCTTTCTAGCCCTGCTGCTTGCCATAGATTGAAATGCTAAAGCAGCTTCTCAGAGCACCACTTCTCATTGTTGTTTGTGCCCTTTGTTCTTCTGCTGCTGCAAAATGCTCATCCACATGTTCCCAATTACTGGATCGTTGACAAAACAAGTAGCAGCAAGAAGAAACCCCTGTGGTTTTTATGGTAACAGTAAGTAGAAGTCAAGATAACGTTTCATGCCAAGTGGCTCAGGAAAGGAGGAGCTGGAGAAGGACTTTATGGTATCACTGCAGTAGCTTGTCTGGCAATAGCTCATGGAATTTTCTATGTGGTGTTGCTTGATATGGGGTGCAAAGTTCTTGCTGCAGCTTTGCACCCAAACTTGAGATAGAGACGTTCTATAAATCACAGCAATTGTCACAGAGCTCAATTGGAAGGGTTTGTCCTCAAAAGATGTCTCTCATGATTCCAGAACAATCCAGCTTTGCTGAGGAATGAGGACTCTGCCATGGCAGAGCGGGATCAAGGATTTGGGAACTGGGAGCTGGGCATTGTGAACTGGGTGCGTGTGCTAACTGTGCTTCTGTAATAGCCATTGAGCTTGCCTTCTTCTGAACAAAGAGTTTTCATTGCAAATAAACCCCAGGGGATCAGAGAACTCATTTCAGCACATGTGCATATATATACACAATGTTTTACATATATATACCACATACATATGTGCATGCTTTTTATCTGGGTTGCAACAGGGTGATCAAACATCTACCTTGCCTTCTAATTAGGCCTTTTTAATGCTCAAATCCTCAGCACTGTAACCAGGGATGAGTAAGCCCTTCACCTGCATGCACACGTGTTGGCATCAATGACTCTGCCTCGGTTCCTTTTCCCTCCCCACAGGCTGACAGCTCCATCTGTGGCTCATGGGGTGCCCCAGCACCCACATGCTCTTCAGGTAGACTTAAAGTGCCTGCCAACACCCTGGAAGAGTGCAAGAGAGGGAGCAGAAAGCGACTTGCAGGGCTTTTCTTTGTGATTTTGGTACTGCATCACTCCATCCTTGTTATGCGGCATGAAAATCACAGTAAATGGTATTTTTATCCTTTTCTATGCTACGTGGTTGCCAAAATTGCTGACTGAAACTGCCAACACGCTCCACTAATAACTATAATGCTGTTTCACTGGCATAAATGTCTTTATACATTAACACAGACCATCTACTTTAGGGCTTTTAATGATGCAACCCCACCGACATTTACAGCAATGGAAACATCTCTGATACGACCTCAGATGAGGGGATCAGATTCGAAGGGGATATGTAAAGAGAAGTGGGGTATGTTAAAAGCTGGCAGCTGGTGAAGAGTCTGAACAGAGGCAGCACACGCACCAGGAAGGTGTGGATATGCAGATGGGGCTCCATCCCTCGTTCAAGTAACATTTTCCTGACAACAGCAAAGAGCTACGTCACGTATGCCACAAATGTGCTGTACATAACAGCAGCTCCTACAGCATCAATATTATATTTACCCAGTGATTCATCCTCTTCCTCTGTATGTTTATCTAACTACCCTAACCACATCCAGTCACCAATTACTAGCTAACAGTGGCCTTACAAAACCATGTTCAAGGGACTCTAAACAGTCAAACACAGACTGAGGCTTTGGTGTCACCATTCACTGCCAAAGGTTTGCACAGGAGAATAAATCAATCAGCACTGCCTAGAATAATACACCAGCGAGCAAACCAACTATTTGCAATTGGATCTGCATCTCCTCTGAGCAATAAAAAGCTTCCTGATGACTTCAGAAAACTCTTGATCAGGCCTTTAAAATGGATGAAGCCACAGATCTTCACATAGTTGTTGCATGTTGAAACTGTAAACCAGGCTTTCAGAGCCATTCAGTGATGCCCCATCCCTGGCAGTGCTCAAGGCCAGGTTGGACACAGGGGCTTGGAGCAAGCTGCTCTAGTGGAAGGGGTCCCTGCCCGTGGCAGGGGTTGGAGCTGGAGGAGCTTTAAGGTCCCTTCCAACCCAAACCAGGCTGGGATTCTGTGATTTCAGGTAACTGTACAGGTACAACCAACAAGCCATGTTCCAGCTCTGCCATTTCAACCCATGAAAGTCACATGTATTTGGTGGCATCCCCACCAGCTGTCTGGATTTGCAGAATCAAATTCTATTCTCTTCAGCTTGTACCAGTGCAGATCAAGACAGACTCCGGCCCTGCAGTGGGGAACTGTGCACACTGTTAGCTTATGCCTTCACTAGAATAGAACTCTGCTCTTTTCCTCTTGTGCATTTTTGCAGGTGTAAGACAAACCAGAGCTCACATTTGCAGCAATGTAAGCAAGTGTACACACGCTCCCTGGCTTCCCCAAATAAACCATGCTTCCCCAGCTGTAATTATCATGTAATTATTCATGGCTTTGTAAGCTCTTTGTGGCAAGAGAGAAATGCCAGCTCCCAGAGCCACGAGCCAGCCTGTCACTCTCACATCTCTCCCTCATCTCCTTTTCATCTCTCCCAGGAGTTTGGTCTCCCAGTATTTTTGGAAGAGGGGCAGAGTCTAAGGCAGAAGAGCTTCCATGTATGAACGGAGCTGCACAGTACTTCACTCCTTAGAGAAAGCCTTGTTTGAAGTATTCCAAGCACATGTGTAGGCCTACATAATAGTCTTTTTGCTTGAAAGACAAATGGTTAAGTCCTAAAAGCTCTGACCTGCTGAAATTCAAAGCCCAAAACGCATGCCTTCCTCCTTCAGCCTCTCTCTTGCCCAGGACACGCCACCAACAGCAGATGACTTCTCTGAATGAGAAACAGAGGTGGCCACCTTCAAAAACTTCAGCTCCTCAAGAGCATCTTTGAATGCTCCCTCTGCAGTCAGTGGAGAATGGGGCGCTTCCCTCTGCCTGTCACTGCTGCTTTCCTTTCTGTTCCCCTCTCTCCTGGGGCTACAGAGGAGGTTTGTCCTCCGGGGCTGTGTTAACCCTCTGGAGCACCCAGACCCTCTGCTTACCCACCTCTGTATGGCTGCAGTGGCTGGTATCACTGGCTGGTACCTCACAGTACTTGATCTGTCCTCAAAAGCGATGCAGCCCAGTGACAGGAGTAGCTCAGCACGTGGCCCTGGACTGCAAGGCAGCTTCCTCTTCTCCCAGCAGTTTTCATGTGCTTTTCCTTGGGACTGAGAGTCTGGGAAGGTGAAACAGGAATTGTGACCCACTGTGATCCTGTGTTTAATTCTGTGACAAATACATGTGGGTAAGGGTTTGATGCTGATATGTATTTTTATAGGTGTGATACAGCTACTGCCTCATAGAGCTGCAATGAAGAAAACTTCCATAACTCAACACATCATCCTCGACTATTTACACAGTTTGTAAGACATATCCGTCCTTTCACACCTCTTTATGTGGGGATTCATAAAACCTCAGATCATCCAAAATAAGAAGCTGAATAGTACAGAAACAGCCTTTCATCTGATACACCCTTAGCTGGACTTACATTTACTCACATTAGCTGAGGATCTGACTCCCAGCTCCTCCCACATTCGGTCTCACATCTTCCGAGCAGCTCATTTAACTCCTTGTGCTCTCCTCTACCTTCCAACAACTAAAATCATCTTCTTAGCAGCAATTGAAGACACTGTGCTCAGCGTACCTGCCAGAGACCTGCTGCTGCTTTGGTAGGAACACAAATAACATCAAGTGGGCAAAGGAAACGACTTGTTTTGTCCAATTTGGTTTGAATGGATCTGGTCTGGTTTAGGATGATGCAAGCCCTGAAAAGTGCTGTGAGCCTCTTGGCACTTCTAAGCCAACAACCAACACCTGCTTCAATTTGGACAAATTTCCAGGCCACAATGGTCAGGGCACCACTGAAAGCTCCTGGGTATTAAAGACCAGAATTGAAAGAAGAAACAGAAGCTACCTGAAGGGGAGGGCGCTGTGGGAACCCGCCTGCCTTTGGTCTGACAATGCAGAGAGTGTGTTCTGGTTTCCCCCAGCATCCGGTGCACTCCAGCAAGTTGCTAAATAAAGTTGAGCCAAAACTTCACTGAGGGCTTTGGTGTTGCTTTAAATGGCACATCTCATCCCTGCTGGCGGGACTGCAGCTCACGGTAAAGTCAGCAACCACATTAACAGCTCTCCTAAAGGCTGCTCTCTATATTCTAAATCCTCAGCTCGAAAGCTGCTAAAATAAGCACTTAAAATAACAACTTCAAACACTCACACGAGGCTGCATCCATTCAGAAGAGCTATTTTTTTCCCCACCTCACTCGATTTCCCCTCAGTGCTCATTACACAAAGGATGCTCCGTGCCATGACCAGAGAGAAAGGCTGGATTTCCGCTCCGGACTGGCATAAGTCAATTAGAACCTCCTGGCTCCTAATTACAGGATTTGTTATTTATACCAGGCTGCCTCCCAGTACAAACCCCCAGTGACTGAGGCCTTCTCTTCGTGATGAACATTCCCTTGGATACATGTGGAGGCTGCAATGCACTGAAGAGTGTTTCTTATCCCTCTATTCTCAGCAAGCAGCATTCAGATTCCATGAGAGTGCTTAATCCCCTTTTAAGCCTGAGTGAAAGCAACCTGGATCACAGGCAGCATCTTGCGATTGTGAACACAGATTCTATCTGCTGGAAAAGCTGTAAAATAACACAGATTCATAGGATTGCTTAGAAAAGCCTGTCAAGTCCAAGTATTAACCCAGCACTGCCAAGCCCACCACAATATAAGCCAATACATAGCCTGCAAATGACGATGACATAAAGGAAACTGCTATGCAACACCAGCAGCTCAGAGATGATGTATCTAACTAACAGTTCATTATAGAAAATGAAATAAGAGCATGAGAATTAGAACTGAACAGTAGCCCCCCTAATACATCCAAAGAACAAACATACTAAGTCTTGTGAATCCAGGGAAATGATATATGGGTCCATTTAAAACAAACCCACCAGCAAAGAGAAACAACAGGAAGCCCAAATCTCACTTTAAATACATACTCAAGCCTCCTTCAGCAAGCTGAGCACCTGGCCCTTTCATCACCATCAACACCTCTTTGAAGTTCAGACCTCCTCAGATGTATTCTCCTGCTTTGCATGGATTCTCCTTGCCCGTTATCACCTGCAGGCAGAGAGCACAACAATTCACACACATTACCACAGCTCTGTGTAAAGCTGCAGTGTTTCCTGTCGCTCACCCTCAGCTCTTTAGGAGCTTCTCAGACTGCTGGGAGGAGAATGTTCTGGTTACACCATGGAAGCCACAGCTTCTCTGGGCACCCTGTGCCAGCGCCTCAGCACCCTCACAGGGAAGAGCTTCTGCCTAAGAGCTCAGCTCGGTCTCCCCTCGGGCAGCTTAAAGCCATTCCCCTTGGCCTGTCCCTACATCCCTTGTCCCAAGCCCCTCTCCAGCTTTCCTGCAGCCCCTTCAGGCACTGGAGCTGCTCTCAGGTCTCCCCTTCAGGAGCCTTCTCTTCTCCAGGCTGCCCCAGCCCAGCTCTCTCAGCCTGGCTCCAGAGCAGAGCTGCTCCAGCGCTCGCAGCATCTCCATGGCCTCCTCTGGCCTCACTCCAACAGCTCCACGTCCCTCTGGAATTGGGGTACCTGTGGACACCCCGCACCCCAGATAGAGCAGGACACTCCTTGGATGTTTTGCCTTTGAGGTACCTGTGGTGCTCCTCAGCGCTGCATTTGCCCTGAGAGAGCCCTGCCTGCTCCTCCCTGAGCTCTCGGGGCTCAGCACAGCTTCGTCTCCCCACCGCAGGGCTCAGGACAGGAGCTGATCTTTGGTAACATACACAGCTTCTTACCTACAGACTCTGTCTGCTGCCTGTGCTGGATCCTTACATCCCAACCGTGTTAGTCATTGCTTAGTTATCGCTGGGAAGCCTTCTTCATAGGAACAGATAAAGAGCCCTCTGGCAGGAATGCGTTTTAATGAATCCCCTGAAAGGCAGCACACGGTAATTTCTAGAAGGCAATGCCATGACTAACAGTAGCTGACTGACTGAAGCAGCCCAGGGACAGGATGAGGTAGGGAAGGAAAAGGAAAATCGGGTTAACGTTAAAATTTTAATGATGACTTCAATGGGAAAGTGTTCAGGCATTTTGACCGAGCAGTCGTGGCTCTGAATGGCTTAAAGCTATTCTGGAGAGGAATGGTACCACTCCAAATGTTGTCTGCGAGGGCCCAGCAGTGCTCTCTGCAGGGCACAGAGTCACAGAATCAACCAGGTTGGAAAAGCCCTTTAAGCTCACCCAGTCCAACCATTGCCCAGCACTGCCAAGGCCACCACTGCCCCGTGGCACTGAGACCTTGTCTTCATGGTGATGGTGTGTGAACACCTGCAGGGACTGAAGCACGGAATCAGGCTCTACAACCCAAGGACAGCTGTGAAGCAGGGATGTTCACTTCACTTATTAGAAGGATGAAAGGAAACAATTCAGTCTTGTTAGTAAGACTACTAAATTCTGTTATCACACCGCAGACTCACAACACAAACGTTGCTCTCTATCTGAGACCCAAGTTAAGCTAAAAGTATCTTAACCCTATGTTTTCCAGGCACTTGCTTCCCCTATATCAGGACGGTGCCTGCAGCCCTGCCCTGGGCAGCCTGTTCCAATGCCTGAGCACCCTCTGGGGCAGGAATTGCTCCCCAGCTCCATCTAAACCTGCCCTGGGGCAGCTTGAGGCCGTTTCCTCTTGCCCCATCCCTTGTTCCTTGAGCAGAGACGTGCAACCACCTGCACGGAAAGAGGGTGTTGAAAACAAGACGCTTTCTGGCCAGGGTGTATTTAACAGCGGGTGAAGCCCCAGCACGTTGTTTCTGAAGCTACAGCAGGTACTGTAACGTTATCTATTCTCCAACAACATATAGGTCACGGAGGAAGCCCCTGCGCTTCGCGCGCACTGAATGGCACTGATTTCCTGGAGCAGCAATTCCCTTTGCTCCCCGCCTAGCTCTTTAGCGTTTGCCCTCCCGTGGCACCGTTACCCCCGGCCTCCCCTGAGGCTCCAGCGCTGCCTGAAGCGCAGAAGATCCGTGCCCGGGACAGACCCGGAGCCAGGACCCCGGGGCCGAGCGGACCGAGCCCGGCGCACCCGGAGCGGCAGGACCCGGCGGCGGCGGCGGCCCAAGTAAGGCTCGGAGGGGCTCGGCGGAGAGGGGATGCCGAGGGCAGGCAGCGGAGCCCCTGGGCACGGGCGCTGAGCGGGGCCAGCCCCACAGGCCCGGTCCCGGGTGCCCCCACAGTACCCGGTCTGAGGCGCGGGGTCCATCGAGGGGTACGGGGTTAACGCATTGGAATGAAAGCTGTTTCCTTGTCGCTGTCAGCCCGCAGTGATGTGGAACGCGCTGTGCCGCGGGACGGCCCCCAGAGCCGTATCCCTGCTGCTCCCGAGGTTAAGCACCTTAAACGGCGCGTTTGGAAGGGAGCACAGGGATCTGTGTAAGCAGCCAGCGCGCAGGGTGCAGGGTGAGGGCTGGGGAAGGACAGCCGGCATGCTGCCCTGCCGCTTAGTGAGCGGGAGAGCGAAATACAGATAGTGTGCACCAGCTTACCCTGTTCCGGACGGACTCATCCCGTCTGTGCACCGGCAAGCGTTTGAAGACAACCTGAGGAACAGCGAGGCTGTTGTTAAAAGGTAATAAGCTGGGTTTGGGGTGGTTTAAAACTGCTGCTGCTTGTGAGGTGATGTGAGAGTTACTTATGGGCACTTCTAGGAACTGCTTAACATAGGAAGAAGCACAGACCATGGAATGGTTTGCGCTGAAAGGCACCTTAAAGCTCATCCAGTTCCACCCCCCTGCCACGGGCAGGGACAGCTTCCACAAGGGCAGCTTGCTCCAAGCCCCGTCCAACCCTGCCACGGATGGGGCTTCCATCCCTGAAATCCCAATTGAGAAGCCCAGAGGTTAAAAAGCCCTAATAATAATAAATTTGGGGACGGGATATTTTCCATTTTGGAGCTTAACCCAGCTCCCCCGCTGCTCTTTTTTTTCAGGCTGTTTCTCTGCAAAGTGAATTTACCACGATCAGGACTTAAAAACTTCAACCCCCCTAAAAGAGGAGCCTAAATGTGCCCGAATCTACGCGTGGGCTGCATTAAAGCATCCTAGACCTAGAAAATTGTTTCTAGACCTTCGGAAGAACCCTTTTGTGTTTGACTGTGAACGCAAAGGCACAAAGGGTGACTCGGAGCTTCCAGCTCCCGCCCCAGCAGCGGTGGCAGTTGCCGCAGTCGGTCGTGATTCGCCGATGAAAGCAGGAGAGCGCATTTTGTGTGCTGCTCCTTGAAGGTAAAGACGCAGCCGCCTTTGCTCGGAGGGGTTCAGAGGAGCTGGAAGCGGAGCTGGCAGAGCGCACTGTGCCCTCCTGCGGTGGCTGTTAGAGCAGCGGTGAGGATCCTTAGCTTGTGGCTCGGAGGTTTTCCAATCTCTCCTGTCCGCAGGAAGCCCCAGTAAGATAACGGAGTCCCGCACAGAGCGCTGTGTAAGGAGTTAGGTCAGCAGTGGGTTTGGTTCGAGATGATTCATCTTGGTGGAAAATGCTCTATTTGAAATAAATGAAGAACCTGGTTTATTGAAGATCAAACCTATTCAAGATACCGCATTTCTCTGCAGTTTATTCAGTTCTTCATCTGAACTTGGTGCTGCCCTGGCAATGAGGGGTAATTACTTCCCCTCCTCATGGCTGCAGTGGCACTGCAGTGTTCACTACATTGAAAGTGCAGTTTCCATGCTGTTGAGTGTGCATTTCTTCTAGATTTAGTGATTTCTTCCACTTATTCTTCTGGATTTAGTGATTTATTCTACTTACCAGTTACTGATTTTTGTTGAGGGGAACTGAAGGAGGCAGCCCCTGAGCGGATTCATCCCTAGAGTAGTTGCAACATGGTAAATCTCCATGCTGAATTAGGCTATCCAATTGTAAGAGCCTAATGGATAGCTGCAAGTGTAGATAGAGGCTGACATTGTTGTAGTACCTCTCAAAGTTAGCTTTGGTCACTGATGATCAGCCTCTGTCAGTACTCTGCTTGCGGGCTTGCTGGCAGAGACTATGATCATACACTGTGAAATACTCTGTTGGGTGTATATGGGCAACACCCAGTGCAGAACAGGGATTTAATAACAGCTGCTAGCTAGGAACATAAACTGCAGATAGAATATTTGCATTATTTCACTCTGGTTTTTTCTTTGTTAGGTTTTGAATAACAAAACTTAAATGCTTGCTTTAAATTACATGGCTTTGCTTTTTGTTAGACTTTGTAAGGAGCAATAATCCAAAGATGTGACTTCCTCTCCATCCTCACACCGTTATATGAAGACTGCAATACGTTTAAGTGCAGTTCAATGTGCTGAAGTGTCACTTGCGAGTAACGGTGGTTTTGATCAATGGAAGCTGTTTTTCAACCCAGATACTTGGAGTTGCTGGAGCTGGTCAGGAAAGGAGGGGGAGACAAGGCCGTTGGGCATCACACCCAGAGGAACAAGAAGCTGTTTGTCCGGGAGCGCCTGGGGCTGCTGCTTGACCACGAGTCTTTCCTTGAGCTGCCTCCACTGGCAGGGCTCAACATGCCCTATGGGGATGTCCCTGCGGCTGGGGGCCTTACCGGTAACGGCAGTGACTGTCGTCTAGATGGGAAATCACCTTTAAACATGATCCATGTTACAGCTAAAGATGGATTTGGGTTCAGGGGGTTGTTTTGAGCAGCCCTGTGAGGATGCAGCCCAGAAGGAAAAAGGGGTTTGAACCAACATGATCCTTAATGCAATTTGAGAGGTGCTGTTTGGGTGCAGCAATGAGTAGGTGATGGCAGGCAGGGTACATCAGTTGTGTTTGTATGTGCTGTAACCATACATAACCAACCCAGAGTAACCAGCCTTGCTCATGGAAGGTAAAGTGTTTGATCTTGCTGGGAAAGGAAGAAGGATGCACACAGTAAGTTTTATGGAATATATTAGTACCTAAAGAATATGCTTTCCTAGGAAAATGAACATCAGCTCTAGCAAGTTGCAGATCCCAACATGGAAAAGTTCAGCTGTATTATTCTTCTGTGATTTTTGCTGGGAAATCTGGGAGAAGCCTTTAAAGAAAAAAGGTTGGTCCTTTCTTCTAGATTCAGTGACTTATTGTACTTCCCAGTTACTGACTTTTGCCTCAAAAAATCTAGGACGATGTGTCAGGTAAGCTGCTGTCTGTTAGAGGAAAGGGAACCAAGTCACTGGGAGACACAGTTTATTTTGTGTCATTTTTCATATCATAGACAAGTCTTTTCATTGCATTTTGAAGAGTGGGTCCAGTTCAAAAAGTAACTAGAAGGGCAGAGTAGGAAATCCTGTCTTTTGTCACAGATTGCTATGGTTTCTAGCTTTATATGGGTAATTTGAGTTGCCTTCCCTGTTATCTCAAGGGATGGAAGTCAACCTTTTCTTCTCATATATTGTCACCAGGAGTAAGTTGACTTTAGCACCTGTTTTCTGTCATTTAAATCCCTTTTTTTAAATGCTTCTGCCTTTAGCTTGCTGTTCCAGAGGATCTACAGATTTCTGCCCTCTGCAGTATTTGCAACTTGATTTGCAGCTCCTTGATACAGTATTACCAAGAGAACATCCTAGCTGTAACTTGCCCCCTTGTTTCATCTGGAGTATTTTGGAGAGTCCTGCTAAGTGTCTGTCTGTGAATCCACTTACAGGAGTTGGCAAAATCTGTGGGGTCTGGTGTGTCTTCATGGCAAACGATGCAACTGTGAAAGGAGGAACCATTTATCCCATTGGGGTGAAGAAACAGTTAAGAGCTCAAGAAATAGCCATGCAGAACAGGTGGGTATCCGTGTCCCTGGTTGACAGTGGGGGAGCATTCCTGCCACTGCAGGTAACACTGGGACCACTTCATGAGAGAAAACACCAATGTTTATCTAAATCAAAGTCATTTTTAGCAACAAACTCTCATTTCCATCGTGTTTTCTTGCCCTGCTGACTTTCTGTTACACCTCCGTGGAGTTTCACCCACAAATCAAACTCCAGGACACTACTGGAAGGTTTGTAACGGTGGTGATCCCTTTGGCTGATCTGCACCCAGCTTCCAATCAAAGTTTAGGAACTTGAATGTCCACACTGAGCGTGGGTACTCCTCAGGGTGCTGGAATGCTTTTGTGTCCTTAGTAAACTACGACATGGCCTGAGGCTGCTACTTTCAACCTCAGTCTATAAAGCTGCTCTGTATTTTATTGCACTGTTTGTGATAATAATGCAGTGACCTCCATGGCCCTTAAAAATGCAGGGGTTTAAATTCTTACTGTAAAAGCAGAATTGGTCCAGGTTCCTTCCACTGTACAGAGGTCACATTATCACAAAGACTACTTTTCCCCTCTTCACACTGAAAGCGAACACAGAAAAAGCGCTGACCCGACTTAAGGAATTGTATCCCAAACTAAGTAAAAAGGGAGACTGCTGAAGTCATGTCACAGATAGAGAAAGGATGAACGTTAGCTTCCCCTTCCCCACGTTTGCAGTCTCAGTTTGCGTAGAATGAATGGGTTTCAACAAAAATGACAAAACTTACCTCTGCGTTCAAACCACACGGGTACTTTTGTGTCTGAGGGGAATAAATACTGTAGGTGATGCTGGATATGGATGCTTCAGGTGGGATTGTTGGTGCTGACCTTCCCAGAGTCAGTTGCAAGGCGTTTGTGAAGGAATGCGGAGGAAGTGCTGGCTTTTGAAGCAGATCATGGAACTCACTTTGGTTTTTGTGTGCAATGACAGGCAGAGCTGTTTCCTGACAAGTCACACGGTGGCAGAGTTTTCTACAATGAAGCGATGATGTCCTGCCATGCGAATCCCTCAGGTACGGTGTCACCTGGAGTGCAAGGACATGTAGGACACGTAGATGTACCAACAGAGCCCTGAAACGGTTTTGTTCTAGTACAGATTCTAGGAACAACTCTCAAACACACAAAAAATTCCTGAAGCTCACCCTTCCTGCCTGCGGGAGCTTCAAATGAACCGCGGGGAAGGGAGATTCAAACTCACATAAGTGAATACTTCATCCTTAAGGATGCATTTCCAGAGAAGCTGTGGCTGCCCCATCCCTGGCAGTGCTCAAAGCCAGGTTGGACACAGGGGCTTGGAGCAAGCTGCTCTAGTGGAAGGGTCCCTGCCCGTGGCAGGGGTTGAAGCTGAACCAGCTTTAAGGTCCCTTCCAACACAAACCAGTCTGGGATTCTATGATTATATGCTGATCTTCTAAGTATTTACTGATATATTTTATATTAGTATATTATCAGTCACTGATTTACTGTGATGGAAAAGCATCAAATCACCGGGTTATTTCAGAGTAAGCATTGAACTCTCTCGGAACCAGCACTGCTGTTCATGCTGGTATTTATATCTCTAGTTCATTGCTCCCCAAGCTGTGATTTAGCCTCTGAAATCAGCGTTAATGGTTTTGCCTTTCCCTTCTCCCCTTCCCAGCATCTTGAATTGTTTGGTTTCTGTGTCCTTCAGGCGGCAGTAGTGTGTGGCCCCTGTGTGGCTGGAGGTGCCTACATCCCAACCACGGCAGAAGAAGCTGTGATTATAGATAAAGTTGGTACATTATTCCTTGCTGGCCCACCTCTGGTAAAAGCTGCTACAGGAGAATATGTCTCCCCCGAGGACCTGGAGGAGCCAGACTTCCCTCTCAGTATGTGAAATAATTCTCAGGAGTAGCAGAGAATTCAGCATACTTAGCTTTAAAAACCTGCTATTTTTATCCTAAATTGATGCAACATCACAGACCGGTTTGGGTTGGAAGAGACTTTAAAGCTCCTCCAGCTCCAACCCCTGCCATGGGCAGGGACACCTCACACTAAACCAGGTCACCCAAGGCTCTGTCCAACCTGGCCTTGAACACTGCCAGGGATGGAGCATTCACAGCTTCCCTGGGCAACCCATTCCAGTGCCTCACCACCCTCACAGGAAAGAACTTCTTCCTTAGATCCAATCTAAACTTCCCCTGTTTCAGTTTGAACCCGTTACCCCTTGTCCTGCCACTACAGTTTTCTACCAATCGGAATTCAGGTTTCATCAATTCAGTGTTAAGAATGGTGTTCTCTCTCCCAGTGTCAGTGGCTGCAGTGACCATTTTGCATCTTCAGAAAAGGAAGCCTATGAATGTATTCGAAACATCACCTCCACACTGAATTATGAACCCATGCCAGAGGAGGCCATAGAGCACCACAGCCCTTTGTATAGCTCTGAGGAGCTCCTGGGACTGGCACCACAGGTGTACTCTTCCTGTCAAGTTGGTAATGTGGACAGATGCTCTGTTCCTTCTTCCTTTCAGTCTGCTCAGGTTAAAGCCATTCCCCCTTGTCCTATCCTACAGGCCCTTGTCCAGAGCCCCTCTCCAGCTTTCTTGTAGCCCCTTTATATACTGTGTCAGTATGTCATGTACCATGTTGGCTGCCTTGAGCATGTGCACCCCTTTAGTGACCCCTTTAAGTGTCCTCCCCCTGCCTTTTCCCCCCACACCTCCCAGGGAATCAAGGCTTTGTCTTGTCACATACATGCTGCATGGAAATACTGACTGAAAACCCCACAAAGCTCAAATCAGACTTGTTTGAAGTTGGGACAGACGCTAACACAGAAGCGGAGACATGCTGAGCTGCCCATGTTGTTTTCATTGTGTTGCTCTAGAAGAGATTTAGTCTCCAAGGATGCGAATCCAGTATCTTTTCCAGAGGTAAATTCCTACATTTGAGGGGGTAGACTGTAGAAAGTGATGTAGCTTTGAAGGGAGCTTTTAAATTGTGTCTGGAAAAAGCCCGAGCAATCCACAGCTGAGTGGTCCTTATGCACACAAGCCGTAACTGCACACGCTGGGTTTTGTACAGCATTTATATGCACATGAACAACTGTGCTCTGTAAGACTGAAGTAATTTTGGAGCTGAACTTTGCTCAAAATACATGGTTGGTAACGAAATGCAAACAAAGATCTGGTGTTTTGTGCATACTGAGTATTCAGTGGAGTGGAAGATGTAAAAGGGCTTCAGTGCTCATTTAGGCTGAGTATTTGAATAAGAGTGTGTCTTTTAGCAGAACTGTCCTGTTTTCACTTGGATTTCTACAGTAAAGACTGTTTCTTTGCAGATCTTGAGCCGTCTGCTGGACGGAAGCAGATGCCAAGAATTCAAGGCTCATTATGGAATGACATTAGAAACAGGATTTGGCCATGTGGAAGGGTAAGGCTAGCAAAATGTATGGACACACTGCATATCATAGAACCACCGAATGGTTTGGGTTGAAGGGGCCTTAAAGCTCCTCCAGCTCCAACCCCTGCCACGGGCAGGGACCCCTTCCACTAGAGCAGCTTGCTCCAAGCCCCTGTGTCCAACCTGGCCTTGAGCACTGCCAGGGATGGGGCAGCCACAGCTTCTCTGGGTGCCTCAGCACCCTCCCAGGGAAGAGCTTCTGCCCAATATCTAATCTCAATCTCCTCTCTACTTGTCTAATAGCTTTCCCATCATCATCAGTTTTTACAGTGATCCAGTAACAGTGTTTATGAAGTTCTGAGTCAGTCAAAGATTGGTAACAAAATAAGCTGATTTCTGTCTCTGAGCTCTGAATTCACCACGTCCCAGGCCAATCGCAGCAGGGAGTGATGACAAATGAATGGTTTCCATAACCTGGTGATATGATTTATTTGTTCACAGGAACTACCAGCCAGACAGTTGCAACACTGAAGTCTCAGCAGATTCCTTAGGAAATCAGAAACAGCATCTTTCAAAAGTGTTCCTTTTCAAACTGAATTCAAAGCTCTCGTCCCTTCCCCCATGTGATGGAGATGGGATAAGATGCAACAAATCCTCGTGTAATTCAGATCAGACTGTGTTATTAACACATTCATGAAGCATATAACATTCTGGTCAAATCATATTAGGGAAAAAAAAAGGTAGTAAAATACAGTTTTTGAGCTTCTTTAGGTTGAAAGCATGAACTTTTCAAGTTGACTGTTTTGTTCTATGATGCAGGAATTAAAGTGAGCTCAGAGTCCAGGCACCTTGTACATTACCTTGTAGTAATGTCACCTTTCTCACTCTAACAAGGCCATCTATAGCTTTACCTGCTCTCTGGGTATTAGTCCATTCTAATACTTCCATGCTTTATGTATCAGGAATACTGTAAGGCTTCTGGTTAGGTGAGTGTGGGTCCTTGAATGAAATGACACATGTACCTGCATCCTTTTACATGCTGAACTTCTGTAAATGATAGATCTCTGTGTGTGTGTGTGTACAGATATTTACGTTTCCATCCTTCAGAATGTTACAAGCTACAGTGCCGTGATTTCTAGAGTTCAGAAGTGAAAATGTTCTTGAGTCTTGCTTTTTAGGCACTTGGTGGGGATAGTGGCTAACAACGGTGAGCTGTCTCATGATGCTTCTCTCAAGGGTAGCCACTTCGTGCAGCTGTGCAGCCAGTGGAGCATTCCCATCCTCTTCTTCCAGAACACAGCTCCACAGGCAGCAGAGCCAACAAGCATCTCACAGGTATGGGATGTTCACTGCAATGTGCTTTGAATATCTTTTAGAAGAGCGAGGCATTAAAGTACAGCATGATTTTGGCCTTGAACACTGCCAGGGATGGGGCAGCCACAGCTTCTCTGGGCACCCTGTGCCAGCGCCTCAGCACCCTCACAGGGAAGAGCTTCTGCCTAAGAGCTCATCTCAGTCTCCCCTCGGGCAGCTTAAAGCCATTCCCCTTGGCCTGTCCCTACATCCCTTGTCCCAAGCCCCTCTCCAGCTTTCCTGCAGCCCCTTCAGGCACTGGAGCTGCTCTCAGGTCTCCCCTTCAGGAGCCTTCTCTTCTCCAGGCTGCCCCAGCCCAGCTCTCTCAGCCTGGCTCCAGAGCAGAGCTGCTCCAGCCCTCGCAGCATCTCCATGGCCTCCTCTGCACTCGCTCCAACAGCTCCACGTCCCTCTGGTGCTGCTGCCCCAGAGCTGGATCAGGACTGCAGGGGGGGTCTCCCCAAAGCACAGCAGAGAGGCAGAATTGTAAAGAAATCAATGGTTTGGAAATACAGAGCTGGTGGGAGCAGAGGGAATCTGGAAGAAAAATTTAAAGGATCTAAAATCTTGGCTTCCCTTCCAGGCAGAGGCTCACACCAGCAGAGTGAAAGCCCAGGCCTCTATGATGGCTGCTGTTGCTTGTGCTGCTGTTCCCAAAATAACCATTGTAGTCGGTGGCTGTTTCGGGAGCAAGAGTTATGTTATGGTAGGAGTGGTATAAATCTGATGGGTTTGGCAAGAGGCTTTTCACCCTATACCATGATCTCACAGCACTTCATTTTTAAACCACAGTTGGCTGTTGTTACAGACATTTAACTCAGTCCATTATTTTAACTGCTTTTAGAGTAAAACATGCATCTCAAGCTCCTATTACTGAAAACTTGGTCTGCATCTAAAAGCATAGAGCCAGGTCTGAAAATCACACGACCTGAAAGCATCCCTTCTTGAGGCCAATCCTGCCTTTTCCTCAGCACATGTTTCCATGGATCAAGGAACACATCTTGTGGGTGTGCTGTTCACCCTGCTCCTCAGTACAATAGGGTTCTTTGCTCTGAATTAAACATTTAAGTGCTTGGGGAAAAAGGAAAAGATAAAATAGCAATACTGGGGGCAGTGGGGATGGTGATGGTGCTACAGGGTGTCTGTACTGATAGAGGAGCTGTATCATTAATCTGTTACAAATTAAACTGTACTATAAGGTCAAGACAGAATGGTTCAACCATCCCACACCCATCTTCTTGGGATTCATTTCAAGGACTTTCTTCTCTGCTCTTTCTTTTTTTAGTGTGGGAGATCGTTCAGCCCAAACTTCTTGTTCTTGTGGCCTAATGCAAGGGTTGCTCTTGGGGATTCAAGACAACTCTCCACAGTCCCACAGGCTGGGGACAGTGAGCACAGAGGAGAGGAAGCAGAGCTGAAACAGCTGAAAGAAAAGTAAGGACATGAAATAGAAACCCCTGCAGGGCTTAGTTAGTTAAATTGCCCGCTTGCTCATCTTACAGCTCAACACACCCCAGACAAATAAAGCAAACCTCACCCTACTGAATATTTTACTTTTCCATGTAATTCTATGACTCCTCTTAAGATCTTCTCAAAGAAATGCAAATGCTTGCCTAAAAACTCCCATACAACCCCAAATGAAGATAGTCTGCTGTGTATTGAACAGTGGTGATCATCTGTATGTGGAGGCTGGCCTGTACTGCAGAATGATCAGATCTGGCATATGTTATTTAGTGGATTCTAATGAATTTTAACCATAGGTCTGCATATTCACTTGAGATTTAAACATATGCCTTTTCCATCTATAATTTTGTTTCACTGGCACAACAGTTTTTAATACATTGTTGTGCTTTTGAGCTTAATACTGTGTCCTCTCCAGGCTAGAGGAAGAAAGCAGTGCATTTTACTCCTCTGCCAGACTCTGGGATGATGGCATAATTCTACCTCAAAACACTAGAAAAGTGGGTTTTCTCATCTTAGAATGTTTTATTCTCAGATCTCCAAAGGATCTTGAGGCAAATGCTTGTGACTCGCTCAATGTCAGTGGTATGCAGAGTTCCACAACCAGCTCTCCCATTTCTCACTCCATTTTCTGTGGAATTTTAGCTTTAGCATCTTTTCTCTTCCCCAGTAATCTATCTTAAACCTTTCCTCACTGAACCTCTCAGTTAACTTTACAGAACCAAATGGTATCCAAATCCTTTCTTTTCAATCTTGCATCATTGCTGTATCCTCACTCTTTGAGGTTCAGCTCTTTTGACATAAGATACTTTTTTTTGCTGCTTCCTCTTCCTGCTTCTAATTTGCTGCCACATTTGGGATGCCCCCCTGCCTTTTATATTGATTCTTTTAAGTTGACAAACTTCCATCCCATTGGACTGTTCCTGAAAGCCACCACCTTTGGTCTTTGCTTTTTCCTTGTTAGATTCTTTATTAATTGTTCTCTATGCTTCTGCAGCTTGTTTAAAGATCACAAATGGAGCTATCAACTAATCCTCCTAATTGTGATGCATAGTTATGGTAGCATATAGATGTGTTTTCTGTGGAGTTTATGGGGACTTTGATGAAGGGAGAGCACCAAGTAGTATTTTCTAATAGTAGAGCCTCTCTAGGAGCTACACATGGAAAGAACATTGTGATAGTTGAAATGAATCATTGTCATGCTCCTGTTAATTTTCACCAGCACACAACTCCTGTTTGCATGTGGAGCTGTTCTTACACTATTGTTTTGCTCCTTTATCCCATAGTTTGTGCTAATAGGTGGAATTCCTGCTTAGCTTTCTCTGAACTGACACCATGTGCCCATTGAGATCCAAACTGTGTTGTTTTGTACATAGGCTTTTCAGAGACAGTGTGTGCTGCAGCAGCAGTGAAATAGGCAGAATGATCTTGTGTTTAAAGGCCAAAAGCAGTTCAGTCCCCGTTGTCATAACACATGAAAGATGACTTCCTAAAAAAAGATGGATATGGAAGAGCAGAATGTTCTAGTTTCCAATACGTGACTGGGAGGCTAGGAGCAGAGTTCTGTAATACCAGAAATGGATTATCACAGGACTTACTTTCATTGGAGTTTTACAGCAATTCACCACAATGACTTTAAAAGGGTTGGGCTGTGTCTGCATGCAATGCATGAAGTTTGGGATCCAGAGGACATTTCTTCCTTTACATTTCCCTTGCCCCAGAGGTACTTCACACTGACAGCTATTGCCCCCGACACTACGGCCAACTGCTCATTCACTGTTTTGCAGAAAATAAGAACAAATGCTTTACTGAACGAGTGCAGAAGGAGGAGGATTTACTCATTTCTTGGTTCAGAGCCTCATTGCTCCTATTACTTTCTGGTTTTAATCAGGTGATTGCACAGTGTTTGAAGATCATGGAACAGCAGAAGTACCAGGTTGTGTCTCGGTGTCAGCATCCTGTCATCAGGGTGTAACTACAGCCACAGTAAAATCAGCCTTTTGAAGTTGCACCATGCACTAGAAATCTTTAATAAGTGATTTTCTAATTCTTTGATACCATTAATAAAAACATTAAACCACGGCAGCCAAACAAGAATCCTGGATTTTAACTCCATCAGCAATAAATTTGTGTTTTGAACCACAGCCTCTTACTACATCAGCTGAAAATTTATGCTGTGAAAGGAAGGATTCAGCTGAGGGGCTGTAACACTCTGAGGAAGCAAATTCACCCCAAGTGATATGAGTGTTTTCACAGCCGTGTTTCAGCCTCAAACCCAGAACTCTAGAAACTGCACTTTGACAAAAGAAATGGCAAAGCAAACACATAGACCAGTGTGTGCACTAGTGAAGGACAAAATGCTGCTGCCACACACCCTCGGGCCTGCTGGCTCAAGTTTCCAAAGCAGCATGGAAAGGCTCCACTCAGATTGCTCTGAAGATACCACAGGAGTGGCCAGGAGGGGGTTTAAATCCATAAGGCTTCAGTATAGGCTAAAAATTACCTTTTCCTCAAAGCACAGAGCAGAGCCCAGAGACTTTTCTACCTAATGTTACCAGAGGACTTATAAACAGAGGGGGCACCTTTCCAGGGCTGGAAGAAGCCAGATGTGACGTGTTGCAGGCAGCAGTCAGGCTCTCTTGAACATTCCATGGAAGGTCACGGGAATGTTCACCTCCACCTCAGCCCTGGCCACCTCGCTCATGTCCTTGGCGCTCAGGATCAGGAGGTAGGCAGGCTTGGGTCCCACGCCTGGGCTGATCACAATGCTCAGCACCACCCCTAGATAAGAAAAACAGGATGCTGTCCTGCTTGGTGCATCTCCTCACTGTGAGGGTGCTGAGGCGCTGGCACAGGGTGCCCAGAGAAGCTGTGGCTGCCCCATCCCTGGCAGTGTTCAAGGCCAGGTTGGACACAGGGGCTTGGAGCAAGCTGCTCTAGGGGAAGGTGTCCCTGCCCATGGAACTGGAGGAGCTTTAAGGTCCCTTCCATCACAAACCAGGCTGGGATTAGGATTTTTCCCATTATGAATTCAGTTATAAATTACTTCATAATTCTGTTGAATCTTAACATGACAAGATGCCCATTTTGGCTCCTGGTGTCCCTGTGTGGAATGGATGGGACAGCTTAGCCCTGAGGCTGGTTATTTTTGTGCTCTCTGAATCAGCCATTCAGAACACAGGAACAACCCTACCCTATCATCTGTGAAAGCATCAAATTGCAGAAGATGAGAGAAATGCAAGCATGGAGCTTGAGGTTACCTCAGCTGTCAGGGAGTGCTTCTGCAGAGGATTAAGTCCAAGGAAGTAAGAGAGACTTAAAAGTGTTCCCAAAATGCACATTGTCTGCTTCAGTTAAAGAAAACTGTTAAGAACAAGCTTAACAACTTTTGATTTTAGTGGGACTTAATGCCCTGCACAGGCACTTTGTTGAACTGGGAACAGATAATACAAAATCTGGTTCTTAATCAACCAGTGAGAGTTTGCTTTTAAATTCAGTGGAGCCAAGACTAATCCCATAATCCTGTTTGGAGATGAGGAACTGAGGGAATAACTGGATTTCCAAACCAGTGTCCCTGACCAAAACATCAGTCTTACCGTCATCTTCCTCCAGTGCATCCGGATGGGAAACAAAGATGGGCTCTGATGGGTATGAATCTGGCTCCTGCCACACCCAGGTCTCCTTGGTTTTAACGTTCAGCTTGCAAAGCTAAAGGAGGGAAAACCAAAGTCCACATCTCAGAAATACACTTTCTTGTCCTTAAACTGAAAACTCATTGAAAGGATGTGCCTCACCCAGTCACTGATAGTTACCTTGTCTGGGACAAAGTGGTTCAGGCCCAGCCCATACGCATATGTGTAAGGTTTCCCACAGTACTTCTTGTAATTGATCTGTGGAAATTCAAAGGCTGCAATAAAAAAGAATATATATTTATGCATGGGGATCAGTGGGATGTGGGGTGCAAGGGGTACCGGTGTTGTCACTTCAGGGTCATTGTCATACCGTGGCGTGGCCCTGAGAAAATGACTTCTGGCTCCAGCCAGATGGTCTCATCGCTGCGCAAGGTGGCTGTAGCTGTGGTGTAGGGCAGGGTGACCAGGTTCTTACCCATGCTGGCCTGGGAGAAAGGAAAACACCCAAGAGAAATAATGGAGAAATCAATTTCTTACTCCATTTGCATAGAAGAGCTGCAAACTGTGCTGAAGGGCAAAGGCAGCAGCGTGCAGCAGAGCCTTATCAAGCTGCAGAACGGCAATGTGCTTAGGAGTGTCTGCTTCTTCAGTTCCATAGGACCCTAGAGCGATTCAGGTTGGAAGGGACCTTGAAGCTCATCCAGTTCCAACCCCGTGCCCTGGGCAGGGACACCTTCCACTAGTTAATCCACCAGGATTAACTGCTGCTCCAGAGTCTCAGCTTCGAATAGTAACATATGGGAAATAGAATGATATTAAGCAGCTAAAGAAAACAGACAGGTTCTCTGAAGACCCACACTTTAAGCTCACCCCTCGCCATTAAAAGGTTCAATTTGGATTAATAGGGTCATGCATAGCATCAGCAATGCTCAGCCATCAGCCCTGCAGGGAACAGCGCAGACCCCGGTACCTTGTCGATGGTGAGAGGCAGGACGTATCTGCGCGCCTCGGGCTGTGGGGCTTTCTCGGCCTGGCGCTTCACTTCATCCCAGTTTGCTCGTAAATTGGCCAAGTAGAGGTAGTTGTAGACAAACTCAAACCTGCAGACAAACAGCATCACAGACAGATCAAAGATGGGATTTCGAAGTGTCAGGGTATCAAGTGCAGTTGTTTTCTTCCTATCCATTTGCCATCAGGTTTTTGGAACAGCCTTAGGGCTGTTTCCTGAATCCCCCCTCCATGTTCCCATCCCCAGTGCTGGATCCATGCTCTTCAGCAAGCTGAAGGTGCTTTTTCTTTTCAGCAGCCAAGAGAATTTGACCTTCTGTGAGCATGCAGTTTTCCATCAAAACCTTTCAGGCAAGATCCACACCTAGTGCCTGTGCCCAAACCTCCACAAGACTGTGAGATCAGGGCATTGCAGCTTATCCAGCTTTCCAGGACAGTGTCCTTGCGGATTTCTAAACCCACAGGGTGCTACAGCAGTAAACTTCGGATGAGCTTTCAGGTCCCTTCCAACCCCAACCATTCCAGGATTCTATGGTTCTACGTAGAGAGTCAATGCAAGTTCCAGAGGTGATTCCAAAGGAGATGTACCCGTGCAGGGACTGGTGTCAATGCTGGGGCTTTGCTGGCCGCCTCCCGCTCATGCAGGGGTGGGGGTGATGCCACAGGGACCCTCAGCACCACCAAGACTCACCCCTTCCAGGTACAGAGGTCCACGATCAGAAATCCATTATCTTCATAGGTGTTGATGTGATGGAAGAGGTTGAAGGCCGAGGTGCGGTATTTGATGTTCAGGAGCCTGCCTTTCTTTTTCTCTGCCACATGAAGCCAGACCTGAAGAACAAGCAGCAGCTTGGGTCTGCCTCAGAGCAAATTGGTGAAACCAACACAATGGACCTCCCAGTGCAGAGCTGGCTGCACAGGACAGCCAGTTAGGTACAACATGCTCCTTACCCCCATGGTCTCGTTGGACTCGAAGCAGTCCATGTAGTTGGTTCCCCAAAGGCTCCATGCGGAGAGGAACTTGAAGAGGTTGATTTTCACTGGTGTTTCAACAAACACTATGTAGTTTTCTGTCAGTCCAAAGCTGTTTGGAAATGCACAAGGAGCACATTAAGCTCACTGGAATTCGTTTGGACAAAACCACGTAGGAGTTTGTGCTGACCCCGGGACATGTTACCTGTGAACGTAGGAGGGCTTGAACCTGTCGCTGCAAGGGAACTGCACCACCACCTCTGACTTGTTTATTGGGTCTTCCTTGTCTGGAACAGGATAGACAAAGGGTTATGGGGGATTCACCTACTTTGTATTTGTAGTGTTTAACCAGCAAGGAAGTTCATGGGAGGGGCAGGTAGTGATAGGACAAGGAGGAATGGCTTTAACCTGCTAGAGGGGAGATTGAGATGAGCTCTTAGGCAGAAGCTCGTCCCTGTGAGGGTGCTGAGGTGCTGGCACAGGGTGCCCAGAGAAGCTGTGGCTGCCCCATCCCTGGCAGTGTTCAAGGCCAGGCTGAACACAGGGGCTTGGAGCAAGCTGCTCTACCCATAGCAGGGGTTGGAGATAGATGAGCTTTAAGCTCCCTTCCAATACAAACTATTCAAGGGTTCCATGATTCAGTGATTTAGAAACTGAGGTGTGTTAAAAATAACATTCCTGTTACTTCAAAAGGCAAATAAAAATCTAAACAAGATTAAAACAAGTAACTTGATGACAAAGCTAATTTGAAGGATAAAGAAGCGATAGCTAGGACAAGATTGCCTCCATTCACACAGAGGTGGGGTAGATGCACCTTCCTGAAGAGGAGGGATCCGTATGATGTTATAGGCGAGAGAAAAGTTTTTTCCAAAGCAATTCCCAATGTTGTAAACGGTGCCATCATTCTCGATGTGGGGATGAGCTGTTGCCCCGTTCACAGACACGTATTTACAGAGATCCACCTGAGGAACAAGATGGAACAGTCAGGAGCCTTCCTGGCAGGAGAGGGAAAGTCACCAGCTCCATGAGGTCAATGTGTCCTTGTTTCAGGTATGGGAAGTTCTTCTTTAAGCCCAGATCACCATTCATGTTGTGAAAAGAAAGGCACCAAAGCCAAACAATTCACACTGTTACAGGGAGAGGTTTGGGATGCTGAGGTCCAAAAAGAAAGGCTTCACAGGCTGGACATTGATAACACAGCAGAGAAAACCATCAAAGCATAGATTCTACCTTTGTTGGAGTTTTACAGGGCAAATGTAGCTTGGGTCTGGTGTAACTGAAGGCAGCAGTGAAGCTCTGGCAGGAGCCCTACCATCACAGTCACCTTTGGCCAGGCTACAACCTCACTCCAGTTTGCAAACCCCAACCCTAGCATGAGGCTATGGACCACAGAATCCCATCACCTCCTCATTACATATTACTCAGATCAGCAGCAGTGAGTTCATTTAAGAACTCCTTCCAACTCTGCTCTCATTAATCCTCAGAGCTGGCTTCATTTCTATGTCATGTCCCTGCCAAACCCTAACTCTTGCCGTGTTGTAAGAGGCTGTTATTAAACATTTTCATCTTAGTTTCACTCCTCTTATTCAGAAGCCCAGTCCAAAGACCCACCTGCTTAACTGTCTCTAACGTTTCTGGGTTAATTCTGGTTATGAAGTTGGTCTCAGTACAGGCATAGTAATCTTCACCGATGGGGTAGACATTAACCAGGGCATTATCAGTGACCTCCACACCTTTGAAATATGTGAAAAACCTGAGCACAGAAAACAGAGAGGCAGTCAGGGGTTTCTGGAAGTGGAAGCAGCATAGGACACTGCTGCAACATCTCCCTGACCCCGAGGTACCTGGAAAAGATGTTCTTGCATGGGTCTGGGTACGCGTAGGTGCCAAACTCAGTTATCACGATCCTTTTCTCAGTCATCGCTCTCACATAAGCATCAGTCCTGACAAACCTGGGAGGGTGAGGACAAGGCATGTTACAGGTACAGCTGGAACTGCAATGGGCTGTGCAATTGAAATATGAACATTGTGGCCATGAGCTTTGTGAGACCTCTGAAAGCCACTGCCTCACAGTGCATTTGCAGCATGTGGGGTCCAACAACCAGCCCCCTCATGGCACTGGGAAGGAATGGCTCCTGGAGAATTGAAGCTGATGGGAAACACAGTGTTTTGCCTAAATATTCTGTACCAAGCACCTCAAAGCTGGTAGTTCTGCAGCTTTAACCAAAACCAGCTGCTAGTTTCCAGACAGCAATTTCATTCTGTCACTGACTGCAGCTGCATCCAGCCCTCTCCTTCCAGATGTTTTGCAATCTGCTCAAAAAGCTGCATTTCTGCCAGCTGTGAGAAAGTTTTGGTTATTTTCAGCTGGTTTTCGTGACCTCACCATTAGAGCTCTTCCAATAAAAGCATGGATTTGACATAACCAGCACCTCCCAGGCCGCAGAGCTTGTGCCCAACGCCTACAGTCCAGCAAATGCTTTGTTATTGATTTATCTGGCCTGGGAACAGCCACATACCTCCGGTGATAGGTGACGTGCCCCTCCTTGAAGTCAAACTTATGGAGGAGCGCCTGGCCATCGAAGAGGTGATAGAAGGGCTCTGCGCCCACCTCAAACAAGCCAGGACCACATCTCAGGAGGCTTCCTCGCAGCCAGGTGGGCACCCTGCCTGTGAAAGATGCAGTGTTGGTACACGTACAACCCATGGCAGATTAGACCAAGATGTTTTCATTGTGTCAACTAAAAGAACAAACCTCATTTTAATATTTATTACACTTCCTTCTTCAACACACAGGAACTCTTCAAACTATCCTGTTTTCTTCACCTACACACCTATTGTAGACCAAGACATTCACTACTGAAATGTCTGAAGATCCCTCATCCAACTGTCCCTCCTCTACCCCAAAACACACTAGCCCTATTGGGTCCTTTATGTCCAAAAGGGTGCTCCAGCCCTTGTAAAGACCCCAAGCTCCGCTGGGCCATGAGCTCCCGAGCACAAAACCCGGGCAAGAGGAGACTAACCTGTCTCCTGTCACCAACCTGTGACATGGGCAGTCACTGGAGAGGACAGCTCCTCCGCCGTCTCAAAGAGCTTCTTGTAGCCTCCAGCGGGATGCTCAACTCTGAAAGGGCCAGGAGAGTTGGGGTTAGCCTGGCTTTGGGATAGCTTTGGAAACCCCCTCCAAGGAGGTGGGTTTTATTTCTGGATGGAGTGATCTGCAACGTGCAAATAATTTGAGAGATCAAAAGGGAGAAGCACCAGCCTTCAGGGGGTGAAAGGCTTGGGGACTATCACTCTGCAGCCCCTTGAGAACCATCCTGAGCACATGAAGGAGAAGGGCAGGCAAACATCTTCACCCAGGGGATAAATTCAGGGCATCAGAATATATTGGTCACCCTGGAGAAGAAAAGGCTCAAGGGAGACCTTAGAGCAGCTCCAGTGCTTAAAAGGGCTACAAGAAACCTGGAGAGGGGCTTTGGAAAAGGGATGCAGGGACAGGCCAAGGGGGAATGGCTTTAATCTGTTAGAGGGGAGACTGAGATAAGCTTTTAGGCAGAAGCAAAATCCAGCTTGAATGTTACAGCTCTTGGAAAAGCATTTGTTTTCCTCTTTTTGCCTTTATTTTTTAAGTAAATTGTAGTTGAGTAAGCAGCTGAGAATTATTCATTAGGTTCCAATTTTATCTGCTGCAAAACCCGTGGAGACACACCAGACATGGGCTGGTGTACTCCAAAATACAGACTGTTCTCCAAAATACAGACTGTTCTCCAGTACCTGCTGCTGAGCCTTTCTCCCCAGACAGCCTCATCATAGGGTGTCATAGCATAGACACCCACAAAGAACTCCCCTCCTCCTCTTCCCTGGGCTGTGCTGACCCCCAGCCACAAGGCAAGCCCAAGCCAATGAGCCATGGTGGCAATCAGTGACCTACTCCTAGAGAGAAGCCCACAGGAATACTCACTGGCTGTACATTTCCTTCTTGATGAAGGGCCTGAGCCTCCAGCAGCCAAGCTCACAATGAGAGCTGTGCGCTGGGTATTTATGGGACTCTGAGCCCTGCTGAGGGCACCCCTGTGCCCAGAACCACCCCTGCCAATGAGAAAGCCTGGGAACAGAGCCGGCTTTCACCACCAAAATCCTCCTGGGCTTTGAGGGGTTTTGTCTTGCCACTGGCACAAAAAAGGGCTTTGAATGTTTTACTGAGACTGAAATTCTTCCCAAGCAGAAGTGATTACAAAGAAAAAGGAACTCCATACAGAGAAGGGAGGAGTGTGCTGGAGTCATCATCCCCCTCAATGCTGCTCTTACTGCCACTGCACAGCATCGTTTCCCCTCTCCCTTACTTATTCTATTCAGTGCTTCAGTACAGTAGCATTATTAACAGCTGGAGTTGCTGTGTAAGGCAGATTTCTTAAGACTTGGGGCACATAAAGTGGTGTTTTTACACAGGGTGTTAACAGCCCTACACACTCAGAAGGTCATCAAACCCTATCACTGTTTGTTTTACACGCAGCGCAGCAGCCACTGTTGGAGATGACACAAATATCGCCTTAAGAAATCACCTCTAGTAAGAGCAGATATGTATGAAAGCAACAGTGCTCTAAAGAGTAATTTTAGAGATTAACAGGATTAGAATGATTACCGCTTTCCTGGGTAGCCCATCATGCAGGATGAAGACATGTCATAATAAAACATACCTTCAGTGCTCCTCCTGTACAGAAGCTGGGCTGCAGTAACCAAACCTGTGGTGAAAGGAGAAGACTGGACATTAAATAGCCACTGTGTTTAATCTGTTACAACAACCATCAGCTGAAAGGCTGGCTGCTTTCTGTGTTGTTTTTGTTTGCTTTTTACAAGATAAAAGTGTTTTCTTTCAGACTGAAGGTTCATTTAAGGCTTCTAACTGCAAAACAAAATCCCAACTTGAGCCTTCAGGAGCTCTTTGACTGAGGCCTCCCATTAACCCTTCAAAAGGCTTCCAGTAAAATATTACGCTCAAGATAAATAAATGATAGCTCAAAGAAAGGTTTAGATTAAATTTGTATCTGTCACTCATTTGGAAAGTTTTAATTATCCCACAGCCAGTCAATTTATCTATTTATTCACATTTTTGTTAGGTACTGCCAAAGCCTCAGAAGGGAACATTAAATAACATGGATCAAGGACTCTGAATAATGAGGGCAGCCCTTTGAAAACTAAATCCTAAGAAATGTGAGCTTCTCGCCTAATAAGTTGCTTAACTGGAACACATAAATAAAGTATTTACACAACACTTGACAGGTTGAGAATAACTAGAAGGAAGCTTAGGCAGGGTTTTTAAGACGAGCTGACTACATGAGTTAGAGAAGGAGCATCTGCCACCTACTACGTGAAGGTAAAGTTATCTACAGGACATTAAAGCATTGCTAATACAGGCTAAACCTGGGCTAATCTTGGTTTCTCACTTACAAAGCCTTCTTCCTCTTAAGGGAAGGAGCAAAATCATGTATTGCAAAGTAGGTATTGTGCTAGACACAGCCCACTTGGCAGAAATTTCTGCAGTAACCCTCTACCCCTGCAAAGCTACCTGAAGACTGGTTTGGTACATATATAATTGCAAATGTACAGTTAAGTATGAGAATGGAAAGTTGGTTTTGCCTCATTTTTCCAAGGAGAGGAAAACCCAAGAGAACTGAAGCATGGCTACAGACTGCAGCAGTTATGTGCCAAGATGTCCCATATAAAGTGACAATCCTCAGCCAAGACCCTCCATCACATCACCGCCCCATGAGATGCTAAAACCCCCAAACAAACCCAAGCCAGGTAAAGAAATGAGTAATTGAGATTTGCTTTAATTTTAATTCTCTCTACCAGTTCATGACTGGTAAAAAATTAAGTTACTGTAAGAGTCTGCATGTGCAGGCACAACTACAATTGAGTTTCTTGTCCTAGGAATGGGTAAGACAATGCATAAGGGACATGCCAACACTGCACAGCTCAGAACTGTACAGTATAACTAAACAGGTAACAGACAACCAAATGGCTCACACAAAGCATGCATGCCTCTAAAATACCTAATTCTATAAAGCACAGAACTACTTTATAAAAAGAAAAGCCAAATCCTAAAGTAAAACCAAAGCTGGCATTCAAACATACCTTCTTCTGCAGCCCAGTGCTTGCAGTGCATCCCTTCCATTTTTTCTGCAATTAGAGCCAAATTAAGCAGATAGTTTAGACTTACCTAGAAGCAATATTACAACTGAAATTAACACAGACACAAATTCCTCACAACAAACCCCAGTTCAGACACTGCTTCAGTGTATGGCACATCGAGTATCATGATATGATCTTAAAGAAACCTTTAACTGAAGAGCAGCATGGAAGTATTAAACAGTAAGGAGTGCACCTGAATATCTGCCTAGGGAGAGGTCACAGCTCAGGCTATGGCCTGACAAGTGATTAAACTCATCTGGGAAGCTAAAGGACAGCAGAACAGCACATGAACAGTGAATGTTCAAAGCCCCAAAGCACACACATCTCAACAAAGTTGAGCACAACCACTACTTACACAAAGCAGTAGTACATTGTTGCCTACTTTGGCATAGCATAGGATATACTAAAGCCTCTGGATATCAAGAGAATTCCATTTTACATGGTGGAATATTTTCTCCAAGACCCTTTATCTGCCTTATTATCAAATTAAAGGTCAGTTCAGCTGCACTTACCAACTGATTTCTCCAGTTTATAATCCGTACCAGCACTGCTTCTGACCCCCTTTTGCCACATTTTCCTCAGACCAAGATGACAAGGTGATGAGAGACTGTGTCCAGAGTGGCAGGCAGATCCAGTAGTGCTCCTACTTGCAGGACATGTTCTGTAAAACACTTATCATACACATAAGTCAAAATCATTCCAGGACAAAACAGTTGTGTTCCCAGACTAAAAGCAGCGACAGCCACAGCTCTTACGACAGAGCCCAAGCTCCAAATTGCCTTTCCAAAATGAAAATCCTTTTAATAGAAAAAACATTTCAATGAATTTTTAAAGGTTCATCCATCTTTTTGCTGTACTACACCAACATTCTCTGCTCAAGACTGCCTACTTTTTTACCTGAAGCATCTCTGTCTAAACATTAATCCAGGATCTTCTTTATGACAACACATCCATTTATTCTCTCTGAATTACTCAAGTAGATTTATACTCTTGTGGGGGAGCTGTGGCCCCACCAAAATTAATAAGCAAACACTCAACTGTGGAAACAAAATAGGGGAATTTAGTGTATTTCGAGCCTATTCCTTGTCACATCACGTATCATCCATCACTTGTGTTGGTTTTGGGAAGAATACCAATAAACCTAAAATAAATTTTCCATGAAATTGTCAGAACTATACCTAAGCCTTCTAATATAAATAAATACACAAAAGCTCATGTGGATTTTACAGATGAGAGGAACAGAAGTACTTTAGGAGTCAGATAATCATTTATTTATGGTGAATTATTGTCTCCATTGAAAACAACAGAACCGACTTTTAAATTAGTCCCAACTTCAAAGAACATTGTTTTGTTTAAAGACAAATATTTTGAGAACACAAAAGAAGGCACTTATTCATAACATAGACATTAAAACCTATGATAAATGGCACAAATTCCTGAACAGACAGTAAAATGTTACAACAATATGCATCTCATCAGCTTCCCATATGGAAGCCATGTATCAGTTTTTGGTTACTAATAGCATCATGTTTATTTTCACATTTCTTTTATTGAACATAATATATTGTAATAATTTGTAAACAGATAAATATATCTCTTAGTTATTCAAAAGTTATCTGCACACACACACTCAAAAGGTAATTTGGCACCTTTCAGCACAGTGTCCATGTAAACAATTCTACCTTCTTCACACACAGCCACCACCGAATTTCTGCAGTGAGTACCCTTTCATACATCATTCACACATAGACCCAACAAGTAAATACGCAGCTGAAGTGTGATTAAGTTAATATCTTAGGCTACGAAATCTGGGTTTCCTTAAGCTGAGCATCGGTTGTTTAATGGTGGGTTTGTTCTCAAGCAGGACTGCTTCGTTTTCTGTAGTTGGAAATCTGTTCTGGTAGATCAGTGGGTATTCCTTCTGAAACTAGAAACACAACAGCAACAAATAAATCAGACTGCACTAAAAACTCCAGATGCACAGGACTGAGCATGAATCACCTCATGGGGATGCACATCAGCAGGAGGAGCAAGGCTGTGACACTTGAACACAGTAGCTGTAGCCCTTTGTGCTTATGAGTTCACAACCAATAAACAATGAGTCAGACTCTGTCAGGCACTTCATCTTCTGTTGAAATAAGGAAAGCTTCTCATTTCCTTTGATTCCCAAGCATTTTGACAGGCTGAGAGAAATGGGCTTGTTCAGCCTGGAGAAGAGAAGACTCCTGAAGGGGAGACCTTAGAGCAGCTCCAGGAAAGCTGGAGAGGGGCTTGGGACAAGGGCCTGTAGGGACAGGCCAAGGGGAATGGCTTTAACCTGCCAGAGGGGAGACTGAGATGAGCTCTTAGGCAGAAGCTCTTCCCTGTGAGGGTGCTGAGGCGCTGGCACAGGGTGCCCAGAGAAGCTGTGGCTGCCCCATCCCTGGCAGTGTTCAAGGCCAGGTTGGACACAGGGGCTTGGAGCAAGCTGCGCTAGTGGAAGGTGTCCCTGCCCATGGCAGGGGGTTGGGACTGAATGAACTTTAAGGTCTCTTCCAACACAAACCAGGCTGAGATTCTGTGAAATAAAACTCAGAGATATTTGGCTACAGACATGTTTTTGACATTCTGCCTGTTTCCTATATAAGGCCTCAGGAAGACAAGACAAACAGTAAATACATCAGCCAAAGCTTATTGCTGATGGATCCAACCTAGGGAAAATTACACCACTTGTAACTGTGGGTGTTGATACAATTTGTACTTAACCCTCTAGAAGGTGCTGTGTATTTGGCTTTCCCCAATTCCAAGTATCAAAACTGAGTTAACAGCTCCAAAACATTGTTATTTACCACACCAGTAGCTATCCTAGCACAAATGGCAAACCTATAATGATACAGCTCTATGAATTTAAAAAATAAACTTCACTAACGCATTGCCCATGCAGTACAAGCTGCTTCTGGACTTTAGTGGGAACTCAGAAAAAAATATAAGTTCGTACTTGAAGTTTTACTATTAGAGGATTTTAGTAGATATCCTTCCTCCCCACTTCACCTGCTTCTAGTGGTGCTGTGTATCGCTTCTTACTGCTTACTTACACCAAGTTTTAATCAATTGTAATTAACTACTCTTCTTCACATGCAGGAAGTGTTAATGAACTTGAAGAATTCAAGTCCAGCCTTCACTTTTCCACAACCAGAAGGTTTTCACAACACACGTGAAAGTCAGTGCTGCAGAAGCTGGGGGAGGAGCACTAAAGAAAGAAATGTGCTTGCTCTGAAAAGCTGCTTTTTCCAATTTGAGTCACAAGACTCACTTCGGAGATTCCAGGACAAGCACAATACTGTTCAATTGGTCAGGCATACTTGCCAAAGGTTTTCCTAAAGAGAAAAAAAACCCTCCAGTGTTAAATCCTGCCAGAACTGCTGTATTTCAGCTTTAGGATTAGGCAATATGTTAGTAGGCCACAGAAGTGCCAAACAATCTTGAGTGACATATGTTACAAAACTCAAACGTAATTCCACAGAAAGGAATGTTTCAGGATTGTGAAGAGATCGACCCCTTAAAGGGTCCCAGGGTCTAGTACCTGGTACTAGAGATCCTTCTCTCACAACAGCATTTCCATAAGTAGATTAAATAGGAACCAAGTTTCTTACCTGTTTTAACTTTTTCTTCTTGTCTTTCACAGACAAGTTCTTATCTTTGATAATGTTCTCCAAGAGCTCTGCCACTGCAGCTTGAGAGGTAGAAACCTTCTGTTCTTCAAACTCCTGAGGGGTTATTTGTTTGCAGTATGAATATGTTGGCAATATGGCACATATTTCTTCCTTTGGGTATTTGCACTGGAAGAAGAGTTGAAGAAGGGGTCTGCATAAACTCAATTATGTACTATTTCTATAAGAAGGTACTTAAACATCCAAACATGATAACACCTCAAGTTGCAAAACACGGTAACATAGCTCGTACCTATGACTGCACCAATGGTTTAATACAAGTCTGCATCCAAAACAGTGATTTCATTTGCAGCTTTCCCATCCTGCCTTCAGAAGTAACAAACACTCTGCAATCAGCAAATGAACCTGCCACCAACCTGAGCCATCTTCACGTGTTCTATGTGATCACGCACTGCAACCTGCAGGTAAGTGGGTACTTTAAATATTTCTTGTTGATGGTCCATTAGAAATGAAACTAATCGTGTAGAGAGCAGCTCATCGAGGTCTACTTCTTCGGCACAGCACAGCACGCAGCGAGAAAAGGTCTGGATCATCTACAAGTGGTTAGCAGATGGTTAGTACATACAGTTGAAGGATTTGCCTTCTTTCCAGTCTACATAGCACATTCTCCAATACCAACTTTCAGGGTAATCTCTCTTGCCTACACTGCTGGTTAAGAGAGGAGGAAAACTGCTTGTAATGCTTTCCTCATCTGAAATAAAGTAACTTCCTCCAACATCAGACTTGCCCTTTGTTTTTGAACTGTAATTTCAATTAATACATATTTTAAAGAAGTAATGATAGAAGCCTTACCCTGCAGAAAAGTGTACATCTTAGCCATCTGGAGACAAGTGACACGGTAAGAAACACTGCAGAACCAGCCTAACCAACACCTAATGCGCACCAAGGTCCTGTTTTAAATAGCTTTAAAAACATTTTTATAGCTTTTGACAAAAAAAAAGTAAATCTTTAGCTGTTCCATTGAAAGCTTAAATTCAGACCTTGAAGTTAGTCTTTAAACCCACTAGGCAGAAAATTGAATCCTTTGGAACTGTTTTTGTTCCAATACACAATAAAATACACAAATTTTAGTCCAAGAAAGGCTTTCTACAGGCACTTTGCCAACACCTTTTAAGCTGAATAGCAGTAGGGTGAGAAGTCAAGACTCAATTAATCATAGAATAGAATACATTTCTTTAAGAAATTTCTTCCCTTCTCCCAAAGCCAGCAAAAGTAGCACCAGCACTTGAAATACATTAGGATGTGGACAAGGAAGTTCTTGCTTCAAGTCAGATTTTGATAAACATTCTGGAGATGAAAAGGCTATCTAATTTAATTGCACTATTTAACTGCAATGAGACAAGAACCTCAAGTACGGAACACTCCCAGTATTCTCAGCAACATTCTTAGACCGACAGACACACAGCTCTGCTGAGTCTCTTACCAAAGTGCGTGTGCCCATCGCATCATGAAGTCGTGGCATATCCACGTTCTCACTCATCCGAGAGATCATGCGCATGAGGAGCTGAATCTTCCTACGGTTTGGTGGTGGAAGCAACAAACAACATATCTGCAATGCTTCAACAGCAATTCTTTCTAGATGAGGCTGAAGGAGATCTACAAGTTAATTGTACAGACAGCTGTCAGTAAGATTTGACCTGATTCTCAAGATATTTTAATCTAGGAACAAGAAAGTCCTTTTCTTTTTTTAACTGAGATCATAGAATCTCAGCCTGGTTTGGGTTGAAATGATCTTACAGCACCATCCAGTTCCAGCCTCCTGCCATGGGCAGGGACACCTTCCACTAGAGCAACTTGCTCCAAGGTCCGTCCAACCTGGCCTTGAACACTGCCAGGGATGGTGCAGCCACAGCTTCTCTGGGCACCCTGTGCCACTGTCACTATCCAATGATGATAATCTGTGTTTCACAGAAACCAGCTGTAACATACTACATAGTTCGGTGGCCTTTTTGTGTCTGGTCATCTTCAACTTCCTTTATCATGATAAACTGTGTTTCAAAGACTGCAAAAAGACATTCCCCCCCCCCCCCCCCCCCCACCAGGCAGGTCTGTGCAAGTTCCCTGCCACACTCTCAGTGTGTAGGTCAGAATTACTCACCACTTACCTCAAAGTTGAATCATTGACACAACAAGTTTAAGACTCCAAAGAAACTACCCACTACTATTTGTTAGCAGACGTACAAAGGGCTACCTTTAAATAACGCAGTTTAGCAACCATTTTGGTTTCTTAAACCCCACATGTCATGTTATACACATGAAAAAACCCTAGCATCAGTGCCAGATTAAGGAAGCAGAGATTAGTTTGCCAGCACAATAAGCCAATACAACATGCTTTAGAAAGCCATCTTACTTTGCGTGCCAGTCAACATATAAGAAGAGTGAGTGAAAGAGCATTCTGAGAGTTCTGTGGTACTTTTGCAGAGTCTCTTTTTGATGGTGGTATCAGAAACCTCAGTCCTGATGTCCACTGAAGCAGCCACACCCCAGGTATTTGGTTTTCCTTGCCCACAAAGTGGAGAACTTGGTTTCACTGTGATTTCAGCAACTGGCATATTAATCCTAGCACAACTTCTGGAGTTCCTCTTGCCAAGTAAACTCAGAGACCCATGGATTTTCTTCAGCCCATGATCTTCAATAAATAGCTCTTTATCCTGAAGAGCTGATGCAGACACTCTTTTGATACCATGGGTTTGGTCTTGACCTGTGTTATCAAAACCAAGCTCCAACACAGAATTAGCTTTATGCTCATAAGGTAGTGATTGTTTTCTATTTCTTGTGCCCAGGATGGTGTTCACATCACTTTGCAGGAGGGAATCAGATCCTACTTTATTACATGCGCTTGAAGTGGCATCTCCAACTCTTTCCAAAGAGTAACATCTTGTCCTAAATGTTTGACGTGGACCTTGTTCATTCCTGAAAGCTGAAAGATTTTGACAGCTTCCTCCTATTAGATTAGCAGAACTACCTTGTTTATGTGTCTGTTTATGCTGCCACAGTTTATTTGCACATTGTTTTTGAATAGTTAGTTCTGCTGAAGAACACTTCATGGAAGCTTCACATTCTTTCCTTTTCTTGTCAGGCTCTTTGCAAAGGAGGCTTAGGAGAAGACACTCAGTTGACTTGAAAGAGTTCAAGTGAAGGTATTTTGAAGGCTGAGAGTCACACTTCTCATCCTGGACAGAATGTTTTCCACTGCATGTATCTGGAATTGTGATGTAGCCACACATAACTATCAGAAAATGAAATATCAGTTAAGATGCAAGTGGTATGAAAAATGAACAAGTTTAGACAGAAAGATGCTAACTGAGCAGAGAGGATAACAAATATAAGATAGTCATTTATAGATGATTCTGTTAGTAAAACCTAAGAAGAAATTAGCTCAGTCCAAAAGTGATCTAACAACCATGATGCAAGAAGACAGACAGTTAACACACTGCAACAGTGAGGGACAGACAGAATGAGCATGTCTTTTTTAGATTATGGTTACTGCATATTTAGAATGTTAGCTCAGACAGCAGTTTACATAGAGAATTATGAGACAGAGCTGTACGTCAATACTGTAATACAGAATGATATCACTGATAATCTTCCTCAGATTCAAGCTGCCATACAGATTTTGAGGTACAGATTTGTTCCCCAGTCGATATAAACTTACAGCTTGCGTTGAGTATTTCCCAATTCATACATACCTAAAATATTAACAAAAAGTTCATAGTACTCAAAAGTAAGTAATGGCTCAGGAAGATTGAGAAAGTAATCTGCAACCGTTCGGAACACATCGCGCTCAAACCCACTGTAAGTTGCTTGGCTCATGTCATTATTTCTAGGCCCTAAAGAGAGGTAAAGAAAGAAAGATCACAAACAACTTTTCACAAATCCACTATAGAATTATTTTTTTTTTAAATGAATACAGGTTTATTCTTGTAGGAGGGAAAGAATTATGTCAGCAACATGAAGATTTTTTAGTTGAGTACTGTATCATTTGTAAGCAAAAATAGTGTAAAAGATTCTATGTAGCCACTGAACAGCTGTGCTCAGTTTCAACAAGCTGTTCTACACCAAGAAAATAAATGAAAATTCATTTATACCCTTCATAGGCTCCTCAGCAAAATAGTAATGAACTCTAAGTACTTTCCTTCATTTCCAAACAGTTTGGGTCAGAAGAAACCTTAAAGCTCATCCAGTTCCAACCCCTTGCCATAAGCAGGGACACCTTCCACTTGAGGAGGTTGCTCCAAGCCCCATCCAGCCTGGCCTTGGACACTGCCAAGAAAGACATTAACAGCATCTTCCCTTTGCAGCGAGCTCCTTTTATTAACTCATCTACTGAAAAGGTCCACCAGGAGAGTTTTGCTCACCACTAAGCTCATGGTGAAGCTACACACGACTGATTTTATTCAGACATGGACAGATGAGCAATCCAAGAGATCTAGTTGCTAAACTTTGCCTGTGTGGCTACAGACAGGAAAGGAGCAAACAAAAGTGTTCCAGGTAGGAATAAAACTTGACATGGCATAAAACTGTTAACCCTAATGTTGTTATACTCCGCTGGGCTCCTACAAATGAAATCAGCTGCCTTACAAAGACAATTTTAATGAATTAGGAGATGGCTGTTTGAAGTTATACATAGAACCAGAGAAATTTTAACTTTTGATACAATCAATCTTTATAACCATAATCACATTACCATACACTAAAAATACAGGAAAGCAGTATTCCCCCTACAGTATAAACACTTAGTTTTCACTGTGCAAAGTAACTATTGCCTTAAATCATTTGGTCACAGTATAGCTGGCATCTGCAAAGATAAAGTCTTCACTTGAATTAATTCACTCAAATTAGAAATGGAGAATTCAAAAGCCCAGAAAGCTTGCTTGCTGTTTCCAACCCACAAAGACCTATTTGTTAATTCTAAGTACAGAACTGATGCTGGGATTAAGGTATTGAAAAGCTCAGAGACCAGTGCTCAGCTGTATTTTTCACTCCGATTGAAATCCACTCACCAAGCTCTTCCCTGTCCTGCTTTTCCTACTAGTGTTCTTCATGTAAGAGGCTCTATTTTTGGGGGAATGCAGTTGAAGGAAAGGGAGATGTTGAATAAGAACCAAAGGGGTTATTTTCATGAGAGTGCATGCTGCAAACCGAACTTGTGAAGACACACTAACCCGCCATGGACCCCACCACAGTTCCACTGAGCAGCCAGACGTACACACAGATGTATAAAACACATGCCATCTAACTATGGTATAGCTTTGCAGGAAGCTAGTGAAGGAGACTGTCAGTAAAAGGAGCAAGACTTAAACAGCAGGACAAGCACACAGATAAAAAGCTCATCATCTCTGATTTCATTTGAGAGGCACTCATCTAAGTGTTAGACATTTAAAGAGGCAGTTTTTGAGGGGAAGAAGGAATTGTCCTCTCTTCTGCAGAATCTTTTCAGAATCTGCTTCACAGAGATGCAAATCTTACAGAATAGCAATCTGTATGTGTCTAACAATTTCAAACATCTGACAAAAGAAACTTCAAAGACCATTAGATTCCTCAAAGTTTCATAAAAATCAATGGTACTGTAAAGGAGAAAGACTTAGTACCACACAGGTCTGCTACAGCACTTGTTAAAAAGCAAACCCACACCTTTTATTAGCAAGAGAATCCACATCAGACTGAGCCATTAGAAGCTGAACTTGATCAGGTTCTCGGTGAAAGTATTTTTCCCTCCTCAACTTGTGAAAAACCTTTGTTAATTCTGTTACTCCACAGTCAATACTTTCCCTGTAGCTCCAAGGCAGTTGCTCAAGTACACATAACGCTGATGCCTTTGGTAACTGATTCTTCTTTCCTGAAGTTTAAGATTTAACATTGTGCCTTTCTAAATTTCACTCTTAAGCAAATACACAAAGAAAACAAACCAGAAGCACCAAGCTTTTCTAAGGTCCAGTTTTGCTGCTTGGTACTTCTTACATTAATACCAAAGGAAGGGATGAGTGACTCTTGGTCTGCAGACAAAGGACGTTCAGTTGTCACAAAACATGTTTCACAGATAAAATGTCAGACTTTAAAAATCCATCTCATCAAACCCTTTGCAAAATTTTATTTGCTTTCTTCTAACACAAATAAAAAACCAACAGGTTTTCTGTGAATTGGTCTCTCCAGTTTAATATGCAACATAGGAACTGTTTCAGTCTAGCTCAAAGGCAGTAACTGGAAAAGGAAAGGCCCTTTACTCCTGGAAAACTGCCTCAGAAGAAACCACACACAGGTTTTGCCCAAGCACTAATTTTCTCCCTGCCTGACTCTTTGTTAATAGGAATTATTTTTGTTACAAACAGTGCTTAGCTTTTCCATGGCCTTGGACAGGACAATTCCACTGAAAGCTTGCAGAGGTAATTAATTCTCTTGCATGTTTCTTGGATTAAGGAACACTGAAGCCACTCTTCTTCCACTAATTTATAATCAGTTCACACTGCTGAAAGTCATATGCAGATGATGCAGCCTAAAAGCAGGATTAGTAGCTAGACTAGAGGTCTGATACCTCAATTACCTGAAATGTGACATATTTAAACATGTATTATTAGCTTCCTTAGGTTACATTTCTGTGCAATGATTTGCTATGGATTGCTGTCATTGCTTCTCAGCATATCAAGGCACTTCGATTATGTGAATTTCCAAATGAAACATCACAACTGATCTCAACTTGCAAGTATTATTTCACTTTCAACTCTCAAAAGAGAGTAAAAGGTGTTTAACAACTTACAGTATGCGAGGCACTTCATAGCTGACAATACCCAGTGTGGGAGGTCTTCTAAAATAAGCACAGAAACGCATTATTTATACACAACCTCAAAGACTTAATAACTAATATAAAAAATGGCACATGTATTAATACCTCAAATACAGAAGATGAAATTTGGAACTAATTTTAAATATTGCTACATGTGTAATTTAAAAGTGAATGCAATAAACCTACAAAACCTTCTTGACAATTATACTGAACTGTAATGCAGCTTGGGGAAAAAAGTAAAAAACAACGAAACATTACATTAATTATTATCATTTGCTGTAATTAGGCCACATGGAATCTTAAAGCAAAGCCAGGGAAAAGAAATTGTACCTGATTTGTTCTGCAAAATCACAACACCATGTTTGCTCGTGTTAGTCATGTTGTATATGACATACTCAGGAACGATCTGCATTGGCTGAAGAACTTCTTCCAAAGATGGGAGGCCTAAAATGGTTTGCAAACTGTGGGCAGTAAGGGAGCAGATGTTTTCATTCATTACTTGTAAGCCTTTTAGACAACAAGTTCTTCCCTTGTCTACTCAAACAACAGTTAGTTAGCTATTTAATACACTCGCACTTCTAGAAGGACAACTTGAGGACTCACTTTTCCCTGGAACAAACACCAAAAAATTACTAGGAAAGAGCCTCTATGGTACATAAAATATATTTAACACCAGCAGTAATAAAATTTCAACAGATTTCTTAAATGCAACAATCCAATGTTAACAAATACATCGGAAGGCATCTGTAAAGAATAGTAAAATATTCAAGTTAAAACACAGTTTTAAAGATTCAAGTTTGCAAGCCAAAAGCTTGATCGGGTTGTTACACACACAAACCACATATCCAAGAAGGTGCTTTTTATAATGTGTTACTCACTGTATTAGAATGACATTTCTCCAAGTTTCTTTCACATATTCCTGGCTTATTTCCTTCCTATTCAGCATATCTTCCTCGTTTTCGTCTATTCTATCACTCTTTGTTTTCTCTAAATTTTCCTGAAAATGAGTAGTTTGTACCATAAGATAAAGAAGCTTCTTAAGATAATTCAAAACTAAGTAAAAATTAGTCTCAGAAGTATAGGGCATTCTGCAGAACATTGAATTCCAGTAATCTTACCAGTCCCTGCACTGCAATGTAAGCATGCCCAACTAACAAGCAAAAGAGGACACTATAAGAAAGACCCGATCAGCTCAGAAGTCAGTAACTGAAAAACTTGAAAAGTGTCAAATCCAAACGTGTCAGCAAGTGAAGTATTCCCCTTTAGGAACCTAAATTCACCCTAAATTCACAAAGTATGCACAAAAAAAATAAAGGACCAAGCACTTGTATTCAATCTTTTTCACAAAGTAGAAGAGTTAAATCATTTGTGCCTTGTCAACAAACAAAAAATATATCAAGTTTCAAGAAGGACATACTGTCCAGATCATTTCTACAACTCCACTGTCCAACCCTCCCAATACTTTAAAATACTGTAGCAGGGATTATACTACACTGAGGGAAACAAAACAAACCAAACAACCCAAAAGAAAACAAATGGCTCCATACTGATGACCCAAAACTCTACATAATCCCAGATCATAAAAGAAGCCCATACTGCAATAGGGGTGTTTGTGGATGTGAGATGACCTTTCATTCTAAGTAACATAGCTGCATTAATTACAAACTACCCCCCATGTCTCTTCCTAATAAACTACTGCCAAGAAGCTTAGAAGAAACAACTTCATATAATTTTCAGTGTCAATTGCACAATCCCTGTCACTTGCTGCCAGCATTTCAAAAATGCCACATCACAGCCACGATTTTACAAGTACGTATTTTCTTTGAATATTTACAGGTTATTTAATAAAACCTCTTTTTGCACACTGAAGAGAAACAGCACACATCACCAAGACACTTGGCTATAAAATATAGCTGTACCTTTTATCATGGTTATATATAAATGTTCTACGTCACTGTCTAAAAGAACCTACCAATTTATTTCTTCAGCGAGATGACACAACAGAACAGTGTCACCAAGAGGCGATTGCTTCCAGTTTTATTTGTTAAAGAACAAAGAAAATACACAGCAACTATAAACGTGTAAGAAACATAAGTTATTACCAGAGACTGTAGTAACTCATGTCTTTTAAAAGCTCTCCTGGATAAATGTGGCAGTTTAAAAAGTCTTTCTTTGTCTCTACAGAAGTTTTCCAAGTTCTCTTTCTGTGTACATGGACTTGGTAGAGGTTTAACTGGAGACGTTGAAGGAAATCTGTAATGAACAGAAAAGATGTTAAATATATTTAGACTAGATTAGAAACATTAGAAGTCACTTAACCAAAGCCATACCCTGATTCCATACTAGCGTGATTCCATACGATTCTGAAGAGATCCAGGAAATTAACAGTGGTCTTTAGAATACTGTTTAGCATTATATTATAAATTAGCTTTGGGCTACTCTTGTTGATTCCAAAGTCAAGCTGAAGATACTTAGATATATACAGCACTGAGACTGGAATTTGAGAAGCGAGGGCCATTAATAGCCTATCTTAAGTTTTGAAGTTAAAGGCGTTTCCCACTTGGTTTTCTGTGAAATGTACAAGAGGAGTAAACATCGGACTGGTAGCACAGCATGGAGCTACTACAGTAAGTTCTCTTTGGCTCCCCTTCAAAGCACTTGAATGCTGCATGCTTGCCTCCTGGTGAAAAACCTGGCTAGACAAAGGCATGTAAACAGCCCTCAGCACAGGATGTATGGTTTGTACTGCAAATCAGAGTAAAATAAACAGTGAGTGGAAATGGTGCTAGCGATTAATCTATGGCTGAACTGCTCAACTCAAAGCAAGATATCTTTGCAAATCTGAACATAATGATTTTGAAATAAAATTCCCAACATGAAGAGCTCTGTTAACTGGTCTTTACTTCAGTACCTGTAAAGTGCACTGTTGTCTTCTAAGCTTTCAGATCCCCATCTCCCTTTTATATCTTCAATTACATGATTCTTGAGAAACTTTCTCAATAACTGAATAGTCTGCTGCCTAGTAACTTCAGGACCAAAGTTACTGTCATTCCTTAGCACTTCATGGAGCCAGTCTACAGCTTCTGATGCAGTGAAACAGCTTCCATGTATCTTGAAATGCTGCCTGTGTTTCCTTAGCGGCATGCCTGCTCGGAAATACTTTGTAATTTCATTCCACTGCATGAGAAACAAACAAGGAAAGAATGCAAGATCAAAGCCTGAAACTGATCATTGTAAGTATCAACTAAAGCAGTATTACATTAATAAGCATATAAACAAAATTACAACTTTAATACTAAGAAATATTGATAGCTATCCTAAGCAATCATAGGATGACTTGGGTTGGGACCTTAAAGCTCATCCAGCTCCAACCCCTGCCACGGGCAGGGACACCATGCTTGCTCCAAGCCCCTGTGTCCAACCTGGCCTTGAACACTGCCAGGGATGGGGCAGCCACAGCTTCTCTGGGCACCCTGTGCCAGCGCCTCAGCACCCTCACAGGGAAGAGCTTCTGCCTAAGAGCTCATCTCAGTCTCCTCAACCTCGGGCAGGTTAAAGCCATTCCCCTTGGCCTGTCCCTACATCCCTTGTCCCAAGCCCCTCTCCAGCTTTCCTGCAGCCCCTTCAGGCACTGGAGCTGCTCTCAGGTCTCCCCTTCAGGGGCCTTCTCTTCTCCAGGCTGCCCCAGCCCAGCTCTCTCAGCCTGGCTCCAGAGCAGAGCTGCTCCAGCCCTCGCAGCATCTCCATGGCCTCCTCTGCTCTCGCTCCAACAGCTCCACGTCCCTCTTGTGCTGCTGCCCCAGAGCTGGATCAGGGCTGCAGGGGGGTCTCCCCGGAGCGTAGCAGAGGGGCAGGATCCCCTCCCTCTACCTACTTAATGTAGAAGTAGCACTATGGAAACAAAGTTCAGATTAAAAACATACATAAGCATTTCATTTAGGTTTTTATCTTGTTCTTATCTTACTGAGAATAAGGTTATAATTTCACAAACATAACCAGTTTTATTGACCGTGTGTGCTCATGCCCAGCATGTACACCAGCTCGGGCTCCCGAGGCACTGTCAAACCACCGCAGCCGTTAGGCAGGGGGTGAATCCAGGCGGCAGGGCACAAAAAGTCCAGTTTTTAACCCTTTTCTCACGCAAAATCAGACGACACGCTTCAGCTGGCGGGCTCCTTCCCAGGCCGTCACCGAGTTTCCAGTGAACAAAGCGCTGCCAGCTACACAGCTCTCTCTGGGGAGGGCCGCAGGGCCCACACAGCCGGGCTCCCCCCACGGTGCGCCGGGAAGGCCGGAACCCATAGCCCGCGGGGCCCGGAACGGCTGTCGTTAACTTGGGCTTTACCCCGAGGAGAGCCCCGGGCATGCCGGCAGGCACCGAGCTCCCCGCATCCCACCAACCCGCCCCGAGCACCGCCGTCCTCACCAGCCTGGTGGCTCTGTACGGCCCCGGGGCCGCGGGCCGGCTCTCCATGGCGGTCAGCGCAGCCCCTGCGGCCCCGCGGCGGGCGGGTCCCGGTGCCCGTCCGGGTCCCGCCCTGCCCCTTCCTCCCCCCGCGCCTCAGCACAACGGCCGCGGCGGCGCCCGCGGTTTGAATTGGGTGCGAGGGAGCGGATTGGGCGAGGAGGCGGGCACGTGACCAGGGCACGGGGCAGGATATATCCGCCTGAAGGGGGAGAGCGGAGGTTGTGTCGTGTCGCGTCGCGATAGCGGTCGTCGGCGGGCGGCGGTGTAAGCGTTTGCTGGGGGTTGCAGAGATACTAAAGCATGGAATCGTAGAATAGTTTGGTTGGAAAGGACCTGAAGATCATCCAGTTCCAACCCCCCTGCCATGGGCAGGGACACCTCACACTAAACCAGGTCACCCAAGGCTCTGTCCAACCTGGCCTTGACCACTGCCAGGGATGGAGCGTTCACAACCTCCCTGGGCAACCCATTCCAGTGCCTCACCACCCTCACAGGAAAGAATTTCTTCCTTAGATCCAATCTAAACTTCCCCTGTTTCAGTGTTAACCCATTACCCCTTGTCCTGTCACTACAGTCCCTAATGAAGAGTCCCTCCCCAGCAACCCTATAGCCCCCCTTCAGATACTGGAAGCTGCTCTGAGGTCTCCACAGAGCTTCTCTTCTCCAGGCTGAACAGCCCCAACTTCCTCAGCCTGTCTTCATACAGGAGGTGCTCCAGCCCCTGAGCATCCTCATGGCCTCCTCTGGGCTTGTTCCAACAGTTCCATGTCCTTTTTATGTTGAGGACACCAGAACTGCACACAATGCTCCAGGTGAGGTCTCACAGGAGCAGAGCAGAGGGGCAGGATCACCTCCTTCGCCCTGCTGGTCACGCTCCTTTGGATGCAGCCCAGGATACGGTTGCTTTCTGGGCTGCAAGCGCACACTGAAGCCGGCTCATGTTCATTTTCTCATCAACCAACACCCCCAAGTCCTTCTCCTTGGGCTGCTCTGAATCTCTTCTCTGCCCAACCTGTAGCTGTGCCTGGGATTGCTCTGACCCAGGTGTAGGACCTTGCACTTGACATGGTTAAACTTCATGAGGTTGGCATCAGCCCACCTCACAAGCTTGTCGAGGTCCCTCTGGATGGCATTCCTTCCCTCCAGGTTATCAACCGAACCACACAGCTTGGTGTCATCGGCAAACTTGCTGAGGGCGCACTCAATCCCACTGTCCAGGTCATTCCTCAGGTCTTTACACATGGGCGTGTTAACAACCGGTGCTCTCCCCGGATACCTGCTCGGTTTGCCCTCTGGTGATGGCCATGTTCCTCAGCTGGGATACCTCCCCTGCAGGCACAGAGCAGCAAAGTGTAACAGAAGCCACACACAAGCACAGGTCAGTCCTCAGAAACCTACTGTGCTGATTTGTTGATGCAAGAAAACCAGACTGGTGTTACATGACTTGGTTTTCACAGGCAATGCTTCAAGAAGCAAGTGTGGCTTGCACAACTCTTAGGTTATAGAACACAGCCTGATTTGGTCTGGAAAGGACCTTAAAGCTCCTCCAGGTCCAACCCCTGCCACGGGCAGGGACCCCTTCCACTAGAGCAGCTTGCTCCAAGCCCCTGTGTCCAACCTGGCCTTGAGCACTGCCAGGGATGGGGCAGCCACAGCTCCTCTGTTCCACAGCTTACACACACCTGCCTGAACACATGGTAACTGCTTTCAGGAGAAAGCACATTCTTTCGAGTACCCTGTCCCGTCCTGTGTATTTCCTATAGATACACGTGTACTAGAGATCACCCCTCAAAAAAACCTCTTAACAACCCAACAGAAACCGACCCCAAACAACCGCACAAACACTGCACGACCACAGCTCCCATGTCGCTCTTTTTAGTGTCCTCTTTTTTAGTGTCCTCTTTCTTAGTGTCCTCTTAGTGTCCTTAGTGTCCTCTTTCTTGTAGACCAAGCCCACTTGTAAGCTGCGAGCTGCCAATACCTCCTGAGGATCTTAGCTCCTCTTGATACAGTCATCCATCACTCAAATGTTTTAGGCTCCTCACTTAAATGTCCTTTATAGTCAGCAAAGGCATACAAATACCTCAGACACTTTTATAAGAAGAGATAAAAACACTACTGCTGTGAGAAAACCCACCAGCATCACAAAGAGATTTTAGCAGTAAGACCCAAATTTGCAGTCTAATAAAAAGAAGGGGAATAAAAAGCCAAAGCACCAAGACACAGCCACCTTGATTGTATCACCCAGCAGAACCAGGTCTAGAGCAGCACTGAGAAAACCTTTCTCATTTATAAACCCTTCTAAAAGAGGGGTTGTTTTTCTTTTATGTGCTTAAGAAACTGCTTTCATCAGCACTGCCTCCATACAATTCTAAACATCCATCGGACTGACTGTGTCAAATGTTACTGTCCTTGAGCAGGCAGGGGTCACCAGTATCGAGGCCCTATTGCTGAAATTGCAGCTGTGCTGGGCAGGGCACGTCTCCAGGATGAAGGATCACCGCCCCCCTAGGATTGTGTTTTACGGTGAACTCGCCACAAGAGAAGTGCCCCAAAGAAGAGATATAAGGACTCCCTGAAACAGCACCTTAGCCTTGGCTGTATTGACTACCATCAGTGGTCCACCTTGGCCTCCAGTCGGGAGACATGGAGACACACCACACATAATGCCGCTGACTCCTTTGAGAACGAGTCTCGAGGAGAAAAGACAATGTAGAAAGAATCGTGCCCTGCCTATACCACCCAAGGAGCGCTTTCGCTGTGCTTTTTCCAGCTGGATTTGCCTGTCTCACATTGGCCTTTTTAGTCATCAGCGCGCTTGTAGTAAGTGTGGGTAAAGCCCTTCCCAAATCTTCGTTCGTGAAGTCAAGCCATGATGATGAAGAAGATGATGATGATGGCTTAAGAAACTAATTGCAGGAGCCACGCAAAGCTGGCTTTGAGTAACTGCTGTCAGATCTGTGAGCTGTAGCACCTGCTGGTAAGCCAGGAGTTGTTGACTTAGGAGTCAGTAAACAAGTCAGAATTCAGTGAAGCTGTGTTACTTTACTTACGTTTTGCATCCAATGAGGAGAAGAAAGATGTGTATTCTCCCTCTAGTTTCAAAAACTTTAGAGCTGCTCTTCATCACTTATATATTTCAATAACTCACCTCCTGTTTTCCTTTCTAACAAAGCTGCCTGGCGAGTGGTTGCCAAGCCTGAAAGTGGTATTGATTTTCCCAATGACCCAGGCTCTAAACCTGCTCAAGAGTATAAATCAATTTACTGATTATCTTAGGGAAATCTCCATCAGTAAAGCCTGTAGAAAGTGATGACTCCAACTGCTTTGCTATGGATCACTTCCCATACCTTCTCTCAGGTTATTCAATGATGGTTGCAGTAACTAGAAAAGTCCTTGAATTGCATTTAACCTCCTGCCTGGAAATGATCTAATACATTTTGTAAAACTTCATATCTTAGATCAAGTAAAGAGATTTTAGGGGCATGTCTGGCAAACACAGTAGAAGTGACAATTGCAATAGTCCGGGAGCTATTGCAGTCCATCTTCTTTGCACTAGTGTAAGCAGTGTTACACTCTTGTAGCTTAAAAGTACTTTAATTCATTTCCCAGGGGACAAAAGTAGTTTGTTCTGCTTTTACAATTCAATTCCAAGTCTATTCTTGCTTGTAGTTTTTCCTACTTAGAGAAAAAGTACTGTACGGAGGCAGGTGTTCTATACTGTTACCACTGCACAGTCGTGAATAGATGCAATCAACTGGAAATACAAGAAGTCTTTTAAAGTAATTGGAGAATACCTTCAGGTCACTAAAAATATTCTTAGAGCCAGTTTTATGGCTTTACAATGAGATTTTCTTATCTTTCAGTGGTTTTCTCCCCTTTATTCTCATGAGAGAATACCAGCTATCTATACAAATACCAGCCCACGTTAGCTATAGGAAGGCATTGGTAACTCTTCACATCCAGAGTTCTGCAAAACATGTGAAGGAATATCATGGGAAGAGTAAAGTTTTATTTTCTGCTTTCCCATTTATAATTGTTTGATGTTGGTGTCTACTACTACTACTAAGAGTAGAAGGTAAAATAAATAGAGACTGAGTTCATTTAAAACACAAGCTTATGGCTGCCGCTCCGGATTGTTTTTCACTGTTACTAAACAGAAGAGGAAGGATGCGCTGCATATGCTGTAGGTCTCTGTTTAACTGGTTTGAGACACAGGAATAAAGCCTATTAGAAGTGCTAAGTGATCTGATGTTTAGTGCAGCTGAATTAACATTCTTGCCCTTAAGTTCCAATAGAAACATAAGGGAACAGATTATGGAGACTGCCTGTGATAACATGAGCTTTCTGCATTTGTCATTAAGGAATACCAACACATTTACAACATATATTTGCCTACACATCCCAGTCAGCAGGAAACCCAAGAGCGTGGCCCTGCACAGTGTCAATGAGTGCTGTGAAGATACCAGAGCATGCTTTGTTAATACGCTGCTCCTCTTCTTTCATGCACATCTCTATAAATTTTGCTATAAGAGGGATGGCTTCTACACTTACGGCAGGTGGAACAACTTGCCAGGTATTTAGTAAGATAAACAAGAAGCATAAAAATGTGTAAAGGTTGAAAAACTGAGTCCTTAACAGAGTTCTCACTGTGTCATTGAGGTAAGAACTCAGCTGTTTACATTTCTGGATGAAGCATTTAAGCATTGTTTTGCCCCCAAGAACATGATTCTTCAAGGATATTAAACAGTGAGGGCTGGAATTTTTTTCCATGTGTAGTAACAGACTCTGTAAGAGCAACATATTATAGACAAAAATCTAATGCAGGCAGGATGTGCCTGGGGGAAATCCACATTGAAGACAAACTGCAGCGATTGCCATCATTTCATTACAATATTATTGAGTTTCCTCTGTCTTTTTTTTTCCTTAGAAAAGCAGCTCAGTGGAATTTACCAGCTTTCAGATAGCAACACTTGAGCTGACCTGCTGCTTTCTGGAGATGGAATGACAGTGCTTTTACAGTGACAGTGCAGACCCTTTTCGGAAGGATTGCCATGGGAATTAAGAATAGAGGAGAGTGCCTGAGAAGGTTATCGTAGAATCCCAGCCTGGTTTGTGTTGGAAGGGACCCTAAAGCTCATCCAGTCCCAACCCCTGCCACGGGCAGGGACCCCTTCCACCAGAGCAGCTTGCTCCAAGCCCCTGTGTCCAACCTGGCCTTGAACACTGCCAGGGATGGGGCAGCCACAGCTTCTCTGGGCACCCTGTGCCAGTGCCTCAGCACCCTCACAGGGAAGAGCTTCTACCTAAGAGCTCATCTCCATCTCCCCTCTGTCCCATCACTACAGGCCCTTGCCAAAAAACCCTTTCCCGGTTTCTTGTTGGCCCCTTTAGGCACTGGGAGGAAATGATAAATTTTACTTTATCATGGACATGTGTGTGTCAGAATTTGAGAAAGAAGAAGGATCTCAGTTTGGAACCATATCTTTTTCTACTCTTGTTGCACTTTACCTCATGTAGAGTCAGTCACTTGTACATAAAACCACTTAGAGAGGAGGCTTGAGCATAGAAAAGAATGAACCAAGTGAGTAGGGTAAATCCTGCAGCTGCTCAGCCCTGAATGGTTACTGGAGCTCTCCTGCTCTACTCCTCAGTAACTCAGGATCCTCAAGCATTTTCCTCTCTCCTGCAAATGTTGAGGAATTCTGTGTGCTTTCATTCCCTAAACTCAAGCAACCTGAGCACCCTGTTCTTTTTTCTCTGAACGAGGGTGGTAGCAGCAGCCTGCTCAACTTGCACCTTACGGATACAGAGAAACACCATGCACCTTCTTTTCACTCAAGGTTCATGTCATTCAGTGCACTGGGCTAGCCCCCTACCTCCTCCCTTCCTAATGAACTAACAAGAGCCTCATGAGCTGCTCAGACTCTGCCCTTCATCCTCATCCTGCTGTTGGATCCCACCTGAGGAGGGGTGGGGGTCACTCCTCAGCCCTGTGCTGGTTAACAGAAACAAAGCACAGTCTATAAAGCATTCCTCTGCCTATAGCCCTGCTTGGAGGATTTCCTGAGAGAGCTGTCCTGTTAGTCTGCCTGACTGTAAACCCTGAGATTCCAAGCTGTTGTGACATCAGGTAGGAAAATGTTGCTCAGTTTTCATCATTGGTCTTAATCCTGTTTCTCCAGCGCAAGCTTCTTAGTAGCTCTTCTGCAGTGGCTTGTGGGAATGTGCTGGTGCTTTGTAGCAATCATGACAAAACCCTTGAAGTCTTTAATAATATTATGGTTTTTAAGATACACAATCCCTTAACCTTGTAGCAGTTGAATTGGTATTTATATTATTGCTTCAGGAATATAAATAGCTCTTGGAATGTAAGCAACTCTTTGGGCTGAATAAAAATATTTAGAAGGCATGTTTGAAACAATGTTAGTGTAGAAATAATCATTTAACATCTATCTATTATTACTAATTGCTCTAAAGGAAATAATTTTAAGTGGATGAGAGGATTGTGTGTAGCAGTGTAAGCAGATCTAGCAGGAGTAGTTGTAAGATGAGCGTGATGCTACTATAGGGTGATGTGCACAAAGAGCCTCTTTGCAAGAGAATCCAAGTACGTGCAAACAATTTGAATGTGCGTGAAGCTGTGTGATCTTTGAATTCTCAAATGCTGAGCTTGGAGCTCAGTTGATGTGGGTTAGCTTCAAGTACAAAGTCTTGTGGCAATGTTTAATCTATAATTAACAACTAGTGCTTGCAACCGTCTTAGATGAAGGCTGCAGCTTTAATGAAAGCCTATTTTATTTTTAATAGGGTTCAAAGGTACTGCATCTAAAAATGACATAGCAGTATCCATTTCACCTGCTCTACCTGAGTCTGTTAAGTGTTGGCACTATGTATCTAAAGCTGTAGTTGTAAATAAAGCCTTTGTATGTGGAGGCATGAGATGTCCTGACTTCAAACACACTTAATCAATACAGACAGCGTAAGGCTTGAGGTATTCTGGAGCCAATCTGAAATTAGAGCCCTTTTGCTTTGCCTTTCATATATTATGTATGATTCTGTCAAAGGGGTTTTATATCCTCCAGGGTGATCTCTTAATTAACTTGTGCTCTTTCTCCCCCAAGTCATTTAGCTTAAGACTTAATTAAATAGTGGATATTAAGTATAGTTTAGTGAAGGGATTCAGGTGTGTTCACTTCTTGCTAGCTTGGGTGCACAGGAGGAACATGGAAGCTGCTTACTCACTCCATGGTGTTGGTAAAACATGTTTACTTGCTGAGGGATCCAGCTCCCTCATCAGAGCACAGATCTACCTGGAGGGACTCTTCTCTCCAGAGAGGAGGAAGTTCCTCTGGATATTCATCTCCTCTCTGAAAAGCATTTCCCAAATCATTTTGGTTACAGCTATAATAATAACCACCCTCACCCCTGTATTTGAATGTTTGATGGAATGTCAGTGCTTTTTGCTGTTCTTGCTTATGCCAATCTATTAGCTCTTTGGAAATACGTGGTGAAATAAGGAACTGGTGATGTCCCAAATTATCCAACAGCTTTGTCTGGGGAGGCTGGACATCCTTTTACTTTCTCAGTAAAAGAAAATAGATCAAAATAGGGGGAAAATAGCTAACTACATGGGGTTTCAATCAGTTTTTTTCTGGTCTGGAAGGGAGTAAGGGTGACTAGAGGATTGTAGCTCATTATACAGTGGAGAAAGGAAAGGAGCAGTGCAGAGTCCTGCACCCAGAATGGGCTGTCCCCATTCATCAGTACAGTGTGGGGGCTGCTCATGAGGCAGCCTCCTGGTACTGGTGGGAGATGGCCTCAGGAATGTGGCTATCCGTAATTAATGAGTTACACTAGGAAGCAGTGATCAGGGCTGTTTCCATCCTGCAAGGACTCTTATCTCTATTGATCCAACATAGGTGTGCCTGTATGATTTGGTTTTGGCTTTGCTTAGTGGAACTAAGCTGAGGAATCTCCCAAGCTGATGAAACAATATTATTTCACCTCATATCTTTCAGAAATATAATTTCAGTTGTATGCAGTTTACTGATAACTGTGGCACAGTTATGTTTTTATGGCACTGAATCTCCAGTAATCCATTGGTATGTGCTTTTCCAACAGCTTTGTGCAAATCTTGACTCCTGTGCTGTGCAGCATCCACTTCTGAGATGACTTTTAGAAGGCAAGGTGCAAACTGTAGGTTCCTTTTGGGTGTAACAGCAGCTGAAAGTTTGCCCTGATGATTTAATATCTGTACTTAGTATGCCATGAGCTTTAATGTGTGGTGTTTCTCTGGAAAAGCACAGAATTTCTCTTCAATATGTCTGTTCATATAGTTTTTATTGAACTCAATTGAATTACTTCTGTACTCTAAAAGAACACTGATTTTCTGACTCTGCTACAGACCTTTACATAGTGATTACTTCAGACACAGGCATTTTCTCCCTGCTTCCCTTGTCTGCCAAACTATTACATTAAAACCCCCAAACACAATTACACACAGCTTTAGTGGAGCTGGTCTGAAAACCAACCCTTCGATGCAGTTGCTCCCAATTTGCTGTTTCTCGTTTGAGCTGCATCCCAGCTGTGCCCAGTTTTCCTCACAAATATGTTCATCAGATCTATTATGCTACAAATGTGGAGCAGCTGCTGCTCAAATCCAGCCCCATTGCTCATGCCCTCTGCAGCTTTACTCAACTGCTTCACTCCAAACACTTTGTTACTAAATCATTCATTCGGTCACACATTCTCACAAAGTACACTTTAAAATGCTTCATACTGCAGTGGTTTGGAGGCCAGTCGCTCAGGATACCGAAGGATGGGGTGACACATGGAGTATGGTTGTCTCCCCATGTGTAGTCACAACTCCTGGCTGTTAGGGAAAGGCAGGTACCTGTATGCAAAGGAGAGAGTGCTCAGACTAGAGTTTTCATTGTCGCTACAATGAAAGCAATTTGGAAGCACTGGGAAACATGAATATTGTAGATGTTTACAGGCATTCATCTGGGCGATTCTTGGTGCTTCTCTCTGCCAGTCTCTGAAATGCAGATGTGCCTTGTGTGGAAGGTGCTAGCTCTCAGGCATGTTAAACAACATTGGGAAAAGGTGGTGTTGGCAGGAGCCAAGGAAGAAACTGTCTTCATCACTAGGAAATGCAACTAAACATTTACACAGATTTCTTTCAGGCTTTTCCTAGACCTTCTGTAGTGTCTAAAGGGCTCCAGCACAAAGTCAGCACCTTTTGCATGCTCACAGTCTTAAGGCTCTTACTGCTGCTTCCATCATCTGGGGCTGCACTGCTTCAACTGAAAATCTGGATAACTCATCTCTTGACCCAGTAAAAAGACCCTGAAGATCCAGGCAGCCTGAGTAAAGCAACAGGAGAACAAATGAGGAAAACCCAAACTGTTCTTGGGAACCGTCCATAGTGTTTTCAAATACTACAAATCCCTTCAGGGATGTTTGGGAAGTTTAGGCACAAGATAGGAAGTCACTAGGAGTTCCTGTCTGGTTAGTCTCCTGCATCCAGCCACTTCAGGCTGTTTCACACTGGTGAATAACCACTTGCTGGGCCTGGGATGACTTCAATGATTTACCTGGTCAGGAAAATTCCAGCATGTTGGAACTAGATGATCTTAAGCTCCCTTCCAACCCTAACTCTATGGTTTTATGTGAAGGCTTGGAGGACTGCATGCTGCCGCTTCCTGTGAGCTCTGCCTGGAGAGGAGACATGCCCAGGCAGAGAGGACCATCTTTGTTGCAGAAGGTGCACTCCTCTTGCTCCTTGGTGTACATGGAGCTGCTTAGAAGCTGACCCAGGGACTGCTGCAGCAAGAAGAGCTCATTTCCTATTGCTTGGCATATTACCTGGGTGTGAGCTGTAAAGACGTTTTGTTGTGATTTGAAGCAAAGCTTTGAAAACAGCCTGTTTCTACCTGGCTGCTTGGAAGAACATTATCAGTGCCAAGCCAAGTGGTGAACTGTAGGGCCACAATCTGTTTCTGACCCAACCTTGTCACTCCACTGGTGTTTGTCAGTGCACATTCCCTGTTCTCATCCCCCCCCAGCACACCTTTGTATGGTAGCTGTAGTCTTGTTAATACCTGAAAAACATGGGGAGGATTGGGGATAACTGCAGTGTAATCTAGAAGAAGCCTGGAGAGGGGCTTTGGACAAGGGTCTCTAGGGCCAGGCCAAGGGGAATGTCTTTAACCTGCCCGAGGGGAGACTGAGATGAGCTCTTAGGCAGAAGCTCTTCCCTGTGAGGGTGCTGAGGCGCTGGCACAGGGTGCCCAGAGAAGCTGTGGCTGCCCCATCCCTGGCAGTGCTCAAGGCCAGGTTGGACACAGGGGCTTGGAGCAAGCTGCTCTAGTGGAAGGTGTCCCTGCCTGTGGCAGGGGTTGGAACTGGATGAGCTTTAAGGTCCCTTCCAACCCAAACCAGGCTGGGATTCTGTGATTCTATAATCCATGTATGGATTTTATAGAGTTTAATGTATGATGCCATGTACTGCACAGGGGGGAAATAGCAGAAGTCCGTAGGTACCCATATGAATCCGTGCTTTCTTCACGTGAATTCAGCATCCTGCGGAGTGTCTGAGTGATGAAGGAAGGAAATGCAGCAAGCAGTTGCTTTTCGGGATGGCAGGCAGGACTCGGTGTATCGCGTTCTTGTGACATGGCTGCTTTCGGCCACACGGTGACGGTGTTGCCCCTTCCTGATCCTCAAGAGCTGCTCCCAAGGCCAGCTGGAGCAGTGAAAACTGCTTTATGTGTGAAACGCGACTTCGCGGCCAAGGGTCGGTTTTAATAAGCGCTGATGCAATTCTCATGTTACTTTCCCCGTCAGGCTGTAGCAGTACGATGTCATCAATATCCTGTTGTACAGTAGCAGGGTTGGTTTTGCCAGCTTCCCTGTCGGTGTTGCTGGCATCACAGTGTAAGTATTTTTGCTGCATTTGCTGCTTTGTCCCCATAGGAAGAAAGATGAGCCTTTTTTTTTTCAAAGAGAACTTAACGCTTTGAGTCATTAGGCATCGTTTTATGGCAGTAAAGTTTTTGCTTGTAATGGGGTGGTTTAGGCATCATCTTGTTGGGGATGTGTTAGTTCCAATTCATGTTGTCACAGGTTGAAATCTGCAAAGCTATCTTGCTTGGCAGCCTTGTAACTGTCTTGCTCAGGGAGAATGAATCATGCAGTGATGCTCAGCAGCAGACAGAGGTGGTAGTGGCTGGTGTGTGTGTGTGTGGTCCCTGAATTCCTCAAGTAGGCTGATACGGTCCCCATTTCCTTGGGCAAATTATCCTGCAGGCCCAGTGAGGGTATGAAAGCTTTCCTGAATGTCTGGGAAATAGCCAAGGATGATGAAGAGAAAAAGAAGTGACTGAGAAGTCCTTGAAATCCACAAGTCCTGAGCTGTCTGTGTTCACAGGCTGGGATTTGGAGCAGGAGCTCAAGTAGGAATCCAAATTAAAGAAGAACCTTTATTCTAGTCAAAGGAAAAGAACTGTAAAAGTGATGTGGCTTTTGCTCCTCTCTCTCTTGTTAGTCTTGCTCTGAAAGCTTCTCGTGTGCTGTAGCTTAGTGGTGAAGGCAGGTGCCACTTCTATTTGGGTTTCTCTTGAACCCTGCAAAACTGACCTTGAAACAGTCCTCTGGTTTTGTGCTGCTTGGAAACAGAGTACCTCCCTGGGCAAAAGGAGAAGGCAATGGAAGCCGGAGCCACAGTGAAAGCCCTTGTGTTGCTCCTGTCCCCTCCTGTTTATGGAGCCTCCTGGCAAGCAGAAGGAGCAGCCAGGCAGGTGGGGACCATGTGGAGGGAGTCCCAGAGCATCTGTGCAAGTGGCTGCCTGGGCTGGCAGTGCTGACAGAAGGGACAATACAGGCTTCCTATTCCATAGCAGCCAGCTCTGTCCATCTCCTTCCCCTATGAGGTGTCCCTGATACTGTGATTCTTCCTGACCCATAGGTGCTGTGTATGCAGGAAGTTTCTAGCAGGTAGACCTTATTTATGCAAGTATTTGCGTGGAGGGCAAATGCAGAGAAAAGAGATATTCTAACTAGAGAGGGAAGCACTTGAAAATCACCATGATTTGATTAGAAACAACAGTCTCTCAGCAACCCCCTGGGGGGAGGTGGAAGGAACAACTTGGCCATGCAAACAAGGACAGGATTAATGCATTGAGCAAGTGAGAGGCTTGGTGAATGTCCCCACAGCTGACACAGCATAGCCATGCTTCTGGCACAGGGAGGGCTGCTGTTGGGGCAGGGAAGAGGAGGTGACCCAAACCTCACTGCCACAAGGAGCTCCTTACTTGCACTTTAATTACATTGCTTAATGGCTCTGAGCTCCAGAGCATATGTGCTGGTTCTTGTAAAGCTAAATAAAGCACTGTGCACTTGCGCTGCTGCTTGCCATGTGCACCCTGCTGCACTGATACGAAAGTTCACTGCAATATACATTCAAAGAAGAAGGGATTTCTGTGAGCATTCCCTCTGTGGGGTCAGGAGCAGCACTGCCCTTGCTGTGCAGGCTCTGGCACTGACAGTACTTTTCCAGGAGCATTCCGTCAGTGCAAGTCTCACATGCTTGCTGCAGGCTCATAGCAGTGCTACAGTGTAGTTTACTATGAGTAGGGCTTGAGTTAATGGTATGGAGTTAAACTGTTTTACATTTCTGTTCTTAATTTGCTTGTAAGCTATGGACAAAAATGCCAGTCTTACTTTATTTCTAGGTCACTGTACACTATTATCAGCCCTTTATCACATTACAACTACTCAGTTTCTAGCCAACAGTGTTTTAGCATAAATATTCACCAACTCAAAAAAGGAGATGCTATTCTAAAATTGTTGGAGCTTGTTGTTAAAAATGACCTTCATGCAATAGTAGGTTATTTTGTTTAAATAGAAGGCTAAATTTAAGTCCTCTATTTCAGCAGAGCAGATTCTGACAGACTGAAAGAACTGCTCAGCCAGACTGAAAGAACTTCAGGTGAGGTTCCCAATGACTGGAAAAAGGAAATATAACCCCCATTTTCAAGAAGGGGAAAATGGATGACCTGGGGAATTACAGAGCAGTCAGTCTCACCTCTGTGCCTGGCAACATCTTGGAGCAGATTCTCCTGGAAGGCATGCTAAGACACATGAAAATCAACAAGGTGCTTGGTGACAGCCAGCATGGCTTCACTAAGGGGAAATCCTGCCTGACCAATTTGGTGGCCTTCTATGATGGGGCTACAGAACTGACGGACAGGGGTAGAGCAGTTGATGGCATCTACCTGGACTTGTGCAAAGCATTTGACACTGTCCCACACGACATCCTTGTCTCTACATTGGAGAGACATCAATTTGATGGATGGACCACTCGGTGGATAAAGAACTGGCTGGATGGCCGCACACAAAGAGTTGTGGTCAATGGCTCAGTGTCCGGCTGGAGACCAGCAACGAGTGGCGTCCCCCAGGGATCGGTGTCGGGACCGGTCTTGTTCAACATCTTTGTCGCTGCCATGGACAGTGGGATTGAGCGCGCCCTCAGCAAGTTTGCCGATGACACCAAGCTGTGTGGTTCGGTTGATACCCTGGAGTGCAGGAATGCCATCCAGAGGGACCTCGACACGCTTGTGAGGTGGGCTGATGCCAACCTCATGGGGTTTAACCATGCCAAGTGCAAGGTCCTACACCTGGGTCGGAGCAATCCCAGGCACAGCTACAGGTTGGGTAGAGAAGAGATTCAGAGCAGCCCAAGGAGAAGGACTTGGGGGTGTTGGTCGATGAGAAAATGAACATGAGCCGGCTTCAGTGTGCGCTCACAGCCCAGAAAGCAACCGTATCCTGGGCTGCATCCAAAGCAGCGTGACCAGCAGGGTAAAGGAGGTGATCCTGCCCCTCTGCTCTGCTCTTGTGAGACCTCACCTGGAGCATTGTGTGCAGTTCTGGTGTCCTCAACATGGAACTGTTGGAACAAGTCCAGGGGAGGCCACGAGGATGCTCAGGGGCTGGAGCACCTCCTGTATGAAGACAGGCTGAGGAAGTTGGGGCTGTTCAGCCTGGAGAAGAGAAGCTCTGTGGAGACCTCATAGCAGCCTTCCAGTATCTGAAGGGGGCTATAGGGATGCTGGGGAGGGACTCTTCATTAGGGACTGTAGGGACAGGACAAGGGGTAATGGGTTAAAACTGAAACAGGGGAAGTTTAGATTGGATCTAAGGAAGAAGTTCTTTCCTGTGAGGGTGGTGAGGCACTGGAATGGGTTGCCCAGGGAGGTTGTGAATGCTCCATCCCTGGCAGTGTTCAAGGCCAGGTTGGACAGAGCCTTGGGTGACCTGGTTTAGTGTGAGGTGTCCCTGCCCATGGCAGGGGGTTGGAACTGGATGATCTTAAGGTCCTTTCCATCCCTAACTATTCTATGATTCTACGATTAACTGAGCTAAGAGCCTCAGAACGTGAAGGTTTAGTGCTTTTGGGGCAGTTGAGGAGGTGAAGAGCTTGGCCCTACCTGTGTAAGTAACTGGCATATGAAAAGTAGAATAACTAGAGAGCTTAGGAGGGATGGAAGCAGAAGCAGAGATCAACATGATGGAGCTGGGAGCTGCTCCAGAGGGCAGCAGGGAACTTGTAGTAGTCTCCTGTTGGACCTCATTTGATGGTGTATCTTAATCAATACAAGCCTTTGTGTCCATCTCAGAAGCCTGGCTCATCTCATTTTAGGAATATGCCCCGAGTGCAACTTTCCTTCAAAGTTGTTCCAGTCTCTTTTTCCAGCCAGTTGGAGATATTCATGCCCTGGTTTCTTCTCAGCTTCTGTTTCTGGCCTGGTGAATATTTATGAGCAGTAAAACATCCTGTCCAGAACAGTTAGTAGCATGGAGATTCTGGTAGATGGAGGTCATGCCCTTGGTCCACCTAGGAGCTCTCCTCTCTCTCCTGTGAGTGCCTGAGCTCCAGGTTAAATGCTGCTTTAGGAAAGTGAGGCTTTCCCTCTGGGCTTGTATTTAACCATTGCAGGCGATCTCTTTTCTACCTCAAGCAGAATGGGAGCAGTAATGAAACTCCAAATGCTTTCTGATGAAACCGCCAGTCTGCAGTGGTGAGCAATCCCAGTACCAGGAAATACAACCAGCCCCATCCACCCATCATCAGTTTGGTGTCTGCTCCTTTGAGCCAAATCTCCCCCCCCCCGATAACGCGCTTCCAACAGCTCTAATGTTAGACTGGCTCTATGTACGTAGATTCAGCGAAGCCAGAAGTGTAGTAATAGACTGAAAATGTATTTGCTTTTTGCTTTACATTTGAATGATGCTGATGGAAATGTGCCAAGCTGCCCACATTTCTATAGTCAAGGAGCCATCTGAAGGAGTCATGCTTTTGCAGTACCAGCTACGTATATTTTTCAGCTTCATGTGTGCATTTTTTACTCAACTACTTGTCGCAGATGTCCACAGACATCCCCAGTCACCATCTGAGCTCTGCTTTTCACCCCAAGGGCTTGGGTTCTCCATTTGTGCAGTAATTTCTTTCATTAATATTAATTATTCTTTGCAGGGCATTCACGTTGCTGTTAATGGGGAGGAGTGCACTGGAGCTGTCAGAAATGCTCCTTAAATCTGTAACCTGGATTCAGGCTGGAGGAAGCTGCGGCGTTAAACGCTTTCCGACTGGAGCTCAGGCAAAGCCGTGCAGTATTTACGTTAATCCTGCCCTTTCAGAGCCCAGAGCTGCACAGCTACTCCTGATTTCAGTGTGGGTTAAACTCTGGGCAGCATTTGGAACATTTCTTCTAAGCAGTGCTGCCGTTGGGCAGTTCAGCTTCTGAAGCTGCTAGATCACGGCTCTTCCATCCTCATATATATGTGTATGTATAGGTGAACTGTTAAGACAATGGGCAACTCTTCTTACGGGGAGGCTTCTCCACATGAGTGACAATGCCCAAACGTGTTTACCTACAGCCTGGTAAACATGGGGGGAAGGACTGCAGTTTAGTGATAAACCTGCTTGGCTGATAAAAGGCTTTTCTGTTTGGACCGTAGGTCTCGTGGGAAACCAAACTCTTCCTTCAGTAGATGAACATTTGAAAGGGAGTTTATGGAGGTTTCAAATCTAGATAAGGGTGTCATTCTCTTAACAAGTGTAGAGAATAAGCAGATGTATTATGAAATGATCATGGCTGTGTTTAGCTCTCGCTTTACTGAGTTCAGATGGTTTTCCAGATGTAATTGTGGTGTTATTTTCCAAGGCAAGCACACAGAGCCAGAGGTGGGGAGGGTGATCTCCAGCATTCCCAGCAGCAGGAGCACACACAGCTCTTGCAGGGCTGGACAGTGATGGTCAATGGGCAGCTGGGCTGTGTTGCTGGTACTTATGTGCCCCAGAGTGAGGGAGCCTGTGCTGTTTGTAGGCTCTGTGTGAGCTCTGCAAGTGTAGCTGCAGGAGATGCTTGTACATGTTGGTATGGAGCACCTGTGGGAGAAAATATAGGTCCGTTTCCTTTGGCTCTCTGAAAGCAAGACTCTGAGGATCCAGCAGCACTGCATTCCTGTCTAAGTGAGGTTTAGTAATACCCTTGTGCTTTGTGCACAGAAAGGGGAATATTAAGCAAGTAAGCAATGGGCTGTTAGTGGAGTCAGCAGCATCTGTAGGACAGTGTCCTGCTTCCTTCAGATGAAGGGGTAGGCACTATTCCTGCTCTGATCTGTAGGGAACTGCCTGGTGAAATAGGGAATAGGGAAGGAATGGAGCTACAGTAGTTCTTTTCCTAAAGGCTTTGTAGGTTCTGTCCCTCTCTGGTAGCAGAGATGAGTGCAGGGTGTATAGCTCAAACCTGGATTTTGAACACTGGAAGTTTGTGACACTGAGTAGATCCAAGCTTTCCTGTGCATATCTAAAAAGGGCACAGAGACAAAATTCGGTCCCAGCCCAGATACAGACCTGGAATTGTGCAGGTGTTCAGAAATGCCTTGTTAGAAATCTGGCATTTGGCTCAAGTCTGTCTCATTTTAGAAAAGCAAAACCAAAAAGGCTTACTGGAAGCTTCCATTGGCATGTTATATTAATGACAATGATAAATGACATGAACACCATTTATTTGCTTATCTAAGGATGCCTGGAGCATTCTGGCAGAAATCATGAAGGGGGTGGGCGCAACGACCAAGCAATCTCCCCCCTTCTCATGTGGGCTCTTGTTTCCCTGCTCTCATACAGGCAGGTTGGATAGAAACCTTCCAGACTCTCCGTCTGTCACCTGCAGACAGAGTTCAGTTCCTCCATATGTGTTCCAATTAAAACCAGGAAAGCACTTTATAATGCTTTAGAGCTTGCTGTGCTTAAAGTGCCAAGAAAACTTTTGAGGAACAGTGGATCCTTAAAACATTATCTGGCTACATAATAGATCCCGAGTTTGGATTTAGACTGGTATTTAATGTGAGGCTGAGAGTCGGCTTCAGCTTTGATGCCACACTTGGTGCTCTGCTCTTATAAACTGGCAAAACCTTTCTGATTTAGTGTTTAGTGTGAGGTGCCCTGCCCATGGCAGGGGGCTGGAACTGGATGATCTTCAGGTCCTCTCCAACCCTAACTATTCTGTGATTCTATGATTTAGTGAAATTCATTATATGATTTCTGATGTTTTAAGGAATAGAATTTGGTGGTTAGAACGTGCCAGGTTGAACAGGGCTTGGAGCAAGTTGCTCTAATGGAAGGTGTCCCTGCCCGTGGTGGGGGCTGGAAGTGGAGGAGCTTTCAGGTCCCTTCCAACACAAACCAGTCTGTGGTTCTATGGTTCTATGATTTCTGTGAAAATTCAGCTGCGCAGGGTGCTGGCACATCAAGTCTAGGTTGTGCTTTGCCTTGAAAGGTTGGACCAGATGATCCTTGAGGTCTCTTCCAACTTGATCTTCTACAAGTCTATGAATTAAATCCAGTTCAAGCCCAGTTGTTCCTTGTTCACATTCAGATAAACACCAGTCCAGCCAGTGTCAAGAGCAGGCTGAACCAGTCCCAAAGGCAGCAGTGAGAAGCTGAGGCGTACACACTCCAGGAAGATGCTGCTGTGTTAGTGAGTGGAAGGAACTTTGGGAAACTCAATGTCCCTGTGCCATCAGCATTCCAGTGCACTGTAAAGCTCATCTGTTCAACTGCAAGTGAACATTAGATCTGAAAGGGATTGATGCTGTGCTTTGGTATGATATGTCTCATCCCATTTACAGAATGCATTTGTCTCTCATTTGTATTTTTAGGGGTAGTGACTCCAATTTGTTACCTGTCAAACGGTCACAGGGTGCTGAGCAATGTACATGGGACATCCAGCAGTACCCTGCAGCACAGTAAGGCATGCAGAGAAGGTGTCACAAACTCCTATGGGCAGAGAAAGCATATCTGCAAAGATCAACCAACCTCCTGAACACTGTCAGTGGGGTGAATCGTGCAGCACAAACCAGGCTTCAGGAAAGGCACCTCCCAAAGCTGCTGCTCGGGGAGCTCCAGGGCTCTGTCCTGCAAGATACTGAACAACCCTCACTTGAGGCATATGAAGAATTGGTTTGTAACTACCTGTATTTCCTGATGATAGTGTTGAATAAGAATGCTTAAGCTCTATTTCCTTGACAATTCTAAAAGCAAAGGGTTTAGGGAACTAGCCTTGCCATAAAAATACAAATTTAAAAGGAAAAGAATGATGTCATTAGTGCTTTTGATCACTCCAGGGATTTGAATTCTTCCCTTTCTTAACCGAAATTCTCCCTTGAGTTGAAAGGGTTTCACCTCTGTTAAAATTGGGGTATTACCTACTACCTGTCCTACAGATCCATACCTCCTGACACTAAAGCTTTCCAAAGTGATAACAGACAAGGACATTGTCGAGTCTAACCCAGACATTGGCTAATGCCAGACATTAACCCAACAGAAACAGTGCAGCAGCTCATCAGAATTCATCAGCCAGCAGGGCTTAATTCCATGGGATGGGCTGCTATCTGTCAGCCATTCATGCAGTGAGGAGCAGACATCTCCCACCCAATGTTTCCATGGTGCTGCAGCACTCCAGGAGAGCAGCCAGCCCACACAGACCCGGGAGCCACACAGCAGGAATTCGTACAAGTGCCTGTTTGATAACCTCAGCATTTAATACAGGCTGTAGTCATTCAGTCCTAGCAAATGATTCAGTTAAACAGAGCACAGCCAGACAGGATACTACTTGGCAAGGACTTTATTTGCAAGAAAAGCCTGTTTATGGTGGGACTGGGAGCATGAATGTGGAAGTGGTGCTTTTATGTTAATGATGCAGATATTGTGAATGCTGAATGCAGGTCCAGGCTCAAGGTGTGTATCTGTGTGCCAGATGAAGCCCAAAAGGAAAGGGAGTGGCATCAAGCAGAGAAGAATTGATCCATGGCTCTGAGATGCCAGATACAACTGGCCTCAGTGTCTGTTGAAAGGGATACATGTCACAGAGGGGGTTTGGATGGAAGTGGTGTCCCCTCCATGAGCACCAGTGCTCACCCCATACAGCACAATCCTCTCCAGCACACCTGGGCTGTGCTGAGCCTGTGCTTAAAAGGTGAAAACCATTTCCCGACACTGAAAATGCCCAATAACTTCTGTGAGGGCACTGGGGATGTTGTGCTTGGTGGTAGCATCTTGTAAGTGTGGGCTGGACTCTGATGTGGGTCTCTGGTGAGCTGTCAGCTATGCCCATGGGGAAACTGTGTTCAAATGCAAGCATGGTGTGAGCTGCCAGGGGTGATGCCCCCAGAGCTGAGGCTGGAGCCAGGGGCACGGAATGGCTCCAGTCAGGCTTCTGCCTCTTCCATCCCCAGCAGTGTTCAAGGCCAGGTTGGGCACAGGGACTTGGAGCAAGCTGCTCCAGTGGAAGGGGTCCCTGCCCATGGCAGGGGTTGGAGCTGGAGGAGCTTTAAGGTCCCTTCCAACATAAACCATTCTATGACTCTTCTCTGACTCCTTCCACTTGTTACTTTGCCACTCGTTTTGTGCAGGCAGCACAAGGTGCTGGTGTATCTGGGATAAATCCGGGTTAGCTGGAGTTAGTTACACCAGAGCTGCTACCTTCTCTCTGGAAAAGAAATCCTGTCCCGACTTAAACTTCTCTGAAGAAAACTTTCCCTATAAAGCTTCAAAAGGGATGCAGCATCCTTCAGACTCCAGCCCACGGTCCTGCCAGGTCTCTGCTGCTCTGGTTTAGAGCCCAGAGCTGCTGCTGAGGCTGGTGTAGCTTCAGGAGGAATCACAAGTATTTGTCCTACAGATGCATTTTTAAGTCCTGGAGATGAAAGACCCTGCCAGGCTCTTGGTTTTCCTTTCATCTGTTCTTTATAACATGATGTGGGTTTCTTGTTCACATTGTTGCTGGAAGGCCTTCAGGGAAAGCCATACAAATCTGAGTAACTTTCCTTGCTACCAGCTGCTGCGTACTGGAAAGGACAGCTTCAGCTTGCATGGGAATACCGTCAGTCCAAGGTTGTTTTCCCAGGACTGATACATTTCAACATGAGCAAAGGGCCCTGAAAGTGGGTATTATAATGGTAAATGATAGGAAAACTGAGAATAATAGTCTGTTGCTTATTTAACTTCTAAATATCTCAAAACAGGGGTTCTGCCAGCTCCCTTGAGCTAGGCCATGTAATGAGGGAGAGATTGGAATCACAGAGTTCTTTAGGTGGGAAAAGGCCTTTAAGAACATAAAGCCCAACTGTTAACCCAGCACTGCCAAAGCCACCACTACACCATGTCCCCAGGTGCCACATTAAATACCCTCAGGGACTGTGACTCCATCACTTCCCTGGCAGTGTGTTCCACTGCCTGACCACCCTTTGCTGACACGGATCAATAATCCTGCTGCTTCCCAATGAGGCCCCCCTAACATTAGTCACCACCTAATGAACAGGCTTTGCCTGACACGGGTTGTGCAGCGTGGGGTGTTGCACTGCTGATTGCTGCCAGTTGTGTTGGACCATTGCAGCCCTTGTCTGTGTATCACAGAGTCAGCCTGGTTTGGCTTGGAAGGGGCCTTAAGGCTCATCCAGCCCCTTCCACTAGAGCAGCTTGCTCCAAGCCCTGTCCAACCTGACCTTAAGCCCTACGAGTGATGGGACAGCCACAGCTTCTCCGGGCACCCTGTGGCAGTGCTTTGCCACCTTCACAGGGAATATATGGGAGAAGGAAGCACGTAAAATCAAGTAACTGTTTTTCAGTGGAAAAATCAGCTTCTCTTTTGTTGTCCAGGTTACCTTCTGCTGGATTTACTCCCAAGCAAAATCTTATTAGATGATTTATCCATCTCTGTCTATATCCTTCTAGTGATACAGAAATAGAAGTAGTTATTTACATCAATAACTAAAGGAATGGTCTTGAATAGGACTAATAGAATGTTCCCTTTTCCTTGCTTTAGTGAAAATACTTGATCATTAGGATAGGGAATGTAATCCTGCAAGGAGGTATTTCCCATTGTGTCTCACTACTAAACCAAAACAAACCTCAAAAGCCTCCGAAAGACAAATAAGGCAATCACTGACACACTGCGTGAGACTGGCAGCACTGCTGAAAAATGGCAACTGGAAGCTTATTTATGGGGAACTTCCCCAAAACCACTTCTCAGCAGTTATCTGCGGAAGACTTTTCCTGGTGTTGCTAATAAGATATTTCACCCTTAAGCCCTTTTAAGCCTTCAGCCATATGTTAATGTGGCAGCTGGTTGTGAACTTCCAGCATCCACTGGATGAATTTTGCTGGTGACAGCACAGAGATCCAGAACAGTGCTCTGGATTCCCAGCCTCTGCATTCACTTGCCTCCACAGCACAGAAGTCTGTGCCCTTGCTTCATCCTCCCTAGGGAAAATGACTGCCAGATCCTGAATTCCAAGCTATGGGCACACAGGATGTAACTGCCCTGACTGGGGAGGAGGCTGCTGGTTCTTGCTCTAGTCCTGGATTGCTCTATGGTTCCTTGGTTGTGCCATGGAGCTTGCTTGCTGAACTGCCTGAGGAGTGATCCGGAGCATCGGGATTAAGCTGGATCACAGCCAAAGGTGTTGCCTGAGAGCTGCTTGTTTCTGCTCATGCTGGTCTGCAGTATCCTTTCACAGGATAGGAGCCTGCAGGATGGTGAGTACATTCGCCCTGCTTCTCTCTCCAAGAGGTGTTTCCTCATTCCAGCAGTGCCACGGCACCAGTGGCGAGGGAGCAGGATTATCACGTTATCAGTGACTCACCAGGTTGCATTCCATGGTTTTTTTTATGATTCTATAATTCTACAGCTGCAGGTTTTTTTTTCCTGTTATTGTATCTCTTGATTATTTCTTCAGATAGGGTCTAGAAAGCACTTTACCAATGAAGCAAAATGAATTTTCATGCCTATTGGCGCACAAATTTTATCCTTCTGAGGTGATGGTGATCTGAATATTTAGAAGGTTGGAACTGGATGATCTTAAGGTCCTTTCCACCTCTAGCCATTCTGTGTTTCGATGCTAGGATTTGCATGTTGTTGTCTTTCTCTGTGTGATCCGAGCTGGGCGTTTCCCTAGTTATTCCAAGTCAAAGCACAAGGTCTACTGGTTTTTTGATCCTCTGTTCCCAGCGTCCAGCTGTCTTCATGGAGACTTTAATTTCGCCATCTTTTTCTGCTAAGGGCAAACCTCTTTCTTTGGCTCCTGCTGCAGCTCAGCGCTTTTGGCCAGGGCTTCAGAGTGCACAGAGGGAGCTTGGCTCTGCGAGGAGACAGCTGCCTTTGCCAACTTCACACAGGCCACAGTGGAGCTGGAAAGACCATACAGATGAGGATTACAGTGAATTTGGTTGCTATGCTGAGGCCACTGATTGATAAAGGACTTTAAATATGAAGCGGCGTACTCCGGCTTAGCTGTAAGATGACATCTGTGTGGTTTTGATGTTGTTTTCCCCAAATAATCCACTCTGAAGGCAAAATCAGGTGTCCACTGGCTTTTTGTAGAGCTTGAACTTCCTGAAAGCAGTGCTGGGCCAGGGGAGTGCTCCTGATATGTGACCTCCTTTAACCCAAACACTCTCTGAATTCCGACCATTCATTCCCTTTTTGTGCTCTTTTTCTGCTTTCCTTTGTTCCATCCATCTCCATTTTCTCCCTTGTCAGGGAGAAGCTCTGGGTCACAGCCAAAGGCCACCCGACTGCCTACCACAGCTCCTTGGTGGGCTCTTTCTGCCTTCAGCTTCTACAAAAGCTACAACTGACCCCCGTTTCCTTGCTGGAGCTGCCATGCTCTCGGGTGAGCTTTCCAAGCCATCTAACATCAAAGCAGCATTGCTGTCTTACAGTGCAGTCTGAACTGAAAAGAGGCCTTGGAGCTGCTTTGGAGCTGTACTTGCTGGAAAGAGAGGCTTCTCTGTGTCGCTGCACGTATCTGGGGCTGGTGCTGGCTTCAGGAGGGAATATCGCTATTACTGGACTTTATTGGAGATAATCCAGTGTTTTAGGTTCCTGGCCAAGGCAGCTATTTCCAGGGCTCACTACAACACAGTGAGCTCAGCAAGTATGTGGCACTGAGTTTTCCATTATTTCCCTTTGCCTCTTCTCCTAGGAGATGTGAAAAAGGAAGGGGGGTGGAATGTTGTGCTCATCATGGCCTTTTCTCTTGGGAAGCAAGGAGCTGCATGAGGCTCCTATGGAGCAGAGGAGGTGGCAGGGAGGGACGTGTATGGGTACCTGGCACTTGCGTTGCTTTGTGCCTGCTGGCTGCTGCTCAGCACTGGGTGACTCCTGCAGCCCTGAGAGCTCCTGCCTGGGCAAAAGCAGCATGGTTCTGCCAAATTCAATACAGTTTTGGGCCCAGATGTCCTTCCTAGCTGGAAAAGCAAAGCCCTTCAGGTGTGGTTTGAGTGCAGGCTATAAGTACATCCAAGTGGCCTTGCAGTGTTGTAAGAGGAGTGTGGGTGCAGGGAGCACTTGGTGACACCCCAACCTCCTGAGAAAACTCTTCTGAAAGCCTTTGCTTGTGGCAGTGTTGGCTGTTCCCTCCCAGTTCTTGTCTTTTCGTACTGCATCAAGCCCACAGAAGCTGTGGCTGCCCCATCCCTGGCAGTGCTCAAGGCCAGGTTGGACACAGGGGCTTGGAGCAAGCTGCTCTAGTGGAAGGGGTCCCTGCCCGTGGCAGGGGTTGGGGCTGGAGGAGCTTTAAGGTCTCTTCCAACCCAAACCAGTCTCTGGGTCTGTGCATCTTTCTGGACCTTCCTGCTATGTACTCAATATTATCATCATTGAAAACCCTCAGTGACTTAGTAACTGGGTTGGAACAGGGAAGCCTTTGTTTAACCTTTACACATCTTACCTCTAGCATCTCCTGTTCACTGCGATGAAGTTTAAGTGTACCTTGCCTGCATCTGTTGTGGGGTTGGGAGTGAATTGCATCTCCGTGCATTTATGCTGAACAGAATCTGAAGGGTTTAGCTTGTCTAATGGCCTTGCAGCAGTTCTGAACATAGGCTTGCCTCTAACTTCTCTGTAAGTAGTTAACTCTGATGGGTCATGCTGATGCTCCCTCTGATGGGGTTTCAGTGCAGGGCCCTTGGTGGAGAGTGACTCAAGCAGAGGAGGGCTGCTGCTGCTCTCTGGGCTTTTGGGATGGGTAGCAGTGGTTCTCCTTCCCTTTGTACCTTTTGTAAAGCATAGCCTGGGGCTGTACCTGTTGGTTTTGGAGGTTTCCAGCTCTTGTTCATCATGAGATTTGGGAATAGATTTAAAAACCATCTTGCAGTAAGCTGATACATCTGTAAAGATGCTTGCAATATGCTGAAGCAAGCGGTGTAACATCTCCCTTGTGCTCAGTAATGCTGCTCAGTGAGAATCACAACCTGTGGAAGCCCAAAGGTTCCTCCCTGGGCTTCTGCAGTGCTGAGGGTGCTCGGATGGAGCAGCCGGATCCTGTGTCTGTTTGCAGCCCCTCTGGACCTCTTGCATCCTGTATTTCTGTTGGGTTATATCTTCACTGCCATAAACAGGCCATCCTAGCTCTTAATGAGGTGTGTTAGTTCCATATTTATAGGTCATTTGAGTCTAACTTGGAAGTTTAAGATCACTTCATAATACTTAATTTGAATAAAGAGAGTATATTTAAAGACCGTGGATTTCTTCTTCCTGTTCATCTAGGGCTTGGTTTTGCTTGCACGTGCAGGCCACTGTTCTCTGTCCTCTTTTATGTTCTATTCAGTATTGTGAACCTGAAACATCATGCATTAAGGCTGTATATTAAGGGGTAAACATGATACAGGTGATAATTCAGATTAAATGGAGAAGAGGCCACATGAGGATCTGTTGGCCTAAGGAGCTCAGCCCACCTCATAGATTGAATTGAGGGAAATGGAATATCAAGACTATTTTAATTGAGCTTTCAAGTGAAATTCTCTGATGTATCTGCCTGCCTTCCTTCTCTCTCATCCTCCTTGATTTGGGGCTGATCTGTTGTGCCTGTTTTCCCTCTGGGGTTAGATTCCATCCTCTCTGAACACTTATTTGGGGAGCTCCTGCCCTGAATTCCTGCATCCAAACCTGCAGCCTCCTGGCAAAGCAGCCCTGCAGTCCAGGCCTGTCTCCAGCCCCACCAAGAGCAAGCTCTTTCATCATGTGCTTTAGCAGGACCTAACCCTTCCACCCTGCTTGGCTTTACCTCTATGGGGGCTGCCAGCACCGTGGAACAGCAGGAGAGCTCCTTAGGCAGAGCCCCACTGCAGCCGCGGTGCTCTCTGCCCGGAGGGTTCCTCTGTGCAGAAGGAAAGCACACTCCTCCTGCAGCACTCTTGGGTTGTTCTCATGCATGGACAGAGGAAACTTATGGCACCAAATTAGTTCTGCTACGTTTGAGCTCCTTGGACTTCAGATTCCAAACTGCAACCTTGAGACAGCAGCGAAGCTTGCAAAATCCTGTTCAGTGCATGGCTCTCGCACCTCCTGAACAAGAAGGGATGGATTTATCCCCTGGTGGTTTCAGTGAGAATCACCATGACCTAACCTGCTGCTTTAACTCCTTGTTTGAGAGCCCAGCAGCTACGAGGAGAGAAACCAAAGGGGTGTTTGAGCTGCCACAGTTTCACTGCAGGGTGTCAGCGCTGTGTTTTACGCAGCGCACGTGCTGCTGAGGTACTGGGCTAAGCAAACCCTCAGCATCCCCTGCCAGGCAGCTCTTGTGTTCTGCACATCTCTTCATTCTGTGATATGTGACTGGAAAAGGCCACCTCGCTGATGAGAGAAGCCACAAGTAGGAAGCAGCTACAACCTGTGCTTCCTGTCCAGCTTTGTAGCTGAAGCTCTTCTGTGGCTGGATCTAAAAGCAGCTGGGTTTATTGCTTTTGGTGAGTTTTCTCTCTTCAGCTGGTCTGGCTGCAGTGTGTTAGGCAGGCGTGTGGGCAGTCAGTTACCCAGGATGTCAAACTCTCAATTAAAATTACATGCTTCTGCCGTATCGAGCATCTCTGGAGAGCCCCATCCTTTCTCTGGAGAGACTCTGTGCAGTGCCCCCAAAGGGGATGAGCTGACAGGGCATGAGGGCTGCCTTGTGCTGACCAGGACTGGGTGGATTGTGAAGGGTGGAGCTGCTGCTTTGGGTTATGCCTCTGCTCTTGCTTGTCTCCCGAGGCACAGATCCCAAAGACTCAGCTGGCTGGTGGGGACTAGCAGGTGGATCCTGTCCTTCTGCATTGACTGGTAAAGCTGGTTTCGGAGTTGATCAGCACAGTGCAGTGTCTGCTGGTTTAGTGTTTCCTCACAGCTGAGGGGCTTCCAGGGAGAGGAGGAATTGTAGGTTTAAAACTTGACGTGACATACTGCTGAGATGAGCAGTGTGTATTTTCTACAGGCTGAGAGAGCTGGGCTGGGGCAGCCTGGAGAAGAGAAGGCTCCTGAAGGGGAGACCTGAGAGCAGCTCCAGTGCCTGAAGGGGCTGCAGGAAAGCTGGAGAGGGGCTTGGGACAAGGGCCTGTAGGGACAGGACAAGGGGAATGAATGGCTTTAAGCTGCCAGAGGGGAGACTGAGCTGAGCTCTTAGGCAGAAGCTCTTCCCTGTGAGGGTGCTGAGGTGCTGGCACAGGGTGCCCAGAGCAGCTGCGGCTGCCCCATCCCTGGCAGTGCTCAAGGCCAGGTTGGACACAGGGGCTTGGAGCAAGCTGCTCTGGTGGAAGGTGTCCCTGCCTGTGGCAGGGGTTGGAGCTGGAGGAGCTTTGAGGTCTCTTGCATCCCATGGTTGGAATGGTTATTCGAGGATTCTGTGATATTTTCAGGGATACATTTAATGGAGACTTGCAGTGCTGTAGCATTTCCTTAGAACAGAAAGTTAGGTTTCGTTTCTTCAAGATACAGATAATAAGGAATCATTGACCGTAGTGCAAATATATCAAGCTGTTGTTCCTTAACACTAAAAGAGAAGTGACAACAACATCCCTGGCCTTAGTTCAGGACCCTGGTGTGCACCTGAAAGCCTGGCTCGGGTGGGATGGGTGGTGGGTGCCTGAACCAGATGAACCTGCATGCTGGGGGGGTCTCTCTGATTCCCATGTGGGTTTGCAAACGCTGAGTTTCCTCCCTTGCTGGCACTGCTGCAGTTGTAGTTTGGGTGCTGGACTTTGCTTCTGGTGCATCCCTAGCAGGTGGGATGTCCCCATATGTGCTCCGGAGGCTGGGCTGGGTGCTGTCTGTGACACGGGTGGTATTATTTAGTTATTTGTCAGAGAAAAATCATGATTAAAGGAAATCTTTAGAAAAGAGACCGAGTTGTAACTACCCAGAGGAGGGTTGTCTCCCTCCCATCAGACTCCAAGCAGTTGTATCAAGGCAAACGGTCAGGCTGTGAAAGCAGGAGTGCTACTGACAGGCTATTGCTCTGCTGTACAGCTGCCTCCTCCTGGGATCAGCATGGGCCCAGGAATTAAGAACCAGAGAGTTCCTGAGTTCTGAAACAGAACAGAGAATGAGCACAGAGTTTATGGGTATGGGTAAATTTGGGTCAGCTGTGACACTCCTAAAGCTGCTTTTAGTTTTCATGGGAAGTTGCTGAGTCCTGAGTCTCTTTTGAGCCCATGAGGTGGTGCAGCCCGAGCTGCACATTGATATGCAGGAGGAGCTGCAGGTCTGCATCTGTGACAGTCTATTTAAAACCTGGAGGAGAAGGAGCCTCCTGGAACAAGGTTATGCTCTTCATTTGCCATTCAAGTATGAGAAGCTATCTGCAGGCCTGCAGAAAGGAGGCAGAAGCCTCTCCACAGTTTGCTTATGATGATTCTCAACCAAGTTTGTTGTTTAATTTTGCTGCTGCATTTACATGTGTTGATAAACTATGCAAACTTAATGTGTGTAACTGATCTAATTCAAAATGGGCTATGATTACCCACTAAAAGTATGCAGTGTTGTACAGATATGGCCATTATGTTTTATAGTTAATACTCCATGTACCCAGAGTGAATTTTGGGAAGAAATGCTTTTTGAATTGCAAAACTGTATTATTTGAATGGGCATACTTGTGTGTGGGAGCACTGGAGGGTTAGTTGCATCTCTTATAAATGTATTAGAATTGGAAGATTATGTTTTTTTTGTAGTTTTATAGGTAATCCGAGCACTGTTCTGGGTCAGTAATACTGCCGGTGGTAGGTTGCATATGGGGATGCCTCATGTATCGTGGCATAGCCCTAGATTTTAGAGAGAGGTCTCAAATACAGCATTAAAATAGGGCAGCCCAGTGCCATCTCCTGGCCTGCTCTTTCCAGTTGGGTTTTTCTCTCGCACAGGCTGGTGCTGGTGTAGACCTGGTGCTGTTGTGATGTGTGAAGCAGACTTTCCAGGACATCCTGGACTGTTAGTACGTGCTGGTCAGGCGATGACCACAGTGATCCTTGCGTTGGAAAACAAAGGCAGTCCCTGAGCTCCATGGAGAGGTGCTTCACCAGCCCGGGAGGCTGAGAGCAGGTAGAGCAAAGTTCCGTTGTCATCTTGCTGCCTGTACCAGATGAGTTCTTTGTTGTTTCCATAGAGCTTTCTGTAACTTCCACCAATACCCGCTGCATTCACTGACCTCTCTTGACTGAGGAATCCCTAGGGTAAATACTTGCTACATGTCCTGCGCAGGGAATGTTTTCTCGCTGTTCTTGCTAGGGAGGAACATGAGGCTCTTCTGTAGCATTTCAGGTTTCTCTGCATTTTTAGAGGCACAGGTCCCTTGCAGATCTGAGTCAACTATCCCTTTGGAGACAGGCAAAGGGGAGACTGAGATGAGCTCTTAGGCAGAAGCTCTTCCCCGTGAGGGTGCTGAGGCGCTGGCACAGGGTGCCCAGAGAAGCTGTGGCTGCCCCATCCCTGGCAGTGTTCAAGGGCAGGTTGGACACAGGGGCTTGGAGCAAGCTGCTCTAGTGGAAGGGGTCCCTGCCCGTGGCAGGGGTTGGAGCTGGAGGAGCTTTAAGGACCCTTCCAACACAAACCAGGCTGGGATTCTGTGTTGACCCCTACCCTGTGCTGCAGTGAAACATTTCCTGCAGTTCCTGTGCAGAAAGGCTGCTCAGGGACACCCCATGTGGTCTCCTGTCCCATCCTTCACTCTGTGTTTTGTGTGATTGAGTCCAGCACCACGTTGCTGCAAGCGTGTAAGCCTGTGGGTGGTGTGAACCAAATTGGTTTCTAAAGTCTGCGTGGAGAGGCTGGGTATGAAACCTTGTTGTACACTTACCGCGACTCAGGTATGAGGTGCCTGGATGATGTGACACTTCTATTAGAGAGAATTTAAGGAAGGAAGTGGGAACAGTGTTAACCTTATCAATGCACTGGAAGAACAAGAGCCTAAGGAGAAAAAGAGATGACTTCTGGCTGCGGTGTTGGCCAGCAGTGAGCGTGAGCAGTGCCTGATAGGGCAGACAGCTCTGAAGTGCAGTTCTGGTCTCACAAATTGCCTTGCAATAGTGCTGGGCTGAGGCTTGAGGTGGTGTGTCAGTGGCTTTCGGTGTGAGTGGTTCTGTAGCTGCTATCCATAGAAAAGCAGCCTGGGCTCTCAGAGCAAGCTGCAGCCATCAGTAAAAGCTGTGCCACCTCTTCATTTCAGTAGCAGTGGCTTAGTGGTGACCTCTGGGGGAGAGCAAACCTCCTTTCAGTCTCAGCTATGTGGAAACCGCAGGCTTTGTGGAAATAAAGCTCAGGAAAAACTTATTTTTGTCCCTGATGTCAGCAGGCAGCGCTTTGGATGTGTGCAGGGAGCAGCCCTGCTGAGTCAGGTGGAGCCCTGCACAAAATGGCTTTTCAGAGAAATAAAAGTGTGCTTGGAGAAGATAAGAATTCCATGAAGATCCAACTTTGGTGTGTGACTCCATCAGAAGAAAATAGTAAAAATAAGGTAGATATCACTATGAGAGAGACATTGAGGTGCTGGAGTGGGGCCAGAGAAGGGCAGCGGAGCTGGAGCAGGGCCACGAGTCTGAGTGTGATGGGGAAGGGCTGAGGGAGCTGGGGGGTTCAGTGTGGAGAAGAGAAGGCTCAGGGGGGACCTGATGGCTCCCTACAAGTGCCTGAGAGGAGGATGGAGCCAGGAGGGGCTGGGCTCTGCTCCCAAGAACAAGGGATGGGACAAGAGGAACCAGCCTCAAGCTGCCCCAGGGCAGGTTTAGATGGAGCTGAGGAACAATTCCTGCCCCAGAGGGTGCTCAGGCATTGGAACAGGCTGCCCAGGGCAGGGCTGCAGGCACCGTCCCTGCGAGTGTTCACACAGCGTGGAGGGGAGGCCTCAGTGCCATGGGGCAGTGGTGGCCTTGGCAGGGCTGGGGAATGGTTGGACTGGGTGAACTTAAAGGTCTCTTCCAACTGAAACAATTCTATGACAGGAAATGTAATGGGGCTCCCAGCATGATAGAGGCAAAAAGCAAGAGCCAGAATGACGCTGGAGGCTGTTTCCGGAATCAGGGCAGACCTGCTGCCATATAAACCATACAGTCACCAGGAGAAGCCCCGCTTGGTGATGCTGGGAGGTGCTACTGGAGCTATTAGTGTTGCCCATTTTCTATAGCCACATTTAATGTAGCGGGTGCAGCCATAAGCCACTTGAACACTTGTGCCACAGAGTAAAATGAAGCTGTAAAGCATTTGGATGAGTGGACTGGGGTCACCCAGAGTGAAATGGGCTGGTTACAGGTTCGGCATCAAAAGGGAGTTTCAGAACAGATCCAGATAAAAGCAGGTGAAGGGGGAGCAGCATCAAAGTGCTCCCCACATCCAGTTACCGGTACTGGGTGTACTGAAGTAACATTTGAGCTCTCTGGAATGAGTATGGAGCAGCTGATAGGGCCTGGCTGGTGTCTGATGTGCCAGGTGATTGCTCTATCTCTTACCTGTGGATTTCCTTGAGCCCGGGGCTGTGCTGCAGAGCATTTGGCATTCCTGGATTTGGACAATCCCAGCCTTTCCCTGCTTGTTCCTGTGCTCCCCTGGCCTTGAACCAACCAGCACAGCCACTTAGGGGCTGGGTTGTGGGGCAGCACATGGATCCAGCTTCACCACCAAACCTCCCTATCCCCAAAGAAGCCAGAAGTGCAAGAAGGGCACCAGCTCCCCCTGAAGGAGGTCTCCAGCAAGCTGGTGTGTCAGAGGGCGGCGAAGGAGAAGCTGGGGTGGAACGGCAGCATCCCAGGGCTGCAGCACGGGAATGGGAACGGGCGGTAGGTACCAGCGCCTGCAGCTCGGCGCGGCTGGGCCTGAGGCAGCGTTGCTTAGCAATGGGAGCAGCACAACAGCGGAGGTTCTCATAGCGACAGCCTTAACAACTCCCCTTCTTCCCGATGCTGCCTTCCGAGGAAGCAACCGCACGGTTTGAGGGCCGCCCTGGAGGATTCCAGCACTGTTTGAGGCAGCAGGGCTCAGCCAGCGCAACCCTTCAGCAGAGCACCCTCGGGGGATGCCGCTGCCTGCGCAGACACCCTGTGCTTAGAGGGCTGCTCTCCGGAGGGAGCTTCTCTTCCCCCGAGCTCCGTTTAGGCACTGGTGGGCACCCGAGCTCCTCTGGAAGGGCCCGTTTCTGTCTCCTCCAGGTTTCGGTGATTCTGCTTCTCCGCTGGCTGCAGCTTGGTGTCTGCTTTGTTCCCTGGGTACATCTCGGACATCAGCAGCACCCCTTTGAAGCGGCCTTTAAATATTTGTGGGCTGAAAAGCCATCGCCTGGATACTTGTACACCGTGGCATTTCCATGGAGCTCTGGAGCCTCTGAAATTGGAGCAATTTAGGAATACCAATATCCCTTCTGGCTTTAATGGCCCATTTACTCCATGTATCACGACAGAGGCTGTATGAATTGCGTTGAGGCAAATTGCTGTTTTGTAAGCTGCTCTCTTCATGTTATTCAGATGCAAGTGTGGAACTGCAAGCTTTGTTTCCTGGGGTTGTAGCGGGGATCATAATGATCCCCCAGTGCCCTCAGAGCTGTACATATCTAATTAAAGGAAAAATACTTCACCGTGCACATGGAGATTCACAGCAGAACTGCTTCATGCCTTTGGTGTTTGGCTCTTGCTTCCCTGCAAAGCCCTCCCAGGGTGAAGGCAGGGCTGGTCTGGAGAGCATGAAGCTCCAAGGAAAAAGCTGCTGCTGTTCCCATGCCTAATCCCAGTAAACTTCCATGGGAGTGTTTGTGTGTGTGCAGTGGTGTAACATGTAGAGAGATGTAATTAAACTCCCATCTCAGCTGACGACGTGCTTAAATCAAAGCGTGTTATCCACAGTGCTGCCTTCTCCTGGGTGTGACTGGGGTATAGGGTGTTATATGAGGCTGTCCTGGGCTCAGAGGGGGAGCTCACCCATTGATGGCTTGCTGGCTTTGCAACAACCTTCACCCCAGTGCTGTCCTGGAGGAAAATCGGCTCCTTACAGAAGAACTGGGCAGGAGGGTTTAGCTGATAACTGCATTGTGTGTGTAGGTCTGGAAAGGGAAACTAATCATTTACCCCCCCCCAAACCTGCAGGATAGGAGAAAGTTAAAAGGAAAACCCAGGGGCAGAGAACAGGCCAAGGGAAGAGCTTCTGGCTGGAAGTAGGCTGAGCCTATGAGAAATGCTGTGTTCAGGGGAAAAGGAGGTGAATTGAAGTCACCATATAAGCTGCCTCTGCCCAGTGGTCATCCCTGGCTCAGGGTAAGCAGAAGCAGGCAGTCATGACTGTGCTGGCCAGATACACTAAACCTGTGGGTGTTCTCGTTGTGAGGTTGATCTGTATTCCTTGAATGCAGGTGCTGGTTTGTTTTACCAGCTGGATGAGGTGCTAAATCTTGATTTTTTTTTTTTTTTTTTTTGCATGAAAATGTCCATGAACTTCTCCCTCGATTCAGGGTAGTTAAAACAAAATATATGAATCTGTATATATATATAAAAAATTGAATCTATCAAGTTTGAACTTGCTTAAAGTGCAAGAGCTGGATTTCATAGCTAATCAGGATTATCATTATTAAATGAGCAGGGTAGAAGTGTAACTATGGATGAAGTGGAGTAGTATGTTTGTTAGTATAAATGAGGCTGGTACTACAATGTGCTTAATCACCGCAGCTCAGTTGAGCTGACTTACCGGCTGGTCACTGAAACCTGTGGTGCCTCAGAGCAGCCCCATGGAACTGCAGCGTGTGCTCATGCTACGATCCCATTCAGCCACAGGAGGTGCAGAAGAACTTGTCACAGCAAATGCTTGTCTTTGACCTATGGTTTTTCCTGAGGTGCCTACAGAAACAGCTTGAGATGCCTTGTTGGAAAGCCTGTTGGTCGCTACCTGTCTTGATGGCTATGGATTATGGTTTGGGACATCTTTTGATCTCTAGAGACATACCTGTCTGTAGATGCACCAGTAGGACCAGCAGTGTACAGGTGGTTGATCTCTCATTTTAGGATGCTGTGTCCATGCTTCCTCCCTGGCAGCAGCCTGGGAGAGCCCACATTGGCATCAGCCCAGGCGTTTCAGACTCATCGTGGGGCTGAGTGAAACACGTGTGATGGGAAATTACAGGAAACAAAGAGCTGGAGCAAGGCTGGCTCTGGGAAGAGCTCTGCCACACACAGGGCTTTAAAATGAGCTAAACTGAAGAACAAAGTGTGAAGCTAAACTTCTCCTGGTGTGGTGCTTTGAAGATCCGTAAAGCCCTGAGTAGCGCTGTTTCTCTGGAAAATGGATTTGGATTTTCCCTTTCTGGCAGGAGAATGCTCTCTGCAATTCATATAACGTCTATTTTCCATCATTCCTTTCCTTACAGGATGGCACTGTTTTTAAATGAGGCTTTTATTTTCCTGATTAACCATGTAATCATTGCTTTTCTGCTTCTCCTTTTTGTTGCTACATTTGAAGGCTTCTCATTCAAGTTTTGTTCCTGCCCTGGCTTTCCTACAGCTTCCAGGATTGCAGCCCATGGAAAGCTTCACTGCTGAAGACTTCTCCTTGAAATAAGTCAGCTAAAATTTACCTGTGCACACAGGGATGGGAGGTACCAAGCAAGCCTCACAGCTTCAGCGCAGCTCTGCCTTTGGTTGGTCAGCAACAGTTATCCTTCAAATAAAATAAGTTTTCTGAAGTTCTCCTCCTTTCTTCCTGTTGGTTCAGAAGCCACCGGAGATGTGCCCATGTTAGGTATGGGTTTGTTGGAGAGAAGCAGCTCATATCTTGACACCAGTACCTCCCACAAGGCCATCTTGTACTAAATGCTCCTTAGAAGTAGCCCTCAACTCTTTACTTGTCTTTTAAATGTTTTTGGTTCAGCAAATGTCTCAGCCTGTGGGGTTTGTGCTGCTGTGTCATAGAATCATAGAATTTGTGCATAGAATTGCAACCTCGTTTAGGCTGAAGGGACCCTAAAGCTCCTCCAGTTCCAGCCCCTGCCACAGGCAGGGACCCCTTCCACTAGAGCAGCTTGCTCCAAGCCCCTGTGTCCAACCTGGCCTTGAACACTGCCAGGGATGGGGCAGCCACAGCTTCTCTGGGCACCCTGTGCCAGCGCCTCAGCACCCTCACAGGGAAGAGCTTCTGCCTAAGAGCTCAGCTCAGTCTCCTCAACCTCGGGCAGCTTAAAGCCATTCCCCTTGGCCTGTCCCTACATCCCTTGTCCCAAGCCCCTCTCCAGCTTTCCTGCAGCCCCTTCAGGCACTGGAGCTGCTCTCAGGTCTCCCCTTCAGGAGCCTTCTCTTCTCCAGGCTGCCCCAGCCCAGCTCTCTCAGCCTGGCTCCAGAGCAGAGCTGCTCCAGCCCTCGCAGCATCTCCATGGCCTCCTCTGGCCTCGCTCCAACAGCTCCACGTCCCTCTTGTGCTGCTGTCCCAGAGCTGGATCAGGGCTGCAGGGGGGGTCTCCCCAGCGCACAGCAGAGGGGCAGGATCCCCTCCCTGAGCTGCTGCTCACGCTCTGGGGGTGCAGCCCCGCACACGGGGGGGTTCTGGGTTCAAGGGCACATTGAAGCCAGGTCTCATGGACCAACACCTGCACTCATCTCCAGCTGTGCACAGTGCTGTGGGTAACTCACTGCCGGCAGTATCCAGAGCTGCTGCTGTGAAGCTGCTCAGCGGCACAGCGAGGCTCACAATGGAAGAGGGTGATCCCCCAAGAAGAGGGCACACCACAAGAAGTGTTGTGTAGGTTGTGGGGCTTGGGTGATAAAAGGAAGGTCAAGATGTTGGAGCAGATGGATGTTGGAAAAGCAGAGGTGGGGAGTGGTGCAGGAGTTGGTGACAAGCTAGAGTGCCTTGTGCCATTGATAGAGACATCTTGATGGGTGTACTAGAGGGTGCTGTGAAGGCAAGGACATTTTTGCATACTAAGGAGTTTGCTATAGGAAGAGTTCATCTTCCTCTATGAAAACTTAAGAAGCCTATTAATAGATCCTGGTTTTGTGCTCAGGTTTGGTGTTAACTTCTAATTGTACAGTGCTTTGCACAAGCTGCATTGGCTGCGTTCTTGGCCTTCCCTTTCTGCTGTGTTTTGGTGCTGCTGTGTGTGAATAATGTGTGTGACAAAACCTGTTCAAATAAGGATGAAGCTTATTCATAAACTTCATAACTTTGAGCAGCATTTTTCTTCCCAACTGAAATTATCCCTTGCCCAAGTGTCCGTGGTTTCACGTTTGTAGCAATATGACTGTCAGGTTATTTGAGGCAGTGCTGCAGAGCTCGGCCTGGAGTTGGGCTGGGGAGCTGGGTGCTGAGCTCTGCCCTTAGGATTGCTGCTGAGAAAAGTCTTGGGAATCGATCAACCCAGGAAAGAATCTCCTCTTTAACAGAAAGAAGTGCAAAGGAGTGATAATAGGTTGGTTTTCCCTCCCTGCTTTTAGTGGTGCTCTCCTGCCATTGTATGTACTGTGCTCTCAGGAGGAGTTCCGCCACCAGCCTGGTCCAGCAGCAGTGAACCTGCTTTTCTTTGAGCTCTCAGCATCCTTTAAGATGTCCAGTTCCAGCCATGCTGGAGTAAGCAGGCTTATGTCTGCCTGGTGTGTTTTGTTTCCTATCTCCTTTTGTGCCTTGAGGAGCATGGCTCTCTCTGGTCCTCTGTCAGCCTGGCCACCAGCATCACCATCACCAAAAGCTTATGGAAAGAGCAGTTAGGTAGCAATTGTTAAGAGGTGCTTACTCCACTTGTACTTGCAGGGTAACTACTTATGAATCAGAAGTGCCCCATATATGTGTTCTCTCCAGAAATGACTGGAAGTGTCTGGTGCCTTCCCTGGAAAAGGTGGGTTTGGTGAAACCTTGAGATGTGGGAACTGCTGCTGATATTGTGAAGCAACCCCTAGAGGATACAGAATGTAGTCTCTTTCTTCAGACACATATAACATGAACTATACTGGCTGCTTCTGCAGTGGAAGTTTGCAATGTCGCTGCCCAGGATAACCTGTGACTCTCTGGGGAAGCTTTTCCTTGCCTGGTTAGTGCAATTGGGTGAAATCCTAGCAGTGACATTGTATGTGTTGTAGTATAGTGTGTGCGCCTTGGAGAGCCAGAACATCCTCTGAAAAGTAGCTTTGGGAGTTTTCTTTGGCTTACGTTAACAAAGGCATGGTCTTAATGATGACACCTCAGCAAAACCAGAACTGGGAGAGTGTTTTGAGGTCAGATGTTGGGGAAAATGCAGCTGGAAAGTGTGTGCTGAGCCTTCCTCACTGGGGTTAACCGAGAGCAGCTTTTGCCCCTTTGGCTGGCTGGGGGCACCTGGGGCTCTCCTCCCCTCTGGACCTGGTGCTGCCATGGGTGACATCCACGCAGCAGTGACCGCTGCCCTGCTGTGTCTGGTGGGCTGCTCTGCCAGGTGGCATGACAGGGGCCATTTCACACCTCCTTGCTGACAGATCCTTAGTGTTTTATTTGAGAAGAAACTGGATTTTCCCTTTCCCTTCGGCAGGAGCGGATGTTTCTCTGGAGAAGAGTCTGGGAAAGCATTTTAAATTTCAAATGCCAAACACCACAAACGGTTTGCAGACACTGCAGTGATGCTGTTCAGATGTGATGTGTTCAGACATGCTTGTGAGGTGGGCTGATGCCAACCTCATGAAGTTTAACCATGCCAAGTGCAAGGTCCTACACCTGGGTCAGAGCAATCCCAGGCACAGCTACAGGTTGGGCAGAGAAGAGATTCAGAGCAGGACAAGGAGAAGGACTTGGAGGTGTTGGTCGATGAGAAAATGAACATGAGCCGGCTTCAGTGTGCGCTTGCAGCCCAGAAAGCAACCGTATCCTGGGCTGCATCCAAAGGAGTGTGACCAGCAGGGTAAAGGAGGTGATCCTGCCCCTCTGCTCTGCTCTTGTGAGACCTCACCTGGAGCATTGTGTGCAGTTCTGGTGTCCTCAACATAAAAGGACATGGAACTGTTGGAACAAGTCCAGAGGAGGCCACGAGGATGCTCAGGGGCTGGAGCACCTCCTGTATGAAGACAGGCTGAGGAAGTTGGGGCTGTTCAGCCTGGAGAAGAGAAGCTGTGTGGAGACCTCAGAGCAGCCTTCCAGTATCTGAAGGGGGCCTATAGGGATGCTAGGGAGGGACTCTTCATTAGGGACTGGAGTGACAGGACAAGGGGTAACGGGTTAAAACTGAAACAGGGGAAGTTTAGATTGGATCTAAGGAGGAAATTCTTTCCTGTGAGGGTGGTGAGGCACTGGAATGGGTTGCCCAGGGAGGTTGTGAATGCTCCATTCCTGGCAGTGTTCAAGGCCAGGTTGGACAGAGCCTTGGGTGACCTGGTTTAGTGTGAGGTGTCCCTGCCCATGGCAGGGGGGTTGGACCTGGATGATCTTAAGGTCCTTTCCAACCCTAACTATTCTGTGATTTTATGTTGAAATCAGCCCCCACACAAGGACCAGGATGCTGGGTGGATCAAAACAGCGCAAACCATCACCTGTGGGACAGCATCACTCCTCAGGTCCTGGGTAAGTGCCTGTGGACAGCACAGGCCTGTAAGACCTGCTCCGGGTGCTTTGACAACACAGGAACAAAATGCAGTGGCACTTGAGCAAGGTGTTCTCCAGGTCCTCAGCATGCTTTGGCAGTGCATCGAGGAGGAGCTTGGGGTACCAAAAATAGCCTGAATCCAGAAACACTTGTTCTAAAATGAGTCACAGAATCAACCAGGTTGGAGAAGACCTTTAAGATCATCAAGCCTAACCCCTACCCCAGAGCAGCTCAGCAGCAAGCAGCACCCAGTCAATCCTAGGCTCGAGCTGGAGGTTTGGTGCTTCAGTCCAGCTCTGTTAGTCAAGATGAAGTAGTGGTAGGGGGTTAACCTGAAACCCACCTGGGCTGTGAGCAGAGTGGCAGCATGAGGCAGACCCAGCAGTGTGGGAGCATCTGTTCCCATGGCAACCACTTAATTTAAAGCTATTGCAGAGCAGATGCCACTGCATCAGAAATCCAGGTTTATCTTGTAGTAAGGATGCTGCTCTGCTTCTGTGTGGGAATGCTTGGGACCTGAAGCGCACACAATAAATCCAAGCACTGTGAGCAGCTGTATTTATCTTTGATGAAATAAGAATAAAGCTGCCTCAGGCTTATGCTTTGCATGAAAAATGGGGGGTTTGGGGGTTTCAGAGCACACCTTTGCTTGGTGCTGCCTGATGCTCTCCCCACAGCAGCCTGTCTTATGCCACCCATCCCCACTACCCATCACTGGCACTCAGCTCTTTGGTAGCATCAGTTGCAGGGTTTTTTTGTCTCAAAGATCTTCCTGTGAGCCAAGCTGACAGCCTGGTCTGATGCGTGTCTGTGAGCGAGAGCTGCAAATAGACAACCTGGTGGTGTGAGAGGTGGAGCGTGGGGAAAGGCTCAGAGTTCCTGCTGGGGGCTTGGGAAGCTCCAGACAGCTCCTGGGGAATCAGAGTTTATTATTCTGCCTCCAGCTTTATTGTTTCTCATCCTGAGATGATGTTGTGGATGTGAGGAGACACAGGGACACGTTTCAGGTTTAAAAAGTAATGACAAAACTGTGTCTTGAGACGAGTGGCAGTGAGTGGAAGGTACTGATTAGAGGTTGAACCTGCAGCTGAAGCTCTGGAGGTCAGTGCTGCTGAGGAGCCGCACAGGACCTGGCCAGTGCAGGGTTTACAGAGTGGCAGCTCTAAGCCTGTGAGATGGATTATTTGGGGTCTACAGATTTTCTTTCCTCCTTCCTTAGCCCTGGTAGCACTGGCCTGGCCACCATGTCCTCCAGAGACACGAAAGGGTCTCCCCAGTTTAACTGGTGCTGCACTGAATGTCTCTGTCTTTTCTGATGGGTGCTCAGTGCCTCCTGGTGCAGACACCCATCACCCCAGCAGCTCCTCTGCTGAAAGACCTGCCTTTGGTGAAGTAGCTCTTCAGCTCCTTCTAGGAGTTATGTGGGGTATGGATTTCTACCGTGTGCTTGCTGCTACAGTTCAGTTTGTCTAATTCGCAGGCACTGGTTGTCTTTTCCAGTTTTACGTCAGTATTCTCAGGTAGTAGTGAGTTTTTTCCTGTTTTATGTCCCAAGACTTGGAATGCAATGTGGGGATTTACTGCAGTCAGTTTCTTGCCCTTCCTGCTGATGTGCCTTGTCACTCTAGCAGTGAAGTGAGCAGCTGAGCAACTCACACCTTTTTGGCAGAGGCTTTCACTGCAGGCAGCTGCATCCATCAGGGATGGAAAGGTTCTGGTTCCTGCCAGGTATCATAAACTCAGGTTTGGGCTGGAAGAGCTTCTGCCTAAGAGCTCAGCTCAGTCTCCCCTTCTGGCAGCTTAAAGCCATTCCCCTTGGCCTGTCCCTACATCCCTTGTCCCAAGCCCCTCTCCAGCTTTCCTGCAGCCCCTTCAGGCACTGGAGCTGCTCTCAGGTCTCCCCTTCAGGAGCCTTCTCTTCTCCAGGCTGCCCCAGCCCAGCTCTCTCAGCCTGGCTCCAGAGCAGAGCTGCTCCAGCCCTCGCAGCATCTCCATGGCCTCCTCTGGCCTCGCTCCAACAGCTCCACGTCCCTCTTGTGCTGCTGCCCCAGAGCTGGATCAGGGCTGCAGGGGGGGTCTCCCCAGAGCACAGCAGAGGGGCAGGATCCCCTCCCTGAGCTGCTGCTCACGCTCTGGGGGTGCAGCCCCGCACACGGGGGGGTTCTGGGCTGAAGGGCACACTGAAGCCGGGTCATGGGGAGCTTCTCCTCACCCCATCTGAGTATCAGTGACTCCAGCTAGCTGAAAAATCAGTTCCTAAATTCCCTTTCTGATTTGACTTTGAGTCAATACCCAAACGCTCTTTGTTCTCCCAGCCTGCTTGGTCTGTGTATGTGTGAGCAAGCTGTTCTTGTGCCCCCATTTAAGTCTGGTGTTCCTCGAGTTGCTTTTGCAGTCCGCAGATGGAGCCCTGTATAAAAATATTGTGGCAAAATGCTGCCCAACTGCCAAAAACCAAAGGTATTTGGCGGAGGTCTGAAAGGCCTCATGTAGGGGGAGCGGATGGAAGTGTCACTTTGTACCATACCCAGTGCACAGCCGTGCTCCGGGCTGCGCAGCGCGGCTCTGTTCTGGGGAGGCTCTGCACAATCCAGCGCTGCTTCAGAAGGTCTCTACTAGGAATTATGTATTAATTATTAATAACTTGCAAACTACATATGCCCTGGCAGCCCAGAACCTCCCTACAGGCCCTTTCTCACCAGGGGCTGAGGCAAAATGTGCGATTTTCTCAGGAAGTTTGTGGCTCGCTGTGAGATGTTCCAGATTTTTGGCTTTGCTGGTGTTTAAAAAAATCTGTGGAATATTAAAGTACCAAAAGGTATTCAGAAAAGGGGAGTTTGCTGCGTGAAAATGCCGGGTTGGATGTGGAGAGCAGCTCCTCTGCCAGCCACAGCCACTCGTTCCTCTGATGAATCATTATGATTTGCCCTGGATTAGCCACTTAGCAGGAAATTGCTGCTGCCTTTATCAGCCTCAGCGCGGGGTGGATGTGTTCGAGCAGAGGGACAAAAGGCATTCACTTTAAACACCCATGTGCCAAAGCAGCTCAGCGCTTCTGGCAGCTGAAACGAGTGGGAACACAAACCAACAGGACCCAAAGTGGGAAAAATCTGTGCACGTACAGAAAGGTGAAGAGAGGATGCAAGGAGGGAAGCACTTCTCCTTTTGGCGTGACCCAGCGCTGGCCCACCTACCTGGGCTTGCTCACAGGGCCACAGACATGTAACCGTGTCTTATTGGCTTTATCTGCCTCTGGTTCATGCCCATCTGCACTCTACCCATCAAGTTTTTCTCATGTTCTGTGTCAGGACATCATACCCTGTTGGGAAGGGAAACACGGACTTGATTGTCATTCCTGCCATGCCCAGGAGGTGTAGCATGGATACAGAGGTAGGGGTCCCACTTTGATAAGGGACCACCAGTCTTCTATCTAGACATTGAGTGCTTTGTCTAACTAATACTTCTTCATCTCCTTTGCAGGGGAAAGAGTGAGAACTTTGGGGTTTTGTCAGTCTTAGGCTGCTGTCTCTGTGCTCTGTGTATGCACACAGCAGTGGGCACCTCTGATGTGTCTGTGCTTCTGGCCGGTTGGGAAGGTCGGTGTGGGGCTGGCTGGAGCTCACAGCTCACAGCTCACAGCCTCAGCATTGCTGACCTCGGGGGTGCCTCTCTCCAGGTTCCCAGTTGTCACAGACTCTCAGAATAGTTTGGGTCGGGAGAGACCTTAAAGCTCCTCCAGCTCCACCCCCTGCCATGGGCAGGGACCCCTTCCACTAGAGCAGCTTGCTCCAAACCCCTGTGTCCAACCTGGCCTTGAACACTGCTGGGGATGGAGCATTCGCCACTTCTTAAGAGCTTGAAATATAATGCTAAAATAGGAAGGAAAAGAGTAGGAAGAAGACAGTAACCCCTTATTTTTCATTTTTCTTCCAGGCATAGGGTAATGTTTGCATTAGGAAGTTTTCTTCCCTGTTTAAGGGTATTGCTGTACTAACCTTTTAATAACTGACCCCTTTGCTATCATCTGCTGGGGCACACGTCTTCAGAGGCTAGTGGTCCCTGCACAGGGGCTGCTCGTGGGGCTCTGGAAGGTGGCAGCTCCTCACCCCACTCTTCCAGGAGCTGAATTTGAATGGAGGTCCTGGTGGGCAGTGGATCAGGCACCAGTCACAACCTCTCTGCTCAAATTGCTTCCAGCACACCCTGTCCCTTCCCACCGTCTCCATCTTCCCCACAGTCTCCATGTACAGAGGAGATGGGATGCCGGCAGTCTGACAGTGTTTGGGCTCATCAAGAGCATCCTTTTAGTTCCCTGTTCCTACTGCAGGTTGGCTGTTCCTGCATTCAGGAGCAGAGCACCCATGTGGGGACACCCAGATCTGCTCAGGGAAGGGCACCCTGTCACTGCTCCCCTGTGAGCTGGGCCTGTTCCTCCAGAGCCCTGCTGGGACTCTGAAGCCCTGAGTGCAGCGCCTCTGAGCAGGCATTCCAGTCTGCCTGTGCTGTCCTGTTCCACATCCATCTCCTGGTCCCGGAGCAGGCAGCAGACCCAACCCCTCCAAGTCACCCAGAGACACACGGGATGGGTTTTGTTTCTGGTCCTATTGCAAATGTACGTATTTATCCTGCTGTCGTATCTTATGTGCCAGCTGCTATAAAAATGCATGATTTCAGATCTCAGCAGCCAGCACAGGTAGGGAGGAGGGAGCCCTTAAAATTCAGCTCGTTTAGGGTAATTTTTAATCTCTCTCCCTAATTATTTAATCACTGAAGTAGTGCTGAGGATGTGCCATAAATAATGCTCTGTGTCTTCTTCCCCACTAGCTGCTCCATCTCGGCCGAGGCGCAACACAGCGAGGCACAGCTCCTTCATCTCTTATTCTCATTGATCTGAATGCACATGACTCAGTAGCACTGGGGAAAGGAAACCAAAGGTAACTTCATATTTTCACTTGCTTTGACAAACCATATTTCATTAAGAATCTTGTACGTGTGGGCTTTTACTCGGTGTGTGTACACACACTCACCCGGTGCCTTTGGTGGTGGCAGTGCTCACCTCAGCGTGGGCTGTTCTCTATAGCGTTGCTGTGATAAATTAGGAAAAGGATTTGTCAATAAAATAGAATGAAGCAGAATTACATCAAGGTGTAATGTATGAGACAGCAATTTGCTAGCTGTTTAGCAGACACATGGGGGTGTGCATGCAAGATGTTTCCTCACGGTACTTTCTGTCCACGAAGGGCTTTCAGTGCCTTTGTGACTCCCCCTCAGTGACCTTGAAGAGGGATGAGCCCTTGTGCCTGCCCCTTCTGTGTTTAGCAGAGCGTGGCTAGAAAGGCAATGGTAAATATGGTCAGTTCTGGAGAATGAGCTGCCCAACTCTGAGCTGGGTCACAGAACAGCGTCCACATCCCTGTGAGATAGTGAAAACCCTCCTGAGCAGGTCCAGGTGAGCTGGTGGGATGTTGCAGGATGCCCACACGTGTTGCTGGGGCCGTCTGCTCCCTGTTGCACCTCAGGTGGACTTTGTGCATTGCAGCATTCCTTCGGCCAGGGCTGAGCTTGGACCTCGTGCTTGCCAAGAGCTCGTCCCCAGGGCAGAGGCTGGGGGAAAGAAAGAGAAAGAAAAAGCCTTTCCCTGTGCAGTGTTTGAAAGATGTACCCTTGAAAGTGCTGAGGGATTATAATCACCTGTCCTTAAGACTGCTTCTGCTTGGCTTCATGTAAATGGGCTTTTCACATCCCTTCCTTGCCTGTGGCCTTGCCCTGCTGGCTGCGTGCCCTTCATCTCACAGGGCATAGGTGGGGATTAAAGCTCCAAACCATCAAAACAGCTAGGGAGCACCAGGAAAAGCAATCCAAGGCAAGTGAAAGCTCTCTGGATCCTTTGTAACAGTCTTCCAATACCTGAAGAGACTAAGAAAGCTGGAGAGGGGCTTGGGACAAGGGCCTGTAGGGACAGGCCAAGGGGAATGGCTTTAACCTGCCAGAGGGGAGACTGAGCTGAGCTCTTAGGCAGAAGCTCTTCCCTGGGAGGGTGCTGAGGCGCTGGCACAGGGTGCCCAGAGAAGCTGTGGCTGCCCCATCCCTGGCAGTGTTCAAGGCCAGGTTGGACACAGGGGCTTGGAGCAAGCTGCTCTAGTGGAAGGGGTCCCTGCCCGTGGCAGGGGGTTTTAACTGGGTGAGCTTTAAGGTCCCTTCAACCCAAACCAGGCTGGGATTCTGTGATTCCCTTTGAAACTTCCTGCAGTGCCTGTTTGCCGTGCTGGGCACACGACAGAGCCGGTTCCAGCTGGGAGCTCTGGGCAGAGCCAAAGCAATAGCACATGCAATTCTACTGACATAAATTAATTTTTCTTAGATCTCTTCATGAAGGGTTTAAATCTTGCATGAAGCGCTCAGGTGTCAATGGACGCTTCCTCAAACCCTTTCTTCGCGTTTCCCTGTGAGATGTACAGGCTCTGGAGGATGAAGGCAGATAGAATTGTCTGAAATGTCTTGACCTGGGGTGACAGAGAAGGAAGAAGCAATGGCTCTCCCACCAGACACAGGGGAGGTGCAGCCTGGCTCCAGCAGGGAGCTGGACACAGGAGCACCCAGGCTGGAAAGGGATGGCAGGTGAAGGTGTTGCTGTCCTGCTGTGCCTGGGTGCTGCCTCCAAGCTCCCAGCCAGCAACCAGCCAGCAGTCATATTTCCTCTCCTGGCATTGCTTTGACACCAGGTATCTGCTTTCCAGGAATGCAATTTAATCCGTGGAGAGGCGAGTGTGTCACATTAATGGGAAGAGCATGTGGCACACATCCAGTCGTTTTTACATGAGCCATAATTCCAAGATGCAGTGGGCATCCTGCGTCGAGGATGCACGTCTGTCTTGTCACCCATGGCTGTGGGGCACTTCAGTGTGTGTATGGGGGAGAGGGAGTTGTGCCATATCCCAGGTATGCCTCAGAGACTGGGATGTCCCGGATCCCAAGGAGGGAGACTCTGGTGTTCCTTATTAATCGCTTCTCCTGCAAACGGATTAAGTGCAGAGCAGCCCAGCAGTCTCTGGTACTTTTCTGCCCCGTCTCCATAGCGACCCATTTATTCAGGAAAAGTCCCAATTTTGTGCTCTAGTATTTGTAACCTTTTAAGACAATTCGGAACTATTTTGATTGGAGATGTTTAGCACCAGCTGTAAACGGGTGCTGGCTGCATGGGAGGAGCTGGAGCTGCCTTTCCTCAGCCCTCCAGACCTGTACTCATCCTCCTGCTTTGGTGCTGCTTTTGGTGCAAACCAGGCTGGGATTTATGTAGGGAATGTGCTGAGTACTTTCCATTCCCATTAGAATCATTTTGCACTGGAAGCCGAATGAGGGCAAGCTGTTGCTGTAAGCCTGCAGTATGATAGTGCTGGTGCTGTGCTTCATGAGGACCCCTTGCAGCCAGTCTCGCTGCAGCTCCTGGGTGTTCGGTGCTGTGCTGGGGCTCACATGCAGCCTGCGACTGCACATCAGCCCTGGCTGCAGGGGAATTGATTCTTCCCATGTTCCAGATGCTGAGCTGGGATGTGAAGGCCTGCACCACAGAATCATAGAACCAAGTAGGTTGGAAAAAACCTTTCAGATCTTCAAGTCCAACCGATGCTCAGCCCCAGGGTCAGCTGCAGGTTGGTTGTCCAGGGTGTGTTTAAGGAGACTGGATGTAGCATCGCCCACAGTGGTGCTGACCCATTTTGGGGGGTGTAAGTGGCACAAAGACACAGTTGTACCCAGTGTGGTCACTGCAGTACCGCAGGGTGGCCCAGGTCTCCTTCTCCAGGTGGGGCACTGGGGGGATTCTTCAGTGAAAAAGATATCTTCTGGCTCAGCCAGCACTGAAGGGTCCATCTCTGCTCCCTCAGCACCTTTCCTGGAGGCATCCTGGCTGGGAGAGATCGCACCCCTGCTCCCAGGAGCTGCAGCTGGAGCATCTCGGGTTTTTTCTAGCGCTTTCCAAAGGGAAGTTGATCTAAAATCTGAGCCAACATTTTGTTTTGAACATGGCAAAAATCTGTAAAACCTTCTATGTAAAAGAAATATGAAAGCAAGCTGCTTCCCTTTGAAAACTCCCCTGTAGAGAGCTTCAAGACTTTGCTCTTAAAGGTCTGTGCTTTATTCTCTTTGATACACTGATTGTAATGCATCGCATGGCGGTAGGGCCTTGGTCCCTTGGGCGCTCATGAACCTCATCCTCACATCCATGGAGGGGATGCAGGGCAGAAGGGGTGTGTGGGGTGCTTGGGTGAAGCCAGGGAGGGGCGAGGTGCCCGCCCCTGGCACAGGGGATGGAGGGGATGAGGAGGTGTCATTTCTTGGGACAATGGGTATCAATGACAGCAGGTGTATCTTGTTGGGTATGGAATGGGCCTCGGACTGAGCAATGGTTGGACTGGATGCCATAAAGGGTGCTTGGATTGCCTGGTCTGCTGCATGGAGGAGGCTGGGGCTGCTGGCTTGAAGTCAATACAGAGGACAGCCATAGATCTGTCAGCGTGTCGCCATGTCCCAAAGCCTGAGCTGCAGCAAGACCCACACCGGAAGCAGATCCACATCTGAAGATGCTTGAACATTGCCAGCTGCCCCGTGCACACCAGTGGCTCCAGTGAGCCCCCCACCCTGTGTGCTGTGGGAGCGGTGAAGCGGGGAGCTGACCCTGCAGGACCCCCGGGAGGCCCACATGGAGCAGATGGAGCCCTTTCCTCTGAGTAGCACAGGTCAAAAGTCCATAAATAGCAGGAAATGCAAACTGCAGCCTGACTGAAGCTGTGGGAAAGGTGGTAGCTCAGGGTCCTGCAGCTCTTCAGCCAGTCGCTTCCACATCCAACCTGACCGCTCCGCAAGGCAAAGTGTATTTTCCTAGCAGCTCACTCGCTGCATCTTAACCTGGCCATGATAAACCAAGGTCTCTTCTTCCCACTTCCACCTCTTCACCAGGCAGATTGGTGGCAGGACGCAGCAGAAGTGACAGCTCTGTTGCACGCGCAGGGAAGCCCCAGCACGGAGTTCAGTTTGCAGATACAGGTCCAGAATCTATTCCTGGTGGAACAGCAGAGTCAATCCGGGATAACAGCCTCAGTGTTATCCCTGTAGCACAGCCCCCAGAGACTCTTTTTGGCAGCGAGCAAGGTCAAAACTTACACCCGGATTTATCCCTGTGCAGCTAAAAGTGGCAGTTTTCCTTGTGAAAAGAAGCGATGCGGATGCCTGGGAAGCAGTGATGTGTCATGGCCAAGAGGGCAGCCACAGACCCGTTTTCTAGCAGGTAACGGCCCAGATTTGCTCCTGAAGACCTCCTTGATCTTAACTAGTATGAGCTTCAGTGCATTGTCATAGGGGAGACTTCTCCTTTCAATCAGGGCAAGATGAACAAGGGGAGAAGAGCCCCCAGGCTGCAGTGTGCTCCTGCCTCTGCTGCCCCACAGCTGCTGCAGGGACCTCGGGCTGCTCAGAGGAAAACGTTTTGGATTGCTCAGCTCCAGAAACATCACATGTACATGGTGCTAACGGTTTTTATCACCTTGTTGCCTTTTTCTCCCAGTTCTGAGCAGCCTCCTTTGCTATTTCTGTAATGATTGATGCCAAGCAAAGCCAGTACTGCCCTTCCGTGGCTGAGGCTGTGCTATGTTCTATAGGCTCTGGGCTCATTCACATTGTGTCTCAGTCCACTGCTGCTTTCAGCCTCCTCTGAACCAGTCACGGATGCAGTGACACACTTAGCTTCTAAGAGAAGTAGAAATATGTTTTATAGAACCCCAGCCTGGTTTGTGTTGGAAGGGACCTCAAAGCTCCTCCAGCTCCAACCCCTGCCACGGGCAGGGACCCCTTCCACTGGAGCAGCTTGCTCCAAGCCCCTGTGTCCAACCTGGCCTTGAGCACTGCCAGGGATGGGGCAGCCACAGCTTCTCTGGGCAGATGGTGTTTACTGGTATAAAGCTGTGATTTAACAAAGTCTGGTAGTAAATGGGACAGTGATTTGACAAGATTCAATGGTGAGGTACATGTCATTATTTACTGTATAGAGGTCAGGTTAGGATTAGCCCTTGGCTATCGCATTGTTATCTGTCTCCCCAGAATTGAGTGGGATGTGGCCATTATGACCCAAATGCCCCCACTGCCACACCACTGCTGGTTATCACTGGAGCAGAGCTGGGAAATAAAGGTCAGGTTGGAGGGGGAGCATGTTCTGGTATCCTCAGCCCAGCTCCCTGTCTCCTCAGGGCCACGCCAGTGCTGGCGTCCCAGGAGGGAGAGCGACAATACTCGTGGATGCCTGGGGGCGGACAGGTTGGCACAGTGATAAACCTGTGACATGTGGTGTGAAATGTGCAATTTCATCATTTTCCTAACTTTTGAGAGCCGTTAATGAGTTGACCCATGTGGAATCCTCTGCTGATTCCTGGTTAACCCCGTGCTAGGGCTTCTCTGTTGCTCCCATCACATTGCCTTCTGCCTCAGTTTGTGCCCCATCTGCTCTCTGCACGATGCTTTGTCCTGTGGCATGGAGCTGTGTCTGGGTGTGGGTCTGGGGAGATCTCTCCTTCTTGGAGACGATGCATGTTTTGGGGGCAGAGCCTTTTCCTGATCACCAGCACAAACACAGGTTACACAGTGAGAGCAAACGTGGTGGGTCCTGAGGACTCTGCCTAAACCCAAGCATGGCTCACGGCCCTGTGTTGGCTTTGATTTCTCTGCCAGTGATGAAAGAAACCCACAAGCTCCTTCCCACCTTGCTCTGCAGATCGCTTTTGGCATAAGCTGAAGATTAAAGACACTTGGCTCACCCAAGGTGCACGGTGTCCTGCTGCCCATGCCTATCCTCATGCTCTGAAATGCTTGGTAAGATAGCTGTGATCCAGTCTGGACCGCAGTGAGATCAGAGGCTCGAGTCCAGATTGGAATCTCTGTCTACACTGTGCCATTAGATATAGCTGGGAGCATGGGGAAGCTTTGCTGTTCACGCATTAGGGAGCAGACAGTGTCCCCCCAGGAGGTGATGTGGTGCCTGCCAAACTTTGCCTTAAGCTGCAGAGTTACCACACGGTGTAAGACCCCGTGGCTGCAGATGGAGGTAGCACTTTGAGCTGCTCAGCCCCCAGGGAGCCTGTGTACTACCATGAGCAGGACAGCCCATGGGTAAAATCCAGGGAGACCTGAGTTTCAGAGCAGCATGTGCTCAGGGCTGTTAATCTTGGAATCAGCCAGGTTGGAAAAGCCCTTCAAGCTCACCCAGTCCAACCATTCCCAGCCCTGCCAGGGCCACCACTGCCCCATGGCACTGAGGCCTCCCCTCCACGCTGTGTGAGCACTCGCAGGGACGGTGACTGCAGCCCTGCCCTGGGCAGCCTGTTCCAATGCCTGAGCACCCTCTGGGGCAGGAATTGTTCCTCAGCTCCATCTAAACCTGCCCTGGGGCAGCTTGAGGCCGGTTCCTCTTGTCCCATCCCTTGTTCTTTGGGAGCAGAGCCCAGCCCCTCCTGGCTCCATCCTCCTGTCAGGCACTTGTAGGCAGCCATCAGGTCCCCCCTGAGCCTTCTCTTCTCCACACTGAACCCCCCAGGTCCCTCAGCCCTTCCTTATCAGACTAAATTCCATAAGACTTAACTCCATTGGTGTCCAAGGAGACAGGGAAAAGCTCCACTTCCCTAGAAAAAAAGGGAGATGCCTAACTCTGCCCTAACATGACTATTTCAGCTGCACCTCAGTACTTGTACCACTGCCCTGGTGCCCTCCCAGCTGCAGTCTAGATGCTGTAGCCATCGTGTGGAAGGTGGGAAGAGCTTCGCCAAGCTTGGAATTGCCAAATCAAAGGAGCGAATGATTCTGTGTAAATAAACAGCAAATATTGATGATGGGTTTGCATTTGGAAGGTATGGTGGTGATTTGGATTAGTGCTCTTGGCTGCCTCACAGCGCTGGTGGCCAGAAATAGTCCTGTATTATGGGCAAAAGAAAGAGCATCTCAAACAGCTCAGTACAGATTTGGAGAGAATCCTTTAAATATTAACTGCATGCGCCTGAGAGAAGATGACCTGGGGGAAAGAGACACTGGAGCATCTCATGCTCTCTTTTCCTCACCAGTAGTGATCTGTTTAAAGATGCCTGCCGCATCTGGGGCTCTGTGCATGGGGTAGGTACAGTTGTTGCACACTAACTGTAGTTTGGTACACTCCTATACACCCCCCTGCTCCCAGCTGGGCTCCCTCCCTCCCTGCAGCCCCTGGCAGGAGGAATTTGGGTGATCCAGGGCTCTATTCCTGTGGAAGGCAGGAGGGGCTGGCTGAGCCCTGTGTGCCCCATCCAGCCTGGAGCAAATGGATTCCCTGGCTGTGCAATTCCTACAGGGAATGCAATGCCTGGTTGGGCTCCAGGCGCTGCAAGTTTGAATAACCAGAATGTCACCCTAAGTAACACTCCTCCTCACCTGGCTTTCCTCTACCAGGGGTTCAGAGCATTTGGATTCAGCCCTATGCAGCTGCAGGAGGGGCTTTCAGGTAGCGTATGAACACCCCGGTAGTGAAACCAGTTTAGCAACAGGAAAAATGGAATGCTTTGGAAGCCCTTTGTAGGGAGCAAGAAGGGGAGAGCAGCAGGAGCACAGCCTTGGGGGCTCCTTGGGTTTGGCTGAATTTGGGCAGCGGGGACAGGGGATCCCTGTGATGGGGTCCATGGTCGGGGGAGCTTTCTGCAGAGGCCTGGGCAGGCACATGCAATGGGTTTCTCTCAACCTTGTGCAGAGAGGAGAAATTCCATTATTCCCATTAATCCATCAGCCTCCCCTGCTTCCTTTGTCACTGCATGTGCATTAAGAACTAATGAATGCTGCTGAGCACGAACAGCCCAGCAATTCCTCATCTGTAGCAGCCCAGAGCTTGGGTAGGTAACCTAACAGTGGTGCTGAAGTTATCCCCTCCTGTGAGAGGACATCCTTTCTGCTTCCAGAAACATGAGGGAAATGAACCTGGAAACGAGTTTATGATGGAGGCTGTTGATGAGTGCCTGAACCCTGCCTGTGAGCAGTGCCATTGGGTAACCAGGCCTCCAACACCTTTGGACCCCCCCAGGAATGTGTGACGGGTGGACACTATGCTCGTGGGACCAGATGGAGAAGGATGCTATTTCTCTGTGATCTATCTTTGAAGCACACAACTTCAAAGCTTTCAACAGCATTACCCAATGCAGTGCTGCTCAGCTGGGCATGGAGAACCAAGGGCTGCAGGGGCAGGCTGGTGTCCCAGGTCACAGAGCTCTCCCTGTGCTCCCCATGCACCAGGCACAGCCTCAGATGAATTCCCCACCAGCCCTCCTCTTTGGTGTCGCTCAGCTGAGTGTTTTCAGGAGGCTGGGGATGTTTTGGTTCCTCTCCCCCATCCCTCACGAGCCAGAGAAGGTAATAGACAGCTTTAAGCAAAGCTGCTCATCTAGAAGCTTTTAAATAGAACCTGGTAATGGCACGAGGCAGCTCAATGCAGTGCTCGGTACCAGTGCATGCAACTTCCGTATGTTCCACTGTATTTTATCTGTTTCCACCAGTGTTTTCTTTAGGTCTCTAACTTACATATGCCCAGTAACAAACTGGACAGGTTTAGGTATTTAAGTATTTACAGAATCAAATGCACACATTCAAATTCAGTGCTTGGTGTACTTCGAGACAGCAGAAGAGGGGTCGTGGTGATGCTGCTAGGCTGGGCTGGCACCTTCTGCCAGGGGTTTGTGTCCAGGAGCTGGGGGAGCCCCTCAACAGCTGGTAATGGGCAAGAGGTGGCTCATCTGTCATGAAACACAGCCCTGCTGCTCTGCTTGAGGAGTGCTCAGTGCTGTAATGAAATTCAGCTCATGGCACTGCTTAACCAGCTGGTGGGGTATCAGCTGCAGGGGGAGCGGTTTACAGCACTGGCTGCTGCCTGGGGACATGGAACTGCAGTTCAGTTCAATAGAAACATCTCTAGGAAGAAGCAACCTTGTTCAGCTCAACGGTAACAAACCAATGTCTCATTAAAATGAGACGTTCTTGATTGCTTTCTAAATGGAGCTGATGACTTTGTTAATCTGAAGTGACGAGGCAACTGTCAGCAGGATGGATGGCAGAGACCATGCTCTGGATGTGATGCAAAAGGGAGCTGCTGGTCCAAGTCCACCGTATGGGATGTGTCTGGGGCCCTGTGGCCCCTGCTGTGATCCACCTTCCCCAAATATTTGGAGTGGAGGCTGTTGGACAGTTGTCTCTCCTCATGTGTCCACCTGCAGAGAGCTGGTGCATAGGAAATGCTGGAGAAGAAAAGCAGCATTGGTAACTAAATGCCTTTTTGTATATAATTAGCCTCTGGAAAAAAGAGCCACTACCTCTTGATCCATCACCCCACAGGTATCAGTCACCTTCAGCCCCACCTTCAGGCAGCTGCTGTTTCATCATGTGATATTTATACAGCTCAAACTGGGGAGACTGAGCTGAGCTCTTAGGCAGAAGCTCTTCCTGTGAGGGTGCTGAGGCGCTGGCACAGGGTGCCCAGAGAAGCTGTGGCTGCCCCATCCCTGGCAGTGTTCAAGGCCAGGTTGGACACAGGGGCTTGGAGCAAGCTGCTCCAGTGGAAGGGGTCCCTGCCCGTGGCAGGGGTTGGAGCTGGAGGAGCTTTAAGGTCCCTTCCAGCACAAACCAGGCTGGGGTTCCAGGATTTAATGCTCGGAGGCATTTTGGTGCAGAAGCAGCTGCCGGCTCATCATGGAGCCTTGTGGCATTGTGATAGCCCATATTTGGCCTGGGCTTGCTGAAAAACATGCTTAAGGTCTTTACAGATTGCCTAAAGGCAATGAGGAATTTAGAATAAACCTATTCCCTTCAAAACCAGGCTTTGAGCTGTGGAACAATATAGGGGAGGGAAACGCATCCCTGGGCAGTGACTTTGGGCACCTCTGGTGCAGGTACCTGCCTGCCCCACCACAGGGCTGGTAACGTCATCCTCCTAAGAACCTCGGCAAAACTCCTGCCTGGGTTTCACCGTCCTGTGATTGAGCCGCAGTGGCTGATAACAGCCTTGAGGAGGGAGGAAGATGAGGAAAAACCACTTCTCAGGTGTAATTGCTCTGTGCTAACAGCAATGAAATGTGGAAGTTGTCCCAGAAAACTGAATCCTTGTGGGATAACTGCTCCCTGCTCCAGTCTGGCAGCTCTTGCCTGGACTCTGCACATCCCAGCCCTGTTCTGCAGCTCTGCCCAGTGCATATCTTCCCTAAGTTACATACGTGTCATGCACTAGACCGTTTATGAGGTGCAAGGAGGATGGATTGCGAGCATCCTCCTCCCTCTGCAAAGACAAGGTTTGCTACAGAGTCCTGAATTGCTGGATTTTGCTCCTGGGTCTGCTGCTCTGTGAGGCTTTAGTGGAGCTGGGAGAGCAGCAGCTCTGGCCATCACTGTCCACCTTCTGTCTTTGGCCTCTCCATTGTTTTATTCTATCTCCAGTAAAAGTCCATTTTCCTCTGTTTCCTCTCGCTGTGGCAGGCAAAGGGCGGTTGTACTGGTGCGGGATGGCTGGTTGTTTAAAAGAGAAAAAGATGCCTCTTATCACCTTAGTCACAAGCTGATTTTTCTATGGAAAAATTACTGCTGTCTCCTGGCAAGGAGAGGGAGGGAACTCTTGACTCTTTGATGAACTATTCCATTTCATGATTAGAACATGGTTGCAGTTGCAGAATGTCACATGTGAGTGTGTGAAGTATTTGAATGCCTTTTTTTGCCCTCTGAGTGTGCTGCAGATCTGCTGTGGGGCACAATTCCATCCCTGATTTGGAACTCCGAGGTACACAGCTTGAAGCTTTTACCTCTTGCTAAGGCTCAGGATGTAGGAGATTGGCTCATGTTTCCTTTGAAACACCTCATGACTGGCTCAGGAGGAAGCAGGTGAAGTGGTTATCCCAGTTTGTCACAGAATCCCAGGCTGCTTTGTGTTGAAGGGACCTTAAAGCTCCTCCAGTTCCAACCTCTGCCACAGGCAGGGACCCCTTCCACTGGAGCAGCTTGCTCCAAGCCCCTGTGTCCAACCTGGCCTTGAGCATTGCCAGGGATGGGGCAGCCACAGCTTCATCAGCCACATCCCCAGTTGTGGCATGGGTTTCACTGTGTTGTTTCCCCCTTTGTAGAACTGCTCCTTCAGTCCCTAGTCCTATTCTTCCTGCATGTGGTAGCACCGATCATCATCTTCAGCTCCTCTTCAGGAGCTTTCTTCCACATGTGTTATTTTACACTGACAGGACTGAATTTCATCTAATTTCACCTGTTTTGTTATTAACAGCCTGGAAACAAGAGACTGTGATTGAGATGTGTGTAAGATGCAGTTCCTAATTGCAAGGTGCTTTCCCAGCTCTTTCAGGGTCTTATCTTAGGGTATGAAAAACCTGACCATCTTGGTCTTCTGCACACAGCCTCTGCTCTGTGAGTGTGTTATTCCTCGTCCCCTCTTCCTTCAGTGCTTTCCAGCCTGCTCCTTGAAGGCTTTTCCAGCCCAACTGCAGCCCAGCAGCCTCAGCCCTGCTCACACTCACATCTCCGTGGTGAAAAGCGTTCCTTTGCCTGCAAGCTGCTGAGCCCATCATCCTTCTAGCGTTACCAGTGCTGCTACAAACCACATGTCCCATCTGCACATGGCAGCTGGAGAAGATGGCTCTCACAGTGTGCTCCATTCACGTGCTTTTTGGATACCCGGATTGCCCCCTATTCTCTGTCTAATGTCAACGTAATAGTTCTTGTGTCCTAGCTATGCTCTGACATCTGGCTTTTGCAAAGGGTGTTGAAAAGGATGCACATAATAAGTCCAGCAATTTTTAGGTTACCCCCTTTCAGAGATGAGGCTCACTCTGCAGAGCATCTCCAAGCTGCCTGCATGGAGGAGTCCCTGGAAGCACCAGCCAGTGGCGTTCCATGCTGATGGAGAGCATTTTGATTGCAGCTTTAGACCAAAGAGAAGTGTCACCTGTATTTTAGACTCCTTCCAGCTGCACAAAGGCTTTCATTTCCCCTGCAGCTTCATAAAAATAACAGTACGTGGGCTCCTGTCTCCCTGCAGCAATTATCCACGCCTGGGCTTTATTCTGCAGCAGGTCTGTGCAGGAGGGGTTGTTTTCCCTTCCAGTAGCTGACACTGATGGATGCAGAGCACGTTTTCAATGCACAGCCTGGTTTCACCTGAGCGTGCACATTCTGTTGTCCCTGTTTACTTTTAATACTTCAAGTTGGGGTAATTCCTAGCGCAGATTTAGGATCTGGCTCTGACCTCTTAGAAAATGCAGCCCTTAGAGAAGCATAAGCTGTTGTATTTGCTGACTTTCGCATGTTCTTGGTGTTCAGCAGTTCTGGTTTATGAGGAAATACATATATAATCCATCTGTACTTCACCACTAAGGGAAATAAAACCAGGAGCAGTGCGGATGATGAAGTCTGACGTGGCTTTCCCGGGATGCTGCGCTTGGACCCGCTGCTCCATCAAGGCACAGTGCTGTGCTGTGCTCTCTGCCTCTTCTCAGCACAGTGAGAATTCCATCACATCACAAATTTATAAGCAAACAGGATTTTATTCTCAGAAACTCCAAGTAAAGAGAATCTGACAGCATCCTGGGAGCCACTGTACCGGATCCATGTACTCCTGAAATATTAATGCTGCAGGAATACAGAGGACAAGCTCACTGCTCTTCCACGGGCAGCGCTGGGAATCCCAGCCGACATGTCCCTCCTGCTATGGGGTTTGCTGGTCAATTTGGTTTCCTTCCTTGAGCAGCCCCTGTAACATCTGCCTCGCAGCAGTGGGGACCTGAACGCAGAGCTGTGCATGGCCCGGTGCCGCTGCAAGTGACTGCAGCGGGATGAGATGTTTGTCCCAGCGGGTCGAGGGCTCTCAGTCCCTGCCCCTGGTTGTGTTTTGCAGCTCTCCCGCTTGGCTCTGCTCAGAAGACGCCCTGCTTGGCACCCGGCAGGAGGAAGTGGTGCTTGTCGTTGTCATTTCTTACTGGAGTAAGAAGAAAAGTCACCCTAGGGTTTGGTTTGGGATTCTGCGTGAGGGGGGTTATTCATTTGTCAGCAGTTAAGCTTTTTATCCATGAATCTGCAAAAATACAGCTCAGTGCGGGGTGAGAGACTTGCTGCTGAGAGTCCTTCTGCGCTTAAACTTAGTAAGTGCTTATATTTAGTAGGAGTTCAATTGCTGGGCCTGAGCCTGCCTGCATAAGAGAAATATCACCTCTGCTTTCCTAAGGCGTTCTCCCCTTTCTCTCATGGAGCCATCCCAGAGCTTTGAGAAGCAGAAGGGAGGTTGTACAGATAAGACTGGTTTGGTCTCATCTCAGATGTTCAACTACATCAATTTCTTGGTCTGTCACTAAATATCATTTCACAGAATCATAGAATCCTGGAAGGGTTTGTGTTGAAGGGACCTTAAAGCTCCTCCAGCTCCAACCCCTGCCATGGGCAGGGACCCCTTCCATTAGAGCAGCTTGCTCCAAGCCCCTGTGTCCAACCTGGCCTTGAACACTGCCAGGGATGGGGCAGCCACAGCTTCTCTGGGCACCCTGTGCCAGCGCCTCAGCACCCTCACAGGGAAGAGCTTCTGCCTAAGAGCTCATCTCAGTCTCCCCTCTGGCAGGTTAAAGCCATTCCCCTTGGCCTGTCCCTACATCCCTTGTCCCAAGCCCCTCTCCAGCTTTCCTGCAGCCCCTTCAGGCACTGGAGCTGCTCTCAGGTCTCCCCAGAGCGCAGCAGAGGGGCAGGATCCCCTCCCTGAGCTGCTGCTCACGCTCTGGGGGTGCAGCCCAGCACACGGGGGGGTTCTGGGCTCAAGCGCCCACTGAAGCCAGGTCATGGGGAGCTTCTCCTCACCCAACACCCAAGTCCTTCTCCTCAGGGCTGCTGTTATCTGTATCCATGGGATCTGCCCTTTACACAACTATCCAGATGCAGTGCTGCAAATCTGCTCTTTACACCAGCACCCAGATTGCAGCTGGGGCTGCGCTTCTCCTTTGTGCACTAAGCTGCTGTATCACGCGCTGTGCTGTGCCCATCCATGGCTTTTGTGGTCTCCTCCTCCCTTCCTGGCTCACAGCTCTGCACCAAAGAGGCTCCAAGGTACTTGGGGAGATTAGAAGGATGATTAAAAAATAAGAACAAAACCAGATCTGGCAGTCTTTTAAAAGGGGATTTATTTGTAATCACAGACAGAGGAAAATGAGGTCCCAACCTGCTGCACTGCAAAGCGGGAGAGGCGTGTTAAGGGCTTGAGCTGGATCCTGGTTCCTTTACGATCTTCAGCATCTGTAATTAAATATGAGTTTTATTTGGGCAGAATGTGTCTGCCTGCTTATACTGCACTGAAATATGGCCGTGTGCTTTTAGCAGATAAACCTGAAGTGGTCTTAAAGTGTTTTATCCTTTCTGGTGTCTGCGTAACTTCACAACCGTGTGAGGTGCAGCAAAAGCATCCCTGAATGCTGCAGTGGGGCTGGAGGCACACCAGGGAAGTCACTGAGCTCCCCAGATAAGGTCAGGCTCTGGGATAAGCCCTATACAACAGCAATATATTGAAAGATTTATTTTTTCTAGAAAACAATGGGTTTCCATTATAAGTTTGACCTGCCTTAATAAAATGTTAGGAAAGCACGGAAACCTGGCACTGGGAACATGGAAATATCCTTGTTTTCCATACCATAACTTTTAGGCTGTCTTCATTTCTTCTATTCTGGGTGTTTTGGGATTTTATCGAACTCAATGCAGCTTCATGGCAGCTCTGGTCTATCACTGGAGTCTGGGAAAAGCCATTTGGAGTATTCAAAACCAGCTCCGTGTTTGAGAATGGTTCCTCTTCTCCTTCACGTTTCTGCACGAAGAAGTTCAAGGGTTTTGCATACCGAGAACATGACTTTTGGTTTGATTCCCTTTGTACTGGGGGCTGCTGTGGGGCCGCCCCACAGCTGGCAGTGGGGAAATCGGCCTTTTCCCTGAAAACCAGATCTCTGGGGCTGCAGAGCCCAGCCTTGTAGCAGCAGGTTGGCTGAGAGTAAATCACTGAACAGGCCCTTGCTAATACCTCTAAATCATGTGAAGAGCCCCAAAACGTCACTGATCTCACACATTGCAGCCTGTCACAAGTGCTGGACTGCATCATTACGTTGTGTGAATGGCATAAAACAACTGCACAAAGAACCAAAGGCAGGACACAGCTGGCGTGTCTAGACTGGGAAAAGAGGTTACATTTAAAGTGCGAGCTCTTCCCCAGAGTCACTCATGACCAGTTAACACAGTTTTGAAAGTATTAAATTACATTTGCACTAGGAGCAAAACCGCGTTGAAATTGCTATTAACTAACACGTTTTCAAGTGTGCCCTATTTTTCCTCCTTTAGAAGTGGCTGTTATCAGCTGAGCTGTCACCAACATGAGAGGGTATGAATGAAATGTGAGAGGTAGGAAATGATAAAGGCAGCTTGTTCATTATCCCCAGTATTTGGTTTGGCTTTATTTCAACTTACGGCTGCAGATTCCTATGGCTCATTTTACCGGAACCACTTTGTGCCTCCCTTAAAGAATCACAGAATCATGGAATGGTTTGGGTTGAAGGGAGCTTAAAGCTCATCCGGTTCCAACCCCTGCCATGGGCAGGGACACCTTCCACTAGAGCAGCTTGCTCCAAGCCCCTGTGTCCAACCTGGCCCTGAAAGCAAGGGGTGAGGAGGTTGGGGAGCAGGGGGTTCCTTGGTAGGTGCATCACGGACACATCTCACCGAGCACTTGTGCCTGGAAGTCTGTGGTGTTCATCTCTCTGTCCTCCATCCGCAGCTCTGCTTTCAGGAGAAGCTTTTGTATTGTTTTGCTGCAAATTCTGCTAGGTGGGAATTCCTAAACCTCTTTTCCCATCCATTCACTGTCTGAATGCATTCCAGATGCTCAGCCTCGTCATTGCACTCAGCTTGGGCTGGAAGCTGCCCCTGAGGGACCCACTGGTGCCCTGGGCTGACCCTAGCACGCTCGGGTTCCCTTTGTATTGTTGTGGACTCCACTAAGAGCTCAAAAGCCCTGTGGGAAATGAAAAGCTCATAAGCAACCTTCGCAGAGTATATCTAGCCAAGAGCCTTTGCTGATCTAGGCCTTCTCGTGGATGTTTAAGGGTTTGGGAGCTGAGGACCTGCTGGCTGCTGGGGGCTTGTGTTGCTGCCTCATAGCATTGGGTTGAGATGGGCTCTGTGGTGTGAGTTAGGAGCGATGTTCTGCCTAAACCCAGCCTTTACTAGGCTCAAGTGTTCGTTATTTAATCACAAACTGAGCTCAGCCCCTAGTTTTACCTCCTGATACAAGTTATGGTTACCGCTTACCTGCTGGGTGGAAAGCACCATCATCTCAGCTGACACAGCAAGTGCAGCGTTTAAATAACTACTTGATGTATAAGCTGATACTTTGTCATTTTGCCTTTTTTCTGTTGTTATTCATGAGAATTATTTTTCCAGTCATTTCCTGCATATTAATTACGCACATTAGACTAACAAATGATGTCTATGACTAAGATGGACAGTGAGGACCCGGGGCAGCTGCTGCCCTCGGAGCACATTATCCACAACCTGCTGAGGCAATGTGAGTTCCAAGGAGGAGCTCCTGAGTCAGAAATCAGAGGGCAAAGAGCCTCCAGATGACAGCGTGGTCCCACGTGTTGGAGCACATCAAGGCCATTCCTGCAGACAGTGGAAAGTACAGGCAGGGCGAGCAGCGCTGCCCCAGTGCTGGGGAATCAGGCTGGTGCTGCCACAGGTGTGATTTTGTCTCCAGTGTCTCATCCTGTCTGTGTTTGCAGTGAACACTGTGCTGAGGAGGTGGCCAAGGACTTAGTTTTGCTGTCGAAAATAAAGATGGGAAATCTGGAAAGAGAATCACCTTAATCAGCAGTGAAGAGTTCGGGAGCTCAATTTGACCTCATCAGGTAAAAGATAAAACCCCATTCAGTTATCTTAACAGTAAGTGAGAGCTGTCAGAGGATGAAGGATTGCAGGTCCCATGCATTGCTTCACTGCTCGGATAAACTGAACAAACTCATCCCATCAAGGGGCTAAAGCTGTCCTGGCCCCATCCACGGGCTCTGCCACCATGAAGCACTGCACGTGTCCTGCAGAACAATCCACAGGGAATCCTGGCTCTGCTCCATTGCACGTTAAATATCCCTGTTTCATAGAATCAGGGAATCCCAGCCTGGTTTGTGTTGAAGGGACCTTAAAGCCCATCCAGTTCCAACCCCTGCCACAGGCAGGGACCCCTTCCACTAGAGCAGCTTGCTCCAAGCCCTGTGTCCAACCTGGCCTTGAACACTGCCAGGGATGGGGCAGCCACAGCTTCTCTGGGCACCCTGTGCCAGCGCCTCAGCACCCTCACAGGGAAGAGCTTCTGCCTAAGAGCTCATCTCAGTCTCTCCTCTGGCAGGTTAAAGCCATTCCCCTTGGCCTGTCCCTACATCCCTTGTCCCAAGCCCCTCTCCAGCTTTCCTGCAGCCCCTTCAGGCACTGGAGCTGCTCTCAGGTCTCCCCTTCAGGAGCCTTCTCTTCTCCAGGCTGCCCCAGCCCAGCTCTCTCAGCCTGGCTCCAGAGCAGAGCTGCTCCAGCCCTTCAGTTCCTCTGTTTCAAAATCAGGGTGAAAATGAGTTAAGAATGGATCCGTGGGCATTAATTAATCTCACTCTATCCAGCTCTGTTTAAGCAGTATTTTTAGCTGCTGCTCATGGTGATGGTTTTGTGAGTTTATTAATAGTTGGACTGGATTTTGTGTTCCTCTGCTCTGGAGCAGGCTGCTGGTGCTGGATGAGCAGTGGGGAAGATTTGGGTGATCTCCTCCTCAGGAGGAGGCAGGAGCCTGTGGAGGTAACAAGATAGGAAAATGAAAGCTAAACCAAGAGGATGTTGTGGTTTAGGGGGATGAGGCAGCTGATGGCTTCAAGTGCTTAAATGGAGACTGTGATTTGCTCACAGCCGAGCTGTGAATGGTGAGGGCTTTGTGGGAGGAAGCAGGGAAAAGCCAATAAGCCAAAAATATCCTTGGTGCAAACCCCACGGGATCAGGAAGAGGCCTGGGGTGGTGCAGCTGCATGGGGAGGCAGCTCAGGTGAGGTTTTGGAGGTGATGGATCATAGAATCATAGAATAGTTGGGTTGGAAAGGACCTTAAGATCATCCAGTTCCAACCCCCCTGCCATGGGCAGGGACACCTCACACTAAACCAGGTCACCCAAGGCTCTGTCCAACCTGGCCTTGAACACTGCCAGGGATGGAGCATTCACAACCTCCCTGGGCAACCCATTCCAGTGCCTCACCACCCTCACAGGAAAGAACTTCTTCCTTAGATCCAATCTAAACTTCCCCTGTTTCAGTTTGAACCCGTTACCCCTCATCCTGTCACTGCAGTCCCTAATGAAGAGTCCCTCCCCAGCATCCCTATAGGCCCCCTTCAGATACTGGAAGGCTGCTATTGAGTGGCAGCATCCTATGAACTTCCAGGAGACGCTGGGAAGGGCTGGATAACGGCACCAGCCGGTGGGGCTGTCAGGGCTGTGGAGCTGCGTGACCTCGTGGGTCTGCAGGTCAGGACTGTGTCTGCACAGTGCCCCTTGACATCTGCAACGGGAGCAGGGGCTGGTCCAGCACGCTGCTCCTGGTCTCGCACACAGCTCTGAGAGCTCTGCTGCCGGGCTCACCCAGCCCCATGCACTGTTGTGTTTCTGCCAGTTAAAGTTCAGCCCAGTCACCGAATTTCCGTGGTTTTAAAGTTCACACAACGCTATGGGTGTAGAGGAGCAGCCGCTGCTCTTCATTCAGTCAGGACTCCGACTTGCAGGGTGAGCTGGCAGGAGATGAGGCTGTCCCACCGCAGGATGCTTTGTGCTTCGGGCAGGTTTTGGTGCCAAGGCGTTTCCTCATGTTGGGGATGGCTGCGGTGTGCTTGGGCAGGCCTGGACAGCTGGTGGATGTCACAGAGTCACAGAACCCCAGCCTGGTTTGGGTTGAAGGGACCTCAAAGCTCCTCCAGCTCCAACCCCTGCCACAGGCAGGGACCCCTTCCACTAGAGCAGCTTGCTCCAAGCCCCTGTGTCCAACCTGGCCTTGAACACTGCCAGGGATGGGGCAGCCACAGCTTCTCTGGGCACCCTGTGCCAGCGCCTCAGCACCCTCACAGGGAAGAGCTTCTGCCTAAGAGCTCATCTAAAGCAGGTTGCTGGAGCAGGTTCCTCCCACGCGCACCCATCATTGATCCTTCAGCTCAAGGTGTCACAGGCATGCAGGCAGCAGTGTTTAATGACTGAACCTGCCATCATCTCCCTGTGACAGGGGTGTGCTTGTGACCTGCATGTACAGTTCTCTGGAGCTGCACTGCTGCGAGCTCTGCCCTGTGTGCTGCTGTGTGTGCTGCCACAGCCCCCCTGAACCACTGCTGGTAGGACCACATCCATCTGTGTGCTGCCACCACACACTATCCCAAGTAGGCTCACATGAGCCCCAGCTGAGGTCATTTTGCAGGATTGCAGGAACTCAGTTGTGATGGTGCTTATTGAAGACAAATCCCCGTGCAGCTCCATGGGTTTGGGATGTGTTTGACTTGGAACATATCAAATATATCACTGTCTTTTGAAAGATAAAGAGTTGTTACTCTACCAGGTCATCCAACTGCTTGCAGCAAGCTGCTCTAGTGGAAGGTGTCCCTGCCCATGGCAGGGGGTTGGAACTGGAGGAGCTTTAAGGTCCCTTCCACCCTAAACCAGTCTGGGATTCTGTGATTCATTCGAGCAGAATCTGACCCAAAATTCCCCTTGTAAACCTTAGAGGTTTCCTTGACCCACCCTTCTGAGCGCTGCATTGGGCCTGATCTGTGACCCATGGCCCCTCACGGATGGGCTATGGAAGCCACACACTGCAGAATTGAGTGTCCCTTTCTGAGAGGTGGCGGATGGCTTGGGTTAATGCAGGGATGTCTGTATGAGCTGCTGGTTTGGCAGCTTTATGCACCAAAAGTGTGTCCAGGAGGACAAGTGCACATGTTGGCACCGTCGTTTGGGACTGGAAAATGAAACTGATGGAAATTTGGGAGCAGGACCTGGAGCAGAGATGGGGCTTGTGCTTTGGAGGGGATCAACTAAGGCTGCCCCAGGGAGGGTTGGGACATGCCTGCGGTTCAGTGTTGGTGGAGTCAGTGCTTGTTGCCATTAAGAGCAGCTCCCTCTGGCCCATCTCTGTTAGTGGTGCTCAGCACAGGCAGGCAGCTGCCCAGGTTAGTGCTGCTGCTTCCCCAGGCTGCTCCTGCTCTCCCCTGCTCCAAGCCTGCAGTGTGCTTCTGCAATGCATTGTGTGAGGTGCTGGTGGCCAGAGACATCCATCCCCTGGTTAGAGAAAGAGTTAAATATTGCTGAAAACGTTGAGGAAATCAATAGACACGTTTAATGATCTCCTGTGGAAGGATGGCTTGAGCTATAGCAGCTATTGACCGGGCTGTAGCACTGATAAATGGATGAAAACTGACACCCCAAGCACCTTCTGCTGTTCTGCTTGGAGATGCTGGTGGGATGTAACAGCTATTGGTGATGGAACAACACGTGTTTACTTATGGCTTCCTACACATCCACTATCCCAGGCTGGCTGCAAGCATCTGCCCATGGTGGGAGGCATCCTGCTCCTGCAAAGCTTTGAGGAGCTTTATGTCCAGCTTTGGTACAAGGCAGGGAGTGCTGGGGTGCAGGACATGGCTCTTGGGAACACCAAGGGGTCTTTGCTCTGTGTTTGGTTGCAAACACCAGGAAGCATCAGCCTGGGATGTATAAACAAAAAGCTTTGGGCCAGTGCATCAGGGCAGAGGTGTGCATCCTGTGTGAAGGCAGAGGGATGCAGCCGGTGGCCCCAGTGGTCCCCTGTCCTCATGTGTGTGATGCTGCTTCTCTGGGAAGCAAAGAAATGACTTTGCAAGTCCAGATTTGCTATAGGATGTCAAATCTTCAGAATCCATAAGGTAGGGATTTCATCCCCCTTCACTGAAATACCCCTGGTGTGGATTCCAGAGATTTGATTAAGTTTAATTTGCTTTGATTCTTTTTATTATTGACCTGCTGCTTTTGCAAGTCAGACACCAACCATCAGAGAAGGAAAACAAATACTTCAGTAAGGTTGCTATGGACTTGTTAGTGAAGCTGTGAGTGAAGTCAGGCACAGATCCCTTTATAGCTCCTTTATTCCTCACTGTGACAGTGCTGTTCCTTCCGCTCAGCTAAGAATAGCCACAAGTCCCCCAGGAGCAGGCTGAGACATGTGCTTCCTGGGGCTTCACAGGAGCCGGCTTTGAGGAGGGTGAAGGGGAGAATCACCTCCTGCAAGTTGTCTTTGTGCTGTCTTTACTGACCATGACTGCTCCCGCCTGCTCCCCCATCCCCTGTGGGCTCCAGCTGCACTTAGGGGGAGAACTGAGGCGAAACCCAAAGCTTCCTGTAACTGACGCACAGATAGGTTGTACCAACCTGCTTGACTTTTAATGCAGGAGCTGGTAGGTGCTGTGCCCAGAGGAGCTTTCCCTCTTTCCTTCTCTCCCTTGGGAGCAGCAGGGCAGTGTGTCCCTATCCCTCGGTGAGGCCCTGTTCCCCATGGGGCTGGGGCTGGGGCTGGCTGCAGGCTCCAACACTGTATGAAGCAGGCGTTGTATTGAGGAATAGTGGTAGATGTGGCTGCCCCATCCCTCGCAGTGTCCAAGGCCAGGTTGGACACAGGGGCTTGGAGCAAGCTGCTCTAGTGGAAGGGGTCCCTGCCCATGGCAGCAGGTTAGCAGTGGATGATTTTAAGGTCCTTTCCAGCCCAGCCCATTCCATGATTCTGTGATTCTATCTCTGATCCCCACTGAGGTGTCCTGACCAAGCAAACTGCTTTGGCCACCCCTGGGTCCCACAGCTCTGTGCCAGCTCCTGGAAGGAGCAGCTGGGGCACCACCATGTCTGGTGACACCAGTGGTGGGCATGGGCTTGTGGAGAGTGGCACTCCAGTCAGGAACATCAGCTTCCATGTGTTTGCCATGACTCTGTTCAAAGCTGGTGACAATGGTGCTACCGTGGCAGTGTTTGTTCTGAAGAGGCAACACATATGTTTTATGTGGTATGTATAGTACACAGTGGTTTCTATCTCATCCAGTGACTCCAAGTGCCTTTCAAACAGGACTGTGCCCACCAGCTCTGCTGGGAAGCTGTCTCCATAGTGGTGCGGTCCAGGTGATGCCTCTGACCAGGAATCACTGTGCTTCACCTTATGAGGGGTTTTGAATTCAGTGAGTTGCTCAGTCACAGTTACACAGGGCCAGGTAACTGAGACTGACTTGGAAATTGCTTTTGCTTATCCTTTTATTTCTACTCAACCCTTCGCTATGCAAAGAGATCTGCACTAGGATGAAGCGCAGGCTCCTCATAGCTCCTCGTGAGGACTTCACCACAATCACGAGTGCTTCCACCCCACGCGTTTCACTTAGATTGGAAAAGCATCCATTGCATCACAGGAAATTCAGCTCATCCTCGACACAACTATTACATGGATTGGATGAAAAGTTCTGCACAGGTGTGGCGGCAGCAAGTGACAGCTATGCATGAGAGGTTAAAATAATCCAATAGGGTTTTTTGCCAGAACTAGATTTTGACTGAACTCACCAAGAAATCATCTTCATGGATGACAACCTGAGCAGGTAAGTGCTTGCAGCCTTACCTGCACTTGGTAGCAGAGCACTGGTTATGGGATGCCACCGTTTGTAAGTTAATTAACCCTGAGTGTAGAGTGGCTTACAATGGGAAAAATTACATAGGTCAGCTATAAACCCCGGGTTTATGCCTTCGTGAGGATGTGTGAACCAAAAAGGAGACAGTCATTAATACTTATTTTCCAGCAGCTTTTAGAGCTTTGAATTCTCATTAAATGCTGAAGGAGAGATGTGCTCACAGTGGAGAGCCTCAGTGCTGAACTGGCAAATAATTGCTGAAAGCAAGGTGGATCTTCCTAATGCTTTCTGAGGTCTGAACATAGAATCAGCAAATTCCAGCCTGGTTTGGGTTGGAAGGGACCTTAAAGCTCATCCAGAACACTGCCAGGGATGGGGCAGCCACAGCTTCTCTGGGCACCCTGTGCCAGCGCCTCAGCACCCTCCCAGGGAAGAGCTTCTGCCTAAGAGCTCATCTCAGTCTCCCCTCTGGCAGCTTAAAGCCATTCCCCTTGGCCTGTCCCTACATCCCTTGTCCCAAGCCCCTCTCCAGCTTTCCTGCAGCCCCTTCAGGCACTGGAGCTGCTCTCAGGTCTCCCCTTCAGGAGCCTTCTCTTCTCCAGGCTGCCCCAGCCCAGCTCTCTCAGCCTTTCCTCATAGGAGAGCTGCTCCATCCTGGCCAGTGGGGCATTGCCCACTCTGGGCAGCTGCAACATGAACCATGCCAGCTTGAGCTGCCGAGCACAGGGGTACCTGGAGGCAGCAGCAGCAGAGCTGTGGGGAAGCCTGTTGTCCTTAGTTCAGCTGTCAATGTCTTTGCACTGACAATGCATTTCTCTCTGAAGGCAGGAGCTGTGGGTGTTCACTAGGACACGCAATGCAGAACATGCCAGGAGTGCAGCTTTCTCAGAAGCAAGCAAACAAAAGCAAGCTTAGAACCAGCCACAAGCTGAGATTTTGCTCAGTTCTTTTCAAAGTTCCTTTCCTGAAACACCCCCTTAGGAGTCAATTCTCTTTAAGTCTCTATGGACTTTTCCAGCCACTGTCCTTCCATTTCCAACTGCATGAGATGGCTGTAAAGAAAGAAGGAAGTCTGTTAGCTGCTGGCTACATCCCCGTTTGCTAACTAAGAGCCAGCACCAAGAGGCTTTCCAGGCCGTTCCCTAGGGGAGGCAGGAGGGAGGCACCTGCCTGACGTGCAGGAGGAATCAAAACCCTTTCATTCCCCAACTCAACCCAGCATCAATCCCAAGAACATGATCTTCAGCGAAGAGCACAGCAGTTCCGCAGCCATCTGCTCTCTCCCACTCCATAACGCGTCCTTAAATCAGCAAGTACTTGACATAATTGGATCCCAGTACATGGCTGAGGTTTGTAGTGCCACTGCAGCACAAATAAACATCTTCACCACAGCTGTGGGGCTTCCAGGAGGAAAACGTGCTTGTCTCCGAAGGAAACCATGGCAGAGCTTGTGCACCGGCAGGTGATTCCTGCTGCGGCCGTGTCTGGAACCAGGTATCCTTTTCCACTGCTCATTTACTGCTCTCTTTTAAAGAAGCAGTGTAAAACCAAAGCTGTTCTGGTGCCAGCACAACAGTGGTGCTGCCAGGAGGAGGGCTGGGGCTTGTTATTGCTGAGTGAGCATCTGCCCATTGCAGGTAGCAGGTACTGGTCAACGTGGGTAAGTGCATCTGCTGCGTGCCCAGCCCCTGGTGCTGGCAGTGCCGGGCAGAGAGCAATCTGGAGAGCAGCCCCTCAAAGAGAGCATGCAAGTAAAGCACACGACTTGGGAAGGAAAGAGACCACGGTGTAGTCATGAGCAGTTGCTCTGGGAAGGTGGCATTGCAGAACTGCAGCTTTCTCCCATTAGTCCTGACACAGCTGCGTGAAGGTGAGCTGGGAAGGGGAGATGTGTTTTTCCTGAAGTCAGTTTTTGCGTTTCATCACTTCATTAAAGTATGTTAGTGCAATCACCATTTACCTAATGAACTCCTCAAGTTTAATTAACGTGATTGGCGCCAACTTTGCAAAGAAAGGTTCATCCTGCTGTAAGAAAAAGATACATGAAATATTAACTCGTACCTCTGCGGGGGCCTGGGCTGGCAGAGAGCTGCTGAGGATGCTCCCCAGCAGTTCCCAGAGCTGCTTTTGCACCAGCTTTTCCCTTCGCATCAGGAATGGTTTGCCAGGGCAGCAGCACAGGGCTGGGGGTGTGTGAGCTGCCCCAGGCTCACAGACCAGCCCAGGTAAGTTGTTCAGTATGAGCAAAGCATCACATTCAGAGAATCCCAGACTGGTTTGGGTTGGAAGGGACCTTAAAGCCCATCCAGCTCCAACCCCTGCCATGGGCAGGGACACCTTCCACCAGAGCAGCTTGCTCCAAGCCCCTGTGTCCAACCTGGCCTTGAACACTGCCAGGGATGGGGCAGCCACAGCTCCTCTGGGCACCCTGTGCCAGCGCCTCAGCACCCTCACAGGGAAGAGCTTCTTCCTGATGTCTTGCCCTGAAAACATGAATGAGAATGAGTTTAAAGCATAAATACCTATATGGAGAGAAGCCTGTCCCTGTGGTGCTGTGGTCAGCATGAGGGCATGAATCCCCTGTTTGACAGTCATGGAGAGATGATGTGATCTGGTCCTGCTCTTGTGCTGGTCTATGTTGGAGACGAGCTTAAAATGCAAACTCTTACCACTGTCCTGAGCACTGGAGCTTCCCTCCCCAGTTCAGCCTCTTGGAGAATTTGCAGGGATTTGTTTGGAGTCCTTCCCTCCCCCAGGGTGGCTTATTATCTACTCTTAAAAGCATGTCATAGAGGTTCTGGCCTTCATACAGGTGAGAAATGTACAACAAACATCCTTTACACCTGGCATATAGGAGCTGCTGAGTATTTCTGTCTGGATTTGAAATACAAGATTTCAAAAGCTTTAAAAGCTACCCCACAGAACCAGTCAGTGACAGCAGCAAAGCCACCTTTTCCAGTGGGAAACTGGGATGGAGAGGTTGGCCCATTGCAGTCCTGCCCTGTCCATCACAGCCACCCTGGGGAGCCCAATACAGATTTACCAGCATTTTATTGCCCAAAACTATTTTTCCCTGGGAGTATTCCCGGGCTGAGGGTACTTTTGCTCCACCAGATGCCCCAGTGCCGCGGTGCTGCGAGCAGAGAGGCTTTGTGTGTTACTGCTGTGATGAGAGAAGCTGAGTGCAGCCAGAGCCTTGCTTCAAAGCACCAGTAGTTTGAATAGTTCTCTTAAATGAATTTGACTTTGTTAATTTTACTAATATAATACAGGCAGAGGAGCATATGCTGCTGCACAACAGGCTGCGTCCCAGTGGGCTGCCCGTGCTTGGCGTGCCTTACCCGCATTGCAGAAGCTTCCTCCTCCATTGAAGAAATTCTGCTTGGAATTGACTCCAACAATCACAGGGATGACACCCCTCTGCTAAGGAAGTCATTATTGCCACAGAAAGCACTGGGAGCCTGGCTCAGGGATGCGGTGGGAAACGTGGGAGGGAGGAGGGATTGCAGAGTCAGGCTGGGAGGATGCTCATTTACACCTCAGTGCTGGTGCAGCAGCATGTGGGAAGAGTTTTGCTCTGTAGATGTGGATCAGGATCATTTGTCCTCTCTCTTCTCAACATGAGTGATGACTGGAATCCCTTTTAGAAAGTGAATTATCATTCCTTGGGCTTTACTAGTCATAGTTCTTGCATCTCTTGCTATTTGAATAGTCAGCTCCTGAGCTGCCTTTCCTCTTCTCTGCCTCTTTTCATGAGGGGTTAAATTCATGTGATGCAAACCAGGAGTACGTGAGGTTCCAAATATTGCATCAACCAAGGGAATTCTCCCTTGTTACTATGCTATGGGGAGACACCCCCTCCCCCTTCCCCCTGCAGTCCTGTGGCCAGCAATGGAGGTAGAAACACAGGAGAGACTTAGAACTTAGGCAGAAGCTCTTCCCTGTGAGGGTGCTGAGGCGCTGGCACAGGGTGCCCAGAGAAGCTGTGGCTGCCCCATCCCTGGCAGTGCTCAAGGCCAGGTTGGACACAGGGGTTTGGAGCAAGCTGCTCTAGGGGAAGGGGTCCCTGCCTGTGGCAGGGGTTGGAGCTGGATGGGCTTTAAGGTCCCTTCCAGCACAAACCAGGCTGGGGTTCTACAAGTTGAACACGTGAACATGTACCGATGGTGCTGGGCAGGGTTTGGAGCTTTGGTTAAGCTCAGCAGTCCCTGTTATCAAAATCTATGCATCTAAAAATCCACTTCTCACCCCAGTGCCCTGATGAAACTTACTTTGTGCAATTACATTGCTGAGGAGCAGTTATCGTGTCAGCAGCTCTCTATGGCTCACGTGGCAGTGGTGCCTGAGGTCGGTGCTGGTGTGGGTGCTGCGGGAAGCAATGGTACAGGATGAGGTCCCTGGCTTGGATGGGGTCAGTCTGAACCCCCCTACCCCAGCTGAGGCGGGTGGTGGGTGCACAGGTGACGCCTGCATTGCTTCAGGGATGCATTGGGAATGCATCAGCATCTTCCCTTGGAAGCCACTGTTTCCCAGGACCTGCAGGATTCAACTGACTCTTGTCCTGAAGTGCTTCAGCCATCGTTGGGTCTTAAATTCATCTTCTGTTGTCTCTTAGCCTGCAATTACTATAGAATAAGCCCCTTGGACTGTAGGTTATAAACCAGAGGCTTGTAGGTTCCAAAGCTGTGAATAAAACTTAGTATTCCAGGAGCGTGGAAGATCTGTGACTGGAAATCAATATTTCATGTTCTTCCCTCCGTATACACGTGCTGAGTGAATGATGCTGTTTGGGAGGGGATGGAGGGCAGCAGCCTGGTCCTGCCACTGCCTCTCTCTCTCTGTGTCCCGCTGCAGCAGCGAGGCTCCCCCAGCAGAATCTGGGGAGAGCAGCAGCTCCCTCTGTCCATCCTCCCATGTGCAGTCTGGAAACAGCAGAGATGAGAACCATGTAGAAACCAAAAATGGTGACAAGCGTGGCCAGGGCTGAGCACTGAAAATGAGATTGTCTTTGCTCTAAACACAAGTGAGCACCCAGGGGAAGTGATTAGCAATATTGCTGATGATTTCCTGGGCTCTGTTTCAGTGTGTCAGGAGGCTCCAGAAGTGCACCTCTAGAATAAATCGGTGCCCAAGGGCTGATTCTTCTGTCTTTGTAAGGGTTTCACTCCCATTGGTGGTGTCCCTGGCCATGGCAGGGGGTTGGAACTAGATCGTAGAATCCCAGAGTGTTTTGGGTTGGAAGGAACCTTAAAGCTCCTCCAGCTCCAACCCCTGCCATGGGCAGGGACCCCTTCCACTAGAGCAGCTTGCTCCAAGCCCCTGTGTCCAACCTGGCCTTGAACTCTGCCAGGGATGGGGCAGCCACACAGGGAAGAATTTAGATGATCTTTAAGGTCCTTTCCACCCCAAACCATTCTGTGCTTTTATGATTGTATCTTTCCCCTGCAGTGGCCGTCGCTGTCTCACTGCTGGGTGAGGACAGGCCCCAGCCCAGCAGTGCCAGGCTCCTGTGGGGACATCGTCCTCTCACTTTGGGGACCCCAGCAGCATCTTCTTCTGGGGAGGAGAGCTCCTCCGTGCAGGTTTGTGCAGTTCCCCAAACTCCAGTGCTGCTGGGAGGGAGGTGTCTGGAGGAAGGATGTCAGCCAGGCATTCCCTTAGAGTTGCAGATCTCCATCTGCCCCTTCCCACCCCCAGGAGCTGCTGCTCCTCATCTTCACAGGGTTTATACATACACAGAGAAGTAAGCGTGAAGCACAGAAACGCTCATGCATGAAAAATGGAATTAGCGAGATGCTTCTGCTCGCAAGCAGACAAAGGTACCTGCTGATTCTGCCTGGTACACTGCATGTTCACTCCATCGGCATGTGTCATGGTTCAAGCTGGAGGTGACAGCCTTGCCCTTCCTTCTGGAGTACTTGCAGACTGCAGAGACTGAGGGCTGCTTGAATCCAGTCCACTGGGAACTGTGCAGCTGCATGAGGAAAAGCAGAATGAGACTCAATGCTACAGAAGAAACGGGACAACTTTGTTATGCTTCATGTCATAGATCTGAAGGACTGCTTGATATGTATAGAAATGGCAGTAAGAGACATGGAAGGGGCTGGATCATGCCCCTTTGGCTCCCCAGGAATGGGGGTCCTGCACCCCATCCTTCTCATCCCTCTGACCACAAGGCCAGGCCTGGGTTTGCTTCCCCAGCAGCACATTTCTGTGCAGCTCCGTAGCTGTTGCTGACACCAGCTGCAGCCCGCAGCTATCAGCCTAGGGATGCTGGAAGCTGTAATCTCTGTATTTAAACACACAGTTAAGAACATTTAGGCTTTTTTCATTGTAGGTAGCACTGAATTCTGCCTCCTTCAGCTCCCCATTCTGACTGGCAATCGTTTATTTGTGTTTCTAAATACAAAAGGTCAAGGTAAGCTGCTGCTAGGCCAGCGCTTCATCTCAGGTCTCTCAGCAGAGCTGCCTGAGGTCGTGCCTGTGCCTGGGAGAATCCCACCTCCAGCCCCTGCCAGTGCCTCCAGTTTCTGTGGTAACAGCACGTCTCCACGGTTGCCACTTCAATATGCTAAAAAAGTTATTAATAACACCGGAATTTCTTCCATGTGAGTTTTCACTGGAAGGGTGCTGGGTTCACAGCTAATTGCTCAGGTAGTTTGCTTGCCCTAAATCCGAGATGCTGTTAGAGACCAGTGAAGTTGTCAGTAGCTAGCAGGGCTGTGGGGCACGCTGCTGGGGCAGTTCTAGGCTCTGCCAGTGTCTGCAGGGAGCCTATGGAAACCTGTGCCTGCTCCTGCTTGGAATTGTGCTGATTTCTGATGCTCGGGCACCGGCAGATCCCCGTGGTCAGTGGGGTTTGCTGCTTCTCATGGAATCACAGAATCCCAGCCTGGTTTGTGTTGGAAGGGACCTCAAAACTCCTCCAGCCCCAACCCCTGCCCCGGGCAGGGACCCCTTCCACTGGAGCAGCTTGCTCCAAGCCCCTGTGTCCAACCTGGCCTTGAACACTGCCAGGGATGGGGCAGCCACAGCTTCTCTGGGCACCCTGTGCCAGCGCCTCAGCACCCTCACAGGGAAGAGCTTCTGCCTAAGAGCTCATCTCAGTCTCCCCTCTGGCAGCTTAAAGCCATTCCCCTTGGCCTGTCCCTACATCCCTTGTCCCAAGCCCCTCTCCAGCTTTCCTGCAGCCCCTTCAGGCACTGGAGCTGCTCTCAGGTCTCCCCTTCAGGAGCCTTCTCTTCTCCAGGCTGAACAAGCCAGTCTTCTCTTTTGTATTTAAAAAACAAGATTAGCTCAAAGTATATATTATTAAACAATCTGTAGACCTGGCTGATCCACTCCAACCTTCCCCCATGGCAGTGGTCTTTGTAAGGTGCCTGCTCACGAGAGAAAGCCAGTAGTATTTTCCACCCAAAATGATCCACTGGCTTCTTGGGACTACTTGTATATTCAGATTAAGGGAGGGAGGCCAAAGTCTGTCTATGTAAATGTCATCCAAATCCTGCTTAATGGATTTAGCAGGGGTAAGTCAGTGGAACTCCACCGAAGGCAATTGAGTTGCTCCCACTTAATTGGTGAATTTATCATCAAATTTGCTCTGTGGAGGGATGGAAACATGCTGTATATTCTGTACACTAAAAATAGTCCATGTGTTGGTCTCTGGTCATTAATAAAAATCAAAACAGGAACTGTGTGCAGCCCAAAAACCCCATAGAGAAGATAGTCGATAAGTATCCCATGGGATGCTGGCAGTGTCAGTCCCTGTGGCCAGCACCATGCTGGGGCTGAAATGACCCTGTGTAAGCAGTGAGTCCATGTCTCACAGGGCTGTGAGTGTTGTGCCATGAGCCTGTGGGGCTGTGCATGACATGAAGACAGGCTGAGAAAGTTGGAGCTGTTCAGCCTGGAGAAGAGAAGCTGCGTGGAGACCTCAGAGCAGCTTCCAGTGTCTGAAGGGGGCTACAAGGATGCTGGAGGGGGACTCTTCATTAGGGACTGTAGTGACAGGACAAGGGGTCATGGGTTCAAATTGAAACAGGAGAGATTTAGGTTGGATGTAAGGAAGAAGTTCTTTCCTATGAGGGTGCTGAGGCGCTGGCACAGGGTGCCCAGAGAAGCTGTGGCTGCCCCATCCCTGGCAGTGTTCAAGGCCAGGTTGGACACAGGGGCTTGGAGCAAGCTGCTCCAGTGGAAGGTGTTGGAGCTGGAGGAGCTTTAAGCTCCCTTCCAACCCAAACCATTCCATGATTCTATGATGCTGTGATGCTGGTTGTTATATATAATACATGGTTATACATGATGCAGTGCCCTTTTGCCCTGCTGCCTGGGAGTCTTTCTGATTTTCTCTTTCTTACCTGAACAAACGTATCAGGGAACACACAGAGTATTTTGGTTTTATGAGGTTCTTGATAGAGAAGCTGTGGAAGGTCCCCTATTGCCCCAGGGTCCAGGGGCTGCAGCTCATTTTGTGTGGGATCAGCCCAGGTGAACTGGAGCATCATTCCTTCTGTCCAGAGAGCTGCTTCTTTGGGTTTCTTCCTTTATCTGTTTGCTTGGATTTGTCTTTTACTCTTGTGAACAGCAGTATTGGGAATGGACTGGAGCCAATATAATGCTTGAGCGCTAAGGTGGCTCTTTCTTATTGCAGATTCAGTTCTGAATGGAGGAGGCAGCAATATTGAGGCGTGGACACGCAGCTGAGGTGGTCGAGGTGCCATGAACAACCATGGAAAGCAGCATGTATGAGAGACCTGAGTGTTTTATGTGAGAAGCAGCTTTTATTTGCACCACCAGTAAAGAGGAGGAGAGTTTGAGCCACGGAGGCCAAGGAACAGCACGGCTAAAGGGTCTGCCATGGCAGGAGAGCTGCTGCCCTCTGTGACCCTCCTGCTGAGCCTCAGCCCTGCCGAAAGCCCAGCTCAGGCAATCCCAATGGAGAGGCTCTTGGGCGAGACCATGGGGCAGAGAAAATCAGGGCAAAGAACAGAGACATAATTAAAAATTAGGAGCTGGGCTCCAGGAAAGCAGATTAAGGCATTAGGCTAAGGCAGAAGCCGCAGCCACTACACGACAGCACTTAATTGTCTTCCCCGGGGCAGCCTGAACACCCGACTCTGGGCGTTTGCTGTTGTTTTGGAGGCTGCTGTGTGGGTCGGCGCACAGCATCTGCCTGCTTTCCCCTCTGCAGCCTGCCATTAGCATCTCACTGTAATTACATTTTCTCAAAATGAGATGGAATGAATATGTGCTTTTTTTTTTTTTTTTTTTTTTTTGCAAGCATCAATATTTCCATGGGGTTAAATTGGCAGTTGCCTGATTTTGAAGCAAGGGCATCAATGTTTCTAAGCCTGACTTCTTGTCTGCTTTCCCCTTGGCCAGATAATAATAGAGTTATTGATTGTTACTCAGGAAAATGGACTAAAGGAACCTTTTCTTTCTATGTAAAGATGGAATTTGACCTGGTGGGTTGCAAGAGGAAGACTCTGTGCTCCCTCTCTTAGCTAATAAATAACACGCATTAAGATCTATTTAATTATTTGAGGCCTCCACAGCAAGATGTTTATATTTTAATGTGCAAATCCAGCAGCAGGGTTCACGTTGAAACTGTGCCTTAAAATAAACCACAGTGAAGGCTGGACCAGCGCTTGGGAATGGGCAGCCTGGCTGTTCTTCCTCTGCCCTGGGCTGGGAATGAAGGGCATCTTTGGGACCCACTTAAGGCGAGCTGCAGCTCCAGCTCCATCACCTTGGGCTCGGCTGGATCTGGACTGGCAGGTCAGCCCATGTTGGGATGGTGGCTGTGGCGTGTGAGAGGCTGATGTCCAGTGGATGGATTGGACTGGCAGGTCAGCCCATGTTGGGATGGTGGCTGTGGTGTGTGAGGCTGATGTCCAGTGGATGGATTGACCTGGTGTCTGATGGGCACGGTGCTTCTCCAGGCTGGATGCTGAAGCTCTCAGTGCACAAGGGACTTGAGCAGCTTCTCAACAAACAGTCTGACCACGGAGTGGCTGCTGGTGAGTTCTGGGTCTCAGTAGTTCCTTGCCAGTAGTTTTAAAGTGGTTTGAATTCTTCATAACGGGAAACAATGACAGAAAGTCAGAATTCTGGTTTCTGGAGTCATTTCTTGATGTACATTAGGTCCAGAGCAAGATCTGCAGGGCAATCCTGCAGGTCCACATCTGCCCCAAATAACTGCACATGCATTTGTTTAGCTCAGCAGTTAAAAAGTCATTTATTTCTAGCTAGTTGAGTAGAAACTCAGCTTACTCCCTAGAAGAGGCTGATGTGACTCATGCACCATGACAAGTGCAGAGGCAGAGGAGCTGCAAGCTGCATCTTTCCACCTTCCCACCCCCAGCCTCCCCTGGGGCTTTACAGACTCTGTCGTTGAGGACAGCACATGCAACCCCTTGGTAAGCTGTGAGCCACAACAGAGTCTCATCTGCTTTCCACCAGCCCCAAAAGCTAGTGCCAAGAGTCATGTCCTCACAGTCATGGGGTCAAATGTCCACCGGGGAATGATAAGTTAAGTGCAAAGCCGTCCCTCATGCTCTTGTCTTTCTCACTTGTGCTCTGGAGATACCACAGCTACGGAGTCAGACACCAGTGACATTGGCAAGTGGAGCTGGATGGAAAGAAGCTGCCCACTGCAGAGGTGCTCAGGCCCTGAACACTGCCAGGGATGGGGCAGCCACAGCTTCTCTGGGCACCCTGTGCCAGCGCCTCAGCACCCTCACAGGAAGAGCTTCTGCCTAAGAGCTCAGCTCAGTCTTCTCAACCTCTGGCAGGTTAAAGCCATTCCCCTTGGCCTGTCCCTACATCCCTTGTCCCAAGCCCCTCTCCAGCTTTCCTGCAGCCCCTTCAGGCACTGGAGCTGCTCTCAGGTCTCCCCTTCAGGAGCCTTCTCTTCTCCAGGCTGCCCCAGCCCAGCTCTCTCAGCCTGGCTCCAGAGCAGAGCTGCTCCAGCCCTCGCAGCATCTCCATGGCCTCCTCTGGCCTCGCTCCAACAGCTCCACGTCCCTCTTGTGCTGCTGCCCCAGAGCTGGATCAGGGCTGCAGGGGGGTCTCCCCAGAGCACAGCAGAGGGGCAGGATCCCCTCCCTGAGCTGCTGCTCACGCTCTGGGGGTGCAGCCCCGCACACGGGGGGGTTCTGGGCTCAAGCTCACACTGAAGCCGGGTCATGGGGAGCTGCTCCTCACCCAGCACCCCCAGGTCCTTCTCCTCAGGGCTGCCCCATCCAGGCTCCCTGTATTTGTGTTTGGGACTGCCCTGACCCAGGTGGGCCTGAATGCTCTGCCCAAGGCTTTTTAATGGGGGGAGCCGTATCCCGCTGTCATGGCAGGGGAAGGAAAGGCTCTTTGACATCAGGGAGAATTAAATCGAATCCCTGGAATGGATCCAAGATGAGAGTGAGTGAATAATTCACGACCAATAATTTATGCAGAAAATGTAGTTTCTTTTGCTACTCGAGACTTGTCTGTAAAATGGAAAAGATTACTTCAGCTGTATTTGTTGTTTGACTTTGTTCAATTAAGCTGAGTGAGGCTTTGAATCTCAGGTTTATTTTATGCATTGATTGTATATGGTTTATATATCTGATACTTAATTTTCAGCAAACCTCCCCTGCTTTGGTTAGGGACAAATTAGCTGAACTGTGTCACGACGCTGATTTCTGTGCTTTGATTGAATAAGCATAATACTTGCAGGGCTTGACCCAAATCTCCTTTTCATCTCTTGCTCTTGGATTAAGCCCATGATCGAGACGAGGCTTGAAAAAACCCTTGTCAGAGATGCTGAAGACGTTCAAGAAGAGGAGGAGACAGGAAGAGATGGGGAATTTTAATAAACATTGAACAGTTTTTGCATCACTTCAGAGTCATTTGAAGCATCTGAGCTTTATTGAGAATGAGCCTGCTGTGACGGGGCCTGCCTTGCTGTACAATGAGAACGTGGGTGAGCTCAGGAAAGAGGGGCTGCAGAGGACAACCAGCCTCATCGTGACTCAAACGTCCTTCCATAAAGGAAGAGAAACCCCTAGCAACAACCCCACACATTAAAGTCAACCCTATACCTATGCTGCATTCTGAATACATTCGGTAGGTAATAAGCAAAGGGTTCTGTTGAGACTGCTCAGTGTCCTCAAACCAGGGCACACGACACCCCAAAGGAGTGATGAGTTTAAGCAGGCCACAGATAATTAGAGATGTGAGACTTGAAAAGATTTTAAAGAAATTATTCTTTATAAATTGTAGTAAATTATTTATTTAAAAAAGAGAAAACTTACTTGTAATTAAGAAAAAAACCCTTGGGTATTTCGAGAGCAGCCTCACTGCAGAAGGGCAGGGGGAGAAGGAAGCAGCTTTGATGGCTTGGGGTGACAGCCTGCCCTGAGCAGGGGATGTTTTCTCACTCCATCCATAGTGGGGAGCCAGCAATTGCAGCCAGCTTTCGTCTTCTTGTCCTCAAAGATCTGATCAGTTATAAATGATATTGTGATATTATCAATGATGAGTTTAAAAGGTTGCTCCTGGTACTGCATGTACGAGCAAGGATTACCCTTGTCCTTGCTGCCCGGCCCTGGTGAGGGTGGGCTGGACGTGGCTGCTTCTGGTCCCAGAGCACAGGGAATCTTGGAGCTGGGAGGCATCCCTCCTGCCTTCCACATGCCAAACCCAGCTCTTACAGCACAACTACTTCTTTTGGTGGTTTTCTCTTTCAATCCCGAAGTGTGTGCTTTACCCAGTCCTTAAGGGCATCCCAGTTCATCTTTGCATTGGATGCAGTTTGCCAGCATTCAACCATTGCAAGCTCTCCTTTCTGGGACAGGGCCATACATGCAATGCTGAGTTAAATGGAAGCCAAACACTGAGGTCTCTGAGGAGCTTCATTAGTGACCTCTCTGCACCCAGCCATCCCCCTTCTACAGCACTGCTTTTTGTTGTCCTTGGTGTCCATGTCTACCCTACCAGCCCTGCACTGATTCAGAGCTCCCATGTAAATACTGGTCACTGCAGGGCTTGGTTATGTGTCTGTTCTAGTCTTGTTGGGCTTTTCCAGGCTCTTCAGGGAGCTCATGTTCATACATCTTTATTTTTAGTGTGGAAGATGATGTGGTATCTCATGGTGGAGCCATTTATGCAAAGAGCTAGAGACAGGGTAGCAATCACCGGCATTTCAGGAGGGACCTCTAGATTCTGCTCCTGTGAATTGCCTGCTTAGGCTCAGCTCTGACTCTTCAAAGTATTTTCTCTTTTCCTTTTGTCAGGGAAATAAATGTACTCACCAAGGTGCTGTTCTGAGGTGTACTGCTCATTTTACGTAACCCATCGCATTAATTAACATTCATCTGAGCAGGCTGAGGTGTGGTGGGGAGAATAATAGGCTTCATGTAATCAGTCTTGTGGGGAAAAGATATCATCATTCCAGCATGTGAATACTGGTTTAACCATTGACAATATTCCCCTGCTCCCTCATCAAGAGCAGAGTGGGAAAGAGGAAGAAGGATGGTCAGATTGCAGTTGTTTCTGATTCAAATGCAAAGGCTCTTCGTGGCACTGAATACTTAGAACAGAACGTGCCTGCAGTGTTGGGCTCCACCAGATGTAGGAGCTTCTTATCCCTGAGGAATAGATTGCTTTGCTTTAGCAGAGCTGCTCTTTCAGTAACGTGGTAGGTTTAAAACTTCTCCACTGACAACATCTGTGGGACTCTGGCAAGTGATCAGCAGAGAAAGGAGCATTTTGTGAGGACAGTCACATCTTCATGCTGAGCTGTCAGGTTTGGTCTGTCTAGACATGAATAAGGAGTTGATGTTTGGGGCACCAGTGGTATTAATTATGCACTGAGTGTGCAGGAGTGAGAATGGACAGGTACAGCCATATGCACTGTACAAACCCACTTCTGCTGCACTCGATCATCTGATGCTGGAACTTGTCCCAGAAATACCTAGAAAGGTCCCAGGTTTTACCTTTGGTGGTTTAGGGGAGATGTTGAGTAGAGTTTTCTACTCATTCCTGCAGGTGCAACAAACTGTGCAAGGGCACCAGGGGAATTTGAGAGGCTTTGCACTCCAGCTGGCTAGGAGACCTGAGGATCTGAGAGGAAAATGAACCTGTCACAACCCCAGCCAAGAGCATCTCTGATGTCCTGGAGGGCTGATGGAGCCCCAGGTAGCTCCTGTCACATGCTGTGACAGCAACACTGGGGACAGACCATGGCAGGATCCAAAAGAACAACCTTGATGGCAACTACCATGCAGCAGGTGGAGTTCTGGGAGGCACATGGTGCTGTGGACATAGCTAGGAATAAGAAATATTAAAACAGGCAGGCAGAAAAGGAAGGGGAGTTGCATCGAGAAGAGCCACATGCTGCAAGGAGCCTGTCAAACAGAGAAGTGCCCAGGGTTTGAAGAGACACAAGAACAGTGATGGATTATGTCACATAGAACTAGTTTAAATGCTAAGCTGGAATGAAACCGGGCAGCACCAAGGGTTCAGGTCATTACTCAGGGAAATGTGGGCATAATCTCAGGGGATAATGGACTGTTGACCGGGAAGTGCATTGTTGTTTCCTAAGCCCAGTCTGGGTACCAGTGTGAAAACCTTCCTGGGATGCGCCACAGTGAATGGCCCCAAGACAAAAGCAAGGAAGGTCCATGGGTGATAAAATGGGAAAACTCAGTGCCAGTCATGGTGATTTCTCTGTATGAAAGAGGGAAAATGACATAGCAGAGTCTGTAATAATGCCCATGAAGAGTATGCTTGGCAAGTTTGTAAGGTCTGAGGAAAGGAACAGAGGTGGAGCAGTAAGAGAGCAATAGGAAACAGGTTGTTCATCAGGAATGTTTATTGCACAACAAAACTCTGTCCACAGGTAATTTCTCTCTCCATCTTGACCAAATACATGTTGTCTATGGAGAGACACTCTGAAGAGGTTCCTTTTAACACAGCTCGCTTTGCACACAATAAGGGACACAGCCATGTTCCTCTTGCTGTCTGCAGGCTGTCTGTGCAGAAGGACTCACTGCTCTTCTCCTTTCCCACTGGCAGGATGGATGCTCAGGCACCAGCCAGCCTCTGTTCCCAAGCCTGTACTCCACCATCACTGCCCATTGCATCTGATAAGGATCTCCCACTTGTGGGAGCCTTCTCTTCTCCAGGCTGATCCAGCCCAGCTCTCTCAGCCTGGCTTCAGAGCAGAGCTGCTCCAGCCCCATGCTCGCAGCATCTCCATGGCCTCATCTGGATGTGGGATCATAAGTGATTGCTGCTTTTGAGGACTGACCATGGCTTCCTTTGTAAAGCTTCGGCAGCTTGAAGCATACACGATTGCTCCATGGGCTGCATTCGTGGGAGCTTCTTTCACGGGCTGTATGTATTCATCACATGTCCCCTTCATCCGTCTTGCATGCTTCCAGGAAAGAAGCATGATGTATTTGATGCTGTAGAAGGTGTTGAGCTCTGCACGATGAAGGTTTGGCCTGGGAATCAGAGCAGCTGAGCAGGTTGAACCTTCTTTCCAGTCTGAGGAGGAGCTGGAGCCCCGGTGCCTGCAGGTAACAAAGCACAACTCAGTAAAAGCCAGATTAAAGCTGCACCTGGACTGGCAACACGCAGTGTGAGACCTCGGAGCAGGGAAAGCCGATCTCCCTCACTCCCACTCACCCCTTCTTTGCAGTCATGAGCATCAAGGTGTGTGTGACCAGCTGGGCTGGCCAAGATCATGTGTGGGGACACACAGGACAAGTGTCCTACTGCCACCCCTTAGAAAGCAGATGGACACCAACATCTGGGGCACCGCGCAGCTCTTGGTGTCAGGCACATTCATCTGTGTACCAGGGACAACGATTCAAGTGCTGGAAGGAGACCAGAAGCACAATATATATCACAATCTATCAATAATCATTCAGTCCTGGGGCTGCCTGGGGCTGGGACAGAAACCTGCTGAAGAAGGACAATGTGGCTGCTGCTCTTCTTTCTGCAATCTGTGTTTTTGCCTGCCAATTTATAAGCACTTTCAAACTCAAAAAGGGGAAGATTCATATCAGAGAGTGTTCCCTGGTAGTTCCTGAAACAGTGCAGTTTGCAGGAAGTTCAATATTTCTCATAAATTAAAGAAAATACATCTTGCTCCAGACCTGCTATATAACATCCTAAGGAGGGAAGCAGGGAAAAATATTGCCCAGTAAGTGATAACATATCAAGGTTTCTCTGCTCATTATCAGCATAAGGGACATAATATACATAAAATGTAGGTCATAGCATCCCATTTAACACCATATTTATCCTTGGTGTGAGAGGTACTTGTGTGCTACAGCAAAACATGTTCTGATAAGAAATTTCAATGGCAAAAAGCCTTATCCTGCAGATAAGCAAAACTGTTTAGTTTCCCCATGGATGCTTTTTACAGCAGCTCCTCTCCCTTCTCCCCCTGCACCACTCTTGCTGCTGTGGGGTGGGTGAGGGCAGGTGGAACTCCCTGTTTGCAGCATTTAGCCACTGGGGAGGGGAAGGGCTGATGGCACCAAGGGACATCTCCAAAGGTACCTGGGCAGGAGGGCACATGGGCCTTGGTGAAGGCAGGAGGAGGCAGGCAGAGGCAACCAGTGTCTCCTTCCAGATCCGGCCATAGCAGACCAAAGCCACCAGTGGGACCCAAATGACTGCAGCTACAGCAGTTTGAATAATGGAGGGAGATGTAGGAGACGTCCAGTGATATTTGGGACTCCAGGAGCCATGTTGTGGATTGCACTTAGGGAAAAGAGCTGTTGATGCACTCAGCGTGGGATCCCAGAATCCCAGACTGGTTTGGGTTGGAAGGGACCTTAAAGCTCACCCAGTTCCAGCCCCTGCCACGGGCAGGGACCCCTTCCACTAGAGCAGCTTGCTCCAAGCCCCTGTGTCCAACCTGGCCTTGAGCACTGCCAGGGATGGGGCAGCCACAGCTTCCCTGGGCACCCTGTTCTTCCAAAGGATTTTCAAGCAGACGGGTAACCTGACCTGAGGGCCCTGCCCAGAGCCACCGAGCTTCTGTCTGGACAAGAGGAGATGTTTCAGGGGTGGTGGTGTAGAAACGTGGCATAGAAACCACTTTTGGAGATAAGGAGATGATTATTCCTGTATCTGAAGGGGGGCTATAGGGATGCTGGGGAGGGACTCTTCATTAGGGACTGTAGTGACAGGACAAGGGGTAACGGGTTCAAACTGAAACCGGGGAAGTTTAGATTGGATCTAAGGAAGAAGTTCTTTACTGTAAGGGTGGTGAGGCACTGGAATGGGTTGCCCAGGGAGGTTGTGAATGCTCCATCCCTTGGGGTGTTCAAGGCTGGGTTGCACAGAGCCTTGGGTGACCTGGTTTAGTGTGAGGTGTCCCTGCCCATGGCAGGGGGTTTGGAACTGGATGATCTTAAGGTCCTTTCCATCCCTAACTAGTCTATGATTCTATGCACAGCCACCTGCAGGTCAGCTCAGCTGGGAGCTGTGTCAGCAGGGCCACAGCACACCCGTGTAACACGGATCCAGGCTGCCACTTGAATGTTGTGATTTTGGGGTCATTTTTATTCCCTCTTTAGCAGAATACTTTCTCTCATGGTCACCTGGCCCTGCCATTGCCATTGCTGCCTTGCGGCCAGGCAGGAACCTGGGGTAGTCTGAAGCACATGGGGATGGGGACACCAGGAATGGGCACCCATGTGTGGCCTGGGGTACAGATGGGTGTCAGTGCCACCACTGAGCCTCAGTCCTATTCTTCTCTGGCTTCCTCACCCCCATTTTATAACATCTGGGGAGCCAGTGCTGTGATTTACTGAACTGATGCAATCAGGAGCACAAGCAAAACGATGCAATTAGTGTCCACTCTGTCCCCTGGCATTTCTTGGATGAACTGTATCTGCTGTTGTGCATAGTAATAGGAAAATTAGAGACGAGGGCTACCACCATTAAACATCTCCAAAATAATGAAGCAATAAAGAGAAGCGCAGGAGGGGGCAGGAGATGCTGATAGATAATCAGAAGGTTGCTGCAGGTGAAGGCTGACCAAGAATGATGAATGAGAAGGTGGGAGGGAGGCGGGAATGAAGGGGAGAATCTGTTAGCATAGAAAAGCCAAATAACAAGATAACGGAGCTCCCGCTGCCCTCCTTTGCCAGGGCAGGCCAGATAAGCAGCAGCATGTCAGAGTGCGGAGATGGATCACCCAGCAGCTGAAATTTGTCTAAATCATGATGATGGGTGAGACACTGAATTGCTGGGCTGAAGCCCATAAAGGAGACACTCCACGAGGTGGGAGGAGTCGGTACAATATGGATGAGCAATAATATTACTTGTGAAGCCTAAATAGCCTTAAATACCAGCTTTAGCAGGTAGGAGGACCCGTCTAATGATAACACACACACCCCTCCAACAGATAAAACAAACTTAGAGGGAGCAGCAGCCCATGGGCTGATGGCCAGGGGCCTGTCAAAACTGGGGGTTACAGGTGCCAGGCACTAAGTGGGGTGGTCACATCCACAGCATCCCTCCCTCTGCAGCCCAACTGGAGTGCCTGTGGCTGGGGCACACCCCGAAAGTGGGAAACCATCACTAGCCTTGCATAGATTCATGGAATAGGACTGGAAGGAACCCTGTAATGAGCAGGGACACCTTCTACTGGACCAGGTTGCTCAGAATCACATCCAGCCTGGTCTTGGATGTCTTCAGGACAAGGCATCCAGCACCTCTCTAGGCAACCTGTGCCAGGGTGTTACCACCCTCATTGTAAAGCATTTCTCCCTCACATCCAGCCTGAATCTTCCTCTTTTAGCTTAAACCCATCACCCCTTGTCCTGTCACAACAGGCCCTGCTGAAAGGGTTTCTCCCCATATTTCCCATAGGCCCCTTTTAAGCACTGAAAGGCTGCAACAAGATCTCCTTGGAGCCTTCTCTTCTCCAGGCTGAACAAGCCCAATTCTATCATATCCTGCTACAGCAAGTTGCTTTGTGCAAAATGGGAATGGATAGGATAAGGTAGGGTAGGGTAGGATAGGATAGGATGGGATGGGATGGGATGGGATGGGATGGGATAAAATGGGGTGGGGTGGGATGGGATAGGATGGGATGGGATGGGATAAGATGGGGTGGGATGGGATAAGATGGGGTGGGATGGGATAGGATAGGATGGGATGGGATAAGATGGGGTGGGGTGGGATGGGATAGGATAGAATAGGATAGGATGGGATGGGATAAGATGGGGTGGGGTGAGATGGGATAGGGTAGGATAGGATGGGATAGGATAGGATAGGATGGGATAAGATGGGGTGGGATGGGATAGGATGGGAAGGGATAAGATGAGGTGGGATGGGATAGGATAGGATAGGATAGGATAGGATAAGATGGGGTGGGATGGGATAGGATAGGATAGGATAGGATAGGATAGGATAGGATAGGATAGGATAAGATGGGGTGGGATGGGATAGGATAGGATAGGATGGGAAGGGATAAGATGGGGTGGGATGGGATAGGATAGGGCCGGTTGGGTTGGAAGGGACCTTAAAGCTCCTCCAGCTCCAACCCCTGCCATAGGCAGGGACACCTTCCACTAGAGGAGCTTGCTCCAAGCCCCTGTGTCCAATCTGGCCTTGAAAATGAATGTAAAGATAACATCAAACGTTCAAAATAAGCAATACTTATTTACCCACAGTGCACAAGAACCCAGTGAACAAAATCCATCCTTTGGAAGAGCAGCAGTGATGGCAGGGGTTGAAAAATACCTCTTCATGGCAATAACTAGAAAGCAGAGACCTGGATCAAACCGTGATGTTCCAGACAGAAATAGAGAAACTGCTGTGGGAGACTCTAGAGCTCAAGAATACTTTTCCAGAGCTATGTATAGCTATAGAAACACGTGAATGAGGGAGCAGGGCAAAGGCCACTGAGCCACTGCCCCAGGGCTGAGGGCAGGGTGTTTCTGCAGTGTCTGCTGTGACCAAGGTGCTACCAAGGGGGGCAGAGGGATGGAGAGACCGTGGAGTGGTTCAGAAGGTTTGGCTGAACTTCTGATGTGTAGAAGTTCTTCAAAGCGGGTTAAGACATCACTTAATCAAAAGCCCAGGTGAGGAGGTGCGAGCTGCCCACAGAGCCACGGGCTCCCCGGGCCCCCTAACACCCTGCTTCTGAAACAAAGGCACAGGGAACCAAGGAAATCCCGCTAAATAATCTCAAATCAGCTCAAATGCAGAAAGCTGCATAAAACGGAGCTATCGAGGGTTTCGTTAGGCATAAGGAATATGTCACTCGGCACCTTCATAGCTTTCAGAGCGCCTTGCAGGCGCTTTCTACCCCCACAAAGTTGACTGGAATAGCGAGGTTTCCAGATTTCCAGCGGCAGATGAGCTGGAAATAATGACAATAGTGCTGGCAACGCAGGGAAGTGATTCCCCAGGATCCTTTCAAAACATGAGCTGGGAAAAATGCCACCCGTGTGCGGGGCTGCACCCCCAGAGCGTGAGCAGCAGCTCAGGGAGGGGATCCTGCCCCTCTGCTGCGCTCTGGGGAGACCCCCCTGCAGCCCTGATCCAGCTCTGGGGCAGCAGCACAAGAGGGACGTGGAGCTGTTGGAGCGAGGCCAGAGGAGGCCATGGAGATGCTGTGAGGGCTGGAGCAGCTCTGCTCTGGAGCCAGGCTGAGAGAGCTGGGCTGGGGCAGCCTGGAGAAGAGAAGGCTCCTGAAGGGGAGACCTGAGAGCAGCTCCAGTGCCTGAAGGGGCTGCAGGAAAGCTGGAGAGGGGCTTGGGACAAGGGATGTAGGGACAGGCCAAGGGGAATGGCTTTAAGCTGCCAGAGGGGAGACTGAGATGAGCTCTTAGGCAGAAGCTCTTCCCTGTGAGGGTGCTGAGGCGCTGGCACAGGGTGCCCAGAGGAGCTGTGGCTGCCCCATCCCTGGCAGTGTTCAAGGCCAGGCTGGACACAGGGGCTTGGAGCAAGCTGCTCTAGTGGAAGGGGTCCCTGCCCGGGGCAGGGGTTGGAACTGGAGGAGCTTTAAGGTCCCTTCCAACCCAAACCAGGCCAGGACTGCATGATTCCATGAAAGGAAAGTATTTCTCTGTGTATCTCAATGGGGGGTGATGGACCCCTGGGGAGTTGAGGTGATCTCAGGGGCTCTCAAAGGGAAGGGCCCCCAAGGCATCCAGCAGCCCATCCTCTGCCCACAGCTCAGTTTTCCTGCCTTGCCCTGGCATAGGGAAACGGAACATCATTCCCAGATTCTTGGATGCAGGCACTGCAAAAATACAGGATCTCACCCTTTAGTCTTTCCTTTTAGTGATAATTTTTCTGACATAATCTGAATTTCCTCCTTTTTTTCTTTGCACTAAATATATTTGCCAGGCTTTATTTTTAAAACTGTGGAAACCACATAACTGGAGTTTTTTATAATACGTATATTTTCCCCCTCTCCATCTGGAAAGCCCCTTGGAACTCATTCCATGATCTTCATTGCCTATTAGATGGAATAAAGCTGGTTCCTCACTCAATTCAATAAAAGTTAAATTAAGCTGAAAAGAATGTGGAGGAAAACAGCTTCTATATTTATACAGAAACTAGAGGTGAAAACATGAGGCTGAGGCTTTGATGTTGCAAAACTGAGAATACATACCTAATGTTATGAACAGCCCAAGTGGATTTCTGCAGGAATATTTCCTCTACGTGGCTGATGCCTAAAAGCATCTCTGAGAGATCACAGGGGGTGGGAGAACCTCCATCCCCAGCGGCCCCGGGTGGCGGATATCCAGACAGGAGGAATACACATAGGTATGGGGAATGTGCTCCCAGTGTCCTCGTTTTTCCCCAGTCAAAGCTGCTCTCATCTAATAAGTTGTGGTTTTGATTCTTTTTTGCATTTCGGAGTCGAGACGGGCTGATGCTGAGCCTGCACTTCTACATGTGCTGTCTGCTGCGGCTTCCTTTCTCCCATTAATGCTTCCCAGTCAAAATCTATACAAGCTGAAGCCCAAGAGCAAGCACTTGGCATCAGCCTGCCCAGTCCAGCAGAAGTCCATGCCACATGGATGTTGCCTTTGGAAACCCAAATGATTTTTGGGGTGCAGAAGGGAGCCCAGGGCTAAGCCACATGCAGCTGGCAGCCTCACTGCCCTGGTGGGGATGAGACCTCCATCCTTTCCTCTGCCTGCTTCCATGTGCTCTGGGATGTGAGGGGTGATGGATAACAGGTAGGATTCGAGAATTCCCCCCTGTGAGGGTGCTGAGGCGCTGGCACAGGGTGCCCAGAGAAGCTCTGGCTGCCCCATCCCTGGCAGTGCTCAAGGCCAGGTTGGACACAGGGGCTTGGAGCAAGCTGCTCTAGTGGAAGGGGTCCCTGCCCGTGGCAGGGGTTGGAGCTGGAGGAGCTTTAAGGTCCCAGGCTGGGATTCTATGAATCTGTGTGCTCACCACATCTAGCACTGTGAATATGAAATAAATACATTTGTCACAAGTCCTAAGTCAAGTGCTCTTCTCTGCTGAATGGATTTTCATGTTTTTGTCATAATAGAGTGGCAGAAAAGTAAATAGATGTGCTAACGTGAAAAATCAAGTCTCATCTTAATGAAATGTTTATTCACAGCAAGTTTAATATTAATGTAAAATTGATCTCTGGAATTTTTCCCCATCAAAAATTAATGTGCTACAGTCTTTGCTTTTCTGCATTGAAAGCATCTTCCAATTAATTGGCAGATATCACACCATAAATCCAGCACCACTGCTCAGTCCTGGGCCATTATGGGGATTTTTAGTGCACAGCCTCTCAATGAATAATTAATACTGATTTATGGGGGTATTCAAGCATTACTCATGTATCAGTATTGTAGAGCTGGTAAAAATTTTTTATTTAGAGTTGGAAAACAATCAAAATTAAGAATTTATGTATACATATATATATATATATATATACATACAGACGGGTTATCATGCATATCGTGCATGCATTAAAAATCATAGATCCATGGAATCATAGAACCAACCAGGTTGGAAAAGCCCTTCAAGCTCACCCAGTCCAACCATTCCCAGCCCTGCCAAGGCCACCACTGCCCCATGGCACTGAGGCCTCCCCTCCACGCTGTGTGAGCACTCGATGGGATAGTGCCTGCAGGCCTGCCCTGGGCAGCCTGTTCCAATGCCTGAGCACCCTCTGGGGCAGGAATTGTTCCTCAGCTCCATCTAAACCTGCCCTGGGGCAGCTTGAGGCCGGTTCCTCTTGTCCCATCCCTTGTTCCTTGGGAGCAGAGCCCAGCCCCTCCTGGCTCCATCCTCCTCTCAGGCACTTGTAGGGAGCCATCAGGTCCCCCCTGAGCCTTCTCTTCTCCACACTGAGCCCCCCAGCTCCCTCAGCCCTTCCCCATCACACTTGGGCTCCAGGCCCTGCTCCAGCTCCGCTGCCCTTCTCTGGCCCCGCTCCAGCACCTCAATGTCTCTCTTGCAGTGAGGGCTCCAGCACTGAACACCTCCACAGCACCATCCAGCCACCACATCGTGCGCTGCAGAAAGGAGCCCCAAACTTTGCCAGGGCTCTCAACAAACTCTCCACAAACTGGGGTAACCTGGGAGCAAACACTCTGCCTTCTCTCTCCTCTCTCAGGAGTTCAGGAGCCAGCAGGCAGAGCAGCTCCGTGTCAAGAGGACGACTCAGCACCGTGCAGTGTATGGCCACAGTTAATGTGGGCTTAGAACTTTAGAAACAACTTGCTCTGCAACTGAAGTAGAACTAAGGAGCTCTTGCCATGGCAACTAATGCAGTGAAAACCACTGCAGGTCCTCCTCGCCACCGCAGGTACCAAGAGCCACGATCCTCCTACAGAATGGGTCCATGCTCTCTGCTTCTCGGCACAAGGCAGGAACGTGCCTGGGGTTTTTATAACATTAATATTGATTAAAGAATTTTATGACTAAGTGTGAGGAGGAAGCAGAATCCTCTTCAGTGCTCCGAATAATTTAGAATGCTTATTTTTAGGCCAGCATGAGATAATTGATTTACACTGAGCCCTTCACATTGTGATGGAGCCAAGGGCCAGGTACTTAATCCTATTCCCAGCCCTTAATGGCTTCGGCTTACAAAGCAGCCCTGGTGCACATCGTAGTGGATGGGTCCTTGGGCCACATTCCCTGGGGCCTCATTCTTCCTTCATTACAGGAAGAGACAACAAGAGTTTGTATATTTTCCACTGCTCCTTTCTCAAGGCTTTCTGCTTCATCAGCACCGCTGTTGAATTTGGAATGAAACCAGACAGGCTGTAAAGTAAAAGTGGTAAATATAATTTAACATGAAAAGCATCTCCAAAGCCTTGTTTGTGTATGTTTGGTTGGCAATCCGTGGCTTTTCTTTAAGTGCTCGCACACAAACCAACCCAACTGAAATCACAAAACCCGTCACATATTCAGCTCTGAAAAGGTGGACATTCCAGACCCCAAATAATTACGTTGGGAAGCTGTAAGTGACTGGAAAAAGGGCTTAGAGTGAAAGTGCAACAACAACAGTAATAGTAATAATAATAATGATAGTAATGCAAGAGACTAAGTGTGGTGAGCAGCAAACTGAGGGCAGCCAGAGCCTGCCAAGTGGCTGGTGCAAAGGCAAGGCGAGGAAGCAGCAGGAGATCCAAGGAGGGCTGGTGCCCACTGGTGGGGAGCGCTCACTGCTGGGAGATGGAGTAGGAGGCCCCTGTGCTGGAGCAGACCCACATAACCAAGGGAAGGGACACATTCTTACCCCTAGTTGTGTGCGCACCGTGTCCTTTATCACCGTATCTAAAGGGTGGCTACAACGAAGATGGAGACTCCCTTTTGACAAGGAGTCACATGGAAAACATGAGGGGTGACGGGCACAAGTTACTGCTGGGGAGATGCCAGTTTGACACAAGAGAAAAATGTTTCCCAATGGCAAAAACCACCCACTGGAATAATCTCCCTAGGGAAGTGATGACTCCCCAGTGCTGGGCACTGTTAAGACTGGGCTGGACAGGGTACTGGAATACCCAGTCTAGGTCATGCTTTAAAAAGGTTGGACCAGATGATCCCTGAGGTCCCTTCCAAGCTGGTACTCCACGATTCCATGATTCTTCCCACCACTGACCTTCCCCTGCACCTCACCCGTGGCCTATTGAAGGAAATGGGTGCTGCAATTCATTCTGAGGGCTTTGGATCCAAGCCCATGCCCTTGGCCTCTCTCAGCATTGAGCACGTTCTGAAATGGGAGGAAACCTGTGTGGCTGCTGGCTTTTAAGGGACCTGTAAAGGGGAGAATGAGGAGTTTGTGCTTTTCTCCTGTTGGTATATTTATTACAGGGGATAGCTCTGGTTTTTCTGCTTGTTCTCTGCTCATTTAAGGGAAAGACGTCTCCTGCAGGAGAGCCCCTTCTGTGACGCAGGGAGGCGAATGATTCAGTGCTGTGGAGGTTTTCCAGCCTAACTTTTCTCCCTCGGTTGTCAGGCAGGATGGTCTGAGCTGCATTTTAACCAACCTGCTTTGCTGCCAGCTCCTTCAGTACCAGCGGCACAAAACACACGGGGGGGTTTCAAAGAGCCAGAACAGAAATCGCACCCTGCTCCATGCAGTCGGTGCTGCTGCTGTTGTGGACCTCCTGATCCTCAGCTACCCAAAGAGATCATCTGCAGGTCAGACCATTGGACAGCTCCTGCTCTCTCAATGTAAAAAGGAGAGTAAAAAGCACTTCTGTGCTTTTGGAAACACTTCCCCTTCCATGCAAATGTGTCCTGGATCCTTCTGCTTTAGGGCTTTTTTGTTCTTTGGGAACACTGAAGGTCTGACTCTGCTCCAGAAGGCAGTGGCTGCATTCTGCAACCTAGGAGGGAACCAAGTAAGATTTAAAGGAAAAAAACAAAGGGGTTCAAACGCAATTAGATATCAGTTCCTATGGTTTCCTTACACAGAAACGTGGAAGGAATCAAGTTTAGGACACTGTCATCTCTCCAGTTGTGAGGTTTCTAAGGAATACATTTGCTACACCTTGTAGCTAAGCTCACACCTCTCATTTCTCAGCACTGCCAAGGTCAAGGGCTGGATTTTGAGGCAGTATCCACATTTGGTGTGCATAAGTTGCCTTCTCTCCACAGGACATGAATTCTGCACCCAGAGCTTTCTGAATGTGGAGCACAAGCATTCACCAGCTGGTAGATGGTCCTGGGGGAAACAGCACCCAGTTTGCTCATCACAATAGCAAATTAAGGACATGTGCAGCTTGGTTTGACTCAGCAGGACTCATCCTATCTAAGAGCTTTTCTGCGTCTCTGGGAAGACCAAAGCCCTGTCCCTTCGAGGCCACAGCCCATGGAACACTGGGGGCTGCTCAGAACCGATCCCTTTGCAGAGTTCATCTGTGCTTGGCTGAGTTTAGGAGTGGTAAAGCTCCAGGACATCTTGTATTGAGCGATACAGTCCAGAAATCATAAACCAGCTCCTGAGAGAGTTTCCATATAGACCTCAGTTATCAGCTCCTGTATTCCCTAAGGCATCCAGGCTGCACAACATCTCCATAGCTACTTCTCTTTTTTCGCTTTCCCTGTGCTTTTCATTTCCCCCCCTGTGGCTTTTCCCAACTCTCACTGTGTCTTCATGCTAACACTTCTGCCGTTGGACCCCTTTAAAACCCCAAACCCCATTAAAGCAGCATGTCCCGGAGGTTCAGGCTCTGCTAGGGGATGCTGATGGGTGCTGTTTTCAGCCTTGTCTTGTGCATGTCTATCTGCTTTCCTCTCTGCCAGTCCTTCCCATTCCCTCAGGATCCCTCCCTTTGCCAGAGCTGAGGGACCTCAGGACGTTGCCTCCCTGTTGGAAAAGGCTGGGAGGTTGTAGGATGCCAAGAGTTGCTGAAGTTGCTACAGGCAGCAGACACAATGGGTGCACTGACAGAGGATTTGGGCTTTGTGTGTCCGTTCCATCGTGTCTCGCTGTCCACCCTGTTGCATCCATGTGTCCATCCTGCAGGGCTACAGCATCCTCCCTCCCTGACATGATGCTTGAAGCAGGGAAGAGCAGCTCCTGGAGCAGCAGCACAGGACCAGGGTGGTAATAAAGCAAACCCAGCATCTAAACCTACCACGTTCCCATGGCTACTGCATTTCACAGCGCAACTGGGACAGTGCAACCCAGCGCATCCCAGTCTGTGGCACTGGGACACCCCCAGCCCCATCCTGCTGGGACATGGGCACAATGGCCCCTGGGATATCCCTCCTTGAGCCTTGGCAAATGTATCCCAAGGGGTGCCTTGGGGTGAGGGATGGGCACCCGGGCATGGGGCACTGGTGGAGGTGTGGAGCAGCTCCTCACCTTCATTTGGTACCACGGGTGCAGGAACTGGGTCCTTTCTGTTGCCCTGCATTTGTCCCAGACTGTGCCCAAAGCCAGGGGCTGCAGGGAGGGGCAAAACACTCCTTGAAAGCCTTGTGTTTATATCCATAGGGCAACAGCAATCCTGGAGGAGAGGGAATGTGTCACCACTGGCACAAAGGCAAAGCAAATACAGGAACGTGCTAAAGCTCTCAATAAATGGCTAAACACAGGAAACTAAGAGAGCATTTTCCTTTGTTCTCCACTTCTGATGTTCTGTGTAAATCAAGCATGAGCTTGATGTCTACTTGGTTTTACCTTTATAACTGTAATGAAGGGAGACTGGAGATCTCTGGAGTGGTGTTGTCTGCTTATTTTTTGTACGCTGGCTTCTGTTAAAATCTGTCATGCACTCCCCAGGGAGGGCAGGAGATGCGGCGCCAGGCTTCCACAGCCCTTAGTGAAACCACAAGCACTTCCAGGCAGCTTTTCAAGCTGCTCTCGCTTCTGGATGGCTGCAAGAGTTGGCCTGTGGCTGGGGCTGCTTCAGCCAGCAACAGGGGCTGTGTCTGCTCCCCAAGACCCAGGCTGCTCACTATTGCTGGACCCTGTGCTGGGAGAGCTGCTGCCCAAAGGATGCTCCACTGCCCGGCATCGGGTAGTTGCTGTTAAAAGAGGATGTGGATGGTGCTTCTCCTTGAGAGGGAAGAGATGTGCTTTCTGCCTACCCTGGTGCTGGGCTGCCTTGAAGGGTGCAGAAGGTTTGGGGAGCCCCTAGTTTTGCTGCAGCTCTTGCCAGGGCATGTGAGGGGATGGAGGTGTGATCAGTGGGCACCAGCTCTGAGGGATGGGGTGAGGGAGCAACTGCTCACCCTGGTTTGGTACCGTGAGAGCAGGAGCAGGGTGGTAGGGGCTGGATCCTTTCTGTCCCCCTAGAATTGTCCCAAAGGGGCCAGCAAGTCATGAGAGGTGCTGGCAGGAATTCAGTCTGCAAATGCTGCGCCCTGATGCTCTGCTGATGGGACCAGCCCCACCTGTGGGGTGCAAGAGGCAGAAACTGATGTAAGGCCTTTGCTGTGCAAGGTTTTGGGGCTGGGTTTTGGGATTGCCCTGTTTTGATGGAGCATTTTGATTTTCAGGTGATCTGAGGCCGTTGGGAGCCTGGAAGCGGCACAACAGGAGCTGAGGAAGTGGGGAGAGGAACTGCATCCACTCCCTTGAAATTGGGTTTGGCTGCTTTCGCTTAAAGACTCAGAGCTTGTGAACCTCTAACACAGAGCTGGGACAGACTGGGGTCCCGGTACGCCTAAGCTGGGTATCGTCAAGCTCTTTTTTCCTTGATCAGAAATACAAGAAGTTGGTGTGAGCCCAGCTTGAAAACAAACAGGATTTCACAAGGTGCTTCAGGAAACTCGTCACTGAGAGAGAAACCTCTGAGCTCCCTCAGTGGGGAGAGGAGCATGACTCTGGTCGGGCGTGCATGGAGGGTCCTCCAGGCTGCTTCTCTGCCAAACAAGACCCCAGTGTTGTTCCTTGTACTCTCACAGTAGTTTTATTTCTTCATCATTTGCGTGCTTTTGCTTTTAAAGAGAGCAGCTCCTTACATGTCCGAGGCCTAGAAGGCACTTCCCAGCACCTCCTGAGAATGTTATTTCACTGCTTCCAACACTGGGGTTATATCCGCCCCAGCTGACTGAAGCCACGCTGAGGAGCACCAGGGCTCTTCCAAAGGTGCTCACATATGGGAAAGTAGGGGGCAAGTAGAAATTCTGAGCCACTAGAATTAGTGTCTTGTGTATGTGCTGGTGGCATTCTTTCCCTCTACAGGCAGCAGTTGGATTTTAGGTTACCCTTTGTGTAAGAAAGCTGAGATTTATAACAGGGGAACCTCTTGACCTTTTCTCATAGGGGTGGAGAGGGAGAGAGAGACCCTCCCTTGGTCACTTGCAGGTGAAGAACAAGTGTTTCGTGTCGAAACTTAAGGGGGAAAAATGCATTGGAAGGCATCCATGAATGGCTCTGGAGCTACAGGTGACATTTCTCTTGCCAAGGCTGACCAGAAACACAATCACCAAAGTCAGTGCAATCAGGAGAGGTCCTAGAGCTGCACCTCTCCAAGCAGCCGTTTGATGTTCCCCCACCTGAGGGGAAGGTGTTGTCCGTAGGGATGCTCGCAGGACGAGGACAGTAAGGGCCGCTCACACAACACGCTGCGCTAACAGGACTTGTGCCTTCTCGCTGCAGGTGACACCAGATCTTACATCTGCTTGCAACAGCGACAGTGCCAACCTCCTCCAGGCAAGACAAGTGTCTGACTGCACCAGCAGCTCCCCATGGGACACGCATGATCTCAGGCGTCCAAAGGCTCCCGTCAGCTGCCTGGCCTGGGGGTACGAGCCTGTACTTGTCTTGTGGAATGAGCTGTGTTGGAGAAAGCCGTAGGAGTGAGCAGTACCTGCCGTGCTCAGCACTGTGCTGGAGATACCTGTCACGGCTGGGGTGGGGAATGACAGTTTAGGAGCCCATCCTCACTGCTGGGGAAGGTTATTCTGTGCACAGAGTCCCAGCTGACGGAGGGGGAGGGTGGGAGAGCACAGGCAAAGCTGAGAGGTAGGAAGGAGATGGAAAACTCGGTGCCATTCAACTAAAAACTATTGGCAGCAAGCAGAACCTCTGCTGCAGGTGTAGGCAGCTTTGTACCCGCAACCTCCTGGCAGGAGCTTGGTCTTCAGAGATCAGCCACGTGTCCTGATGGGTGGATGTACCCAGAGCCTGGTGTTTGGATGTGCTGTGAGCCACCAGGACCTCCTCTGTGAACCCTGAGTCCCACAGATGGGCACCACAGGTGAGCACAGATCAACCCTCCTGAAAGCACCATCTCCTGATGGAAGCATCACCCCAAGGGACCACGCTTGAGTCTCCCTCCTTCCCAAGGCAGGATGGGGACAGCTTTGCTGGACCACTGGGGGATTCTGTCCCTTACCTATAGAGGCTGCAGTGCTCCAAAATACTGCATAAATGCAAAAGGAGATGAAAAATGAGGCTTCACACTCTTTGTACCCCCGGCCTTGTCCTCCCCCTTGGCTAGGATGTGCGCGCAGTGCATCCCCCGTGCCGGGTTGGGAACACGGAGCAGCTAATGCGGGAGATGGGCTCTTTTCAGATCCACTTGCTATTTTTTTCCTGAAGAAAATAAATTTTTAAGTTCAGCTTTTCGCTGTGTCTGTCCTAGAGCATGGACAAGAAAGGTTAGTTATGAATAATGTAGAGCTGCCTCCCCTTTGAGGGGAAGCAAAGCACCAGGAGCCTCATAAAGAGAAACAGCAGCAGCACCCTTGATGGATGGGGATGAGCCGAGGGAGGTGGGGATCCCACCAGGCCACCAAAGCGCTCCTCCTGCCCATGGGGAGAGCTGCCCGTGGGCCTTCATCCAGGCAGGGAGCAGGCAGGTCTGCACAAGCCAGCCCTGAGAGCAGCTCCGGAGGCTTGTCAGGGCAATGAAAAATGCAGCAAAGGCACTTGGATCAAAGCAGCATCTGAGCACAGGAGCACTTAATTGGGCTGCGCTCTGGAAACTGCTGGAAGAGGAGGCCAGAGAGGAAGGAGTCAGCGTCCACCCAGCTTTTAATCAATTCAGCCAAGCTTCCGTGTGTGGCAGAGAGCTGGTGATGCGTCAGCCCCTGGTCCCCACTGCATCCATGTGCTGCCTGTGTGCTCAGCCTGCGCTAACACAGCGGGAGAAGCTCTGCCCAGGGATAAGCCATAACCCACCTCAGGACAGCCCGCACATACAATGCCCTCACTCTGGGGAGGGGGACAACTGAGCACTTGGTGGAGGTGAACAACTGTTAAGACTGACCACTTTATTTTGCAACATTAAGGGAGTAATGACCTCCCATGAAAAGCCAGTTTATTTTGTACATAAAGGAGTTGTGAGCATTCAGAGAGAAAGACCTATTTTAGTCATTTGTGTGGGAAATTAGGAAGCTTTTGCTTTGGCCCAAAGGGAAACAATGGACCTGCACAGAAAAATAAGGGGAATTCTTCCCTGTGAGGGTGCTGAGGCACTGGCACAGGGTGCCCAGAGAAGCTGTGGCTGCCCCATCCCTGGCAGTGTTCAAGGCCAGGTTGGACACAGGGGCTTGGAGCAAGCTGCTCTGGTGGAAGGGGTCCCTGCCTGTGGCAGGGGTTGGAGCTGGATGAGCCTTAGAGTCCCTTCCAGCACAAACCAGGTTGGGGTTCTATCATACAGATAAACACAGTCACAACATGCTGCTGGTGGTTTGGTTCTTGTGACGATGCACGATGCTCTTCAACAGAAGAAGTGCATTGCACTCTGCTTACTTTTAAGTTAAATGTCTGATATCTTTGCCTGATGCACCTCCTAGCACCAGGGCATTGAACTTCCCTGGCTTGTCCTTCATGGCAACATCCCAACATTACTATTCCCTTTAGAGAGACTAAACTGTGTTTGTCTCCTAACAACTAATGATTTCTTCAGCATGTGGTTTCTTGTATACAGCTGACTTTTTAGCCTCGTATCAGACAACATTGGGAAAAATCCAACTGGTTTTGAAGATTTATTTGATATTTCTATTGAAGCAGCAAGGTTTCCTCTTCCCTATCCCAGGCAGTGTAGAGGCTGTCTGCTGTTAAACTGCCTTCAGAAAGCAGTGGTAGGTTTGCTGCCTTTCAGCTGTTTCACATCAAATCCATAAGCCTGAACAAGCGTGAACTCCTCATGGGGCTGGGATGAAAGGAGGACGCGTGGTCGCCAGCGGACATCAGTGGTCCCTGGGACCGATGGACACTCCGTGGTCTCCCAGCACTTTGGGGCCAGCTTTATGCTGAATTTAACCTGCTTTGAGGAAGAAGCTCTGCTTTGCAGGGGCACCTTAAATCCTCCCTGGGCACGTGTGCGCCCTGCGAGCCCCTGTGCTAAATTATGTATCCGGCAGCAAACTTTAATGGAAGTTCTGAATTCTCTTATTGCTCCGTTTTCTACTTGAAGAGCAATTCATCAAACAGGGGCTGCTCGGGGAGCAGATCACAGCGCAGCTATTCCAGAAAATAGGTCTGCTTTAAAGGCACCCCTCCTTTCAACCCTGCTCTTTACACAGGCCGTGGCAGGCAGGCTCCAGCCGGGAATGCTGCTTCTGATGGTGGCCCATGGGGCTCCCTGTGAGGCAGCGGACCCTTCCCGTGCCTGGTCAGCTACTCCTGTGCTGCCCTCGGGCTGGAGATGGCAAAGGCTTCGCATCCATCCCTCAACCACATCTCAAGCGTCAATGTGGTTTTCACAGAGGTCACCCCCATGCCCCCTGCCATGTCTGCAGCCCCTTTCCTTTTCTCAAATGATGAACTTCATAATGAGGCAGAAAAGTGTTAATTCATCCTGTCCAACTTTTGGAGCCCGTAAGTTGAATTCAGGGGTTTCTTATATGTCCCAAAATCCCCTGATTTGCAAAAAAAAAGGAGATGGAAGAATCTGATTGGTGAATGATTTGCTCATCCCTCCATGTTTCTTTACCCCTTTACCTCCACTCCCTGGCTCCCTATACTGTATTTAATAGTCCAGTAACCTAATGCAAGCCACAGGCTGCTCTTCCAGAGCAGTAAAGCCATTCCAATTGGCTGCCACACGGCCTCACCCAATGTGTGCCTGAAGTCACCTCATTACAGTCGCAAATCCAAATACCTCAGTTGAACTGAGGCCTGCTGCAAATGAGAGCAGATCGAGGTGTTCTTCGCTTCCAAAGACCTATGAAGGTCAGCTGAGCTGCACCATTTCCTACCACGAGCTGTATGTGGTGGGGAAACTGCTGTTCCACTTCTGTGCGTGATTATTTTGACACAATAGAGCACAGAGTTTGGAGAAGTCTATCATTCCTGTGGACAATTTTAATGTATGACTTGTCCTTTGAATATCTGGGCTTCGGCAGCTGCATTTCAGTTTTTCACTAGCATAAGCTGTGTGGTTTTCCCATTTTCTCTAGCAGACCTATCAATTCTAAGCTGCTTTCTTCCTCTGCAAAGTCTTAGTTAATTGAAAATGTCAGTTATTGTATTGGATGATATTTTCTCCCCTATTCTAACTCTGGCTGTGATAGTGATTGTTGTGAGAAGAGACTTTATCCTAAAACTAGTCATAAAGAACCAGCGCAAAAGCCTCAGCTGCCATAAATCAATGAGGGATTCAGGAGAGCTACCTCAGCTAACAAGGATTTAAACCCCGCTTCTCCTGTATCGAATACAGGTAGGAAAAGTACAGATATATTTCCAATTTCTCTTATTCTTGTTTTTAGTTTCATTTATTCTACATCTCTACCAGTCCTGCTCTTGGCTCTTGGCTTCTTACAGACATATTGAGAACCATGAAATTAAAGAAGTCTGATGAAAGCTTGCAGCAGCTGCATTAGAGCATCAGGTGCTGTGGATCACAGAAGCATAGAATCACAGATTGCTTTGGGTTGAAGGGACCTCAAAGCTCCTCCAGCTCCAACCCCTGCCACGGGCAGGGACCCCTTCCACTAGAGCAGCTTGCTCCAAGCCCCTGTGTCCAACCTGGCCTTGAACACTGCCAGGGATGGGGCAGCCACAGCTTCTCTGGGCACCCTGTGCCAGCGCCTCAGCACTCTCACAGGGAAGAATATCATAGGGAAGATGAGGGAGTTACCTGGAAGTGCGGGACTCTGCTATTCCAGACTTTTATCTGGAATAAAAGCTTTATCAGTAGCAGAAAATAAAGCAGAGGAAACTGTGTGATTGAATTTGAGCAGGGACCTGTGAGTACCTTGTTCCCGGAGGACCAACGACCCTCTCCTCAGCATCGAAAGGGAAGTCTACCCACAATATCATTTTCATTCTCCTGCTGCAGACACAGCTCACTCTGCGTCTCGTCCAAACCTCCTTCCTAATCATCATGAAAGAGGTTGACAAGGCACAAGATTAACTTCAAATACGCTCTTTTTCTCACATTTATCTGACTGCCCTTCACCATCTGACTAGCAAAGAGTGGGTCTAGAAAAGAAAAATGAATAAGGAGGGGAAATGAGCATGGGGAGAGCAACTCTGCCCTCAGACAGAAATTGTTATTCCTCTTTGGTTGTGCAATGAGAATCCTTCAAGCCTGAGCATCTTTTGGTGCTGATCTGTGTGTGATATTTAATAGACATTCTCAGCTGACATCCCTTTGTTAGCTGATGCTCCTCTTTACCATCTACAGCCCTGAGTTTCCAACAGTGCTTCAGTGACTTCAACCCAGTCACTTCCCAGGAAATGTATGTGTTTGTAGTGCCCTAAAATGCCACCCGTTGTAGAACTGGGGTTCTCCCATTCAGAGCAGGAGGTGGCAGGGCTGGCCGAGGATGGGCTGTATGGCTGCAGCGAGGCAGGAGGCTGCAGCAAGTGCAGGGCTTTATGGCTTATAAGAAATGATACAATCAAATGAATGGAGACTTTGATTTTATGGGGTATGAAACGCTGCTTACATCCTGCAGCCTTCAGTGGAGGTGATCATTAAGCATCTATTTGCACAAGAAGGTTGGGTCATAACTGAGCATGTCCCCTAGGCCGGGAGCTTGATGCTGCAGACTGCTTCATTGGGATACCCAGCTGGCTCTGGACCCATGGAGAGGGAATGCTGGAAAAGCAGTCAGAAGCAAAGAGCTCCCACTCCTCTGTGTTGCTGGAGAGGAAAAGCATCCTCATGTGTGCCCACTCTTACTTGAGCCATTAGAAATCCACAGTGATGCTTGAAATAGGTGATTAGATTCCAAAGCGGACAGGTCACCATACGAGAACAAAGCTATTTGAATGCATTGCTAAGAAAAGTATGAAGAGACAAGAGCTAGGGGAACCTGTAGGTTGTATGAAGGAGCAAAGTAAGTAACCTGCCAGAGGGGAGACTGAGCTGAGCTCTTAGGCAGAAGCTCTTCCCTGTGAGGGTGCTGAGGCACTGGCACAGGGTGCCCAGAGAAGCTGTGGCTGCCCCATCCCTGGCAGTGTTCAAGGCCAGGTTGGACACAGGGGCTTGGAACAAGCTGCTCTAGTGGAAGGTGTCCCTGCCCGTGGCAGGGGATGGAACAGGAGGAGCTTTAAGGTCCCTTCCAACCCAAACCAGGCTGGGATTCTGTGATTCTATGAAGTAACTGCTTTTGCCTTTTCCCTCACTCTCTGTCACTGCAATCACACTTGCCTCTTGCTTTGTGTTTAACAGTCATTGATTTAAATTGTTTTACGTGCTGAAAGGCAAAGAGAAGCAAAGGGGAAGTAAAGAGGAGCCAAAGGCATCGCTCCAGCTCACTGCTCTGTGCCTGCCTCTGTCCCTGTCTCCCTGCGCTGCAGCACCGGAGCCTGGGCAGGGGTTCAGGTCTCAGCCCCTCCCACATCCCACATCCATCCCGCATCCTGCATCCCACGTTCCGCATCCATCCCACTGCAGCTCCAGCTCCGTGTTCCTGGGCACTGGGCATTACGATGGTATTCATTTGGATGTGGCAACCAGACAGTAACACGATTGCAGGACCAGTAACAGCTTTTGATAACCATAATGCAATTGCTAAGCCTTGGTCTTTAACCAGTACAGCTCAGTGTGGAAACATTGACTTCAGATATTTTGTGCTGCTTCAGCTCCTAAGCCTCCCTCAAAATACTCAATATTGATTTCTTCTTTTTGTAAAAAACAAATTTATTAGTCATGGCAAACTGCTTCCTGGCAATTAATGTCTTTAATATGTGAAAACACAGCGTTACATGGTGCAGGTTTGACACTTAACCACAGCAATTAGTGTGTGCAATAATGAATCTTACAGTTTCCCCCACTGTAAGAAATCAAATAACTGTAAATAAATTGTTAACACTTGTCCATTTCAACACGCTTTTAATGGCGCTGGCGCTGCTCCTCTGCAGTGGGAACAGGGACACACCAGGCACCCAGCAGCAGGGGCTGGAGGAGCCTGTCCCAGCCCATGGCACAGCCACTTTGCTCATAATCCCTCTCCAGAGCAGGTACCCGCTGTGGTTGGAAGGGACCTCAAAGCTCCTCCAGCTCCAACCCCTGCCACGGGCAGGGACCCCTTCCACTAGAGCAGCTTGCTCCAAGCCCCTGTGTCCAACCTGGCCTTGAGCACTGCCAGGGATGGGGCAGAGTTCCCAAAGCTCCCTCCATCACAAGCACCTGTGGCCTTTCCCCCAGCTCTTGTCTTATGGAGATCTTTCCCTTTCATCCTTATTTTTCTTATTCAATGGCACCATTTGAGTGATGGAAATCTAGGCTGATTTCATACGTGGTTTTCATACACCTCAGGCAGAGGTGGGTGGGTGCAATGGTGACTGGGACCACGGGCATCTCGAGCTTCCCTCCACCCGAGCCCAACACAAATGCCTGCCAGCAGTGAGTAATCTCCACCACATTGGGAAGATAAGCCCATAAGTAGTGTCCTGAATTAGAGCTTTCAGCTGCAGGAGCCCTGCTGAGATCAGTAAAGATAATATTGGTGTCCATGATTTAAGCTGAGAGCAGAATCTATCCTCAGGAAGCACATCTCCGACCATGTCCAGTCAAAGTGAAGCATCACAGCGACTGCTTTTGGATGCAGCACAGTTCTTACTAGGGCTGGAGCTGCCATGGTAGAAGGTGGACCCAGGCCTGCTGAGCTTCTCAGAGAGATGGTTCTGAAACAAATATGATCCCTTGAGCAAGTGACCCCAAGGTGATGAGCATTCTTAAGGACACAATAGTGCCATTTTCATTCTGAAGTTAGCTTGGGGCCTGTGTGGGACAGTAAATGCTGCAAGGGTGCTTGGATCACCTCTTGTCATGTCCTGTTCTGGGTGGAAGTTCCCACTCTTCTCATCTCCTTAAAGCAGGAACAAAAAGGGCAGCGAGTGAGAAGCACCTCATGACATGATTTCTCTCCCTTCCCTGCTACTGGTCACTGGCCTTGACACCAATCCATGTCCTCCTGCCCATGCACACTCAGCCTGCATCCCAATGAGCTCATCCTGCATCCCAGTGAGCTCATCCTGGGCAACTGGGATTCTCTTCTGCTCCACCCATAGCTTCTGTGCAGACTGTAAAATTCCTGCAGCACTGCCAACACCAAGCTGGCATCATGTCCCTGCTCCGAACTGCCACCATCCCGTCCCAGGTGATGTGGTGGGGCTGCCAGGACATGCTTGGGGCAGCAGCCGGTAGCTGCACTGAGGTGGCTGCTCAGGCTTGCACCTCACTTTCAAACCTGAGGACCATGGGTGTCTCTCCAGCTCCTGTCCCACCACGGTTACATCACTACATGGTGATATCATCCTGCTTCTTTTTCCCCTTTTTGTTTCAAGAGGTTAAGGCGTGTGGAAAGGCTGCAAACCTGACCTGCAAATCAAGATGCTCAAAGCCAGAGTGGAACCAAACAGCTCCTGATGGCTGCTGCTATTGTTCTGGGGATACAGGAGGGAAGCAGGCTGGGGAGGGAGGCTCTGATTCATAGTTTGGCAACCCACAACGTTTCCAGTACTTAGGCTGGGAAAAATACCTGTTCACAGAAGCGATCCTCAATAGCTTTGCTTTCTACTTACTGCCATCGCTTAGTAACAGCTCTATTTTTAAATGCTAAGAGGGTATTAGACCAAAAAAAAAAAATGAAAGTTTACTCAATCTCCCATCTATCGGGTGTTAAACTCAGCGGGGACGTGGCTGTTGGCCTCAGGAGCTGGATGGAGCATGGGCTGGGACACAGGGAGTCCTGTGCTAGGGGCTGCTGGTGACAAGAGCCACCACCACCAACCTCCTGATGTCCAATAGGAATCTCCCCTCGGGCAGGTTAAAGCCATTCCCCTTGGCCTGTCCCTACATCCCTTGTCCCAAGCCCCTCTCCAGCTTTCCTGCAGCCCCTTCAGGCACTGGAGCTGCTCTCAGGTCTCCCCTTCAGGAGCCTTCTCTTCTCCAGGCTGCCCCAGCCCAGCTCTCTCAGCCTGGCTCCAGAGCAGAGCTGCCCCAGCCCTCTGATCACGAGTTATGAACAGAGGGCTGAGTGTAAAGACTGTGGTTCCCCAGGACATTCAAAGCCAGATCATGGCAGTGAACCTGTATGGAGGGATCACCTGCAGACGGTTTACACTGCTCATGACTATGAAGTAATACTTGCTCTCGGACGTATTCCGCGCCTCATGGTGTTCCCATTGAGCCCTCCCTTGCAGTGTTTCTTTCAGCGCAGCTTTTATGAGTCCTCCTTCCGCTCTAGAGGGTGCTGAGGCTGTTTCGTTTACCAGGACATGGTGTGCTCACGTCTAAGGAGCATCCCGTAGCAGAGCACAGCACTGGCTCCACAAGCGAGCTGCGCTCCACGCCGCATCCTCCAGACGGCTGCCACCATCTCCCCTCCTAGTGCCACGTCGTCCATATCCAGGCACAGGATTATTGTTTACCCCGAGATTTCTCTCTCCCGTTGGGATCAGCAGCATCCCGGGGCTGGAAGCCCATCCTTGGCGGGGGCAGCTGCTGCCAGGGGTCTCTCCTGTGCACCTCACCCACACCGTGCACACGTTAATTTTAGAGGTAGAAAGAATTCAAGTACCTTAAAGGTCAGTAGGATGTGAAAGAGGGAATAAACACAGACTGTTTCTGTGGAATAGAATGGAGCACATGGTGAGTATTTGTTCCTGCTGCAGTATCTGCAATGTATTTTTGACACACGCCTGCTGCAGAGTGCAGCCCACTGCAGCAAAGGAGGGAACCGAATCTCCTTCCCCCTGCGCGCGGCAGCAAGCGCCGTGTGGGAGCTTTGATGAGGGGTACAGCAGAATGTAATAGCCAACAACTTCCCAGCGCTGACAGAAAACACCAGTGGGAAGCCTCTGCATCAAAGCAACCCCAATTTCCCCACATTAGCACCGGAGTGAGGAATGACCTTCATCTGCTCTTCACACAGGCGGCTCTGGCAGGGAAAGTCATGCATGAATTGTGGCAAATTTAGATGAAATTATGGATTTGAGAGACAGCTGTAATTAGGTTTGAAACAGACATTTTGCTGGAGCAACCTTGAGGCTCAGCCTTCTCCAGGGTGGAATTTAAAGAGTAGGGAAGGCTTTTGTGCATCACCCGAACATCGGAGCTTGGGAGGCAGGTACATGGTTTGGGGGAAACGAAATGGCAGTGAGGGGGTGAGAGGTGCTTCTGACAACAGTCCTGACCCCTGCGGCCAGCACGGAGCATCCCAGCACCCCCCACGTGTTGCTTTTAATATTAACATTTAAAATACATATAATCTGAGAGCAATCGCAGCATCAGGACACCAGGTCACAGGTCTGCTCCTGTGACCTGCTCCTCCCTCTCACTGTCCCCGTATCACAGCTCCATCACTCTGCCCAACAGCTTCTTCCATGCACAGAGACTTCTCAAAGCCTCGTTCAAGACACCAGGAAGTGGGCAAGTGCCTGCAGCCCCCCAGCCATGCGTCTGCCTTCCCTCTCATGGGATGGCCAGGACTGGGGGGACACTGGTAGTGGCAGTGGCAGCAGCAGCTGCAGTGGCAGTGGTGGTGACAGTGGCAGTGCAGTGATGCACTGACACTTGATGCAGGCAGGGATGCTCCCACCTATCCCATCCCATCCCATCCCATCCATCCCTCTCACTTTTGCTTCCCCCCCTCCAAGACTCCCAAGAAGAAGGTTCATTATTGACAGCTCATGTTGTTTCCAAAGTTATTGACCTTTTAAACCAGACACTGCCCTGGTAGGTCCCCTACACACCCAACCTGGGACCCCCATTACCATCTCACGGCACCCAAGTGGACTTTAAGCTACCATCTGCTGTGGCATACTTAGAAGATGACCTGAAACTCAGCATCCGTCTCTACCACCACAGCCCATGACTCATCTGCTCTTCTCAATCTTAGAATTAAAGACTCCAGAAATGGAGATTGTCATTGTCTGGGAGTATATAAAGTAGCACTTGAGAGACTTAGCAAAACCAGCAGGGAAAATAAGATGCTGGGACTTCTGCAGGGGAAATTTTCAGAGCTGTGTGGCACCACCATGTATTAAATATAAGGAGCTGTGTCCTCAAGAACCGTTCCTTCTCTGTATATTACAAAAGCCCTAAAAATAAGAAGAACAAATAACTTTATTTCAGGGTGATCAGTCTTAAGGCAGCGCTCTGGTTTACCACACTGTCCTCCAGCCAGTGACTCCAACAACCACTGCTGAGCCCAGACCTGCAGGGCCCCCTCGAGGACCACATCCAGCTTTCCTATTAAACTGTCTGGAGGAATTCCATGAGTTGTGAGTCAGTGGAAGTCAAACCACTGTGAAATTCATGTAAGACTAAGGGAATTGGTGGTTCAAGATCAGCAATGATTCAGGATCCCTGAATGGTCTTTGGCAATACCTTTGTATGATGCTGTATGATGTTGGCCAGCTTGGACACAGGGGCTTGGAGCAATGTGCTCTAGTGGAAGGTGTCCCTGCCTGTGGCAGGGGTTGGAGCTGGACGATCTTAAGGTCCTGTCCAACCCAAACCATTCCATGATTCTATGATTCTATGTTCAACCACCTCGATGTTACCCACAGAGAGAAGCAGTAACACATTATAATGTTATAATGAAAACCCACATCTCGTGCTAGAGTGGATGTCCTGGGAGACAGATCCCCATCAACTGCCCACCAGAAGCTGCCCCTGCTGTACCCAGTGCGCCTTGGCAGATGGCAGTTTGCTTTTCCAGTGTGTTCAGCACCGATGCGTACCTGGCACTGGTTTTATGTGGAACTGGTTGGAACAGCAAAGGCTTCTTCTCTTTGGTGCATTTTTGCAGAAAGAATATTTTATTCTATGGTCATTCATGGGCATGGACAGTGAGATCGAGCGCACCCTTAGCAAGTCTGCCAACACCACCAAACTGAGTGGTGCAGCTGATGCACTGGAAGGAAGGGATAGGATCCAGAGCGACCTGGACAGGCTGGAGAGGTGGGACTGTTTGAACGTCATGGAATTCAATCCCCAGCACAAACAGGCTGGGGGAGACTGGATGGAGCAGCCTGAGAAGGACTTGGGGTGTTGGGTGAGGAGAAGCTCCCCATGACCCGGCTTCAGTGGGCGCTTGAGCCCAGACCCCCCCCTCCCCCCCCCCCCGTGTGCGGGGCTGCACCCCCAGAGCGTGAGCAGCAGCTCAGGGAGGGGATCCTGCCCCTCTGCTGCGCTATGGGGAGACCCCAGAAACACAGAATCCCAGTTTTGGCTGGGCGGGACCTCATAGCACATCCAGCTCCAACCCCTGCCCCGGGCAGGGACCCCTTCCACTAGAGCAGCTTGCTCCAAGCCCCGGTGTCCAACCCGACCTTGAACGCCGCCAGGGATGGCGCTGTTCTCAGGCTGCTGACCAGGTCCCGTTGGGGATGGTGGGTGCGCAGCCACCTCCCGCCGCCTCCCCGCGGGAAGCCCCCGAGCCCCATCCGCAGCGGAGAGGCTGGATCCCGCCTCGCGGAGGGTTTTGGCGTCTCCCCCGAGGCGCGGGGATGCCTCGGCCGCGGCGAGGATGCTCCAACCACGGGGCGCGCCGGCGGGGCGGGACGGGACGGGGCCGGAGGGCTCCGCTCCGCCCCACATCGCACCGCGGGGAGGGCGCGGCCGCGACACGCCCCCTCCGCCCCTGCGCCGCCGCCGCCGCCGAGCGCAGCGCGGGCGCGGAGCGCAGCGCAACGGAGCAGAACGGAGCGGAGCGGGACCCGCCCCGCCGCCGCCTTTGTGTCCGGGCGCCGCCCTGTGCTCGAGGGCGGGCTCAGCGCGGCGGGGCCGGCGGGAGCCGCGGGCAGCCCTCGGCGGCGGCCCCGGACCGCGGCTTGGCCGCGCATGGACGCGCGCTCCCGCCTGCACCGTGAGTACCGCCGGGCCGCGCCGGGAAGGGAAGGGCGGAGGAGGGATGCTGGGGATGCTCCGCCGCCGCCCCCGGTGCGGGATGCCGTCGGGCTGCGGGTCCGCGGGGAGGGAGCGCCCGGGCTCCGCGGAGCCTCCGCCGAGGACAAAGGAGCGGCCGGAGCCGGGGCTCCCCGCGGGGGGCTCCCCCGCGCTCGGTGCCGCCGCCTCCTCCGCTGTATTGCGCGATCGTTGCCTTCAACCTGCCCGGAGCGAGGCACCGCGCTCAGCGCCGCTCCTGAGGATTCTGCGCCCTTCCCAGTGCCTGCAGCTCCCTCCCGGAGCACCGCGGCTCGGGGCGGGGGGGGCGGTGAGGGACGGGGGGCAGCAGAGCCGTTGCCGCCCCCTGCCAGCCCCGGGCACCAGCTCGGACCGCTCCCGGGGACTCGGAGCGACCGCCCTGAGCCCGGGCAGCGGCTGCGCTGCGGGAGACGGGTCCCGGGGCATGGGTTCCCACGCTGGGATCTCCCGGGCCGGTCTCCAGGCACCGAGGGCAGAGGGGACAGCGGGTCCCAGGGGAGCCGAGGCACGGCTGGGTTTGAGCTTTATTTCTGTGAGGCTGTGCCGGGGAAGGGTCGTGTCCATGAAAGCACTGCTGGAAGTTCCTTGGTTTTTGGTGAGATTAAACCCATCCACATGCCGGATGCTTCTGCCCATCGCTTCTCTTAAAGCCCTTCATTTTGGCTTTGCGCACCTGTGGTTTCCAGCTAAACACGTGTGGTCCCCGGTATTGACCTCAGGTGTTGTGGGTAGTGATAACCCTCAGGAGTGGATGAGAGGCAGCTGAGGCATCTTCCTCATGGCTCCGTGACGAGAGAAGTGACTTCATCTGGTGGGTTCTGCCGTTAGAGGCCGTCCGCTTGCCATGGCAACCTCCGCCCGGGTGCTGCAGCCGCCGCTGGGAAGTAGCAAACGAGTTGTCAGATAGGAGCAGCTGATTCCAGAGCCTGCATCCTTAGAGATAAATTGTGCATCCTGGAAAACGTGACCTCCTTTTCCAGATTATTGCTGTTGCCTCAGGTTGTAGGTGTAGGGAGGGGAATTTTCCTCCTGGGGAGGTCGTGGGGTTTTCTGTTCATGAAAGGTTTCTTCATTTCTCAAGCAGTGGTAATACTGTAATTCATTTGAAAACCATGTTAATGGTTGCAGTCAGATGCCTTGGTGTGAGCTTGATGTCGGTGTGAGCCTCAACGTTTGCTGCTGTTTGATGCGTAAAACTTTGATAAAAGAGTATTTTTAATTTATTTTTTTTCTGTGATACAAATAATAGGGAATACTTAAAACCCTGGGCTTACATCAGAGTGGTTTTGCAGTGGCTGGAGTGGCAGCAGCCACAGCCAGCTGCCCGCTGCTCCCGGTGGGAGCACACAGGGAGCCACAGTTTGGAAGCAGGGGATGTATAAAGGCTTCTTAATAATGCCTCTAAAAATGAGTGGAAGTCGCAGCCGCTTACAAAATGGGATCTGCAAAGGGAGGTTTTCTGTTAGCTCTGGAATATCCCAAGGCAGCAGATGTGCATGCTGCTAAAGCCACAAAACTTCAGAATCCATGAGGAATTAACAGCCCCCTGGGGTATCTCCATCTGTACCAAGCTTTGGTTGTGTGCGGTTGAAGCAGAGATGGTGGTGATGTGAGCAGAGTATTGAACTTCACCACAGACCACGAAAACTGGGATTAACCCCCACTGGAGTGGGGCCAGCGGATGCTCCTGATGGAGCAGCCCCAGAGCCCCATGCCCATGGAGCTATCCCAAGCTCTGTTACATCCTCTGCCTGATGCCCAGTTCCACTGTGCCAGAGCTGCTGCCTGCGGGGCCATTCAGAGCTTGGGATGGGAGCAGGGAGCGATGTGAGCAGGGGTTCTTCAGTGCTCAGGAATGGTGAATTTAGGCTTTAGGTGTACAGTAATGACAGCCCCATCTCTGCTCTGCCAGTGGGTGAGGTGGGAGCAGCAGCTCCATCCCTGGGAGCCCTGCCCCGGGTCCTAGGTGGCCCTGCTGGGGCTGGGCTTGCTGTGGAGAGCTGGGAGTCAGACTTGTGTGAATGGGAGCAGGAGGAAATGCTTCTCTTTGGGCAGGGCCCCGCTCACAGGCACTCATCTGCAGGCCCACAGATCACTGTCTGGGAGCCCGCAACAACGACCCTGTGATGTGCCGGGTAGGAACTGTCCCAGAAAGGGTCAGTGCTGCTTCATCCTATAAGTGAATGCTCCCGGTAGCTCTGAGCTGAGCGCAGACCAAGCACCTCCATGTTGTAGGAAACCCTATTTAAAGCTTTGCAAGAGCCACCACCATGTGTCCTTGGTTTTCAGCTCAGCTCTCTCTAATTTTAGCGTGGTTTCTGCAGGCTTTAATTTGCCGGCACGGCAGATTGCATCAAACCCTGGGACAAGTCCTTCAGAACCGTAGCTGTTGGCCAGGTCGGTTTCTTTCCCTGGGAATGCAGAGACATCCTTTGTGTTTTACTGTGTGTCCTCACTGGGCAGGTGTAGTGTGACCTGCCCAGAAGTTATGGAGGAGCCAAAGGATGGGAGATGCGATGGCTGGGAGGGGAGAACACACTGGAAGGCTGTGGGTTAGGCTGGGCAGAGCCTTGTGGGAGAGGTCTGGGAGCTGGGAGGAGAAGCTGCTGTGGGTGGTTGGTAGCAAAGTGCAAAATCAGGGAAGTAAAGGAGCATAGAATCCAGACAGCTCGAGAGGTGCTTTGCTGAAGTGCAATGTTAATGGATCAAGCTAGGGTGAATAAAGGAGGAGAGAAAGCCGTGAGCTCAGGAGGAGAACATTCTTCATCCCTTGGTTCACTTGTACCCAAAGAGAATGAATACATGGCTGCAGGAGGAGCTTATGGGAGGAAAAGGCCTTATTTGATTGTTCTCCTTGAATATTTTGCTGGGGAAAAGAGATGTAAATGAAAGCAAAGAAAACCTGAGGAGAACAGGTTTAACCCTTTACAAGTGTAGGAGAGAGCGGGCAGGGAAGGTGGGAGTGTGTCTCGCTTGGGTGAAGGTCGGTGACACTGTTTATTGAAATCCAATAAAGGAGATGTGTGGAATGCCGGAGGGTCTGTGTGAGCTGTGTGAATTCCTGGGGATGGGAAGCAGACATGGCTTTATGTCACATAGCTTGTCAGTCGTTACTGGTATTCAGTGATGTGCTTAGGATGTAAAGGCATCCCTGTGGAATCTCTGATGCTGGGTTTATCACCGGAGTGTGATGCTTGGAAGATGTGACCCACACAGTAAATACAGCAATATTCCAGGTAGGAAACATGTATGGGAAGAACATTTGGGTACACAGGAATGTGAGGATCATGCTGTGTGGCATGGGGAGCAGCAGAGCAGAGTGTGCCCGTCTGCTTGCTGCCGGCAGGACTTGTGGGCTGTGGGCACTGACCTCAAGTCACGGAGCTGATGCTCCATACCCTGGGGAGCGCTGCTCCAGAGCAGGGAACTGAGTGGAATTTCAAGCTGTGGGGTTGTTTTTCAGTGGCTGATGTTAAAATACTGCTTGGTTGGTGGCTCTGTTTTGGTGCTAAATTTCCAGTTGACTTAGGGAAGATTATGGAAGAAAGATGATGGTGTGCCAGGAGGAAGGTGGCATTCCAGAAGCTGCTCGGAGAGGAGCCCGTGGTCCCAGTGGGTGTATTCCTCACTCGTGCTGTGTCTGGAGTTGCACAAGGGGCCATCATCAGAGCTGTCCTTCCGTTCTGCAGCGTGCATGGATTCACCTGTAACAGATGTTGGGTCTTGGTTGTGGTTGGAGGTGAACAGGCCCTGGTGGGACCTGAGCTGTGAGGCTCAGGATGTGCTGTGAAGAGGTGAGAGGAGCTGTTGTCAGGGGCCTGGCTGCCTTTGGTGGCCAAGGAGCGGAGCTGTGGCTGCAGGTCCCAGTGGCAGGACCTGGAGCTCAGGCTCCAGCTCTTCCCAGGTCAAACCCCACCAATCCCTCCCCTGCCTGCTTCTCCCGTGTCACCTTATTCCCCAATATACATAAACCCTCTCAATTCAAACACCGTATGTTCTGCTTCCAGCACTGTGTTCCCATCTTCTCTTCACTGTTGTTCTCAGACCGTGGAAAAGTCTTTCAGGCAGAGGCTCTTCACCCTGGTAGATGCTTTGTGAGATGTTTCTGCTCATTCTTACTCTTGACACAAGGGCTTGGACAAGCTGGAGCACCACTGACAGGAGGGAAATGTGGGGATGGTTCTGGAGCGATGCCTGGAGGCGGGGGGAGCTGGTGATGAAGGGGATGAGGCTGGGGAGTGGAACACGACACAGCATGAAGAGGCCTTTTGGTAGCTGGTGGGCAGCTGTGCTCCATGAGACTGAAACCTGCTAAAGGTGTTGTTTGATGTCAGAGTCTTGTTGTACCTCGTGTCTGGTTTTGCCTCGGGCGTTAGGTACGCTGAGCCAGCCCCATGGCGCGTGCGCTGGGTGTTTCCACCTCTGGGAATGCTGCAGCTTTGCTGTGGTTCCAGTAACAATCCCTGCATCTCAAAGCCTGAGCACTAAATTGGTGCCTTTCAGCAGTTCTCTCATTACGTGAGACATTTTCTGTACTTAACAAATGGTTCTTATTCCTGCCAGCGCCTCAGCCCGGTGTTTTAGGCCCGTGGGTGTCAGGGAACAGAACATATTTCTGTGTCTGTGACTGTGATCCCACACGTTGTCTTTAAGTGGGAAACTGTTCACAGCCCTTATATGGCGAGGGATCTTTTCCCATACCCATCAGGCTTTCTCCGGCAGCAGTAACGCCGCGCTGTCTCCTGGTGCTCTGCAGGCTGGATGCTGGTGATGAACCAGAAATAGGGAATGCTCCGTCTTCTTTTCCTGGCAAAAGTCACCTGCTCTGGCTTGCCATCCATTCAGGAATTGTTTCTAGAAATGCTTGATGGCTTCCAACAGCTAATCAGTGGGTAGGTTCCAAAATCGGAGATAAGGACCTGAGAGCAGCAAAGGTGCTGTTTCTGCTGAGTGCTGGGCATCTCTTCTTCATCTTCACTGAGTTTGCACACTCCTCCTCACATGCAGCCACTTGGACAGCAGGGTTGCAGCCTCCTGCCCATGCAGGCAGCCAAGCACTGCAGGAGAAGCGAAGGTGCCTGTATGTCACAGCACAGGGACAGTTGCAGAGGGACGTGCTGTGATTCCGGAAGGTGCCCTGCGTGTTGTGCAGTGAGCTTTGTGAGGTACATGGGTTACCCGAGCACCTCGTGATGTTCTGAATGGACGTCGGTGAGAGGCTGGTTACAGATTCATGAGCATGTGAAATGAAGGGTGAAGAGTCCTTCAGGGTGATGGAGGAGAGCCTCAGATGGATTACCCTCCAACAGATTTTGTTGAGGAATGCTCATTTTTGCATTAGGTATTCCTGTCCAGTGGCAGAACACCCCCAAATCCTCTTGGTTTATAACAGGAAGGCTTTGTGATGCTCATGGTCATGCAATGAGAAGGAGGAAGAGATGTGAGGCTTTGCTCATGCTGGTTGCTGAGAAAGCCAGAGGTTGGGGATGGATGGATGGACGGACGGATGGTGGGTGTGCAGCCGCTGGAGCTGGCAGGAGCTGTGCCACGGTCCCCCAGCGGTGTGGCACAGTGCCACCTGCCTTTGGGGGCTCCTTGCCATATGGATGTTTCAGTTCAAAGCCCGTGTGGTCGCCCAACCGGGGTGTAAAGGGCACTCAGGTAGTGTGGATGGGAGAGAGGGAGAGCCTCCATGGGCATGGATGGTGCTACCTGTGGGTGAGCAGTGTCATCTCGTGAGCTTTCATGACCCCTTGTTTTGAGTAGCATCTGCATTGGTCCCCTCCTGCATGGCAAGAAGGGAAGGAGGTGGCCTAGTGTGGAGGCACGGAGGAGTGAGGATCTGTGGGGAGAGGAGAGCATCAGGTGGGTGCTGGGAAGCAGCTGGAGGTGCAGCCTGAACAAGAGTCCAGGATCCTCTTGTACTTCCTGGGCTCATGGTCGCATCCTGCATTGCTTTGGTAACCTTTGCATACTTTCTTCCTTTGCTCATCTGGGCTTTGACAGATTAGGAAGTACTGCTCCAAAGGCTCATTGTGCAGAATGTCCTGCACCTCTGTGTCCTTGGGATCTGGTAGACCCCTGAGTCCTATGACACAAGTCCCTGCAGGCATCCGGTGCTACCCATCTCTTGCTCTGAGGGAAGGATGTGTCTGATGCCCAGCGCAGGGATGTACCTGCCTTAGGAGCCCTGTGGTGTCAGCTCTGTGGAAGCTGTCATCCCCCCCGGCTCTGAGCACAGCAGAGATGCTGCTGTTGATTCACAGACACACTCCCTGCCTCATGAATTCAGGAGGTGTTGTGGTGCTGTGTCTGGGCAGGGAGATGAATCATTACAGCGCAGGTATTTAGTTATGGTGGTAGCAGTAACATCCCAAGGCTTAATAATTCTCTTGGAAGCTCCACAACTGAGCAAAATTCATTTGTTCCCACAGGTGACAGGGTTGGTTTGTAAGGGGGGGTTCGAGTATCAAACCAAGCTGGATCAGAAATGCCATGGAAGTCTTTATGACTTTGAGTATCTTCTTGGAGTGGCAGTCAAGTAGAACCATCCCTTGCTTTCTGAAGGGAAGAAGCAATGGGAGCATTGAGCTGAACTTTAATGGTTTTTTGAGCAATGTTTTTTAGCAAATACTTAACAGAAGAACAGTTTACATGAGAGATGCTAGAACGTAGACATGTTCTATTTGTAGTCATGTATTAATATGGTCTGTATAACAATGTGGTTTGTGGTTTGTAAGTGTCACCTAGAACAGAGGGCTTGGCTCAGAACCATCTCCAGGACAAAGACAGTCTCCATGGGTTGTCCCAGATTTACACCCTGATGGGGAACAATGGGAAGAAACCTCAGTTACTATAGAACAATCACAGAATCCCAGACTGGTTTGTGTTGGAAGGGACCTGAGAGCTCATCCAGTTCCAACCCCTGCCACAGGCAGGAACACCTTCCACTAGAGCAGCTTGCTCCAAGCCCTGTCCAATCTGTTCACATGCACCTATTTGTAGGAGTTTACCCAGGGCCATAAAACAGGGTTTTCGTTCTTTGTTGTTCCATGGTTGCAGATGCTGCAGCAGTTTTCCAAGGGCTTTTCCCCCTGGTAAATCCATGTTTCAGGACTTCTGCAGAAGTATCTGTGAAAGAGGCCACACTAAAAATGACCAGTGCCACGCTGGCCTCTGGTAGCACATCACCCTTCGAATCTGTGCACAGAAACTCCTTTACCATAAGCATTCCGTGCGTTTCCCAGGGCTCCCCGTGTCCGTGCATCGCTCTGCCAGGGAAGGGCATTCCTTTTAATGGGATGTCATTAGCACTCCGCTGCTGAATGATTATTTCCATTTATAATGGCAACAATATGTTAGCTTCCACAAGTTAAGAGCTGAGATCCTGGAGCTGCCAGTCAGCGCGCGAGGGCTGCTGGCGCTCTCTAATCATCGCTGCTATTTCTGGGTGGCCAGATTTAGCATAAATAGGTGTGATGCAAAGTGTCATTCCATATTTAGCCCTTGTCCAAGACATCTTAGTTTAGGAATGGTGCTTTTTGCATAAAATGAAGGAAGAAGCTCAACCTGTATCCATGGGGAGGGTGGGGAAAACGAATCAAACCCCAGTTGTATCATTTGCTTCTCTCCCCAGTTTTTCTTTAATTTGCCTGACTCGCAGCATCTCCATGGCCTCCTCTGGCCTCGCTCCAACAGCTCCACGTCCCTCTTGTGCTGCTGCCCCAGAGCTGGATCAGGGCTGCAGGGGGGTCTCCCCAGAGCACAGCAGAGGGGCAGGATCCCCTCCCTGAGCTGCTGCTCACACTCTGGGGGTGCAGCCCAGCACATGGGTGGCTTTCCAGGCACATGGAGCTAAATGGGACTGTGCTGGTTGGCTCTGGTCTGTAGATGGCTTTAGAAATGCTGAGCTCTACAGCCCTTATTCTCTTACTCAGAGTTTGGACTTAGCATAGTCCTAAGGCTCCTTTATTCCCTTTGACAATGGTGTTTTGGGCGGTTGGTGTTTTTAACACCTTTCACTATGGCATGTTGTGTGGCAGCAGAAGGGCTCTCTTGTGGTCACCTTCATTCTGTGTTCCAATGCCCCCTCAGCCCTGCTGCCTTACCGCAGGGAGCAAAACCGGGGTGAGAGTAAGGAGGTGGGAGATGGCTGTTGCCCAGGACTTGTAGCTCCGGCAACTGGGACATCATCCGTGGATTTGGATAAAGCAGGAGCAACCTCATCAGCGCTGGCTGTTGGGTTAGCCTGAGATTAGGTAAGTCTGAATTGCTCCTCTTGGGTTTGGTTCTGACTGGTCACCCTGAACTCGCGTGAGTACTTTGTGGTCGCTTAGGGAGCAACTGCGCAGTAGCACAAACGTTCTGTGCTGTCAGGAGTTGTTCTCTGCTGCCAGATTTCTTTGGAGCCCTCATTTTTGCACTGGAGATGACAGGGAGCTGCTCCCAATCCATCTTCTCCACGCCACCAGGGTTTGATGGATATCTATCATGTTTCTTCCCCCCAACTCATCTCTTTTATACACTGACCTACTTAGTGACTCTCCACAGAGGAGTCTGTACCTTCACCCATCCTTTTCATCCTATTCTGAGCATTTCTCGTATCTGGTATGTTCTTCCCTTCTATTTCAATGAGGGGACCATTTCTTTATCCTTTAGAATAGCTCTGGGAAACCTTCAAGCAAAATAAATCGGGTCCTTTCTGAAATACCTCACTTTTTTCTAGTCCATTAGTCTGAATGTGCTGACTTCGGCAGCATGGGGCGAGCAGCATGAAAAAACATAACTGATATTAACAGAAATATAACATTAACAGAATATAACGAGTTTGTTCTTAATAAATGCTTACCTAAAATACAATACCTTGAAAGAGGGATGTTCATCGTTGACAAGAAAGGCAGACACACAATCATTATCTTGCTAACGAACTGATAAGTCTGACTATTAAATCATGTACAGGAGCTACCTCTGAGCTCCTCTCCAACCTCCTTCTCCATCCAGTTGACAGTAAGAAAAAGTGCTTTAGCACTGAGTGCAAAATACATTGTCAGCCCTTGTCTCTAACACCCGGTATGTGTGTGTGTATGTATATATGAATATAGATTCGTATTAATGCATGCCTGAAAATCTGAAATCACCCTGCTCATAGAGGCTGCTCCGTCCCCACAACAGGAGAAGCCCTGGAAATTTTCATCAAGTAAAATGCAAACCATTAAGGAGTTTTATGACTATCAAATCCTTCATCAGTGGGGGGCCAGGGTTTCTTTTTTACCTCCTGTGGCTTCTCCATTCCCTCTGGAGGAAGTGTAATGGAATGAAGGATGTGTAGCGGAATGAAGGATGTGTAGTGGAATAAATTGTGCTGGAGCAGGTTACACTGGGATTGGGGTGAGCAGAGCGTGTTTCAGGTGATATGTGTGTTTAGGAGGTGTCATCATATTCATGTATTTGGCAGGAGGCAGTGGCTGAAGGCAGGGACTCCATGCAGCAGCATGGAAGCAAACGGCACAGTGAAAAAGTCTTGGGGCTGAGCTGTTTCCTCCTCCAAAGAGCATTAGTGTTCCTTGTATTGCAGAAGAGAAGGGTCTGCTTCGGCTGGGTCTCTTTGCATGTGGGTCTCCTTGGGCTGTGTTCAGTGTCCTCAGACTCGTGGTGAAGGGGAGGTTGCACCTCAATGCTGTGTGTCCCAAAGGCCCCTTTGAGGCACGGTTTCCTAGCAGCCCAGTTGCTCTTTCAGGGCATTTATAAGCAACTGGAGACCAGTAACGAGTGGTGTCCCTCAGGGATCGGTGTTGGGACCGGTCTTGTTCAACATCTTTGTCGCTGCCATGGACAGTGGGATTGAGTGCACCCTCAGCAAGTTTGCCGATGACACTGAGCTGTGTGGTTCGGTTGATACCCTGGAGGGAAGGAATGCCATCCAGAGGGACCTTGACACACTTGTGAGGTGGGCTTATGCCAACCTCATGAGGTTTAACCATGCCAAGTGCAAGGTCCTACACCTGGGTGGGAGCAATCCCAGGCACAGCTACAGGTTGGGCAGAGAAGAGATTCAGAGCAGCCCAAGGAGAAGGACTTGGGGGTGTTGGTGGATGAGAAAATGAACATGAGCCGGCTTCAGTGTGCGCTTGCAGCCCAGAAAGCAACCGTATCCTGGGCTGGATCAAAAGGAGCGTGACCAGCAGGTCGAAGGAGGTGATCCTGCCCCTCTGCTCTGCTCTTGTGAGACCCCACCTGGAGCATTGTGTGCAGTTCTGGTGTCCTCAGCATAAAAAGGACATGGAACTGTTGGAACAAGTCCAGAGGAGGCTACGAGGATGCTCAGGGGCTGGAGCACCTCCTGTATGAAGACAGGCTGAGGAAGTTGGGGCTGTTCAGCCTGGAGAAGAGAAGCTGCGTGGAGACCTCAGAGCAGCTTCCAGTATCTGAAGGGGGCCTATAGGGATGCTGGGGAGGGACTCTTCATTAGGGACTGTAGTGATAGGACAAGGGGTAACGGGTTCAAACTGAAACAGGGGAAGTTTAGATTGGATCTAAGGAAGAAGTTCTTTCCTGTGAGGGTGGTGAGGCACTGGAATGGGTTGCCCAGGGAGGTTGTGAATGCTCCATCCCTGGCAGTGTTCAAGGCCAGGTTGGACAGAGCCTTGGGTGGGATGGTTTAGTGTGAGGTGTCCCTGCCCATGGCAGGGGGGTTGGAACTGGATGATCTTCAGGTCCTTTCCAACCCTAACCATTCTATGATTCTAACTTGATTTTCCCTGTAAGCCCTCAGTGCACAGAGGCTGCTGCAGAGCCCTGCACTCTCCTGCTCTCCCTGGAGCATGGCAGGTACCGGCCGCATGCCTTAGGGGTGGCTTTGTGAAGACCCAAAGGCAGAGCTGCTCCGTGGGGAGGAGCTGCAGGGGTGGATGCTGGCTCTTGGAAAGCTGCTTAAGGGCAGGTTTCTTCTTTTCAAGTCTACCTGAGGCATCTCCATGAAAAGATCAATCTGTTCAGGCAAACAAGGGTTCTTCCAGACCTGCTCTGTGCTGCTCCAGGAGAAACCTTCCACATCTTGTTCAGCCTGGAGAAAAGAACAGCTCCCAGTACCTGAAGGGGCTGCAGGAAAGCTGGAGAGGGGCTTGGGTCAAGGGCCTGTAGGGGCAGGCCAAGGGGAATGGCTTGAACCTGCCAGAGGGGAGATTTAGATTACATTGGTCTGTGATTCTATGGTCTGCCAGACTTCAGGTCCTGAACTGAATTTTCCCAGTTTAGTACTTCCGTGATAAATATTTTCTTCTCACGAGTGTTAAGACTAGAGGGGGGAGTCCACAGTTCTCCACCAAGGATCATAACTTCTGATGGTTCCATTTTTCTACTTTTGTTGTGATTTTGTTTCGTAGAGTCACAGAACCCCAGCCTGCTTTCCGTTGACAGGGACCTTAAAGCTCCTCCAGCTCCAACCCCTGCCACGGGCAGGGACCCCTTCCACTGGAGCAGCTTGCTCCAAGCCCCTGTGTCCAACCTGGCCTTGAACACTGCCAGGGATGGGGTAGCCACAGCTTCTCTGGGCACCCTGTGCCAGCGCCTCAGCACCCTCACAGGGAAGAGCTTCTGCCTAAGAGCTCATCTCAGTTTCAACCAACTTTTCTCTAAGAAAACGCGGAGGAAAAACTGAAACCCTTTTTTTGTGGTGGTTGCTGTGGCTTTGAAGATGTTTTCTGTGTTATTTCCTGACCACTGAGGACTGCATGTTCATGGCTAAGAGCAGAGATCAGCCAGAGCCTTGCAGCAGACCCAAGGGCAGGTGTCGGATGCGCAGGTTTGTAGAGCACGTTGCAGAGGTGAAGCAAGGAGCTCTTGCAAAGTAATAGTGGAAGGCACCAGCTACAAAGTCCTTTAGCATCCCTGGTGCAAGGCTGTGCTCCAGAAGGCTTTTTGAGATGAACTGCTTACAGAAGGGCAGTGACCAGCCCTGGGTTGCAGGAGGTGAAGCAGACTCTGGTTTGCTGCTGTGCTGAGGCTGTTGCACTGTATTTTCCTGCTTGAACCAGAGAGGAGCAGAAAGTGTGCTTGGAAATTGCATGGTGGAAAAAGCTATTAATATTAAGGCACTTTCTCTTGTTTTCAGCTGTGAACTGTAATTTACTATGATTATTTGTTTCCTAATAAATTGTGTGTAGCTCATCTCGGCATCAAAACACATTAAGCTCTTTGCTCTGATGTCTGTTATGCAGGCTAATTTAATTCATCTTTGAAAGGAGTTTATGACCAGATGCATGAGATTTGACTCCGAGATATCATGTGCTTGTCCTCTCTGTCTGGATATACCCAGAAGGTCAAATCCTGCTCCTTTTTATCCTCATAATTTAATTGAAGTCAAGAGAGCTGCCTAGGTACTAACAAAAGTACACTCATTAGATAGCGTTGTATGGGAAGGTTTGAATTTCAAGTGAGGATGGTAGTGTGTGAATGGATTGGAGAAAGCTATCCACTGGTGTTTGTCTTACAAAAGCTTTCAACATTTCAGTTGTAGCAGCTCCTGTTTAGCTAATGGGATTAAAATAGGGATTTTAAATCTAAATAGAAATAAAATACAGAGTAGTGACACCATGTAACTGCAGCCGTAACGTGAATGCTATTATTAATTAGTGACTAAAGCTTATGAACATGACATTGTTGTGGAGTGTTTTCTATTAAGATACTTTGAAAGCAAAGAAGTCCACAGCTAAACAGGCTTTAAGGTCGCTCTCCCACTTGTCTCTCTATTTTTCTGCTCTATTTGCTTATCTTCCCAAGCTGTGATGGTACAGATTCTGCTCTCAGTTATTACCACTGGGAGCTGGTGCTAAGTTTGGGTGTGCAAAGCAGAGGTTTGTCCCAGGCCCCAGGGAGCAGCGAGCTGATGGGATGCACTGGCCTTTGGGGCTGCACCAGTTTCAAACCCCACCTGAGAACTTCGGGTTCAGAAGATGGCCATCACTGTGGGTACCACTGAGGGGGTCAGGAGCCCTGTGAGGGCCCAACAGACCCCAGGCAAGTGCATCAATGTGAGGTAATGGGTCAGCTCGCATGCCATGGTCCAAACCGACCCTGGTTTTGCCTGTGTTGTGCCAGCTCTGGCCCAGCAGCGTTCGAGGAGTCGGTTTGGGTGGTTTGACACCCACCCGACAAAAATACCCTGTGTCAGTATGTGTGTAATCGCGTTCTTGTTGGGGAAGAAAATAGAGCTGAAGGTGCTGTGCTGCTGCATCCTCGCAGCTTCTCCTACTCATGGTGTCGGCAGCCAAGCAGGGGCAGAATGAGACGGAGCTCGGTGGTTCCACAAGGAAATAATTTATAAACAGCCTTAAAGCAAAGCAAGCCAAGGAAGAAAACTGGGTCTTCTGCAGTGCAGTAATGGCTTTGTAATGGAGTTCCAGGAGCAAAAACTTCAGTTTTATGATATTTTTGCATCTTAAGTATTTGTGATGCGATTGTCAGCAAGACGAGCAAAAGCCAGATTTATTCCTAGTGGTTCTAAGAGTCCTGTAACAATGTGTATTTAGTGGTGTGCAATGGATATAAAGCAACTTACACTACACAACAGTAATGGAAGTACATCAGAGATCAGTTAGGTTGCTAAAATGTCTTTGACAGACAGTATTTAAGGGCATACTCTTGAATATATCTTGGGTTTATGTTTTGTCCTGAACGTTGCTGGGTTCCTTGCATCTAGAAACTGCTGTGTCTATCCTTAAGAATTGTAGCATCAACCAGGCTGGAAAAGACCTTTAAGATCATCAAGTCCAATTCTTTACCTTCCCCTTTCACTACCTTAAATCCAGTTATTTCTTTGGAGTTACCCATAATTGCAGCTCTGTAATTCATGATGAAAGGGGATATAGGAGCCCATAGTGAATGCAGAGCAATGTGCAGGCAGCCCATGAGTTGCACAGAATGAGGCCCCCGCTCTGCTTTCCTTGATGGTGTATGTAACTTAGGGGTTGCTTGCTGAGCGTGGCACAGAAAGCAGAGCTGAATTCTCTGCTTTCACCCGTGTTGAGCTGGGGAGGATCCAGGTCTTAGGCCCAAACCTCGTGGTGAAAGTCCCAGGATCAGGCAGAGGTTCAGCTCTGAGAAGGACCTGCAGGTCCAGATGATTTATGGTCCATCCTTTGAGCAAACTTGGTGTCTCATGGATGGTTACAGCAGTGGGTAATGTCTTGCATTTTGATGTTGCCATTTTTCTGGGCTTTGTTGTGTTCTTGCAAGCGTGTGATGGCTCAAGTTAAAAGAACTCCCAAACAGCTTAATTCTTTCTCTAAAACCATTGAGGAAAAGAGGAAATTCTGAGTCACTTCGTGCTTTCAGCATCACGAACACAAACTGGATCCTGATCCAAAGGTTCCCTGAGATCACGAAAGCTTGCATCAACTTGCATGAGATGTGAATGTGGCTGCCAGAGCGTATGTGTTGAGCACAGTTTTATCAGGGGTTTTCTTCTGCACAGAGCTAATACGGGGTTTTAACGGGCTGATATTTGTACTGTACATGGTGCATAGTGTAATGGAAGTATACAAACGCAGGTGAGGGATCATTCTGGGATGCCTTTCACTGTTTCAAAAACTATTCTGCACAGTGCCATGCCCTGATATTTCATTTTATGCTCCAAAGTTGTGTTTGGCAACACCAATTAGAGCAGCTCCATGTGATGAAACCAAGTGTCTGTGATGGGGAAAGCCAGTCTGGTTTGAGAGCTGGGTGTGGTGGAAGGGAAGGTTGTGGGTTTTTAACCAGAGATTGGCAAAAGTACTTTGATGCTCAGCAAAAAATGACAGGAAAAGGGGGAAAACCTCCCCCAAACCCCCTGGAATGTGTTTGATCTGGAGAGGTGGGCAAACCAGGGCAAGTGACTGATGAGGCAGAGCAGCTCTGCTGCTGGGCTGGAGCTCCCCAGCCAGCATCCAGCCTTCACGTGGAGGAGTCTGCACCCGTGGTGCCTGCAGAGGATTTCCACACCATTGGAGTTACATCAAGTACTCGCCCACTGCCTTTGCATTAGGTTGGCACAGATGAGCTTGTTTGTTGGTGTTTACTGGTACAGAACAGCTCGAAAAGCTTCGTCATTGGACTTCTCTGGTGAGATCTTTAAATAGCAACAGGCATCATCATCTTATGCACCAGAGCGAGCGATGACCAGAGCTAATCAAAGCAGAGCCACAGGCCAGTTCAGTGTGGGTAGTGAAGTGTCTTCAAGCAGTCCCACAGACGTTGCTGCGCGAGGGCTCGCCTTGGCCTTCCCACAGCTTCTGAGCACAGCTCCAAAGACAAGTGTCTTGATTCTTGGCTGATATTTAGCACACAGGCTCGCGAGTTTTTGTTGGCATAACTAGGTTTTCATAGAAGACAACTACTGGCTGAGATCTTTAGGTACATTAAAATAACGGTGCTTTCAAGCATCGTCTTAAAGGGCTTTGTGGCAAAGGTAAGCATTTTTGTCAGAAGTGGCAGTAATATGGTTGATCCATAGTGTGGCTGATCCACAATGCATCCATTAACGTGTGGTGGGCTGCAGGACACCCCTCCGCCCCTGATTTTGGTTTATATCCTATGAAAGCCAGCTTGCCTTTCCCATTCTCCTTGCAGAATGCAGTTGGCAAAGGCATGTTGTGGATGTTGGGACAAGAGCCAAGTGGCATGGCTCATCCATGCGGCCAACACACTGGGATCTGCCTCGTGGTGCTGCAGGGCTGTGCTTGGTGTGGCTGAGGCAGGGCTGCACTGATGATGACTGCCTGGCCCTGCTGTGTCGGGTAGCACCACAGAGGAGTGCTCTGTAATTGCTTGGTTTCGTAACTTGTGACCTGAAGCACTTAACTTGTGATATCTTCCATGGTGTGGCTGAAGAGGAATTCATTTGCTTTCAGTAGTTTCAGTTTGGTTGTTTTTTTTTTTTATCTTCTATTGAGGGAGTGAAAAGCATTTTCTCTCTTGCTAAAAGATTAGCAGCAAAAGCCTCTGGAATGCATTGGTAAGGACTTCAGCTTTAATAAACTGCTTCCAGGGGTCTTGCTTTAGCTGTGCTCAACCTTAAACTGAGTCTGAAATGCCAAAGTTGTGGAATCCCAGCCTGGTTTGTGTTGGAAGGGACCTCAAAGCCCATCCAGCTCCAACCCCTGCCACAGGCAGGGACCCCTTCCACTAGAGCAGCTTGCTCCAAGCCCGTGTCCAACCTGGCCTTGAACACTGCCAGGGATGGGGCAGCCACAGCTTCTCTGAGCACCCTGTGCCAGCGCCTCAGCACCCTCACAGGGAGCACGATGGAGGAGTCCAGAAGAGCCTGACAGGCACTAGTGATGGTATCTCTGATGAGGATAATTTTTAAATCTGTGTTTGTCCAAATGGAAAAAGGCAAAATGAAAATTCCTCTTTAAGCTTTTCAAGGATTATTATCTGTAAGGCAAAGTGTCTGAAGACCATCTACAAATAATTAACATCTCCACATGAGCAATAAAGTGTTTATGGATAAAAATGTATAATTACCTGAAATTTGGGCGACTGCAGGTTACTGATCCTGCTATGTACAATGTGCAGCCACAAAGACTTGATAACCTCTGTGCGAGGGGATGTAAACTGCAGTGAAAAGAAAAACCTTCAACTGCCCTTGAACACTTGGACACCAGTGTATGTCCTCCGCTGCCATCATTCCCACCATTTTCCTTCTAGGATGCTGCATCTGTCAAAGAGAAGCAACTGGAAGAAGCATCACAAAAAGCCAGTAGTGTAAAAACCTGGAATATTTGTACTGGATCCATAGCACTGGCAGCTTGCAGACTGAGTGCTTGTCTTCAGCAGGCCATGGGATGCCTGGGCTTTATGGCCTGCCTGCTGTTCCCAGTGTGGAAAGTCATCTGCTACCACTAAAACCATTTATCAAGGCCTGGCAAACGGAAAAGATGAGTGATCACATCATAATGCTTGCTTTCATGGCCTAGAGATGCCACTGTGATTTAATCATTTTCCTAAGTTAGTTATTATCGCACCCGTAGGTCTCCACTGCTCCAGGCACCGTCCCAGGTGAAATGAAGCTGCAAATTAGAGCAGCGTGAGCCTTGGTTGGGCCTGAGCTGTTACTGTGCCTGGAGAGGGGCCTGGCTCCAAGAGTGAGCAATCTGGCTCATAATTAGTATTAAGAGGGAAATCAAAAGGAGGAGACAGGTCACCTTATGCACACAGGCTCATGGCCACCGAGCCCTAAACGTTTGCTGTCACACAGAGGACCAACATTTGTCACTCTTAAGGGCGATGACTGCAGGACACAGCATGTTAAAGGCACACAGGCGAGTAGACACCTATTGCCAGGCATGGTTTTGTAGGCAGAGACCACTCAAAACAAGGACAGATATCACAGCTTAGTCCCGTTGCTTATGGATAGTGCCTAACCCAAGTATTTCTGTGTGGATGCGTCTAATTTTCAGCTTCTAGGATGCCATACACTAAAATGATGAGATTATTACTATCTTACATGAATATCTACTGTCTAAAGTTAAGGTACTTTAACTTTTACACCCCTTTCTAGACATTAGTCCATAATGGCAGATTTACCAAGCACCTCTTCTGCTCTTCAGGTAGGTAAGGCAACGTCGTCATTTCAGGGTATTATAGGACTATTACTGCTAATTCCATAACTCATACCCTCTATGAATCAGAGTAAACAGCACTAACAGTAACTGATGTTTTGTTTGGCTGGGAAATGTTAACTGCTTTCAGTGGGGTGTTTTACTTATTTCTGTTAGATTTTCCCCTTTCAAAAGGCACAAAACCCCCACTTGTTCCATAGGCTTTTTGCTTCCCTGTGAAGGTGGCGAGGCACTGGCACAGGTTTCTATGAGTCTGTGTTTACTCTCTGCTGGGTGGTTCATTTTACTATGAGAATGAGAATTCATCTTTCTTCAGAAACACTGAGAACGTAAATAACATTCGTTTAGACGTGGCAGGGGGGTTGGAACTAGATGATCTTAAGGTCCTTTCCGACCCTAACCTATGATTCTGTGGTTAATGGTGTTTAAGGAAGCGAGGGGCCTCACCTTGCTATTTCACTGTAGGTTACAGTGGCATTAAAACAGAAGGCAAGAGGAGAGCCTGACTCCACCTGCGTGGCTTGAGGAGGTTCATGCTTTCCGTGTGGAGCACTGTGGGGTTGGTTGGTGCTTGTGATGCAGGACCACGCTGCGGGCAGGCAGCGCCTGCTCCCGCTGCGCCTCGGAGGGAAGGCAGATAAGGCAAAGCTGGCATGGGCTGTCAGCTCTCGTGGAATGCAGCCACGGAGTGACAGTTGTCGTCTTGCCCACGCTGCTGCTCAGTCGTATCCATTTCCCTGACCTTTTATCTCCACCTTCCTCAACGGGGAAGCGCCGTGAGCCACGAGGAGCCGGCAGCTGTGGGAAACCCTTGAAGTGCTGCCAATGAGTTCGAGGAGATGAGAGTTAAGTCTTTTCCCTGTTCCTAGCGCTGTGCTCGTCTCTTGATTAGCGATTCAGACCCGCGTTCTGCTCCTCTTCATCCCGATACAGGCTCGTTTATGTAACTCCTCTTGGGCTGGCACTGCTGCCTGTCTGTCAGAGCGGGTGCTGGAGCAGCATGAAGACACGCTCTTCAAAAGCCTGTCTTAAGCTCTTGCATAAGGCAGAGCTTATTTCCAAACTGGGGGTGCAGTGAGTGAATATCTGAGGAGCCTGAGCCCATGCGCTTCAGCGGTTGGGTTTGGGGGCTGTTGTTTTAAAGCACGTTGGCATCAGCAGGCACTTGCCTGCAGATCAGTCTGGGTTCTTTCCACCAGCTGGAGCCTTTCCAGTCTGGTCAGGCTGACCTTTGTTTATTGTGTGTTGGACGTGTGTTTCTTTGTGCTTGACAACTGAATGACAGTTTTATTCATCCCTGTAAGTGGATGAGGCTGTAAGGGTAAGATTAAACCTAAGGCCAGTCATTTTACATATCCTGAGACCTTTCCCCCTGAAATGATGGTTGTGCCTTCTACTGCAGCTCAGCAATCCCGAGAGTGGGAGGAGGAAGGATCCAGAACGAACAGGGTAATATTTAAGCACAGTTGAAATGCCAGCTTGTGGCCTAACACAGCTCACCGTTGCGGTAACAATACCTGCAGCTGATGGACTTCTTATGACCCTAAACATTTGCTATGTAAGCATTTAAAGAACTTCAGAAGGAATCCTCGGCCACTGTGAGCGTCCCTGAAAGGCTTTGTTCATTTTGATAACTTACAGTCTTGCTTCCAGTCTCACTGGTTTTAAAAAAGCACTTCCCAGTTTGGGTCAAAGGAATCTTGTAGGAGAAGTGAAATCACTATAAAAAGCGTGTTATGAAGTCTTAGGGGTTAGGTGTTTAATTTGGTTCATTTGTTAATCAGAGGAGTGTGGATTAATTAAACTTCCTATTCACATATGTAGGATTTATTTTAGCTGATGAATCTCTAAGAAAACGCTTGGCAATGTGTCAGCATCTCCTCTGGCTCTGTGAAAGGAAAATACATGGACTTAAATAGAATTACAGAGGGAAGGCATCAATAGCTCTGTCCTTCATCCTGCTGGGCAAAAAGCACAGTGAAAGGGAAACTCTTCTTCAGGGGAAGGCTGTGATAATCAGCCCGTGGTGATACTGCAGCTTCTTTGAATTTCCTTATTCACTCTCCTCTCAAGCCAAGTGGATGCATCTTATCCTCCGTGTAGTCACAATTAACCAAACCCCTATAGCCCTGCTGAGCACATCTGAGCATTTGTCACTGCTTTTAATTGACTTCTCCAGCATCAGTGTGACTTGGGCAGCTTTCCTGTAGTCCCTGCGCTTTGAACGTTGCTTTTTCTGCTAACATTTCACATTCGAGGTTTAATCTCTTGCAGCTTTATTAGGGAGAAATCAGCTTCTGCAGGAACTGAGCTGTGGCAAACGGGTGTTTGGATCTTATCCCAATTCAGAAGAGCGATGCTGTCATGGCCGGTGCTTTGGAGTGTGGGTCTCATGAATATACCCTGTGCTGCCTGGTTCATGGGAACAGCTTCTTCCTGTGGAAGATGGACCAGCTGCAGGGGGCACAGGCAGAACAGGCTGATGGTTTTACTCTCATTTCATATTCCAGAGGTTCTAATACTCCAAACAAATCCTGCTTCCTGCTCTCCCAGAGCCATACTGCAGAGCAGAGGCCAGACAGGAGCTGGGGCTCTCGTCCCTTTGAGTTTCTCTGCTGTGTTTGACCACATTAGCTCATTCCCCCATGTTGCTTGGCTGTACTGAGCAGTTGGATACTGGTACTTTTTTTGCCCTCTGTTTGGCCATGTTGTTGTTTGCTTGCTCCCTCCTGTTCAGCCAAGGGCTGCTGCCTGCTCCTTCGGTTGTTTTCAGCTCAGCTGGTTTTGATTCACTTGCACAGAAATGATTTCACGTCTTCTTAAGTCTTTGGATGAGAGGTAAAGTAACAAAGGGCCCCAAACTGGGACCTGGATTAGAACCACGCTCCTCCTGCAGAGGTTCCCCAGGCTTCTTTTCTAAACTTTTCTTTTATGAGTTTCCAGTCAATTTAGTGTAATACACCCATTATAACATCCTGAGTTCTCAAAGGCTGTGCAGTAGTAAATCCAGTGCCTGCTGAATTATGTTGCTTTACCACTGGTCCTGTTGTCCCCCCTACCAGTAATCCCATCAGAAGAAATTTGCTAGGCTGGTTTGACACTGCATTTTTTGGTACACACGTGTGCTGGCATTAGTTTTATTAAGCTGCTGTAATTCTTCATAAATAGTGCTGTGCATTGCTTATTCCATTACATTGTGCAGGATCAGTGTCAAACTGACAGGCCTGTAACTGCTCAGATTATCCCATTTTCTCTATTAATCACTTGGTACAGCAGCTGCCTGGTCCATTCTGATCCTCCTTGCTGAGGACGTGCAGTATGTCACGCAAGAGGTTCTTGTAATTACACCTGTGACCAAATCATCGGTGGTCTTAGAACACAAGTAAAGGCTCCAGATATCACAGAATCCCAGCCTGGTTTGGGTTGGAAGGGACCTTAAAGCTCCTCCAGCCCCAACCCCTGCCATGGGCAGGGACACCTTCCACTAGAGCAGCTTGCTCCAAGCCCCTGTGTCCAACCTGGCCTTGAACACTGCCAGGGATGGGGCAGCCACAGCTTCTCTGGGCACCCTGTGCCAGCGCCTCAGCACCCTCCCAGGGAAGAGCTTCTGCCTAAGAGCTCATCTGTCTCTAGAAAAGAAGGCCCAGTATGAAGGAGAAATGTGCAGAGAAGCTTGGCCCGGGCTGTCCTGGTGGTTCTTGCTGCAATAAACCCCAGCAGATCCTGTTAATACTCATGAAGCCAATGCTGGAACGCTACAGATGCATCAACATATTCACGGCTCTGTACATGGTCAGTGTTTTACTCCTAGGTTTCTTCCCAAAGTATTGGCTGTGATCAGCAGGACGGCCATTTGGCCTGGGCACTTCTGACTCCTATTTGAAAGCGTTCTAATTCCTGCAGAACATGGAAAGCTGGGCTCACCTAGGGTGTGATCCCAGTCAGAGCTGCTTTGTCAGTGCTGGAAACAGCCCCAGCCTGGCTTTGTCTGCTCACCTCCTGCCTGGCCGCTGCTCCTCGCTGAGGCTTCATCTCCCAACAGAAGGCTACTTTTCTTGGGATGATTTGTCCCAGGTTATTTGTAGGATATACACAAGAGCAGCAAAAGGGGATGCTATTTCCTGGCAACGCAGAAAAAGATGTAACGTTATTTACAGATTTAGACAGGCCATGTCATTGTGTTTGCTTACTTACAAGGAGAGCAATTCATCACCCCTCAGCAGTAAGGGAAGGGGCAGCAGCTATTGAGCTATCATTTGATTCTTAATATTTCTGGTTGGCAATTTGTCAGGAAATTAATACTGTAAAATGTCATTTTTCTGAATGTGAACGACTCTGTAATGAAATGGCTTTTGGGGCTGATTTTACACACTGGCCTTGTACTGTGGGGAAATTCAGGCTTCCTCAGCTGTTTATGGCTTTCATCTCCTGAGCCATTGCCAGATCTGCAAGATAAGAAAATCTATTTTAAGAAAGGAAGAGAAATCCCCACTGCTGTACAGAGACTGTGGAAATGTCTTCCAGCTGATGCAGGGCTGTGCTGAGGTGCTCCTGATGCACCAGGGCAAGACTGTCTGCCTTTGTGCTGTGTGTGGTGAAACTCAAAGGGATGTAAAGCTGATGCTCTGGTTGGTCTGCTGGAATAATTTAATTTGGGAGTCCACTCTCACGCCAATTGCTCTTGTTCAGAAAAGCCTTTCAGGCAGTTGGAGCCTGCCATAGCAGAGAGCTGTTACTTGGGAATGAATGTCCTGTAGTGACAGGACAAGGGGGAATGGCTTCAAGATGAAAAAGGGTAGGTTTAGATTAGACATTGGGAAGAAGTTCTTCCCAGCCCTGTGGCTGCATCAGGGGCTCAGAAAATGTGGACACATGGATGTCCTTCACTGGTGGAGAGCGCTGTATCGTTGTGTATGAGGAGGCTCTTAGGTTTTGTGTACAGAGACTGCCATCCTGAATGCTGCTGTGTGATCGGGCTTGTTCGGAGCAGCAGTAGAAGGAAGGCCTGGGGGTGACTCTGGGCTGGTGGCTCATAACACATCGCTGCTCCATGCAGCCTTGGGATGGGAAGACTTGCAGTGCTGTGCCTCTGCTCTTGGTTTGCTGAAGGCTGGGGATGTCGCTGTGCTGCAGGGGTGATAAATGGGATGCTTCCAAAATAGGGATGTTTCTCAGCAGGCTTCTTGTGGCAGAATGAGCCACGAAACAGGCAAAAGCTGCTGGGGTAGGGGCTGCAGCAGGGAATGTGGTGATAGAGAAGTCGCTGAATTCCATGCTCATCATTGCTCTTCATTGTGGACGATGTCTCTGAAGGACTGGAGATTAGGAGTGTGTTAAACTGTGTGTTCAGGGGTTCTTCTCGTGGCATGTTTCTGTAGTGCTCTGAGAGTCTTGCAGTCCTGAGGGGAGCAAGAGCACCGTTTAAACCGCAGCAAGTTTGCCAGTTAAAGACTACGATAGGGATGTGATCTCAGGGCAGCTCCAGGGAAAGGGAATGTGTTCTTTTTACCTTTGCATTTTGTAACTGTGCAGCTGAGACCAATGGAAGGGAGGAGGAAACTTCACCAGACTGCATGCGAGAGGAAACCAGTCTCTTATTGCCATTGTGCTTGGAAATGCAGCTCATTGCTGGCATTTCTGTAAGATGGAAGAGAGGAGAGGTTCCTGGAGGAAAAAAAGGAATTATGTACTGGTTTTACTTATTTATTCCCTTGCCCAAAGAGAAGATGACCTCAGAATGTGCCTACGAGTTACGTAGAGGAGATTCCTTGGAGTGATTTCAGATAACTGTTCTGGTTAAATACAGTGTACATGGGACATTTGTCTGGTTTATTTTAATCATTTCATCCTTTGTTTCAAATTTTGCTGTTCAGCTATGCTTAAATGTTAATCAGGCTGACAATGTAAATGAAGTTTCAAGTGGAATCCTACTGTTTCTAGTAAATCCAGGATACTTAGATGATGTCTTTGTGCTAGGCACGGAGGTGTGGGGATGAGCTGTCCTCTATCAGCCCTCTGATAGAAGGCCCGAATGGGAAGTGTTACAAAAGCAATAAAAGGTTGACATATCCATGTGACATCTTTCATCTGTGAGGTCAAATTCCTACTTCGCAGTGCTTTTAAAACTCACATTACTTTGTTATCTCGTATGCTGTTGTTTGAATGATTTTCAAATAGTCAGGAATTCTGCCATCCTCAGCATTCTGTTAATGAAGTCACTTGGCTTATTCATTGGACAGCGATTTAAAAGCGATGTTGCTGTGATGACAGCAAAGCAAAAAACAATTACACAAAATTGAGCGAGGGGAGATATAGATCAGGTATCAGGAAAAAATATCTTTGCTATGAGGGTGCTGAGGCGCTGGCACAGGGTGCCCAGAGAAGCTGTGGCTGCCCCATCCCTGGCAGTGTTCAGGGCCAGGTTGGACACAGGGGCTTGGAGCAAGCTGCTCTAGTGGAAGGGGTCCCTGCCCGTGGCAGGGGTTGGAGCTGGAGGAGCTTTAAGGTCCCTTCCAACACAAACCAGGCTGGGATTCTGTGACAACCATGTGGCGGAAAGGAGACACAAAAGTCGCTCAGGGGCAGTGAGTCGTGTCTCAGTGAGGTAGCTTACATGTATGTTAAATACCATGGTTTTACCAGTGATCTGTGTCCTCCTCCTGGCTCAGCATTTGCTCACAAAGCACATGCTCAGCATCACCCTGCTGTCTGCAAGAGAAGAGCAGGTGTTGTTCATACCTGCAACTTCTGCATTTTCAGTCCTTCTCCAAAGCACTGCTTCCTCCTTGGGCACAGGTTGGACTCCTCTGGTTTTGTTCCTGGCTCGCAGTCTGCTGCTTTTCCTGCCAGAATGGGGGTAAACTGCGAACCGCAGGGGTCCTGCAGCAGTCCTCTCTGCAGCAGGCTCTGTACAGGTATGAGGCAGCACAAGTTAACTCGCATTCTGCGTCTCAGAATGTGGTGTAGGAGGGACTTCACACCGCAGAGAACGGGAGGTGGCACAAGGAAGGGGATGATCTGGAGCTACCATGGGGATGATGCTCTGCTGGCAGCCCCGCGGTGCCAGACGGCCATGGCACGCTGCAGGCACCGTGCTCTCGAGCAAACCTGCTTGAGGTGGGAAGCTGAGACAAGCTCTTTCGAAGAAGTCCTGGTTCTTGAGGCTGGCTGAGCCCAGCCAGCCCCGAGCTGGTCACCCATCCCTTCTCCATCTCTGTTTCATGCCCTGTTCGCTTCCAGTACCAGAAACACCCTTTGCAGATCCAGCCAGTGTTTAATTATTGCTTCAGCTGTGAACGTTAAATAACATCAGCGCCATGTGCATCTGGAGAGCGAAGGAATTCTTTTTTTGGATCTGACCCAAAAATTCTAGTTGGTGCCTTGTGATATACAGAAGGAGAATGTCAGTAGGCTGGAGCAGAATCGCTTGTGACAGATACACATGCACATCCACAGCCTCTGTGTGTGTGAAGTTACGGAGGGCTCTTAAACGGGCTTGAACTGCTGCCTCGTAGCTGTCTGTAATGGAAACAAAATGAATCATTAATATTTAACATTGAGACTGATTTTTTTTTTTTTTTTTTGACTGCCTGTTGGAATGTAAGAAATAAAAGTTGCTGTTTTGGGCTTTTATCACCAGTTGCAGAATACTGGCCAGTGCGTTTGCAACAGGACAAAAGTACTTGTAGCTTTTTAGCTATGTGATCTGTTGCTGGGATAGAAGGAGAAGGGAGAAGCCAAAGATGAGCACGTACATATGAACTTGCCATTATTCCGTATGGGAGGAGTGACTGAATGAAGCTGTTGAGCAGGAGCAGTGATGCAGGCATGCATAGCCTCAGGCAGTGACTAATGTTCAGTCGGTATTTTGCATCAGTGAGTGAAAATGGACCGTGCAGGCTTGAGGTAATACTCAGTACTTTCCTTTAGAAACCTGGAGCATCCACGGGATGATGACAGTCTCTGCTGTACATGTTGGGGCTGGCTTGTTCGGTCGGTTGGACTGGCCGTGCTGTACATCTCTCTCCCACCAAAGCTTGCTGTAAGTAGCCAGCCTGGGAGCTGAGGACACGCTGCACCATCAGATCTCTGCTGGTGGCTGTTGATCACGGCATACATTTTTAATGCAATTGAAATAGATGACAACACAATTGCATGTTGAATTGGCCTCACATTTTTCACCCTAAAATATCCTTGCTGTAACAATTAAAAGGTAGTTAGGTTATCTTACAATGACTTTCCCTAGTTAGGTTATCTTACAATGATTTTCCCAATCTTTCCGAATGCAAATAAGGAGACAATAGCTTGGAAGTAGGCAGGAAAAGGCCATGGGAGTTTTCAGGAATACATTGCAATGCAGCTATGCTGCCTCATGTGTTTTGCCCTGAATGTAACCGATACACCACAAAACGTTGTGTAGGGCTGAAGCGGCGATGGGATGGTGGGTCTCAACCCAGGCAGCCAAATCCCCAGCTGCTGTGAACCGAGTAACTCCGCCAAAGGACAAACCTGACTTAGACCAGCTCAAATTTGACCTTTAATGTGAAAGATTGCTCCTCATGTGGCAGCAGGCTTTTCTTCCCTGCATTTTGTAAAATAGAGATCTCCTGTTTGATGTGAGAGCTGTTATCTTCAGGTATCACCAGGGGCTAAAAACCAGCGAATAAACCCAAAGGTTTTACAGCTAAAAGGTTCATTCTGTTCTTTAGAAAGGGCTCATCTAAGTCCCATTACTGTCACTTGCAGTTATGTGTAGGGGATGCACTGGAAAGGATTCTAGACCTTAAGGAAAATAACATCTTTAATATGAAAATGGATATAAAGTTATCAATGCCTTTTAATTGCGAAGCATCAAACGTGGGGCATATTCAGTTACAGGAATGCTTTTTTGGTCTTTCCAATGTTTCTTCAGTTACAATGTGAATTTCTTTAAATATTTATATTTAAATACGTAAATATAAATACATAATAGACAAGCCTATAAATACACGTAAAGGTAACTTATAGACATATAAATGTGTAAGCATCCAAAGGATACATAAATATATTGAATATAAGCAGATGAATTTAAATATGCAAGCATACATCAGTGTGTGGAATATCAACAGAGATGTTTAACTGTGAAAACATGAATGTGTCTCTTGCTTGGATTTTGCAGCATTATTTCTTGTCCAATGCCCAGTTTCTGGTAGTGTGACAGGTAATTTTCCTGCCTTCAAGCAGTAACACCTCTGTGTGAGGGGAGATACCGGTTACGTTGTATTGTCAGGGGGAAAACAATTATTCCTTATTAATTCCTTATTAATTACAATTAATTACAATTAACACACGGTTCGGAGATGTGGGTCCTCACTGTGGGATTAAAGCATCTGGAGCTGTACAGTCACGTGAGCTTTCCTCTGCAAAGTTGCTTGCCTTTATTGTTGAAGAGAACAGCTTAAAGCAGTCATAGAACCCCAGACTGGTTTGCAGCTTGCTCCAAGCCCCCCTCGCTACAGCACCCTCACAGGGAAGAGCTTCTGCCTAAGAGCTCATCTCAGTCTCCCCTCTGGCAGGTTCAAGCCATTCATTCCCCTTGGCCTGTCCCTACATCCCTTGTCCCAAGCCCCTCTCCAGCTTTCCTGCAGCCCCTTCAGGCACTGGAGCTGCTCTCAGGTCTCCCCTTCAGGAGCCTTCTCTTCTCCAGGCTGCCCCAGCCCAGCTCTCTCAGTCTAATTTGCTTTCTTCAGCTCACTTCTCAGAGCTCAGTGTTTCAGAGGCAGCTTTCCCAGTTCCCACAGCTCCTCCCAGGAGCACCATGAGAGCTCTGTGGATGGAAAAAATGATCTTTGGGGTTTGATTGAAATCCAGGTCCTTGTGCGAGTGACTTCAGGCTGCTGTTTACCCTCTGTAAGGAGGGGTGGTCGGTGCTGCAGAGTTAATCAGGAGCCGTCTTTGAGGCTCCTCATGGTCTCGCGTGTCCTTCCTCCCTGGGCATCCCACACCGCAGTCTGGATTTGTTGGTAACTGTGGTTGTTTGGAATTGCTCCAACCCTCTGTGGACAATGCACGAGTAATTTCATCTGAGGAAAGCAGGGACCAAACCAGCCTGTGGCCAAACGCCACATATTCATATCGGATCCGACCTAACTAGTGGTACAATTCCAGTAACAAGAGTGGAATTCGACTGTGGGTGACAAAGGGATCCTTAGGGATCAAACCCCACATTCTTCTCCCTTGAGCAGCTCTCTGGGGTTTAGCAAAGCCAGGAGCAGTGCAGGTGATGGTGGAGGCTCTGCAGGAGCTGTGCTGAGGTGCAATGAGCATCATGAGCAAATGGGGAAGCATCTGTGCTTGGGGTGCAGCGAGGTGCCCCGGGCAGCCACGCTGGAGCTGCTCCTCATGGATCATGTCTGTCGTGTGTCACCCACGTCAGAGCCAAAATGTGATGCACAGCGCCAGACGCTCGGCCAGATGCTTTGGCCGAGAGGTTGTGTTTCCTCTCTTGAGCTGATCTGAGCTATTCAGGTGTGTTTTGCTTCAATAAATAAGCTCTTCATATGAAAGAATTGCTGTTTTGTCATTGTGCCAGAGATGAAAAGGGCCAGAAGATAATGATATGAATTAAAAATAAAAGAAGTCAGGCTGTCTGTGTGATTGGGAAGCTAGGTGGCTTATTCTGCTAAAAAGTGATGTACTTCTCATAACAGTGAGAACACGGGCAGATTCCCCATCCCTGGATGTGCTCAAGGGGAGGTTGGATGGGGCTTGGAGCAACCTCCTCTAGAGGAAGATGTCCCTGTGCGTAGCAGGAGGTTGGAACTGGATGAGCTTAAGGTCCCTTTCAACACAAACCAGGCTGGGATTCTGTGATTATTTTAGTCATTTCATATCAAAGATTTAATCAGAGCTGTGTACTATAAACTAACAATGTTTTCCTGACCTGTGGTCATCTGCTATGTTCATAACAACTATAAGGGAACCCACGCAAGCCTTCATGGGGACCTGTTTGGGTGGTTGGAGGTGGGAAGCTGTTGGAACGCTGTCTTGTAGAAGTCTTCCTCAGCAGAGAGCTGCTGTTGCTGAACTGAAGCAGCAGGGTTGCAGTGGCTTTTACAATCCCTTTCCTCTTCTGGTCTGACCGAGTTTGTGGAGGAGGTGTGTGGTCGCATGCATGCACGCGTGCAATGCTGTGAGCATTGGAATCTCAGCACATCTTCACGTAGTGCATGTGAATGTAAGGCTGCTCTGTGGCTGGATGCTCATGATGTTGCTGTGTTTACCCTGGAGTGAAGGTGGTGGTCATGGGGCATGGGCATTTCTGGTGGAGACAATGTTGGAATCCCAATGTAATGGGGCAAAACTGGAAGAATAAATGTGTCCTTGGTTTGCTTCCAGCAGATACCCACAGGGCTTCTTTGAAAGTGTGAACATGACTGCCTGAATTTGTCTGCTTGTATGGCTGTGTTTTTCTTCTAAATTGCTGTTATGTTTTGAGGAGAGAAGGAGCATCTGGTGCCTCAGAAGGACACTGCTATGTGGAGCTGAAATGGTGTAGGCTGTGACCCAAGTCCCTTGTTGTGGGAGCCCATGAATTGTCCCTGCGTGGTTGGGAACTCTTGAGTTTCAGACTCACATTTGTGTCATGGTACCAGAGAGGAGCAGTGGAATAAAAGCATGGAGAAATTCAAGTGCTTCTCACTGGGGAGTCACAAGTGGGCTCGGAAATAGCTTCTGCAGAGGAAAACACAATTTAGTCACTGTTTTTCTGGGCACTAGCATATGAAATTTAGGGTTAAAATGGGAGTCCAATGATTTCATGCACCCAAACCATGGTTGTTTTATAACTCCCATTCAGGCTAATTACCCGCATTTTTAGAGTGCACAAGAAAGGCAAATTTTATTAAACACATATTTCTTAGGCTTATTCTCTCCATGCTTTTCAAACCCGAGCTGTAAGTCTCAGCTAGACACACAAGTGGTTTCCTGAGGTTTCGTAGCCCGCAGGAGGGCTTGGTGGCAGGAACAGCGCCGTGCTATTGAACCTGGGGTGATATATTGCCTTTGTCGGTATGAACATCTGTACAGTGGGAGAAGATGTATGTGCTGTGGAAGTGGAAGCTAATGAAATGAAATCACCAAGCTGAAACATGAGCGATTCCAGCGGAAGCCACATCCGTCTGTGCAGTGATGGATGCCTCCCTGCAGGTCCGAGTGGGAAGCGCGGCGGAGCAGCAGCAGCAGCAGCATCAGCAGCGTGTTGCTTGCTGCCTCTTAACTGCAGGTTGAACACCCGCTGGAGAGCCACTGGGCTGCTGCTGCCTTGGGAGCAATGCTTGAGTGATGCCAGAAGGCAGAGCTGAGGGGCATTTCTTGCTTCCTAGCAGGAAAGATGGGGAGCATAAGAAAGGGCAGAAGGAAAGAGAAGAGGAGAAGGTGTCTGGTTATGACTCGAGAGCTAAACTTTGCCCTTTCCTTCCCTTTAGTGGGATTTGGTGAGTTATGGTTTGCTATGATGATTCCACTCTGCAGGTTTTAGTTAAGTTACTTAACACAGAATAAGCCCCTGAGAGTATCTTGAGGTGAGGATAAAGAGAAATATAGTGTGCTGATATGCCAATAAAAAAGAAGTGAAATACTAATACTACAATGATTTGGGATTCTTTTAACAGAGCAATGGGCACGTTTAGTAGCGTTAATTCTTGGATTTCCAAGTTGAGCTTGAAAGGTAAAATCACAGCCAACAAACTCTTACTGCTGCTGGGATGGTAATCTAAAAGCTGAGAATTCCTCTGTGGCTCTTTCTTGTTCCTGCAGTAAATACAGCAGCAGGCAGAATTCCTGCTAGCAGGCTGCCAAGTCTTCATCTGCAGTTTCCCAGTGTATTTCCATGAGCTTCAGAGGAACTTAATTTATAGTCCCAAACCTGTTTCATCATCTGCTCCTTTCAGTGTCTTAGATCTTGCTTTTAATTTTTTATATCATCATTGTTCTACATCATCATCATTTATACGAGAGGTTTCATTCCCATGTTGTCTTCTCCTCAGGAGTCATCCCAACATAACTCTCTGTGGGCTCCTCCATTTCTAACACTTATTGCTGACATCATGAAAGTGGTTTTAGATGGTGTCTTTGTCCGTAGTTGTACAACATGTTTTTCTGACTTCTGTGCTTTGTCTTTAATCACCGTTTGGACTTGCAGCAAACATTTTCCTTTTCTGTGCTCCTGTTACCAGAGGGGTTTTAGGTATCGTCTGGGAAAACTGCTGAGTAATTTTCCTCAATACATATTTCAGAGTTCTCTGATTTTCCAAAGGAAGAGCCCTTCCTAGAGGTCGGGGCTAGGGATTTTTTCCTCTTCATCTCTCCTCTCTCCCTCTAAGGTGGAGTGAACATTAGTGGGTAAGATCTCTTCCATCTCAGGTTTTTGCAGCAGTTTTCTTTCCTATTCGATTTGTGCTTAACAGTTAATTTTTGGAGGAAGCTTTTCCCCTCCATTTCTGGTGTCCCTCGTGCACTGTGGTGTTCCACCTCACTTTTCCCCTTACTTGAGTCCCTTTCACTCTTTCTTTGGTGTTTCCCATGAATGATTCCCTACTCTTTCAGAGCCAGTATTTGCTGCCACTGTCTTCCTCTGCCTGCAAGTAGCTGGGAAGTGAAACAGAAGAAAGCAAAGTCATTTATTCCATGATGCAGCTCATCTCCCTGCTCTCCAGGCCCTCACCTATCCTTACTACTCCTGTATTACTTTTGTATGTGCGGTGGGCAGTTATCCCACTGTCATTTTCAGCTTTCTTTTCTTTCACATGCACTTCAGCTTTGTTTCTAAGCCCTTCTGTCTTTTTTTTTTACAGTCTTGCACGTTTGGGAAGTACTTTATCTTGGATATTACCCTGATCAGCAGCTGGTGTCAGTAGATATTTGCATGTACTCCTTATTCATCAAAAACCAAAGGTCATTCCTGAATCAACATATGAAAGTCTGATTGTCCTGTGCATGCAGTGCCACGAAGGAACCTCCTTGATAGACTCCTCTAACGTGTTTAAACAAATCCTTTCAATTTTGTTTCTCAGTCCTTGGTCCAGCACCAAGCTCTGGGGGTTTTGTGGGTTTTGGTTTTTTATTTATTCTTCTTTAGTTGTAATCTCTGAGGACCGAAGTCTTCAAAGGTTTGTTCTTAAATCATATCAGCTAAAGGCCATTCCTCCTAGGAACTCCTGGTGTTCAGCACTGGTGACACCCTGCAGTGTGTGTCTTCACTCCCCACCTGAGCAGACCTTGGTACCCTCCACAAAATCGTGTTGGTTTCAGTAGGGCTCACATACATCCATAAACAAGATAATGGACTGCAGCTAAGCTCACTGCTGGGAAAATATGAGTAGAGAAATCACAGCTGAAGGCAAGGCATCAAATGAGGGGAAATATGTCTGTGCCGTTCCTGGGCTGGGACTGCTGCTGCTCACAGCAGGGCATGTCTATAGCCAAGCCAGAGAGAAGCCGTGGGTGGCAACAACCCATGGAAGGAACATGCAGCGAGATGAATAGTCCCAGTCTCCAAAAGCCAGAGTGGTTCACAACACAGTGAGCAAAGAGGGTACAAACAGCTTGTTCAAACAGTGTAAGTGAAGGATTTCCTACCATGGCTTCTTACAGTCTTACCCTTCCCTGTCCTATAATGTCTCTGAAAAGGTTTGATGCAGCGTGTCTTTCCTGGGATGACTGGCAGGTAGTTTGCCAGTAGGCTCTTACTGGCAGGGGAAAGTAGAGCCTGGGGCGGGTATGCTGGCATTTAAGTCTCTCCTATTATAAACATATAATATTCATAGTAATACCACATAAGATCATGTTTCCTGGGTAGACATCCCTATACCCTAATAACATTAAGACCCTTAAGGATTTCCTGAGCCAGGCATCATGTCTGTGTATTATTACTTGGCCTTGGTTGGCTTTTCTCCCCTCACATGCATTTGAATGCTTTTTTAAATCCCTTTATAGCTTTGGCTTGTATACAGTTGTGTTGCAAGGACTTATAGAAAAATCACTCATCTCCATTTCTTTTCTATGTTGCCTTCATGCACAGGATGAAGTCAGTGTTATCTGTGTGGGTTTTGAACTCTTGAAGTTGGCTGTTCTGAAAAATAGATCTTTGAATGAAATACAGAAATTACATGTCATTACTATTTATTAAAAGGCGATCCTATTTAACCATCACGTTGTGTTATTAGCCACATCTTCAGCTTTCTTACAGTTCTCAAAGCAGTGCATCCAAATATGTTTTTCTGGTATACCTGAAGTCTGTGGTTAAAATGTCACTGAATGTCTTGGGGGGGTATTGACTGCGTATTGCAGCAAGCATCCTTTGTCAGCAAATGCTGTGCCAATGAACTAACAGGAAAATCCTTCCTTTAATTCCTTTTAGGAGCGATGCCACAATATAATGAGAATGTTATAGAGTACAATTGCATTTACACTCTAAAATTGCTTTCCTATGTGAAACTAAAGCTGTTGTAAGCCTCCTCTATGCAGTGCCCGTAAGTATTCCTCTCACGTCAGCCGGGATCCCTGCCGTTGCTCAGGGAATGCAGCCTGGCTGGGCTGCAGGGCGCGTGCTGACCGTGGCATGCAGATGTTGGGTGCTTGCTGGCACCCGCGGCAGGTTGATGCACCTCGCTGGATACCCAGAGGGAGCCCCTGGCATTATTTAAGTGGGGATGTGCACTGTTCCCGGCTTTTTAGCAGCTTGGTAGCTACTGAATAGACACCAAGGGACGTATTTTCAAACTGGGCTTTAACCTCTAGCTATAAAACCCACATTTACTTGTACGAAAGACGGGTTTACGTGCAGGTTGGGTGATTAAGAATTAAATTGCCCTGTCTCAAGCGAAAATAACGTTTTCTGCCCAGAAAAAGAGGCGAAGTTGAGAGGCTTCATTCTCGAGAGCTGTTTGCAGGATTGAGGCAGGGTCTGGAATGACTTGTTTGCCTTAAAAATAACCGGATGGTAAATCCCTTGAAGATATGTGTTGCCAAGTATCTGCAAGAGAAGGAGCCAGGCCAGGGCAAGGCAGTGAACTGCAGAAATGACCTTGGTTTATCCACCAGCATACAGATCTGCCTGGCAGAACCGAATTATAGCAATTGCTGGAAATATCACTGATACAAAGTCCCTGTTTTCTGATCTTTAAGTGAAGGACACTCACAGATTGGGGTGAATGGGGGTGATTCCATGGCTTAGACAATGGCCTTTTCTCTTTGCTAGGAACTTGTGGGCAGATTAGTTTCTTGACAGCTCATGGCAGTATTGATCAGCTGCATATACAGATGACTTGTGTTAACTCATCATTCATTGCTTCCTAGCAATGGCATGTGGGACTTTCAGTGATGCTTTAAGCTTTAGTGGCAGTGTTGTTTTGTGTACAGGATTGTCCATCTTATACTGACCTGCTGCTTGGAAAAGATCAGTCTAAATGAAAGCACCTTCATCTTAGTTGTTCCAGAAATGCATCCAGTGGGTAAAACCAGCTGTGCAAACCCATGAATGGGAAGGTTCCCATTTTCAATTACATTCCGTGGCAAGCAAAGACGATGAGAGAAACTTCATTTCAATCTAAAGTAGATTTAAACTCTGGGTTTTATAGCCTCTGTTTTTTGGTGTGCTGTTGGCTGTTTCCCCTGCCCTTACATGTGTCACTGCATTCACCCACCTGGGGGTCGTATGCTTTAGCTGCCCTGAAAGACAGCATCTCCTGCATGGCAGGAAACCTTCGCTCCTTTTGGTCACCACAGTGCTAATCTGGGAAGGCAGCTGAAAACATGGAACATGTACTGCTGAGGGAGACGTGTGCTCTGGAGGGCTTTCCTGTTGGAAAGAAAGGCAGCCAGAGTCAGCTGATTTACAGCGTTGTGGATATAAGTACGAAATACAGCCCAGAATTATGCATCTGTCATTCATTTTGCATTCTTTCTTGTTTTCTTAACCTGCCTTCTATGACTTCAGAAGCTGATGGATGTTGCCAGGTGCTTGAGCAATTCAGCTTCTGTGAAAATTGATGTAGTATCACGCTCGGACACTTGGGACCGCTTTGGTGCTACAGGTGCTTATGGTCACTTCAGCTTTGATGTTTGTAAGTCAGTACAACAAGATGTATCATTATTTGCCTTAATGGTTTTAAATTTGGTGTCTTGCTGCGTTCCTCTGGTGACATACACAGAGATGCCAGCCAGGATTCCCTCTCATGGAACTTAGGCTTCTACCAGTAGTGAATAAGACTGGCTGGGGCTGGGTAGTCTGGCTTCCAGCCCTCCCAAAGTATGTGCAGCACATGCTGATGTTTGCTTGAAATGAGCTCCCGCTGCTATGGTTCATATGAAATCTATATATTTAGGTCACTTACCATGATTCTTGTTTTCCAGTGCAAACCTGGCAAGTTCATAACTGAGTTTTAGAAAGATAATGTCGGGAGCATCCAGTTTGAAGGTTCTGAAATGTACCTCCAGCCGTGGCACTGGCTCTTGTGGTGTTTGCTTACGGGTTCTGGTTTTGCAGACTCTTCCAGACTTCTCAGTACCTTGAAGTAAGGCACTGGTTAAAAGAGCCTGGAGACCCAGAGCAGGCTCCTGGGACTCAGCTCTCTCTGGGCACTGCACAGCCAGGCATGGTGTGGCTCCCGAGCAGCAAACTTGACTGCTGCACTGACATCAAGTTGTGCTTCATGCATGTAGCTGTATTTACTTCCTTCTGTTCTGCTCTGTGAACTTTCGGTCCTGTTGGCTGATTTCAGTCATGTTTGATATGGAAGAGTTTCCCAATGTGTTTATGTATCTGTGGACAGAAGAAGAAAACTTCCAAGTGGCCTCACTGGTGTCCCACTGCAGGGGCAGGCTGTGCAGGGAACTCACCGAGGACAGAACCCCAAAGCAAACAGGCTTTGTTAATACCCCTCCTGCAGAAAAAGCTTCAGTTGAGCAGAAGGAAGTTGAAGAGAGAGGCCCTATCCAGAGGAAAGCAGGCTTTGCTACTAATGAACATCATGGAATTACTTCTTTTTCTAAGTCTGAATTCGGTGAGGAATGGAGCATGCACGTTGACAGGAAGTTTGGTTTCACCTGCTCATGTCTTTAATTAGCTTCTATTTGAAATTTTAGGCACTAGTCAGCATTTTAAGCCTAGTTTTATTTTTTTTGGTGTGACAGGGAGAGCTGTTCAGCTAAAGAAATGGAACTGTTTCTGCTGAGCTGAGGTATTGATTGTTTTCAGATTAGATTCTGTTCTCCGTGGGTGATGTAATTCATTTCCATGCTCATACAGAAATTGCAAGTGAACTTATTGGTAAAGGAAGACAGGAGTTTGTGATTTTAAGGGATGAGCTCGGTGCTCATCCCCAGGCTGGATCCTCCTCCTGGGTGATCTTTATAGTGACATCTGACTTTTCACCTTTGGGATTAAATGGCACAGAAATCAAATATCTCTTGTATACGGCATGATGCTTGGTAGTGCTTCATTCTGTATTTCTCGCTTCCATGGTCAACTGAGATTGTGATGCTCTGCTCCAGTTCCTCATGTTTCCCCCAGGTTTTTGGATGTTGGTAGCAGAAATGAAGTGTGACACATCCATTTTGAGAATGGCTTTCCAATTGCTTGGATTAGATTTACTAGGAAATCCGACAGATCAGACTGGTTTTTGAAATGCATTATATTACATTATATGCAGTTTTCTGTCTCCTTTTGGATAGTCACAATTCCTAAAATAGGACATTCATCTTATTGATGCTTGTAGAAAATAATGTTCCGTTCCTGTAATAGGATTGGCTGTCTTTGGTACAGTTGCCTTCCTGCACCAGCAGTGAAGTAATGCAAAATGGGTTTGATACTTTCTAAAGCCATATTCGACCTTGTAGTTGTTGTAGTGCATTAGTAAGTACGAACACTTGGCTCCAGAAGGCAGTTATCATGAAGCTGGTTTTGTAGATCAGGATTCAGGATGGAGATAAGGAGTGGGATGCTGCTGATAGTGGTGATACTCAAGAAGGAAGAATAGAAATAGCACAAGCTGTAGAGGTGGAAGTCAGATCCTCACCTGGTTTAAGGCAACGCGAGTGGTGATCTCCTGTACCCGGAATGTTTTGTTGATATTTAGAGACACTAACACCCCTTTGCTGTATGCAGGTGAGTTCTTGGCAGGTCATTCAGGCTTAGCTGCTGGAAGTTAGTCAGGAGCATCCTTTTTCTCCAAGCTGCTTGCCAGTTATGTTCAGGTTTATCCTGAAACATGGTTTGAGGTGAAACTTGTCTCATCAGCCTGTTGGAGTTGTGAGGACCAGCCATGAACGGCTGCCTCTGGGAGTGTTCGATCCATGACACAGAGTCCTTAGGGCAGGAGTCTCCTTTTATTTCTTGCTGTACTACAGTGCAGGAAGAAAGGGGGAGGAATCATTTGCCAGTTGTGAGTAAGATTTACCATGAAGTGAGGAAAAAAGAGAATTTCACAATTATTAATAATGCAGTTATGGAATAAGTACTCTGTCATAGAAGAATGAGACTCTGCCATGGTTACAAATCTAAAGCAATTTATGATGCTCTCAAGTGATTCCCATCTGTGTTTCTAACTTAATCCATAAGGGACTTTCTTGCATTTTGTAAGTGCACTGGAAGACTTTGCATTCTAACGGGTCATGTGTGAACAGAGCTGCCCCGTTACCTCCTTGGGAAGGGCACAGGGTCATCGGGAAAGAATTGCTGTCATGCTCATGGTCTGGCTCTCTTGTCATTTTTAAAGGCTGTAAGTCAAGGTTAGATGTTAAAAACAACCAAAGTATTCTGAAAGACAAATGACTTCATGGTATCCAGAGGACGGATTGTGCCTAAACAAGAGAGGCCTTAAGTTCAGCTTTATCCAGAGCTTTGAAGTGGAAATCAGTGAAGTTCTCCTGTGTTAGCTGGACAGCGTAAGAGGGATAAAACATGGGTATTTGGAAGGCAGTATTGTCTTAGACCATGTTCTTCAGGCATTTATAGCCAAGAATACCTCAAAATCGGGCTTTTCTATCTAAATAGAGAAGCAGGATCTCAGTCATTTATCCCATTAAACCACCTTTAGGGGACAAATCGATGAGATTGTTTTCTTGGTTCTCGTTTTATCCTTTTCCTCATGCAAGTTTAATGCAAAGTTAAATGCAAAAGCAAATGACTTGACTGTGGCACTGAAACTGGTGTTTACGTGTCTGGGGCTGAATTTCTAATGGGGCATCTGTTCCTCTCTGGTTTATGGACGGAACAGCACCAATATGCATAATGAAGCAGGCTGAATGATTTCCAGGATATCCACACACTTTCAGTTGCTGTAAGTTGCCTGGATGAAGCATTAGACTGATATATTCTTTTAATTTTTGCTTTTGGCTTCTTTCTAGCTAATTCTTTCTGTTGCTGTTCTCGATTTGTATTTTTCTGTAAAGTTTCAAGTTTTAAGGATTATCAGAGCAGCTTCTGAGGGTGAATGAAAAATCTGATGGTTCTTAGACGTTGCTAGAGTAGTTTTGAACATAGAATGAATCCCAGAATGGTTTGGTTTGGAAGGGACCTCAAAGCTCCTCCAGCTCCAACCCCTGCCACAGGCAGGGACCCCTTCCACTAGAGCAGCTTGCTCCAAGCCCCTGTGTCCAACCTGGCCTTGAACACTGCCAGGGATGGGGCAGCCACAGCTTCTCTGGGCACCCTGTGCCAGCGCCTCAGCACCCTCCCAGGGAAGAGCTTCTGCCTAAGAGCTCAGCTCAGTCTCCCCTCGGGCAGGTTAAAGCCATTCCCCTTGGCCTGTCCCTACATCCCTTGTCCCAAGCCCCTCTCCAGCTTTCCTGCAGCCCCTTTAGGCACTGGAGCTGCTCTAAGGTCTCATCTTTCTGGCCCTTCAAGTACCTGGTGCAGCATGTGGAAATTTGGCAGCGAGTAATTCTGAAATGAAATTGTTCCTCTTTCCATGTTTATGATAAAGAATTCCTAACTGTGCACTGAGCAGCTCTGCTGCATTCTTAGTAGGCTTTCTTACATGTTCCCCCTGATTTTCAGATTACTCATGCCTCAGAGAGAGCCCAGACCAAATTGATAATACTATACTGTAAGACTGGGTCACACTGCAGTCACAGAAATGGGTAAAATTCAGGTTGTAAGGGCAGCCTCTTTGGGGCATTTCTTAACTTTGAAGTGCTTGATTTTCCTGCTTCTTTTGAGCTAGTTTTTGTGGGAGACCATACAGAAGTACAGCCACATACTGTCATTTTGCCACGCTCAATGGGAAGTAATGAAGGGGACTGGCCAAGAGCTGTGAGGCTGCTTTTCAAAGGCTTTCCAATATTATTGTTACTGGACCTATAAATATTGTTTAAAAGCCTTTATAAAAGCAGTTCTCCCCTGGGGGTGCTGTACAAAGCAATGATGTTCTGTGTTAGAATGCAGACAACCTTAATACAGGGCTTTTAAATATTGTTACTTCCCTTACCGTCTTTATTCTAAAAACACTTGTGACGTGTGCCTTTCCCCCTCCCTCTGCGATATTTTCTTGTCCTGGATCGTGTCTGACTGGGGATGTGGGTGACTGGTACCAGCTGCCTGCATGTCATGCAGCTGCCAAGTGGTAAGACTGAATTATGAAAGGGAATAAATGAACAGGCCTCACTGTTCAGTGAGTAGCTTGGTTTGGGGGAGATTTCTATATTCTTCCTTCAATTCCATCTGTATTTTCAGTGATGGAGTTTTCCAGACTGTGTCTGTGGCTGCTTGAGACACCTTCTTGTCCCCATACACCTCTTTATCCTCCAGAGATGTGTGGGTACTCCTCACAGTACAGCTAAGTACTGCATTGCTCTGGGGAAGTCGCATTCAAGCCCCAGCCTACTCTGAGCATCCTACTTTAAGGAAAGATTTGGTTGCTTGGAAACTAGAGCTGGTCAAACTGTGGGATTTCGGTTCTAGAGATATGGGGGTTTCTGGTTTTTCTTTATGGAGAATTTCTTACAGAATCCCCCAGAAGTGGCCAGTTGAGACATTTCATTGCAATGTAATCCAGATGCTTAATTTCGAACCTGGTGGAGTATATAGAGGCTGGTAGAGGCTAGGATGGGTCTTGGAGCAAGGATGAAGATATCCCTGCATGGAACTGGATGAGCATTAATGTCCCTTCCAACCCACACCAGTTTGTGGTTCAGCTCCATGGTTCAGCTCCATGATGTAGAACACTGATGTTTTCGTATTCTGAGCTAGAAAGGTTAAAACGGATCATTTTGAGTTTACCCAACCCCTCTTACACCTGTTTGGGAAGCAAGGCTCTTGTAGGAAGATATTTGTATGGCAAGTTTCATTTTTGCAAAATATTATTCTCAAAGGAAAAAGAAACCGTCAGTTGGAAATTTTTTTAGGGAGTTCTTCCTGTCTTGCTAAGTTCAGTTTTTGGCTTTCTGGTCATGCTTAAGCCAGTGCAGTGACTTTTTAATCCTTAGAATCATAGAATAGTTAGGGTTGGAAAGGACCTTAAGATCATCCAGTTCCAACCCCCTGCCATGGGCAGGGACACCTCACACTAAACCATCTCACCCAAGGCTCTGTCCAACCTGGTCTTGAACACTGCCAGGGATGGAGCATTCACAACCTCCCTGGGCAACCCATTCCAGTGCCTCACCACCCTCACAGGAAAGAATTTCCTCCTTAGATCCAATCTAAACTTCCCCTGTTTCAGTGTTAACCCGTTACCCCTTGTCCTGTCACTACAGTCCCTAATGAAGAGTCCCTCCCCACCATCCCTATAGGCCCCCTTCAGACACTGGAAGCTGCTCTGAGGTCTCCACGCAGCTTCTCTTCTCCAGGCTGAACAGCCCCAACTTCCTCAGCCTGTCTTCATACAGGAGGTGCTCCAGTCCCTGAGCATCCTCGTGGCCTCCTCTGGACTTGTTCCAACAGTTCCATGTCCTCTTTATGTTGAGGACACCAGAACTGCACACAATGCTCCAGGTGAGGTCTCACAAGAGCAGAGCAGAGGGGCAGGATCACCTCCTTCGCCCTGCTGGTCGCGCTCCTTTGGATGCAGCCCAGGACACGGTTGGTTTCTGGGCTGCAAGCGCACACTGAAGCCGGCTCATGTTCATTTTCTCATCGACCAACACCCCCAAGTCCTTCTCCTTGGGCTGCTCTGAATCTCTTCTCTGCGCAACCTGTAGCTGTGCCTGGGATTGCTCTGACCTTGCCCATTATATGTTCAGCTTGAGAACACTGAACATTTCTCCCCTCTTTCTTGAGTGTCTCAATTTGAGAGATGCTCTGTCCTGTCAGCCGCTGTGTAGAGGAGATGGGAACATGTGTTTAAGAGAGAGGAAGGCATGACATGATGCTGTATCCTGGGGAAGGCTTCTCTCCAGCCCCTGTATGTGAGAGTAATTGAATCACAATACAGATATCGCTTTGTTGAGCTCAGGAGGTGCCTGATGAAAGGAGATTTTCTTTTGTTGCTTTCATTTTTCTGTATCCGCTTACAGGCTTGAGTGAAGGGGATGGAGATTGACTTTTGGCACTTCTCTGGCATTGTGCTGATGCCGATATTAAATTGGGATGAAGAGTATTTACAGAGTGTCTGAAAATTAATCACCAGAGCACTTTCCATCAGATGCACTGACGACTCCTTCCCCCTCTCCTCAGCCATTTAGTCTCATCCTACACTGTGTTACTGGCAAATTTGTGTACGGCAGTTTTTTAATGGTTGTGTTTATATTGCACCACTAACAGGAAATCAGTAAAATTTATCTTTGAATGGATAAATTTTATCTGTTAAAATAACTTCTCCCACTTATGATCAGGGTAAATGCCAGGAACTGGCCTGCCAGAGCAATAAGTTTGATGGTGTGAGATTATCCACCTTTCATAAAGAGGGAATGATAGTGTGAGCTGATTGTGGCAGCAGGAGGCTCCCATTCCGGAGACGCAGCTCAGCCCTTCTATTTGTCATTTTTAAGTTCTTTTCATTTTGCTTCATGCATTTTGAAGTTAACTGCTTAGGGTTGTGCCTATTGAGGGTAGAAAGTGTAAGTTGAAAGCGTATGTAGCTCTTAGCACAAGCATTGCTGTACTGATTTCATTCAAAGCAGGTGCTGACCTACTTGCTTTAAAGTGGGTCCTCTTTAACCACAGTTAATTAAAATCTATCCTTTTTTTTTTCTGTTTAAAGGAACCCACTACATGAAAAACTGTTGTGAATGAAAATACCTAAAAATCTGCAGCTGCAGGAGTAACTACTAAGTAGATACTGGTTGTGGTCAGGGGTGTGCAGCTGATGCACATGCACACATTTGTGATCCTGAAAGGATGCTCAGTAGCACTCAGTACATTTTCATCCTGATCTCTAAACAAGAAGGAGGAACCGTACAAGAATGATTTGAACGAGTTGAGGGGAGACTGAGATGAGCCCTTAGGCAGAAGCTCTTCCCTGTGAGGGTGCTGAGGCGCTGGCACAGGGTGCCCAGAGAAGCTGTGGCTGCCCCATCCCTGGCAGTGTTCAAGGCCAGGTTGGACACAGGGGTTTGGAGCAAGCTGCTCCAGTGGAAGGGGTCCCTGCCCGTGGCAGGGGTTGGAGCTGGATGAGCATTAAACCCCAAACCATTCTATGAATTGACTGCCAGTGCAGCACTTGAAGTGTACAAGGTGTGGGTAGTCAGGAAGGTGCCAAATTTCGAGTACTTTTAAGACTTCCCCATTCATTTAAAAGCAGATGTTGCTCTTAGTTATGTCAGATGAAATGTCACTGCTACAGATTTACACAAGGGCAGTTGAGAGTAGGCTCTGGCTGTCCCATTCATCATCACATTGCTCGGCTCTCACAGGGCACACTCTGTTGATGAGAGAGAAACACCCATGTCCATGAGGTCAGAAGTACACCAGCTCAGCTCGGCAATGTCACTGAAAACTCACCTTTCCTGCATTGTTTCCATCTGGAAACTGAAGGGTTTGTCTTGTTTAACAGGCTCTAAATCTCCCTGAAAAGGTTATATTGCAATTAATTACAATGCAAGCAAACAATGAAGAGCAATCTAAATCCATCACTAGAGTTTGCTCTATTTTTATTGTTATGGCATTTTGAAGTGAAGTGAAAGAGATTATTTGCAAAGCAGGTGTTCAGATGAAAGTGAATGAGGAGAGTGCCAAGTGAACAGTCAGGGCTGTGTAGCTGTGCTGGAACAACCTTTCAAGTCTCTCTTGCTTTTTTCTAGTAGGAAACTTCTCTTAGAAACCATAATCTGTCTACTGGTAGGGTTTACCAGGAGAAACTGGAGGATTTCTTTGAGGTTTTCCTTAACTTTGTTTTGGAGGATTTTCCATTTTCCCAACTTTTACTATTTGTGGTATTCAGCCCAAACGAGTTTGGTTGATGTCTGAAGGCCTCGTCTCTCAATTGCCTGGCCAAGGTTGTGATCTGAGAGGATCCAGTTTTTGAGATGGGAGATTCTGATTTGAGGAAAACCAGCACCAGATGTCAAAACACACCAAGGCGAGTGTAGTGGGAGTAGCACTTGGAACACTCTGATCCTCAGTCTGTGCTCTGGCATGTGGGCAAGGAGGGGATGGCAGTAGCAGAATGAACGCGGGGCTGGACGCTTTGCTGTACAACGTCCCTTTGCTCATCGGGAATATGCAACTGTGTTTCTGCAAGCTTTTCTTCAAGATGCAGAAGCTGTTTCCTGATGAAAATGTACTGGGTTTAATAATACATGCATTGTTTTAGCAAAGATTTGTACACAAATAGGTGTGTATATCTGTCCATCCATCCATCCATCCATCCATCCATCCATCCATCCATCCATCCATCCATCCATCCATCCATCTATATAAAAGTAGCAGAGTAGATTCTCCTGTGGTGGAAACTAATGCATCAACTTCAGTTAAGGAATTTTTGGTTTACAGAAGGGAGGAAACTCCAGTTATGACCAAGAGATTTAACTAAGGCTGCCTAATCCTTGCGAGAGAGGCATTTGTGCTCCTACCTTAAGAGGAGAAAAGTTCTCAGTTTGCCATGGTTGGATGTTTTTTTCTCCTGGAATCCTGCTGAAGAAGCAGGTTTTTGTCCTAAGCAGGGTGGAACATAAAAATCTCCTTCTCTGACAGAAAGGCTGCTGCATTAATCAGGTTTTCCCCGAGTCCTGCTTCCATGTTCCCTCCTCTGGGCACCCTGTGCTGGCGCCTCAACACCCTCACAGGGAACAGCTTCTGCCCAAGAGCTCCCCTCTGGCAATTGAAAGTTCCTGTGAAGTGGGAGGGATCCGACTGTGCTTTGCACCAGCGCAGGCTTTTGCTCTTGGTGGGGCTGCACTTCTGGAGGAGCATCAGGACAGTCAGGATGTTTTCCATTGTCCTGTATCCGGTGCTTGATGGGTCGATGTGTTGTTCCACTCCGGGGGCACCGTGGGGACCCTGATACTTGAGCAGTGCAGTGATGCGCTGGGCTGTGAGCTGCCCTTTGTGGTTAGGCCAAGTGGGGGCAAAACCCCTTCCACTCCTCAGTGTTAAGTTTGTGTGCTTTGCATCATTTCTCACAGCAAAAAACCTCGAGCTGTTCAAAACAAATAGTACACTGCGTGACCATAAAGCCTGATACATGTACAAATACGTATATCAGTGCATATATATGTACTTTATCAAAATGATGTAATTACGTCAGTACGTTTGTCATCTTGATCAGGCTTCTAAGGGTTTTGGCATAAACCTTTTCTCTGAGGTATGTAGTTCATTAGAAGTATAGATTATAATCAAAACCAAAATCAAATTACAACAGTATATTCAATCCTTACCTGGGTCTACTTGCAGCAGGACAGAATGTATTTTACCTGATGGGTTGAGATCAACACGCTTATAATTTGGAGAACAAAAAGGGGGAAAATTGCATTACAGACCCCCAAACAGTAACAAAAAAAAAGGTCCCTGAAGGGGATTCTCTGTACTAAAAAGAGAGAATCTTTTATTAAAGTCTTTTATTGTAATTCTGGGGAATTTGAGCTGAAGGCCAAGAGAGCCTTTTTTCTTAGCAGCTACCTCTGACTCAACATTGCTGCTGCTATTTAATTAGCATAAACTCACCCTGTTTACTCCTACCAGCACCCAGGGTGCCTTCACTGTTGCTGAGTTATGGAGCCATCTCCTACCTGGAGAGATGTCACTTCCCACTGCAATCAGTGCAGCCGTGCCAGTTCAGGTGAGTGCTGTATAAGCACTGCTGGAATGCGGCCGCTCACTGGAGCGAGGCTGGGGAAGGGCCATGGAGGTGGTAAGAGCCTGGAGCATCTTTCAAATGAGGAGGGGCTGTTTAGCCTGGGAAGGAGGAAGCTCAGAGGGGATCTGAATAAATGTGTGAATACCTGATGGGAGGGAATGAGAAGCTGGAGGCTCAGCGGAGCCCGGAGACAGGACCAGAGCCAATGAGCGCAGACTGAAACACCTCAAATGCCCTCTGAACATAAGAAAATGATTTTTTACTGTGAGGGGAGCTCAGCACTGGAACAGAGAGGTTGTGAAGTGTCATCCATGGAGGTACCCAAACCTGGCTGGTCACGGTCCTCCTCCAGCTGTCTCTGCTTGACGCCCTGCCTGGGCTTGGAGCACATCATCTCGAGGGCCCTTCCAACATCAACCATTCCGTGATTCTGATGCTGTCAGCTTTTTCCCTCTGCTGGATTTGGCTGTGAAGGCAGGAGTGACAGTTTTCCTTTCGCAGGTTAAAAAATGCATAGGAAAGAAACTCATAATCAGGAGGGGTAAAACCACAAAGGACCAAGATAATATTCCGGCATGAACTGTCAGTGGAAAAATCTAAGGGCTTCTGTGAGTCGGTTTGAAAAATAGTCTAAAGGTATTGACATGGCATTTCTGAGCCAGCCCTCTGCGTTCCTCTTGTCTGGGTTTTGTAACTAGAAATGTACAAAAAAACAGGGGTATGTTCCTTTAAAACAAAGGTTGTTCTATTCGAGATTACTTAAGTGTTAGAGGATGAGTCACAAATTTCAGTTCTATTTCTGCTGTAGCTTCCTATAGATTATCTGTCTCCATAGCACTGATAAGGCCTTTTAAATTGTGGCATTAATTGACCTAGTGATTTGAGGTGTTTCCTACAAAAGCAGTTTTCTCTCCAAGGAGCATCATCGGTGTCTTGTCCAACACATGTAGAGGAAAAATCCCAGTCTGATATAGAGCCATGCTGGAATGCTGAAAACTTGTTTTTTGTTGAGTTTCCCAAATCCAGAGCATTTCACAGAGCATTTCAGTGCTGTGCTGCTAGCAGGCTGAGTGAGCACTGCTGGAAGTCTGTAGTTTTGTGCCAGTGACAGTAAGCTTTCCATTTCTGGTGCATCTCATGACAAAACACAATGGAAGCAGAGGACCTCAGCTCCTCGGGTGTTGTGCTTAATTTCATGGCACCACCTTGTAAAGTAGATCCTCGTTCAGGTTCCAACTCTTTTACTCTTCCTGTTGTAGAGATGCAAGAAAATCTGGCTGGGACAAGAGACTTGTCATCACAGAAACTGCTGTGTGGATGCTTGAGGTTATGGGAGGTGTCAGTCGGGGCTGCCGAAGGATGCTCATGCATCTTCCTGGAAAGTGTCAAGTGATTTCAGTTCAGCGCCTTTAGATCAATGTGCCCAGCTTCCTAAAGCATTAATAGGAGCATTTCCACCACATGGATGGGAACCAATCAAACCCGCTTTGACTGTGTCACAGTTAGGAGCACGTGGATCCTTTCCTGACCAGGTTCTCTGTCTGTTTTAAAGTGCAGAATTGCATGCATGCCTCTGAGTTTATTCCTGTAGTTACCACAATTGGAAGTTGGGCAGCTGATTCTGAAAGGAAGAGATTTCCTAAGCTATTGGGCAAATGTCAGAATTTAATTATTTTTTTTTTCTGTGAAATATATTGGTTTTTTTTGCTTCAATTAGTTCATTATTTGTCACTAAAAGTTCACAATAACATCTGACGTCATCATGACATGACGTCATGAGATCACATGGCACATGGATGTCATAGAGATGAGAGTCACAGTATTATCTTTGTTCCATTTTGATATATTTTAAACCAGTAAAGGTAAATTGATGCATTTTGCCTTATTTCTTTGGGTCAAAGTTTCTCCTGCTTGCGTTCATAGGAAACATCTTGACAGTCTGAATCAGGAAGTATTAGACACCTTGTGAGTAAATTGGAGGAGTAGCTATTTTCAGTAGTAGAAAAGTTCCCGCAGTCTAACACATGGGTGTTAAAACATCTGCTCCTCTAATGAGTTCACTGAGTATTTCAGTTTTCTACATGACTTGAAGTGCTCAGGCATGCCCCACTGTGCTCCGCTACAGCTGGAACAAGGTGAAATCATAGCAAAGGGACTAAATGGGTTTTCAAACGCAGGCTCGATCCTGACATCGCTCTGAGACCTGGAAGTCCTGTTTTGTAACAGAAGCGCTGCAGTTCAGTGACCTCAAACAACATCCTCCAGGCATTCAACAAGAAGTTGTGAGCAGGGGTATTAAGTGTGCTGACCTTCATGAAACTTCATGGCATCTGAGATATTAATTAATACTTAGGTTATTTTTTGTGTGTCCAGTACTGTATTTATGACCGTTGTCTGTGTTTGGGAGCACAGATACATGCACATCACTATTTTCTGTAAATCACAAAATGGTTAAAACACCATTGTTGGAATATTAATTTCAGATGAGATTATGGGAAGTTTTACTTCCCATTTTCTTTAATAGTGGATATCAATTGCATTTAGCCAGATATAAGCTGTGGCTGCCCCATCCCTGGCAGTGCTGAAGGCCAGGTTGGACACAGGGGCTTGGAGCAAGCTGCTCCAGTGGAAGGGGTCCCTGCCCGTGGCAGGGCTTGGAGCTGGAGGAGCTCTAAGGTCCCTTCCAACACAAACCATTCTCTCATCCTAAGATACCTCCATAGAAGACTCCATAACCTCCTGGGGAACCTCTGTCCTCACACTGAAAAGGCATTGTCTGGTGTTCAGATGGCATTTCACGTGTCATGTGCTGCAGTCCCTTCATCATCATCCAGAAGCCCATGTCTGAGCTCCATGATGGGGAGCCTGGAACAGGGCAGGGCCCTCCTAGTGTGGCCACAGGGATGCCAGGGGAGCAGTCACCTCCTGTGACACATGAAGAGGCTGAGAACTGTAATTACGCAAATAAGGATGGCAAACAACTTAACCGTGACTAAATATGAGGGGAAATAAGTGATTTAGAATGCTTGCCTCTTAATGTTTACGGTTACCTATTAACATGTAAATGTACTTTTTAAAGTAGATGTTTATGTACTTTTGAAAGTAAATGTTTACATGCAAAATCCCATCCTTGATTTCCTCTGAGTGTAGGAGCCGAGGCTCTGGCTGTGAGTCATCTTTAGTCATCGCAGCGTCTGACATTTCTGTTTGGAAAGGGCAAATCCTGCCCGCTCAGGTGGAGGGGACTGGCCACTGTGGATGTTTTGTTGGCTGAGGGAGTGTTTCAGAAGCGGCAGAGAAGAAGAAGGGAACGTTTTCTGTTTCCCTCCTCTCTATTTGACATCACCATCTCATGCAGTAACATTCAGTGCCAGGCTGGCATGTTCCTTCTAGGAATAAAGGCCAGGCCCGACTTCTCTATAGGTATTTCAGCTTCCTTTGTAATGCAAACACTCTGCATTTGAACGGGCTGCTCCTGAATGGATGCAACAGCTTAAGAGGTGATGAAACTGTGGTTTTAAATTTGGCTGCTGCCCATGTATATAAAGCAGGAAAAATATTTGTTATCCTTTTCCTTATGGAAATGCAAGGGAGCTGTGGTGCATCAGTTATGTCATACTGCAGATCCTGCAACCAGCATCCACATTTCAGGTGTGTGTCTGTGAACTGATGGGTCTTGAAAAGAAAAATCCCCTAAAAGAGAAAAGTAACTCAAGCAAGTTGCCGGAAATGACTTGTTGTAAACCAATAGGAACTTCTTTCTCCGGCAGGCTGACATCTGTTATAATCACCCTCTAACTGCAGAAGACAGGTTCTTTGTCAGTCTTTCTATCTTAGAAAGTGATGAAATGAAATCCTTTTCTAATGATTCTGTCTGTAATAAATTGATGCTCGCAAATCTCTGTACCAGTTCAGCAACTGCCATCGTCTTCTCTAGAAATGTTCAAACTCAGCAAGCCTCTCTGGTTTTTGGGTACCTGTTTATGTCTATTTATTTGTGACTCAGCTTGCAACTAACCTGAACTAGTAAACCCTAAATAAAGGTTCAGTAGCCCTGATTCATCACTGTGCTGCTCTGGTACCTGTACCAAAGAGCTTGGATAAGCTCTGTGGTGCTGGTATGCCACTGAAGGAGTGCTGCCAGGTTCCTTCCTGCCAGTTCCTTCAGTCCCCTTCAACCTGGTGAATAGATGAGAGGAAACAGTGCTTGAAATACTGTGGGTAAGGAAGTAATGCGATGTTTCATTTTGTAGGGTCTGTTGCCACTTTTCTCTTGAGTATTTTCATCCATTCTTACAGACAAGCCCTTTACACAGGATGCTTTCTACACACTGTAAAACCATTTTCATGTCACTTCTCCCCACATCCCTCCAATCTACTGTATTCACAGTAAACAGCTGATTACATTTGACTTGTCTGGTTTAAACAGCTAAGGCAGCTCTGTTTTAACCTTCCAAACTGTTCCAAGCCAGGAAGTGGCCAGAGAGGTACCTTTGTTTCTAGCAGCCCCTTCCTCTGGGGTTTGCAAGTGCTATGAAATCAGGTTGCAGAGCTTTTGGAATGGTACTGCGCGCTTTGAGTGAGACCCCAAGTGTTACCCAGAAGGACCTGGCAGTCATAACAGTTATGCAGGCTTTAACAGGGTATGTGCTGCTCCTGAATTGTTGGACACCGGGATATGAAGGTAGGGAAGGGAGTGACCTGTGTCCATCTTGACCAGAAACTGGTGGCACAGCTGCAAACTTTCTCCTGTTATTTTCCTGTTAGTTTTGTAATGGTTCTATCTGCAGCAAACAAATCTGGGAGGGAGGCAACGGGGATATTTATTTTGTTATGATAAATCAGAAACAAGTCCAGGTGCACGAGCAGAAACGTCTGCTCTGTACAATTTGACAAAAGATTTCAGTGTTGGAATCATCAGACTTAGACTTGCTCTTTCCTTAATACCCGTGCCAGTTTAAGGTAACCTAAGGATCTTCATGAGCACTGCTCCTGTGCTACACAGAGCATTTAGACTTGGATGTGGTCAGTATAGCAGAGGGAGAATGAAGGGAAGGACTTGTTGAATTCTATTGTTGCTCTCCAGTTTCATCACCGCAGACGGAGCGCAGGACTGACGTGTGATGGGTGTCTAATTTGATAAGACTAAACCAGGAGAAATGTGTCAGAGATTGCTTTGAACAAAAAGGCCAGAATTTAATTAATTTCTGACTAATTTTAAATTCAATTTACAAGCTTTCATCAAATTTCTCTCAACTGGCATGAAGAAACGGTTTTGCTGGGAGCAGAGCTGAATGGCCATTTGAAGGCATTATTATATTTAGGATAACCAGGACTTGCTGAAGGCATTTCATGAAGGATGTCCTTGAGGAAGAGGCACAGATCTGATTCACACTGCCTTACTAAATAATAATGACTTCGTCTGGGCTGTAGGATACCAGCATTCTTACCAAGCAGATTTCCTATCTTCAGAACATTTCTCCATTTCAAAAGCTTTTGAAGTCAAAGCAGTTCCAGCCTGATTTTGGCAGCTGTCAACAACCAACAGCTCCAATCTCAAAATGTTGTCTTAAAAACTGAGCTGGCAGATGAGCAGGATGAGGCCAGTGAGTATCTGAACCACACACGAGAAACAATTTCATAACTCACAGGACTAAATTTCATAAACAGTAGGGCTAAAATTCATAGAGGGAAGGAAAAATGGAAAATATACATACAGTTTTGGGTTTTTTTTGTTTTTCCTTGTTTCAGAGCTTTAATCTGGAGAGTAAAGAGAGTACCTACATAACGTGTTGGAAATAACTCTCTACACATGTGGTTTAAACCCACCAAACACTCAAAGGTAGAAGCTGTCAGGTTTCTGACAATGAAGAGGTAACAAGCTTGTTAAAACCCTGGTTACATCATAGAACCCCAGACTGGTTTGGGTTGGGAGGGACCTTAAAGCTCATCCAGTTCCAACCCCTGCCACAGGGAAGGGCACCTTCCACTAGAGCAGCTTGCTCCAAGCCCTGTCCAACCTGGCCTTTATATTATATATGTATATAATATTCTACAGGACACCATAACCAGGGTTGCTGATGTCTTTCTATTCCATTTCCAAGGAACTCAATATTGCAGATATTTTTTACATGTTTTGGAAAAGCTGAATGTGGTTTTTTCTCCAAGAAAAGTCCCCATGCTGCTGCATTATGTAAGGAAAGTGGACGCCTGATAAAAAGCAGAGCTTAACATGACCTTCATCTGAATGCTTTTCCCCAGTCTTAGATATTTTCAGTTTGTGAACTGAATTTTTAAAAGAAAGCCTATGAATAAACCAAATCATAGGACCTTCAAGCTATCGAAGCTGAGGAGTAGTGAGCCTGCAGCCAAGCCCTTGCTCCAAACAAGGCTTGCTTTGATCTTGCCTAGGCTGATCATCTTTCTGAGGGTCTCTGGGGTGAAGATTGCTTGAGCTGTCTGGCCCCACTGTTCTAGTACTTGACCATGTTCATTGTGGAGACTTTTTCCTCCAATTTAGTGAGAATTTCCTGTGCTACTTGTGCCTGTTACCTTGGCCTTTTCCTGTGCAGCTCCAAGAAGAAGCTGGGTCTGTCCTCTCTGCAATCCCCTAGTAAGTAGGTGAAGAGAGTGGTTAAATCACTTTGGGCCCTTTCTTTCTGGGGCTACACCAAACCATCTCTGTCAGCTTCTCCTTCACGTCATGCTCCAGACCCCTGACTACACTGTCTTTCTGATTCAGGGCAGCCCAAGAATCTTCAGTGCATTGAATGCTCAAAAACAGAGAAGCCATTTCACACATCACCTTTTATTCTCATTTAATTAAGGTGAAAGAAACAAAAAGTTGGTTTAAATAACAGCATTTTACAACAATTGTTTAAACCTCACATAGCCAGGTAAGGTGCCAAAAGATTCTACAAGGTTGAATCTGGTTTTGATGACTTCATAACAGTTTCCATCGCCTCTTCTGAATTTCCTTATGCTGAGACTTGTCTATTCCATCAAGCTCTTACCTCTAAACGAGCATGTTGGCACAGGAGAAAGTGGGTATAAATAGCCTCTGGATGAATTTAGGCCAGTTATTAATAGTCATATGAAACACAGAGGAAGTGAAGTTTCCACAAGGACATTCCAGGAGGACTCGCCAGGAGCAAGACACCACTTGACCAGAGGTGGAGTTAGAGGAGTTTAGGTAGGAGGTTGAGTGATGTGGTTGTAAAGCCCTAGTAGGGCGTCATAATTCACCAGAGAAGTTCCTTCCCATCCCCTGCTCCTCTGCCTCTCTGTTTTTATTCGTTAAGAACAGTAGCATAGACTGTGAGGGTGTTGTTCATCTTTCTGATCCCATCTGTTTTCCTTGGTGGGAGGGAGAAATGGGATTCATTCCAAGCTGTTCCAAATGTTTTTTCCTCATTCAGGCTGAAATTCAGATGTTCATGTTCAGTTTCTAATGCGGTTCAGTGGCACTTAGAGTGCTGAACTCTGGGCAGGCCTGATCCATATGTCGCTTGACCCAACAAAGCTGTAATCACCTCTTTATGGAGATAAAAGGGCTGAGGCAGTCGCTCTGAAATCAAAGGATGGGGTTCATCAGTGAAGCTGTCATTGCCTTCTTTTGCTGGATTTACAATTCCTTCTTTCTTGTGTATTGACTAAATGCTTTCCTTTAAGCTTTTGTTCAGCTTCTGTTCCAGTTCTGTACTGCCTGTCTGTTCTACTTGTCCTCTCTGCAATCATCCTGACCACTGGTGATTTTTTTCTGTGTTTTCAGATCCTTTCATGTCCCACTCCAAATTCTCTTCGTTTTCTCCTCCATTCAAATACCAGGCAGTGTCCTGTTATTTCGTGTTCTCGCACCCATCATCCTGGCTGTGCTCATATTTCACTTAATGCCTTTGTTTTCAACAGGCACTGACAGCCTGAGCACAGTGATATTCTCTTTTTCTTCCTTCCAGTCTGCAGTTACATGCCTTCAAATCAGAACCTCTCCAATAAACCAGGCTGAGAACCTGGCTCTGCAGCTTATCCCTGGAAAGTGCTTCCCAGTACTTTTCCCTGGCTTTTTCAGTCTCTTCTGCAGAAGTTTTCTGCAAGTGCCTCTCTTGCATGACAACACTGTGTAAAACTGTCAAACCCAATATAGCTGCGTGCTGGAGAGGCTGTGCATTGAAAGTCCTCACAGCAGTTACAGTTAAATGCTGCTCTTTGTGTGCATAGCCACAAGCAGTAACAACTCCATTGACGTTGTCTCAGTCCCTCAGCTCTCCTGACAGTGGAGGTTTATCCTCGCTTGCCAGTCAGTAGGTGCAATTAAATAACTTGGATGTTATGAAAATTATATTGTTCCTTGTGAATTAAGTCCTGACAAGATGGGGTTTTGCCATTTTTGGAGCCATGGAGGGACTGAATTTTTAGTCTGCTGTTATAGAGCTCAAAGAAAGAATGTGTATAATTAGACGTTAGCAGGATTGTCACGTTATAAGAGCTGACTGCATCTAGTAAATCAGTAAGTGCGTGATTTTGTGTTTCTTTTGTCTATGTGCACTGTTTGGTAATCACTCGGTGCTAAGGACTTTGATGTACGTGGTGGAATCATGGAATGGTTTGGGTTGGAAGGGACCTTAAAGCTCCTCCAGCTCCAACCCCTGCCACGGGCAGGGACCCCTTCCACTAGAGCAGCTTGCTCCAAGCCCCTGTGTCCAACCTGGCCTTGAACACTGCCAGGGATGGGGCAGCCACAGCTTCTCTGGGCACCCTGTGCCAGCGCCTCAGCACCCTCCCAGGGAAGAGCTTCTGCCTAAGAGCTCATCTCAGTCTCCCCTCTGGCAGCTTAAAGCCATTCCCCTTGGCCTGTCCCTACATCCCTTGTCCCAAGCCCCTCTCCAGGTTTCCTGCAGCCCCTTCAGGCACTGGAGCTGCTCTCAGGTCTCCCCTTCAGGAGCCTTCTCTTCTCCAGCTCTTTCACTTGCACCAGTCAGTGCCTAATTTTTGTCTTTATTGTTTTCCAAAGGCCCTTTCTATTGCCTTCTCCAAGTCTCACAAACAGAATCCATGGCGACAGAGACTGAAAAGTGACAAAGCATCTTCCAACTGTTAAATTACGAGTATGTAATAAATATTTCAATATAAATTAGCATTAGAGTGTTTGATGAGTCAGGCAATAGCGAGAGAAAAATGTCAAATGCAGAAGAACACTGGAGTAGGTATCGTGGCCAGCACTCTGCTGTGCTGCTCCTGGGGACACATTTATCAACCCATGATTGTCATCATCAGAGGTGTTGCTGGGATAATTTAAATTGAAATAAACTGATGAAATCATAAGCTCTGTAGATAAATTTCTAAGACCTTCAGGAAACTCCTTAATTCTTCTGCCTGCACTGTGAGAATGACAAATGGGGATTGTTCAGTTTGATTATGGAAGAAGATGGATCAAATACCAGATTGATGCAGTTGAGGAAAACCAGTTAAATCTTTATAAAGTGCATCTGCTCGAGTGTTGTATTGTGAGGCAGATGAAATGAAGTTATCGACATCTCCTGTAAGAATTAACTTGAGCATTTTGAAATGGGATGAGGAGTATATTTAAACGCCTTTACAAATATTTATGTGAATGTGATGGTGTGGCTGTAATTCAGTTGGATCTGCGTATAACATTTCCGTTTTATTTGGTGTTAGCATCACACCTATCTCAGTGGTGGTTTTGCTTTGGCTTGTGGCTGTCCAAATGATATAACACTTGATACCTGGTACAGAAACTGTTCAAATGCCAGAGTTCTGTTAATTCAGTCAGGGATGGGAGATTCCGTATTTCACTTCTCTCTGGCTTACAAGCACGTGCCTCTAGGCCAGGCTTTGCTCTCCTTTCCAGACCTCTTATCACCCGAGCAGATTGTACAATGCAAGTTGTGTGTCTGTTCCTAAGTTGCTGCCAAAGGCTATCCCTGTTCATACACAGCTAAGACTTCATTTGGCAGGTGGATGGATGCTAAAATACTGCTTAGTTCTTTGTCCATGGCTTTTGAATCTTGTTCCTGGCTGTAAGAAGTTACACTGGACATTGAGCATTCGCTGTGCTTGCTCAGGGGAGGTGTCTTAGCCCCTGGAGAACGTCTGCTGGGCTAGATGAGCTGACACAAGGGAAGACCTTACTTTGTAAGGGGAATAGTTAGCAATTTAGTGATGACCACCGGACAAAAGCATGCACGAGCAAAGGGAATACTGAATAAATCCCAAAGGAAATCCTTGTTGCTGAATGGAAAGAATGCATCCGAGTTCTTCAGTCTTCCAGAGCTGTCACTTCCACACCGGGGATTTCTGATGATCCGATGAACCCCTCCATGAGGAACCAAGCGCTTGTATTTCTGGAGTGGAGCAATTTGGCCCAGCTCTGGGTGATGATCCCACTTTACAATGGCAGTGCTGAAATTCTCTTCAGAAAGTCATTGCTAAGACTGCATAATTGGGCATTGAAGTTGCGATTCTACTTTCCAAACTCCAGGACTTTGTTAAAAACCTGACATTCCAAAGTACCGAATCTCAGTGTTTGACAGCTCAGCTGTGAGAATTTTTTTAGAGAACATTTGTACCATAAGAACAGCATGTTAATTGACTAAAAAAAACTGGGACAGATTAATCATGGGAGGGAAACACGATACCGAGGAGAATGTGGTTCTAGAGCCCTCTGCTGATGGAAACCTTTAGAACTACAGTTCATTTCCACTGGCCTGCTTTGAATGGCCTGGGTTGTTCATCCCATCCATTTCGGACCCCTGGCTCGGGGTGGGGTAAATCCCACACCGAGGTGGTTTTCTGGTGGAGACTGAAGGACAGGCTTGCTCCGCACCCTGGGCTCCCGCAGGGCCAAAGATGAGGTGATCCTGCCGCTGGGTGTCAGTAGGTGTGTGTTCAGGCGTGTTGTTGGCACGTGGGGTTTAGAAGGATGTCATTCCTCCTTCAGCAGCGGCTGTGATTGTCATTAAAGTGATGTATGCTGCAAAAATGATCACAATATGGCTCAGCAGTATTGCTTAATGCATTTGCAAGAGTAGAGAGAAGAGACAGGAGCTGGAGAATTCACCAGCAGAGGACACGTACTAAGAGCTTACACACGCTGCTGCAGGCTTTGCAGCTTCTCTTTCTTTTTCAACACAGGGGTTTGAACACGAGCCCCTGCAGTGCAGCACCACTGCTATGGCTGCCCCATCCCTGGCAGTGCTCAAGGCCAGGTTGGACACAGGGGCTTGGAGCAAGCTGCTCTAGTGCAAGGTGTCCCTGCCCGTGGCAGGGGCTGGAGCTGGGTGAGCTTTAAGGTCCCTTCCAACCCAAACCAGGCTGGGGTTCTGTGATTTTATGATTTTGAGAGTTCCCCCTCTGAGCAGGTAACAGTGGCTTGGATGTGGAGTTTGCATCCACAAACTGCTGAATTGGTATATTGTTACTTGAAATTTATTGCCAGAAACAGGAGCTGGGGTTGTGTCAGGCAGGCAGAGGTCTTGTTTATTGCTCTGTGAGAACATCTGAAGCACAAAGAGGTCTGATAGGGCTTCTTTCAGATTTATAAAGCTGAGGTCTTCTGGTGCAATTGTTTATTGGGGAAGAGAGGAGCCGTCCTGCAGTTGCCCTTAAATCTGCCATTCCCCTCTGCAGGATGCAGTTACCACAGCGGTTCAGCATCAGTGCAGAGGCAGAGGCAGCTCTGAGCAGCTCTGGGGCTCGAGGTCACAGTTCAGTTCTGCAGTGTACTCTGCACTGAAACAAAATGAACGTTTTTGGTGTAAATGTATTTTAAACTCTGCAGGTGAACTACGCAGTGCCCTGGGTTCAGGAGGCTGGCTGTGAAGGGTCCGGGTGCTTAGCTCAAGGCCAGTGATGGAGGTAGTTGGTGTGCAGGGAAAAGGGCAGAATTCCAACTTTATTATTTGTTTCTGGCTAAAATTACACCAGAGAAATGTGTCAGCTGCTGTATATATGGAAATAGAGAGGAGATGTACTCGGGTGTTCACAGGTAGTGAGGTATGCACAGGGATGATAGATGTAAAACTGTATTCTCGTATTCAAGCAACCAGTTTTCTTGGGTATTTGTGGGAATGATGTTTTCCCCTTGTGCTGACATTCTGCTGTACAGACACAGGCTTTTGCATCTTAATAATCTGATTTCTGAATGTACAAGCAAGCATATTGCAGCGGGGACGCATAGCATCAGTGGGCATGGTGAAACAAATAGGGAGCACTGAGCAAAAGTTGTATCCAGAGCCAGGGAGGAGGATAGAATAACAGAAGAAAGAGGAACTGCTGGGCAGTAAAAGGTTTTTGTATTTTTCTTGGCAAAACTTCGGGTCTACACAGAGAAAAGAGGGTAAGTGTGGGGGGAAGGAGTTAACAATGGTGAGAACTAAGTTATGTCTTTGTGTGGTTCAGATGGAGAACTTGGGTGTTTACATAGGAGCTCGCACAAGAGAGGATAATGGCACAGTGCAGAAAGCCAGCCTGACCATTGGGAGCTGTGGTAGGATGTAACTTCAAAACCAGGTACGTGGGGCTGTAGGTACAGAGGTGAAGGACAGAGGATGTGAGCAGGAAGAGGGGTTTGGAGGTAAGAGCTGTGGTTAGGATGTGAAGGACAAAAGGGGATGGATGAAGGAGAGTGAATAGAGAACTGTATTAAGCTCAGGGAGGAAGGAGAAGATGGGGCAGGTAACAAGTTATTGCTGGTGGGTGAATGGGAGACCAGAAGAGGCTAAAGAAGATAGATGACTGCTGGGGAGTAGGTTATGCAAAATATAGGAGGATGCCAGGAGATGCTGAGATGAGGGAGAAGGTGGGCAACAGGAGCTGGAGAGTAAGCAGTACTTCTGACACTTGGGTCAGTGGAAGGTAGAAGAGTTGAACTAGGTGATGGTGAGGTGATAAAGGGAGAGTGTGGTGAAGGTGACAGTCAGGGATCATAAAAGGCTTTGGATGGACCCAGCAATAATGTGGATGCTGACAGGAAAGAAAATGTCTCTCGGGCTGTTCCAAGAGGAGCAGTCTGCTAACACGTTAAGAGGAACTGGCTGGGATCATTATGAAGAGGAAGGGAGAAACCCCGAGCTGCCTGCCAGTGCTGTAATGTGACATGGCATGCATGCTGAGCAGGTCCCTGCGGTGGTCAGTGTAAGTGAAGGGATCTGCAGTCCTGCCACATTGCTCCGTTTCTGTCCATGTGGCCCAATTCTCATTGGTACGAGCGAAAAGCTGCAGATGAGGAGCAGTGAGGTGGTGCACAAGCAGGTTTCCTTCTGGTGAGGAGCTAAGACATAGTCAGCTAGGGCATAATCTGCACCCTGGAGCGTGGACACAGTCCTGGGGGCTGTGGGCTAGGTCGGACCTCATACAAGGAATAGTAGGAATATTCACAGGAGTGATGACCTGAAGGATAGGAGCTGTCTCAGGGCAGAGTCTGAGTGGTGGAGGAGGTTTGTAAATAACCTCCCATGGAATCAGAGCTGTGGGGCTTTTTCATGATTCAAAAAAGTTCTATTTTTCAGAAGGAAAAGGGTTTGTGGCTGGATGTGGCTGTTTCCCATGGGGAGTGAGCATCACCCATTTCCAGGCAGTTTGTTGTATGTATTTCAGGTGTAACCCTGTTTTGGAAGCACAAGTGTCTGAACAAATATGTGTTAGGGCAAGGGGTAACGGGTTCAAACTTAAACAGGGGAAGTTTAGATTGGATCTAAGGAAGAAGTTCTTTCCTGTGAGGGTGGTGAGGCACTGGAATGGGTTGCCCAGGGAGGTTGTGAATGCTCCATCCCTGGCAGTGTTCAAGGCCAGGCTGGATAAAGCCTTGGGTGAGATGGTTTAGTGTGAGGTGTCCCTGCCCATGGCAAGGGGGTTGGAACTGGATGATCTTAAGGTCCTTTTCACTCCTAACTATTCTATGATGAAAATGAACTGCATCTCCTTCTGTGCTGGACTTCAGCCATACCTGCTCCAGCGGGATTGCATCAGACTCATGCCGAGCAAGGCAGTAGTAATGGGAAGCAAGAGAAAGGTCCTGTGTCCCCATGCATCTCTGCCTGGTTCTTTCAGAAGATCAGCTTTTGGTATGAGTTGTAGCTGTGACTTCTAATTAAAACTTCCCTTTCTAGCCGCAGCCTGTAGTTGCACATTATCATCTCTGGAAGTTTCATCCTGCATACTCAGCACAACGCCACGTTTCCCTGTAGTAAGCTCCTGCTAAGCTGATGAATATGTCAGGAATAATGCAGACGGGTTGTGATGTAAAGCACTGAAAAGTAATTGGTCATTCTGTATGGTCCTGTGCTCTCTGAGGAAGGAACCAGCCTTAATGAAACTTATACAGCTCATATTTAAATGCCAGTTTGTTTGGTTGATGTCTTTACCAGGTAAATTATGTTCTCTGTTCTGTTCCTTTGGATTGCAGTTCGAGCCATCATATGGGCAACAAGATCCATGACACCATAAAGCAAGAAGTTAACTGTATTTCATACACAATTCCATACCAGATAATCTTTCCAACAGAAGGATTACTGCCACTAAAAGCTGAAATGCATCAAAGATCTAAGTTAAAATGTAAACTCCCCAGTTTCCAGAAAGCCCACTTTCCAAAGGCTATTTCTTGTCTTATTGTCTTATCTGTATTGAGATTCTCTCCTACTCCACAACGCCCGCATCAAAGGCATGGAAGAGCTTAATTCTTAATTTTCAGCATGTGCTATTAATATGCAACGCATTATTGGAATTCTGTCAATTATTGTATAAAAAGAAACTGAGCAAAACTGGAGTTTTCCTGAAGGCTGTGTGAAAACTCTCCTTAGGGAGAACAGGATGCAGGAATCAAGTCAGGAGCAACATCCCAGCCTGTATAGCAAAGCCAGAGAAACTGTGTCATCAATATTCACAAGAGACAAAAGGTGAAGCTGCAGCCTTATCATTCATGCTTGGTTACTTTATTTTGGGATTAGCCCAAATCTGAATATGAACTTGAATGGAGAATATTATAATGGGGATGTAACGGAGGGAATTCAGTTGTCACACATTAGATGGTGAGATGTGGTGGCTATCGTGGCATTTCTGTGCAAGAAAGCCATTCGGGTAATATTTCACACCCCTTTTCTTGATAAGACAAATTCCCCTGGTGTGACTTCACCTTTAGAGCCAGTTTCTTAACCTGTTCAGGAAGATGAATGAAAACTATTCCAATTGGCATATACAAACTGCGCATCTCAGCTCCTAACTCGGAGTTACCGGTTGGAATACAGAAGTGATGAGCCTGCCTCCTGCACCTGGCTCAAGACTGAAATTTCAGTCAAATCTGCTTCTTGCTGCTGAAGAGGATGAGTAAAACTGGAACTTAATGAAATGTATTGTGACTTCCAGGGGAGAAAATGAGATCAAAAGGAGCGGGGTCTGCTCAAACTGAGCAACGCGCTTTGTCCTTTTCAAATGCCCCGATTGGAACCTTGGGAAGAACTTACCCTCATGGGAAGGCACTGAAGTTTCACCTTGTTTTCTGAAGCTGTTCTCCCTGGCCAGCCCCCAGCAGAGGCAGGGGTCTGCGGCATGGAGCCCTGCTCTGGGATTCCACAGCACGCTCCTCACAGCCTTGCTTGCAGCTCTTTCCTCCTGTAACTCTTCTAATATTGCCCCTGGTTTTCTTCCATTCCTGCACAGGATCTACTGAAATGGAAAGGCTAAGTTGACCTTTTTTCCTTTTCCTTTTTTCCTTGCTGTCAGTGCACAGTTGTATTGACTTTAGCAGAAACACTGGATAAAGAACAGGATCACCCCCAGTCCCTCCTTTGCTTCATCTTTAACAGCTCTTAACTAATAGTAACTAAGAGCAGCTAAGCAGTAAAAAAGCAAGAAACCTGGAGAGGGGCTTTGGCCAAGGGCCTGTAGGGCCAGGCCAAAGGGAATGGCTTTAACCTGCCAGAGGTTGAGGAGACTGAGATGAGCTCTTAGGCAGAAGCTCTTCCCTGTGAGGGTGCTGAGGCGCTGGCACAGGGTGCCCAGAGAAGCTGTGGCTGCCCCATCCCTGGCAGTGTTCAAGGCCAGGTTGGACACAGGGGCTTGGAGCAAGCTGCTCTAGTGGAAGGGGTCCCTGCCCGTGGCAGGGGTTGGAGCTGGGTGAGCTTTAAGATCCCTTGCAACACAAACCAGGCTGTGGTTCTATGATTTAAATTTTCTTTCTCTCAAATCCTACTTAAACCATTAGAAGGGAACAAACTTCCAAATCCTGGTAGCAGAAGGGGCTGGAACCCTATTGACAAGTGAGTTTGGCAAGTGCAGCCGCCCTTCAAGTAGCCACGGGCTGGCTGTGAGGAGGCGTTACATTGGTGTGATGGCAGGAGCATCACTAGTGTGTGGGTTTGGTGGCATCCCAGACCATGCTCTTGCTTGGACTACTCTGTGGTTCAAGAAGGGTTTGATATCAGGAAATGGTAGGTGAAGGGTCCAGGCTGACATTGCCCTCACGTGGCCACTGGGGTGATGAAGGACCTCTGCGAGGGCTAGAAGGGGACAGTGTGAACTGTGATGTGTTTAGTGATTAGTGTAGTGTGATTCCTAAGCTCAGTACTGTAGCTCACTGCAAAGAGCCAACATATTAGCATATTAATGTTGTTGATTCTGCTGATAATAACAGAAAGGAAAAAGTAACAGAAAAATCATCACTTCTCAGTGATGTATGACAAAGAAATCAGCCAAGTAAATTGTCTGCTGCTTTGGATATAATGAATATTTTCTGAACCCTCTGGCAAATGTTACTGTTATTACTCACTTCAGCCTTGCAGTGCTCTCATTCCCTTCCAAGTCCTTTATTTTCAGGATCTCTCCATGACTTTCTAGCACTACCAGATCACCCAAATTTTGCAATTTCTTACAGTTTTTTGGATGAAGTTTCTGTTGTATGACCTGTTTTACCTTTGGTACCCTGTCAGAGCACAGCCTGGTCCTGCAGCACTTCCTACTTGTTGTTTCTCTTGCTGTTTGAATCTTGACTCAGACCATTGATGTTGATGGCAGTGCATCGAGAAGCTAAGACCTCCCTAATATAAGAAAAATTTAATGAAGTGTTGCATCGAAAACTTAGTTGATAGAAAAATTAATTCCATAATTAACCTATAATGAAAAACAGAAAATCAGAAGCTGATTTATCCTGCCAATATAGAGAGGCACGTTCTGGAATATTACATTAATACTTTAACCACCTCTTTTCTTCATGTATCTGCTCGACACTTGAGAATTGGGTATCCAAAAACTATTGCTTGCTTCTAAGAATTAAAACTGCCTTTAATGATTAAAAGTGATTTGGTTCCAGTGAGGACTTCCAAGGAGAGGAGGAACAGGTAGACACAGGGCGGCAGCTCCATGGTACTCGGCATGTTAGCATGCAGTGATCCCAAGGAACTCATGACTGGAGAGTGGGATAAAGGATGCAGGAAGCTGATCCATCTGGGCTGTGGAGTAGGATAAAAATCCTTTTAGAGAAGAGCTGCATAGAATTTAGCAGTACCCATGGCAGGGGTTGGAACTGGATGAGCTTTATGGTCGCTTCCACCCAAACCATTCCAGGGTTCTAAGATTTTAGGAGCTGATTTTCTTGTGGAAACTGACTGATTCTTGTCGTGCTTGATACAAGCCAGTGAGCCTGATACAAACCAAAGCTGTGAATCACAAAGCTGTTCTTAATAGGCTTACCAGTGCGTTCTACCCTGTATTTTTGGTGTCTGGGTTTCTGGTTGGCTGGTTATTTTAGCATGTCTATAGATAAATGCTTTTGAAGTTCTGCAGGTCCAAGGTGATCATCAGAATTGACTTCATAATTACAGCCACATCTTTCAAACAGGGCATTTGGGAGCTGTTATTTTAAATGTGCTTTCAACAAGAGATCAAGTGGATTCCAAAGGCTCTTTGAAACCAGCTCTTGTGTTACAACTCCTTCAAGTTCCTTGCCCAATAATTGCCACTTCCTACTTGTTCCTACTGGCTTTTTAACGCTGCTAATGGAAAAGTAGAGCACATTGGAGATAACGCTTTGCACATTTTAGGATAAAACTAAACCGATTAGATAAGAATATTTTCCGGGAGATGTGGCATTTCTTGTGGGGTTTAAAGCAAATTTTTAATTACTTTGTGAGGAGGAAAAGGAAAAAGGCAATATCTGATCCTGTGTAGGCCTGTTGCAGGGAACAAGCTTCTGAGATGGAAAATAAGCTCTTCTATCTTAAAAAATAAATTGCTGCATCTCCTGTTCTTCAAAGAGACTTGGCGTCTTGTTGAGCTTTTTCATTCCATCTTTAAGCCAGAGCTCTGTGAGCAGTGCAGTGATTGTCTCTGCCTCCGTCTTCTAAAGAGGTGAGGAGAATGTCTTCTCGTGCTTACTGAGAAACAGGGATTAGTGGTTTTCCTGCACAAAAGAGCCATTAATTGGGAAGAGATTAGATTTTATTGTAATTAATTTCCATAAAACGACTGTTTTTCTTAGATTAAGGGTTTTCTTTATAAGAGAATGAACTGCAGCTGATGATAATGAGATGCTTGCATGAAGCTGATAAACAGCAGTTTATATTTATGCTTCTTTCATAGGTTCTTAATCTCATTCAATAAAATATACTCTTTTAAAAGCATTCAGAAAACCGGTCACAACATTTTTAAGCCTTTGGGGGAGGGGGGGTAATCTTGTGTTTCTGTTTCATTTTGTTTTCTGAATTGTTGAAAATGGCACATGGTGGCTTGTTATGAATGCGGTTGTAGAGAATGAAGTATTTGTTAAGACAGTAATAAACTTCATCCTCTTTCTTTTGCTTCTGAAAAGCCCCACCAATTCCCACTGCCTTTGCAGGATGGTCTGTACAGCTTTGCAAGCTGCTGAGCATCTCTGTGTCGGCTGATGAGTCTGGAGAATGTAGTGTTCTTACATGTGAGACTGAATAGACAACCTGGCATGTCTTCATTTTGGCTGTGGGAGAGATCCTTTAGAGACAAGAAACCTGGAAGGGGGCTTTGGACAAGGGCCTGTAGGGTCAGGCCAAGGGGAATGGCTTTAAGCTGCCTGAGGGGAGACTGAGCTGAGCTCTTAGGCAGAAGCTCTTCCCTGGGAGGGTGCTGAGGCGCTGGCACAGGGTGCCCAGAGAAGCTGTGGCTGCCCCATCCCTGGCAGTGTTCAAGGCCAGGTTGGACACAGGGGCTTGGAGCAAGCTGCTCCAGTGGAAGGTGTCCCTGCCCATGGCAGGGGTTGGAGCTGGAGGAGCTTTAAGGTCCCTTCCAACACAAACAGTTCCATGATTCTATGGCTGTAATGTGCAGCAAGTGACACGCGCTGAGCTATAGAGATTTGCAGTTCACTAGTTTGAATGGGGAAAAGCACTAAACACTTGTGTTTCTGTGGGGAGATGGGAAGACTTCCTTCATCCCTTAGAGAGGTTAAAGAATTCTATAAAGCAGCAATGCATGTGGTGACTCAGCCTCCCAAAGTGGGGATCTTGGCTTTCTGTTGACTTGGACTTAAATTTTGCTCGCAAGTAGCAATCCTCTTACAATGAGGAACCATTAGAAGAAAAGCAAAGCCTTGTGAAATTTATGAAGGAATAAAATGTAGGTAAGCAAAGAGTAATCACCAAAACTGGAATTAGTGCAGAGTAGGAATTAATAACACTGAGATTAATAAAGGGCTTAATTACCATTAGCCCACAGGGCATGAAATTGTGCTCCTTTCCCTGGTACCACAGCCCTTTAATTCTGGGCTGGTGCTTTGTGCAGTGATTGCACAGAACAGGATAAATCCATGGGGACTTTCTTACAGGTTTGTCAGCATTTTTGCTTGTTTGCTTCATTATTTACCCTTTGTAATTAAAAAGGAGACTATGGACACATGCAAACCCACTGCTTACCAACACACGTTGAAGTTCATCCTTCCCCACGGCCGTTCTTCTGGCAGCTATTCTCTAAGCAGCAGTTTCTGGGGCAGAGTTGCTTCATAGTGATTTTTTCTCACAAATCTTAGCAATGCACCACAATTCAGGTGCAAAGTGCCTCATTCCAGCACTGATCTTTTCCTAAATACAGCGTCTGCTTTTGTCGTGGTTTGGTTTTTTTTCCTTGAAGAAGAAGATGGTTCCAGTTAACTCCACCAACCCCTTTTATCATGACAATTGGGTCTTACTGTAGCTTTTGAGGAAGGCAAAGTCATTACATCCCCTTTGATTGCCCTCTGCAGTTTTTTCTCTGTAATTTATAAAACACTTTTCTGTTGAACAAGGAATTCCAGATATTTCTATAAACTGCAGTAATGGGAACACTTCTGTTTGCATGAGCAAAAGAAAGGAGTCCTGTTGAAACTGCTGGGTTTAGTGCAGTATTCACTATTTGCACACTTCACACTGTTACTGCTCTGGGTTTCTATTGAAATGAAGCGTGGGGTTTGCTCTGTGTCTGTGCCTACAGGAGAGGAGAATAATGCAGAGCCAAGTGCTTTGTAATGCCTGTGGGAAGCACGTTTGAGGAGTTTCTGAAGTTCCTGTCATTGCTCAGTTCATTATCTTTAAATGGTTTGAGAAGCTGCAAAGGATTTGATATTCCAAGGGCATTTATTTTTGTCGTGTCAAGGTTTGAGATAGGCAATTGCAGATGCTGGGTCCGGTGCTTGATGCAGGAGCCGTGCGGCTTGGCAGGTAGCTTCATTTGGCTTGTGCAGAGCGTGTTCTGTGGTCAGAGCTTTGACAGTTCTCATCTGGTTCCATCTTGTCCCCTCCAGGGAGCTATCTGGGGGGGGGGGGGGGGGGGGGGTGTTCCTGGTGGCGAGGATGCAGAACAGGTTGGTGTCGGTGATGGTGCTGCACCTCCTCCAGCCTCTGCTTGGATTCTGGAAGTACTGGTGAGGCGGAGGAGCTGGGCAGCGTTTGTGCTGCCTTCCCCAAGGCATTTCCTGAAGGAATAGCACCCTGCAACACACTGAAGTGCTCCCTCTGGAAGGGGGCACCAGCCAGGCAGCCCATCCAGGGAGCACAGGGAACACCGTATCCCCTGGGTCCCTTCAGCAGCCCTGTGATGGTGACACCTTTCCTCTTGTCACTGCTTTGCCTCCTGCCCCTGCTGCTTCCCCCGGAGGTTTGCTGAAGCCAGCAGTGGCTGCGGCTGCAGATGGTCCTGAAGCCAGGTAGAACATGGTGCGAGGTGGATAACTTCCAGGGGCGATGGCCAAAGCCACTTTCAACACCCAAACACAGACTGACACCAGGGGTTCTGGCTGCGTGTGATGTGCTGTGGCGGTGGGAGCAGGCACAGTGCGAAAGAGATGGACACAGCAGATAACACAGTGATACAGGCCATTCCCTGCTGGACTTGCTTTGGAGCAGAGCTCTAGGGCTTTGCCTTATATAGAAGGTGACAAAGGCAACGTATCTGGGAGCTGAGAAGATGATAAAAGTCATTTCCTCCCAAACATGTTTGAAATGGAGCAACAGATGGGAGCTGAAGAGGCAGTAGCCTTGTTCCCAGCAGAAAATTAGGGGTAATGTTAAAATGAACATTCCTGTAGCATAGGGAATTTCGGGTGCTGATCAAGGAGCCACATCCAGTTACAGTGCTGGGTATGAAACCTGACTGGGGATCAAGTGTTCCTGGGGTGGGGAGCTGGGAGAACACTTAAAATCAAAGCTCACAGTGGGTTTGTGTGGTGCATGTTGATACCACTGAACAGAAAGAAAGCTTTTAGGCTTTGTCATTCAGTGCTGGTAAAGGAATTGCTGCTTTTCCCATACCTGCGAGTGTTCTGGTTTACATATTTAGCAGTTTATGTACATGTATTATGCAGGTGTTCTCAGTGCATCAGCTGACTGTGGTTAAGATACAACTTTCATGTTACACCCCCAACCTGCTCGGGATGAATCACAGAATTCCACCATCCTTTTCTCTGCTTTAAGCTTTGCCCTTGAGCCAACAGGAGGCAGCAGAAACTGGCTGAAAACCAGCTGCACTCAGGTTCACTGCTGCTCCTTTCTACATCCCAACACGTGTCTGCTTGAGGGCATGAACACCCGCTATTTGTGTGAGTGTTTGTGGGCTCATCCCATTGGGGTTATTGGAGGTAGGTGCTAAGAAAACTGAAACATGGAAAGGAAACATTTGAGTATTTTATTTACCTCCAAAATATCGGTGGATTGCATGATAAAAAAGTCAGAGAGCCATGAATAGAGCATTTTCTGGCCAATTATTTCCCTTAATTTTTGGATTAATAATTGCTTAAGCAATATGAATTATCTGCTGGCATCCAGATGAGCTTTGGTTTGCTTTGCTAGGGCTAATTTTGTGCATTC